>NC_064639.1:109987655-110612655 GCF_023864345.2 Schistocerca serialis cubense | reverse complement strand
TGAAAACTATGGAGGAATAAGCCTACTGCATGCTTCTTACAGATGTCATTAGCAATAGAATGAGAAAGATAGCTGACGCCCTCCGAACAGAGGAACAAAATGGCTTTAGAGAAGAACGAACTTGTACTGACGATGTTGCTGACGCACGTCAGCTAATTGAACAACTACGGAAATACAACCCGAAGACTCATATCGCATTCATAGATTATGAAAAGGCTGTCGATAGAGTGAAGCTTTGGAACATCGTGGAAAAGCAAGGGTGTCCGAGAAATTTGGTACAAATAATGTAGAGCTTGTATCAGCATACAGGAATTATAACAAATACAGGGAAAGGGAAGATAGAACCAATAAAGATCAAACAACGGAGAGTGACAGTATCAACAGTACTAAGACGACATTGTTAGGAAATACAAACGGGAAGTTAAACAAGGCGTCAGATTAATGTCAGGACATACACTCGTAAATACCCTGCTCTTTATCGATGATGAAATAATTATCCACAAGGAGAAATGACCTCCAGTTTGCAACACATTGCCTCAATCAAACAAGTAAGAACTATACTCTAAAAATTCCAGTAAAAAAACTAAGTCAACAGCATTCTAAATAAAATATCCAATTCGCTCCAAAATAGTATCAAGTGATCAATCAATAACCACGTGTCACGTTTTCATTGCTTAGGCTGCACTATTAGCTAGTTATATAAAAAGATGTCACTATAAATTAGATGAGTTTCAGATATATATGGCACATTACATAGAACACGTATTCACTGATGGCAAAACAAGGATGGATACAAAGCTAAAATTTTACAAAGTAATGGATACCCTTATTCTGATAAATCAAAGTGAATATTGGACGCTAATTAAGAAAGACAAGAAGAGAATAGAGTCGGCTGAGATGAAATTTTTGAGGATAGTTAGAGATTATGTCTTCACAAATCAAAAACAAAACAAGGCTATAAAATAAGAACTTAATGTATAGTTTATGAATGAAAAAATAGGTCAAGGTTGCATAAAATGGAAACAACACATCAACAGGATGGCTAAAGACGGATTAGTTAAAGAAGTAATACATTATAGATCAGCGAGAATCAGAGATATAGGATAACCGAGAACAGATGACTTCAGTGAAGACCAATCATGCTGTAAACCTGCTCCATGAAGAAAAGAGGAAGAAGAAGAAAAAAACATGGCGCCGTTTGTCTTGAGTATTCGTGAAGTAAAATACTTTGTGCTGTAACGGAGACAACTTTCGAGTTCCTCCATGTCGCCTATATTGACTGATACCTGTGCTGTTTTAGACTCTGTAAAAAATGTGTCGTGGATTTTATTGAAACCTGTTGCCTTTAGTCCATAAGATCTTTACGACTGATGTTTCTACTTTGCTACAAAATCGTTAATTTTGCAAGAGGTATCGATTACAAGAGTTTCTCTCTTTTTCAGAAATAATGTACAGCCGACAGTTCCCAGCTTCCAAAGGCGACCCCCTGTGCCCCCTTGGTTTCCACCCTCAGGTGCGCTGGCCAACCAGGTGCAAGCGATGCTTCAGGTGAGTTAAGCGTGCTACCTTATTTTTGCAAAGCATTGCTGGCTAAAGTTTTACAACGGAGAGTGGGCCAGTCATGTTTTGGGCCGGTATCACGTACGACTTTGCCGATGTGGGGTGGCTTGGGTGCCTCGACGAAGAAACAGCAGCTATTGCGGTCATCCGGCCCTAGTTGTAGATTGCCTATCTAACAGCTTGAAAACAAAAATTTTACTGTCAATACTTCATCTAATTTTTTGCTGAATTTAAAAATTTTAAATGCTGTCACAGTCTACTCATTAAGACGCCCGATTCTACATTAAAAGTTTAACGCAGTAAGTCAAATATTACAAACTGTTTATATGTCTTGAAGCAGAGTATCTCATGGCGCGCAAATTGCCCAGACTTTATTCACCCAGTATTTGAGGATGAGAGACCGTAGCGACTTCCAACACACTTTACATATATAATTTCTCACCGATACCCCCCAAAAAATAATGAAAGGAAATAACTTTTGTTTGTGATTTTATTATTATGGTTTTGCGTCTTCAGTCATAAAGGTTTTACGCGCTTCTCATCAAACGTGTTAGTCATTCGTAAAGAAATCACACATATAAAGGTGTTTTATACATGGGAGTTCGATTCTTGAAAGAATCGAGGTTGGAGGGCTTACCAGTAGTGATAGAAACGTTTCATTCAGAACCATTCGGTCGTCATCTTGTAAAAATCTTCCAATAAAAGATTTCAATTTTCAGAATCTTTTGTTCGGAATCTGACGCCTTTACATGCGTAAATTCACAAGTACTTGTGAAGTTCGTTGACTGTTGCAGGTATATCCGCTGTAAAATTGGTGCCATATTTCAGTACCAACTTAAACAATGCTCTCCTAAGTAGTCAACAAATGGTACATGACTTGAAATGGACGCTGAATATTGCCGTAGGATGCGGACCCAGACCAAACCATTGCGTCCAACCCTTGCCTCCAATAACGAACGTACCTTAAATAACTTTCTAGTTAAGGATATAAACATTTTGATGTACTTCGATAATTAAGTTATACCTTTTACGGTACGGATTAGTAGCCTATTTTTTGTCTCACTCAGAGTGGGTGAGTAGCAAAGAAGGATAGAGAGGGATAACGTCAGAGATGACGAGGGACACAGAGGCAGGTAGACAGGGAAGTGGGTAGCGAGGGAGAGAGGGTGTGAGTGAGAGAAAGAGAGAGAAAGAAGGAGATAGAGACAGAGGGAGAGAGAGAGAGAGAGAGAGAGAGAGAGAGAGAGAGAGAGAGCAATAGGGAATCATGGATAGTAAGGCATTTGCTTACGAATGGTGGCATAGTGGAGGGAAACACCTTCCAAGTTGTTGATCCTTACAAGATGTAGAAAACAACGAATTAAAGCGTGTTGAATGCTGAAGTGTGGTCTCGGTGCAGTCAGGAGAGAATGTGTAAAACTACAGCTGAGGTGGTTTCCATTAATCATTAAGAGTAATTTTGCCATACAGTGTTAACCCACTAGGTAGCTAGAGGGTTGGTGTGCTTCAGTTACCAACACACCAATGGGAGTCTGACATTTGCGGTCCCCATTGTGTTGTCAATTCCTTTGAGCGAAGCATTTTGTCTCAAGTAAAAAGCTTTTACGGACCTGAAAATTTCGCCTATTTAAAGTAAAAAACAGAACTCCGGCCCTAATTAAAATAAAGAACAGATTTTTACATGCTCAGATACACTATAGAGATCTAAGCACATATCAATTCCAGAATTTTTGCCTGAATTTTGTAGGAGATAGAAAGAAGAAACATTATACTTAAACGTCCCGTCGACAGCGAGGTCATTAGAGACGCAGTTCGGATTACAAAAGGCTTTTCAAAGGAATCATTTCGGCATACGCTTGGCATAATTTGGGGAAATCATAGTGAACCTAAATCAGGATGAACAGAACGTCGTCTTCGAAAATGCAAATTCAATAGGAGATAGAGACTTTGAACTTTGAAATTTTTGTTTGTTTCAAGTTAAATATTGACAAAATTGCAGGGAAGTGCCTATTCCGAAGCTTACACGTAGGAATCGGATGAGCTACGCAACTTCGGAGAGATCCTTTCTGAGCGAATATTTAGGCAATAAACGAAGTAGTTTTCCAGTTATGAAGTGATAATTTTGGAGCCTACTCTTGATAGGAAAATTTCAATTACTTCAAAGGAATTATTTTTAACTCTGGCAGTAATTAATAAAATATAGAATAGAATACTGAAATGCTTAGAACGACCATCGAGATCAATTTCGTATGTGAATTTCAGTTTCTCACGAAATTTTTGTAGCAGATAGAGACCTTTAAAGCGAATTACTATCGTTGTGGAGAGTGGAGTGCTGTGGTGGCTACCCACAAATAGCACTTGTCACCGTGATGTCGCAATTTTGCGCCGCAAATGTCAGATGCTGGCTAATTTAAATCAGACTATAAATCTCATAGGCTGCCGGCGGTTGATGGAGGTGGACGCGCAGACAGCTCAGAACTTGGCCGCCTACGTACATGCCGTCTACTACGTAGCGGACATTCATATTGAGTCATGTGACGCTGGTATTCAGACGCTCATTCAAGGCGGGTCAGTTCCTCTTGCGTACACACAGTGGCAATGCTAGCGCGTATTATTATGCTGCATATTCAGGAAAACAAGCTTACTTGCTGGGAGGCAGCTCGGAGATTCCTTTCAGAATGCGCAGACTCAGTGGTCTGCAGTCAGAGATGCAGGCTCACTAGTCTGCAGTCAGAGATGCAGCCTAACTAGTCTGCATTCAGAGATGATGACTGATTGACGACTGAATGGGAACAGTAAATGTAATTTTATCTGACACGAATAGCCAAAAATATTAATAATGTGTTACAAATCATTGACAACAAGCAAGGCAGCACAGACAGTGATTTCACGAGCGCTGTTTGCATCCACAGACTGAATCTTTCTCCGGAACTGGAGAAATCAGATTGCGGAAATTAATTACTGTACTGTTCGTTTGAATAAGTGGTGTCACATCCAGTCAGGTCATACAGTGATGGATTGTGTTATAGCGACAGCTTGAGCGCTTTGACTTTGTAGAAGCTCGAATTGTACATGTGCGAATGAATGCGCCCCGTCCAAGACAATATTTTGCAACGATATAATTCAAACAGTTTTGACACTTTCATATTCATAAAAGTAAAATTTATAAACGGAGATTTGTCATTCGCAGTTTGTTTTGGCTTATTCTCAAGTGGCCAACTATCGTGGAATACACTAAAGGAAAAAAAATCACACCTTAAAATAATGAAATTTCAGGAATAGATTTGTCGATATAGCATATCTAAGTGATTAACATTGCAAGATCACAGGTTAATGTAAGCGCGAGATAAGCCGACGCAAATGTGAAATGCAGGTACGTTAATAACCGTTGTAACCGGCAGAATGTTGAATGGAAGCCTGCAGACGTGCATTCATTGTGTTGTACAGGTGCCGGATCTCAGTTTGTTGGATGGAGTTCCATGCCTGTTGCTGTTGGTCAGTCAGTATAGGGACGGTCACAGATGTTTCTGGATCATGCTGGAGTTCTCGTCGGATGATGTCCTGTATGTGCTCGATTGGAGACAGATCTGGCGATCGAGCAACCCAAGGCGCACCGACGCTCTTTAGAGCATGTTGGGCTACAACAGCGGTGTGTGGTTGAGCGATATCCTGTTGGAAAATATTCCCTGGAAATCTGTTCGCGAATGGCAGCACTACAGGTCGAATCACCAGACTGACGTACAGATTTGCAGTCAGGCTCCGTGGGATGGTCACGAGAGTGCTCCTGCCGTCATTCGAACCAAACAGTATCTCCAGGTGTAAGCTCAATGTGTCTAGTGGACAGATAGGTTGGTTGCAGGTCCTCAACAGACCTCCGTCTAACAAGCACACAGCCATCACTGGCACTGGGGCAGAGCCAGCTCTCATCAGAAAACTTCCACCCTGCCCTCCAATGATCCCTCGCTTGACGCTATTGAAATCTCAAATGGCGGTGGTTTGGGGTCAGTGGAAAACACGCTTTGGGACATCGGGTTCGGAGCTGTCCTTGAAGTAACCGATTTGTGGCAGTTGGCTGTGTGACTGTGGTGCCAACCGCTGCTCAAATTGCTGCTGCATATTGCAGTACGATGCGCCAGAGCCATACCCCGAACTCTATGGTCATCCGTCTAGGTACTAACACATGGCTACCCAGAGCCCGGTCTTCTTGCGACCATACGTTCTCCTGACTGTCGTTGCCAGCAGTCATGTACAGTGGCTACATTGCTCCCAATTGTTTTTGCAGTATCACAGCTTGTTGTAGCGCTATTACACGACCTCGTTCAAATTCAGTGAGGTGTTAATAACGGTGTCTTTGTCGTCTTAAAGGCATTTTTGACTCAGTTGAAGTCACCACATCCAATCTTAAAGGCAACTAACGCTCAAGATCGTTACAGTGTGTATTGAAGGCAAAACTGACTTGCATTCTCATAGTGTCGCTACTAGCGCCACTCTTACGCGATTTACGCTAAATTTAAACAGACATCATCTTTTAGATGTAGAAACACAGGTCTACCAACTTTCGTTTATGTCGCACAGCTCCTTCTTGGTGTTGCAATTTTATTTCTGTCAGTGTATTCTCACTTAAATTTTATTAGATCTTAACAAATTTCTCTTTCTCAAAAATGTTTTTCTTCCTCTAGTAAATGAGCATTTTATATCCACTCTGCCTCGAACCTTATTAGATATTTTACTTGTGAAATAGCAGAACTGATCAATTACTTTTACTGTCTCATTTACTTGTCAAATTCTCCTGCATCGTCTGATTGAAAGTGGCTGCATTCCATTACACTTCTTTCACTTTTGTTGATACTCATCTTATACCTTACTTTCAAGACGCTTTTGATTCCATTCAGCTCCTCTTCCAAGTCCTTCGCCGCCTCTAACAGATTTACGTCATCGGAAAACCTTAAAGTTTTTATTGTTTCCCCCGGTACTTTAATTCGATTGTTAAATTACTCCTTGCTCAGTGTTCCCATTGAATAACATCGGGGGCAGGCTACAAACCTGTCTCTTTCCCTTTTCAATCTGACTTCCGTACTACAAGTTGTGAATAACCTTTCACTCCCTGTATTTTATCCCTAAAAAAATGGTTCAAATGGCTATGAGCACTATGGGACTTAACTTCTGAGGTCATCAGTCCCCTAGAACTTAGAACTACATAAACCTAACTAACCTAAGGATATCACACACATCCATGCCAAAGGCAGGACTCGAACCTGCGACCGTAGCGGTCGCGCGGTTCCAGACTGTAGCGCCTGGAACCGCTCGGCCACTCCGGCCGGCGTATTTTATCCCTGTCACCTTCAAAATTTCAAAGACTGCTATCCAATGAATATTCTCAAAAGACTTCTCTAAATCAAGAAATGCTGTAAACGTTGGTTTACCTTTCTTCAATCTCTCTTCTAGATCCAATAGTAGGTTCAGTATTGCCGCACGTGTTCCTGCAGTTCTCCAGAACCCAAACTCATGTTCCAGGAGGTCGGTTTCCTCTAGTTGTCCTATTCTTCTGTAAAGAATTCGTGTCGGTATTTTGGAACCATGACTTATTAAAGTGATTGTGCGAAAGTATTCAATCCTGTCAGCAGCTGCCTTTGGAATTGGACTTACTGCATTGTTCTTGAACTGTAGATAATTTCACGTGTCTCATACATCTTGCACTCGGGGTGGAATAATTTTGTCATGGCTGGATCTTCCAAAGATCTCAGTAATTTTGAGGGAATGTCGTCTACTCCAGGAGCCATCTTTCCACTTAAATCCTTTCGCGCTCTGTCAAATTATACTTGCAATATCATATCTCCCATCTCATGTTCACTTACTTCATCTTCTCTTTATGTAATACTGTCCTCAAGTTTGTTTCCCTTATATAGACGCTCTATATGTTCCTTCCATCTTTCAGCTTTCCCTTAGCTTAGGCAGCTCGTGTTCTTTTATGTAGGCTGTGCCTGTACCTTATAGAGGTCTCAGTCTAAACACGAATAGAGTTAATACAAACATACAGCATTTTTTCGTAGCTGGAGTTCACACTCAAATAAAACATTTTCGGAGACATCATCTTCATCTATTGCTGTTTAACTATAGTACGAATATGTAGTAGTTTAGATCTGCTTCTTAATATGCTGATCTGGGTTTGGATCGGACTAGGATCGGCTAAAGCATAAACTTCCTTTGCCGCTTCGGATGACGTTCAAATCGGAATGTTGGTGGACGATCCCTAGTGGTTCCACCCTATACACCAGAGGAAAAATTGAGGCGGCGCTACGCTCCAAAGGGGTCAGACAACGTTTAATTGGGATGCAGCCCCACAGTCTCCTTAGAGAAGGGTTGAAACCTCCGGGCGTGTCAGTAGTATCAAATTTTGTGGAGAACGTCTTCCAGTTGCTGATTGCACTTTGACGTGTCGATTCTGACTACGAAATGTGTGGGAATCAGCGCTCCAAAAGAAGGGGTTAAAACGAAATTAGAATTATATTAATACCTTCAGCTGCTGAGGGGCGTTGATACATATCAACGGGGCAGGTGGAAATGTGTGCCCCGACTGGGACTCGAACCCGGGATCTCCTGCTTACATGCCAGACGCTCTATCCATCTTTTTTTTTCATTTTGTTCGTTGTTGATCGTTGTGTTTGGTCGTTGCGGACGTCACAAGACATCCGTTAAAGTTCGTTTGTTGATCCTTCCGCTCAGTTTCTTTATTACAGAGGCCAAACAGCTCTCTGACCGAACAGGCTGAGCTACCGTGCCGGCTCCATCTGAGCCACGGAGGGCACTGAGGGTAGCGCGACTGCAGGGACTATCTCGCGCACGCCTCCCGCGAGACCCACATTCTCACCTTGTATGTCCACACGATACATTCGTAGTGTCCCTACCCAACACACTCATTACTCGTGGAAGACATTCATACCAAGTCCCGTAAGAGTTCGGGTAATGTGTGTGCAGCCGGCCGCGGTGGCCGTGCGGTTCTGGCGCTGCAGTCCGGAACCGCGGGACTGCTACGGTCGCAGGTTCGAATCCTGCCTCGGGCATGGGTGTGTGTGATGTCCTTAGGTTAGTTAGGTTTAAGTGGTTCTAAGTTCTAGGGGACTTATGACCTAAGATGTTGAGTCCCATAGTGCTCAGAGCCATTTAAACCAATATGTGTGCATCCGCACAGAAGAGGATCTATATACTTATATGGATATGGTGTCGGACATGTCCGAAAGAATAGACACCATATCCATATAAGTATAAAAAAAGGGGTGGTTTCATTGACGCCCTTTATGCCACCTCTGCGGCCCCTTCATGCCGATTCTCAGCGACGGTGTGTTTGGAATGTTTTTCTCTGCCACCCATCAGAAAACCGCGTAACTTTAGGCGTCTCGGTTCTATCCTCCACGCCGAGTGGTCAAAAGAAGGGGCGAAATGTGGGCAAGAGGCGCTCTGACGATCTACCGATCGTGTGACCGGTCCACAACGGCGTTGGCATAATTGTGTTGAAGTTTGGTGCCAATGTGACGTCATTAGCCCACCTTACCAACACCGACTCAAAGGAAGGCCTCGGCGCTTGTTGGTGACGTCACGTCAGCTAGGCACGTCTGTTGCAGGCAGAAACGCCTGGGCGTGCTTATCACTATAAATCTCTTATTTTTGGACAAAATATTTGGTATTGTTTTAGATTCTGCATTTTTATTTAGATGAAAGATTTTCTTACTGTCGTAGAGCTACAAATGAAGATCATAGTTCTGTATTACTGAATCCTGTCGAAACAAACGTAGATCAGTATGAGAAGACGCTTTGCCCCATTGCAAGCTTCGGAAATTTTACATTCAAGTACCTATATTTCCTTGATCCATTTTGTTGTCGAAACTTACCCCGACCCCCTTACAATGAACTCGTTTCTTTTATTTATTTATTTATTTTCGTTTGACATCGTCACTGGAAATGTGAACTAATTTGCATGTGTAAATGTCCAACTGTTGCCAGTCATTAGATTGCAGTCGTTTTCAACGAAAGGAATTCTAAACGGGAAACAAAATAGCTTCATACATTGAAAATACTGCTGAGCTTAAACTTTTTTAACATGCACATTAGAAAAGATAAATATTACCCTCTTGCAACTGAAAGGAGAAACTTTATAAGATAAAAAAATTTTATTTGATAAAACAAGTATCTCCCTTTTGCTTCTTCTTCTGTCCCCCACCCCCTCCCCCAACGTGTACAATCGCAAGATATTTCACTAACATTCAGTGCTCCTCATCCCATAGTCAACCAAGATACTAAAGAAGAGCACCAATATGTTCACATTTCTTGTAAAAGCAACCCAGTACAAACGTAACTTCCACAGATTTACAAATAAGGTAAAGAAGCACGAATTCTGTTGCTGCTGGACCATGAAGTTGTCCATGAAGTTGTTTTTGTATGTCAATCCTTAAAACAGGTGGAAATTTAAGTTCAGGAATACACTATTTTTTAAGAAGTGTAATGAATTGCACAATTAATTGATTGCAGAAATCTCTCAGAACAATGTGTGTTGGTCAACTACCGCCAATAGTTTCACATTTTCCTGTGTCAGGGAGGGAGACACCACCATTATGAGTATGTCTGCAACAGACCTGGCGTTCGCCGTGCCTAGCTGACGTGACGTCACGAACAAGCGCCGAGGCCTTCCTTTGAGCCGGTGTTAACCTTACACGTCACGTGAACCTCTGAGCTGTGGCCTTTTCGAGTTCACGCCTTTGCATCGTTACAGAGGAAGGCTGTGCGCACCTTTGAGCAAAATAACTTAAGCGTAGCAGTGGGTAGGAATTGCGGGGTTTCGAAAAGGCGATCCTTCAATTCTATTTCTGTTACACACAGAGCACGTGACAAACAACACGCAAATTTCGAAGCTCCACTACAGACAGCTACATCAGTGAACCTAATACTTCCCCCGCTACGTTTTACAGTCTAGTTTGACTAGAGGTGTGGTTAGGCAGAGTGAAGCGCCGCGGGCGTTTAGGAACGCGACTAATGTGACACTACGGAACTGGTGGCGCGCTCGTCCTGACGCATTCAAAGAATGCACGACCCCGCCAGCAGAATATGTCGCCCACTCCAGCCGACCACGCCTCGTCTCCACCGCCAACCGCTTCGCTCCGGCGCCTACGGCATGCGGATGGAAGATTCTCTAGATGCTCCTAATTCCCGGCCTGCTAGTTGCTGCGGCAGATCTCGCTCTAGTAAGTAAAGGATTCAGCGACCGTTGTCAGTCTCATTACAATCCTTCTGGGTGTACCGCCGCGTCATTTTACACAGTCCAGTCACATTAATGTGCCCACTGCCTATGCTCAACGTCAACATGCCATAACCACTTGCAGACTGCAGGTCGCAGCACTAGAAGTGCAGGTGGGGGAGGAGGGGAAGGGGGAGATAACAGTGCACTGCAGTCGTTGTCATAATGTGGAAACGGAGCGATACATCTGACGTCCAAAAGGCAATGATAATTGGCTTTCGGGCCAAGATTGGAAGCATTTCTGAAACGGCTAAGTTTGTAAACTGTTCGTGTGGCGCGTGGCTAAAGTATACCGGGCATGGTTATCCAAAACCGGCGCCGAGGCAGCTGTAGTGCACCACGGGCCTTAGGCGACAAGGGTGAACGACGGCTCCAGAGACTTGTATCTGAGAATAGACGTGCAACTGTTGGGCAGCTGACCGCCCGGATGAACTAAAGGGCTACCAACACTGTCTCCTCAACTACCGTTCAGCGAACGTTGCTGCATTTGGGCTTCCGCAACAGGTTCAAACTGGTCCAAACGGCTCTAAGCACTATGGGACGTAACATCTGAGGCCATCAGTCCCCTAGATGGTTCAAATGGCTCTGAGCACTATGAGACTTAACATCTGAGGTCACCAGTCCCCTAGACTTGGAACAACGTAAACCTAACTAACCTAAGAACATCACACACATCCAAGCCCGAGGCAGGATTCGAACCTGCGACCGTAGCAGCCGCGTGGTTCCGGACTGAAGCGCCTAGAACCGCTCGACCACAGCGGCCGCCCCTCCGCAACAGGCATCTGATTCACGCAACCATGCTGACTGCTGTTAATCGACTACGAAGGCTGGAATTTGCACGCCAATACAGCAGCTGAATGCCCACCGAGAGGTGGCAGGTGGCGTTTTCAGGTGAATCACATCTTCTGTTCCATCGGACAGTTGGCCATTGGCGTGTGTGGCTCAGCATCGACCACTGGAGGGGTCCAGGCCAGAGGAGTCAGCTTTATGGAATGTTTTCGTGGCATTCCGTGGATGATCTCCTCATTCTGTAAGGCACAGTGGATCAACACAACTATGCATCTATTCATGGAGACTATGTTTTTTCCTCTGGACGATGGCAGCTACCAGCAGGACAACGCAACATGTCACACGGCATGCAACATCTCACACAGCTCGCAGTGTACGTACGTGTTTCGAAGAGCAACAGGATGAGTTTACCATACTCCTCTGATCACCAAACTCCCCATATTTAAACCCAATCGATTGATTAGCTAGAACATAACTAAACTGGAAGAAACAACACTTTGTTTCAGAATAATTCACCGCGGGATATCTCGAGTTCGCATCATTTGAAACGCTTTTCTAGACATACACAGCGTGTTAAAAAAGTATTCCATGTTCGAGAGGTGGTAGTATGGACTGAAAGAAGATAAAAATATCGGAGCGGTGCATCTTAAAGGGCCGCTTCCTGAACGTGGAGGTACGCCGCCGGATGAACAAGAGTCGGTGTGCCGCCCAGCCTGGACGTGGTTTTTAGTCGGTTTCCCAATTTCCACTAGGTGAATACCGGGCTGGTACCCGAATCCTGTCCCAGGTAGACGATTCGCAAATATTTATAAAACTTTCGTTCACTTCCGCATGAATAATATAGATGAGGTGCACGTATTGGGGCCCAGGGAATAACGAGGTGGCGACAGAAAGGGCACCCGGCCACCCTTATATTAAGTATGACTAATCCTAAAATAATATGCCGCCCCTGCGCCGATGCAGGACAAAAGCACAAGAAAACGAACAAACATGGGATCTGAACTGTATACCTTAGGAGCTATGATCACTTGGTCATCTTTGCTACTGTCTGAAACACGTCTATTCTGCTGCAAGCTTGTAGCTATTACGAATGACCAACACAGTGCAGTAAACAAACGAGAACACATTATTCTGTGGCTGTGAAACAGCAGAGCTTCTCACGTAATCCGATTGCAATTTCATGTTACCTGCACATGTGAGCCATCGCTAAAGGAGGCGCTCAGTATCTTGCCCATCCACAGTAAGGCGTGTTTCTAACTTTTTTAGGGAAACAAGCACTCAGTGAAAAACTCTGAGTTTATCACAGTTGCACCGGCCGGCACTGATGACGCGTTCCTGTAGTGTTTGTATCTCACTACACGCATGCACACGCCAAAGATTTCAAGTATTCCCACAACCAAAAATCCAAGGGATTAAATCTGCAGAAGTAGTTGGCCAACGTACTCGACCTCCCTGACAAATCTGCTGCCCATTAACTGTCTTGGACATTTCGAAGAAAATAGGCTGGTGCTCGATCAAGCGTGAATCATATCTCAAGCCGATGTTGGAATGGTACTCTAGCAGGACAGGCAGCTCGTTCGATAGGTACTGGCGATACCTCGCACCAGTATTTGGAAGTATGTAAGGTCCTATAGGTATGCAGGCGACAGCATGCGCTATCAGTATGTCCCAAAATAACCTACATAAAAACGGGATTTTTCAGGGGCTTATACCTCGGATTCTGCTGGTGATAGGAAAATGGGGTCACATGTTTTGGGTAGTGCTTGAGCAAGAGACCATCTGTATACTCAACAGAAAGATCGCCTTACTTTAACTACCCTACACTCCGGGGTCAAAGTTCGAATGTTACACATTCCCTTCAGCTTAGGAAGATGGAGCAAACCGATTAGTCCTTTTTGTATTAGATGAGGTCTGGTGCGCGCCTTAAGAGGCTTATGGAGGCACCATTTAGTTCATGGGCGGTTTCTGAGAAAACCCCAAAAACGTGGTTTTTGGGGACCAAACCCCAGCTGCGGATCTCAAGAGGGCTGTGCAAAGCAAATGGCAGTAATTTTTACGATATGTTCCTAAGATCCCGTTCCAAAATTTCTTATTATCTTTATCCGTTTCCAAAGAGGTTCAAAGTTACCACACTTGTACACATAAAACAGGCACGTAAAATCTGGAGTGAGTAGTTTATAAAGTGGCGTATCACGGACAAATATGCTGTAAAATGTCTCCTGTATCACTAGCAATCACATTTTGTTGTTGTACTGAATCAGATGTGAAATTTTTGTGCGCATAAAATCCGGTCTGATGTGCAAAATTATATAGTTTTGTGTTTTTTTTTTTCAACTTCACATAAGTAAACTATCAGAATTTTAGTGGCCCATGAAGTTCTTTTTATATGAGTGACATTCCCTGCTGCAGCAAATAAAAGAAGGAAACCTGCAGAAAAAAGCTCCTTTCGGAGCACAAAAAAGGCGAATGCTGAAAAGTGGGGCTTCAGCTGCCTCATTCTAACTTCCTCAGCACCTATAAAAGTTATCCCAAAAATTTTGGCTTGCGAACGTATTCGAGCTTTTTAATGCTGAGGTGGTGGTGGTGGTGGTGGTGGTGGTTAGTGTTTAACGTCCCGTCGACAACGAGGTCATTAGAGACGGAGCGCAAGCTCGGGTTAGGGAAGGATTGGGAAGGAAATCGGCCGTGCCCTTTCAAAGGAACCATCCCGGCATTTGCCTGAAACGATTTAGGGAAATCACGGAAAACCTAAATCAGGATGGCCGGAGACGGGATTGAACCGTCATCCTCCCGAATGCGAGTCCAGTGTGCTAACCACTGCGCCACCTCGCTCGGTTTTAATGCTGAGAGGGAAGACAATGACAGTGGTAAGAGACGGAAAAGTCGTACGTAATGGGAGGTAGTAGGCAGTGGTTGTGGTATAGAACGAAGGAGACAGTGGCCGTGTGAGAAGAAGAGGGAGACACAGTGACAGTGAAACATAATCTGTCACGAACAGTGCTAGGAAGAGAGTGAAGGAGACAGTGCCAGTGGGAGAGGAATAAAGAGAAGAGAAAGTGGAAGTGGACGAGAGTCAGTGATAGTGAGAGAGATAGAGTCTGTGACAGCAACAACGAGGAAGGGAGAGATAGTGACAGCGAGAAAAGACAGCAGCAATGGGAAGGAATGGATGAGATAGTAGTAAGAGAGCAAGAGGGAAACAGTGACAGTGAAAAGAGACTGTAGTAGCGGGACAGAACGAAGCAGACTGTAGCTCCGAGACGGGACTGTCACCGTTACAGAGACGTGAAGAGATAATGGCAGTGAGTGAGTGAGAATGCGCAATTGGGAATGGATTGGTATGAGCGACTTGCAGATATGGACTAGTGGTTGTGAGTGAGTTACATTTACGGGAGGTTGTGGGAGTGAGAAATGTGTTGCATGTTAAAAAGATAGCGAACATGTTCGCAAGCCAAAATTTTGGTAAAATTTTTTAAAGGTGCTGAGGACAATAGAATCAGTCAACTGATATCCCACTTGTCAGTCAGAGTATTTTAATAAACAGGAGCATATTCGCCTTCTTTGTGTTCCGATTGTAGCATCGTTACTCTATCGCCAGTAATTCCTGTCCATACATTACGTTTGCAGTGACGAAGAAGAACAAGTGCTCATAGTTTAGTACTCATGTGAATAGCTTCATACTTTTCTTCATTCAGGGTCAATTGCCACTTTTCGCACCATACAGATATCTTATCTAAATCATTTTGCAAGTCGTTTTGATCATCTGATGACTTTACAAGACGGTAAATCACAGCATCATCTGCAAACAATCTAAGAAGGCTACTCAGATTGTCTCCTATGTCGTTAATATAGATCAGGAACAATAGAGGGCCTATAACACTTCCTTGGGGAACGCAAATTGGATGACTATAGAATATCTACATCTACATCTACATGACTACTCTGCAATTCACATTTAAGTGCTTGGCAGAGGGTTCATCGAACCACAATCATACTATCTCTCTACCATTCCACTCCCGAACAGCGCGCGGGAAAAACGAACACCTAAACCTTTCTGTTCGAGCTCTGATTTCTCTTATTTTATTTAGATGATCATTCCTACCTATGTAGGTTGGGCTCAATAAAATATTTTCGCATTCGGAAGAGAAAGTTGGTGACTGAAATTTCGTAAATAAATCTCGCCGCGACGAAAAACGTCTTTGCTGTAATGACTTCCAATTCGCGTATCATATCTGCCACACTCTCTCCCCTACTACGTGATAATACAAAACGAGCTGCCCTTTTTTGCACCCTTTCGATGTCCTCCGTCGATCCCACCTGGTAAGGATCCCACACCGCGCAGCAATATTCTAACAGAGGACGAACGAGTGTAGTGTAAGCTGTCTCTTTAGTGGACTTGTTGCATCTTCTAAGTGTCCTGCCAATGAAACGCAACCTTTGGCTCGCCTTCCCCACAATATTATCTATGTGGTCTTTCCAACTGAAGTTGTTCGTAATTTTAACACCCAGGTACTTAGTTGAATTGACAGCCTTGAGAACTGTACTATTTATCGAGTAATCGAATTCCAACGGATTTCTTTTGAAACTCGTGTGGATCACCTCACACTTTTCGTTATTTAGCGTCAACTGCCACCTGCCACACCATACAGCAATCTTTTCTAAATCGCTTTGCAACTGATACAGGTCTTCGGATGACCTTACTAGACGGTAAATTACAGCATCATCTGCGAACAACCTAAGAGAACTGCTCAGATTGTCACCCAGGTCATTTATATAGATCAGGAACAGCAGAGGTCCCAGGACGCTTCCCTGGGGAACACCTGATATCACTTCAGTTTTACTCGATGATTTGCCGTCTATTACTACGAACTGCGACCTTCCTGACAGGAAATCACGAATCCAGTCGCACAACTGAGACGTTATCCCATAGGCCCGCAGCTTGATTAGAAGTCGCTTGTGAGGAACGGTGTCAAAAGCTTTCCGAAAATCTAGAAATACGGAATCAACTTGAGATCCCCTGTCGATAGCGGCCATTACTTCGTGCGAATATAGTCTCAGTTGTGCAACTGGACTCGTGACTTCATGTCGGAAATGTTACAATTCGTAGTAACTGACGGAAAATCGTCGAGTAAACGGAAGTAATATCTGGCTTTCCGCAAGGAAGTATTATAGGCCGTCGAGATAAACGATTTGGGAGACAATCTGAGCAGCCTTCTTAGGCAGCTTGCGGATGGTGCTGTCATTGACCGCCTAGTAGAGACATCAGGTGAGCAAAACAAATTGCAAAATACTTTAGACAGGATATACGGCTATGTACGGTGCGAGAGTGGCAATTGACTCTAAATAATGAAAAGTGTGAAGTCAACCACATGAGTACTAAAAGGAATCTGTTAAATTTCAGTTACACTATAAATCACACAAATCTAAAGGCTGTAAATTGGACTGAATACAAATTACTTAAATTAGAACGATCACATAGAAAATGTTGTGGATAATGCAACCCAAAGACTGATTTATTGGCAGAATACTTAGGAAATGCAACATGTCTTGTAAAGAAACTGTCTACATTATGCCTGTCCGTTTTCTTCTGAAGTATTATTGCCCGTTATGAGGTCCGCATCAGACGAGATTGACGGAGGACATGAAAAAAGTTCAAAGAATGACACCGTCGTGAAGTAGGGGACAGAGTGCCACGGATGCGGTAAAGCGAATTAAGGTGGCAATCATTAAAACAAAGGCGCATTTCGCTGTGGCAGGATTTCTCAAGAAATTTCAAGCCACCAAATTTCTTTTGCAAAGGCGACAATATTTGTTGGTGCTCACCTACAGAGGGAGAAATAATCATAACGAAATAAATAGAAATCAAGCTCATACGTGGAGATTCAAATGTTCGTTTTCCCCGCGCGCTGTTGTAGATTGGAACCGTAGGGAAATAGCTTGAAGGTGATTCGATGAACACTCTGCCCGGCACTTAATTGTAAATTGCAGAGTAATCATTTAGACTGACCATTGACGGATGGAAGACTTTCCACTACGAGCTGTTTAGTTCTCAGGCTCACGAAATGAATTTCTCCTCGCTTCTTACTTGTCTTTTAATTTTCCACACAAGATTCTCGTATTGAATTGTATCTAACTAGAGTGGGGTATTCGGTTCAAAACTGATCAGTCAAATAAATGAGGTCTCTAAATACAGGGTATTTCATAAAGATATAATTTGTGACTGTACCTTCTCCATAAATGAAGATACAAACTAGGAGTAAACTTTAACTTAGGCATCGAAACTAAATAACTGATATGGTGCCAGTTGTAAATTTCTGATTCATGTGACTGCCGTTAAGGGTCTCCCTGGTGCAGCTGGTTCCCAGCTGGTTCGTTCATGTGGCTTTATCTGCAATTGCGAGAACATGCCAAAAAATTCATTTTTTAACTAAATGGTGCACGACCGCACTAGCATGCATGTAAGAACATATCTTAACAATAACTGCATCAAAAATGGATTGCCCATAAGGGACGTTGCACCATTTTTTTTTTTTTTGCGTGCATGTGTGTGTTTTGAGGATGGGGGGAGGGGGGGGGGGGTGGAGGGGAGGCGGGTGAAAGTGTCCGTACGAGTGTCCAAGTGTCTCTCTTTCCGACAACTTTGGGTGAAATGCGACACCGATCAGCAACAACAAATAATATACGAACTCCCGCCATGCTCGTAAAAGTATGGGACGAGTTTGTCTATCTCTGGATTAGTGGTCGACAAATGTTATCTTGTTTGTCTTCCAGCACTGACAACTTATGTGGGCGTGCGCTACTCGTTGCGATCAACTGCAATGGTATAAATTTTGACATTAAAGTAATGTGGATTCGAGAATGCGCATTATAGAGATGGCCATCTTTAAATACGGTACATATTCCTATCTAGGAACATGAAAGTAAATTAAAGTAGTTGTAACACAACGTAACAAGTATGTAAGTACAGTTAGTGTTATTACTCAGTTGATCAACCGCTTACACAAACAACACAACAACAGCTTGTCAGGCAATTACAGTGGCACAACTTAAGGTTGCAGAAGGTGGCAGCAATCTGACACAGAGAATAGTCGACACGAAGTGTCCCGAATGGTGCTGACTTTTTAGCGTCAGTACTTGGCCGACGGCCACGTTTCTGTGTCCCCACTATAGCTAGTCTATTGTTGACTCATAACATACCAATTTATGTAGTTTACCAATTAATGGTAATACCAGAATATACACGGCCCATGGTGCAGTCCCACAATGTTGGTATTGGCTTCTGAGCAAAAAATTTTGTCAATCACTGGTCTCGATGATCGTCGTGCTTCCGGCAGAGGAACGTTGAAAATGTGTGAAAGGTAAATGAATATATGATCCTCAACGCAGTAGAAAAAGTACCGCGAGCAACATGTGCGTGAATGTAAAACCTATACTGATATAAAATCGGGTGATTCTTTTTATAATAAAAACTTTGAAGCTCTATATGAGGATTTCTGTCTCGCCTGCGAACATGAGTCTTTTGAAACATTCTGTAGATACAGATCGTATCTACTGGAGGAGAGGGAAAAGCGCTCTTCATGATGGTGAGCATTTTAGATAAATGCTTCATAGGAATGTTTATATTAGGAGACAGGCGTCTGCGTAATATCCACTACCTTACAGAAAATGCTCTCCATCTTTTACGAGAAAGCAGACCACAAACAGATGAAACAAACAGTACTGAACTTCGTCTAATATTTGTTCCTGGTTAGGCATCCGCTTGCCATATTTCTGATCCTTTGAGGGGGTGGACTCCATCATTCAAGCGTGCCTTGAATAACTGGACCTGAGCCCGCAGCTGTGGGCGCAATCGAGGCAGTCGGGAGTAGGAAGGTTAGAGAACTGAAAGATAACCTCAAAATTAAGAAAAGCTACTGCATTCCGCTCTGCTCCCCACAGAACACCAACAGCGTGTTCAAAGCAAGGCTGTAGGGGTGACGGAAGTATACAAATAATAGAAGTCCACTATTTGACAGCATCCTGTTTCTCCCGGAATGCCTTGTTGCTGTCGGTGATTGCTGACGGAGACTGCAGGCGCTCTGTTTAGCATCTTCCAACCCTTGTAGACAAACTGTTTCGTCGCTGCAGCTATTTTACTGCTCCGATGTTGGATTTGGCGTCCGAAACGTAACGTCTTGTTTTTCGTTACTATACAGCAACGTTAGAGCGCGTGTCAACATGTACACACGTTGTGTGTGTGTGTGTGTGTGTTTACACTCTTGACGAAGTTCTCTGAACATTTCTGTCGGCTTTCGCCTCCAGGCAGAAACAGAGTTAAAGCTAGACGTTGTTGAACGACTGCCCTTCCCAACTTTATACTGGGTGTCCCAGAAGGAAGAGTAGTATTCAGGGATATGACAGGAACGCTCTTTTGGGGCAACAAAATTCATATGGACGTACACCCTATACGGAATAGTTTTCCGAGATAGAACACATTTAATGTACATTTGCTTTTGGGCTAGAGGCGCGCACGTATGTGTCTTACCCGCCCAACTTCTTTGATGTTCTAACTACATCGTTGCTGTCAATGTCTCTGCCCAGGATGTCTTTCTGCTGCTACACTAGCCCGCTGAAAGCGCAATTATCCGTGATGTGTTGAGAGTGAAGTAGTGCGAGGGACTGACGGGGTGTCAGAGATAAGCATCGGTAAACTGTGTGTGAACACGTGCCAGCTAAAATGCCACACATCGACACTAATGAAGAATTTCCAGGTATGGTGTATGTTTACAGATTCTCCAATGGTAGTGTTCCTGTTAAAGTCGAAGAATACCACCGGCGCTTCTCAACGCGCTGAATTCCTGATCGTAGAGTGGGCGTGAAACAGGTATTTTTCCAAGTTCCCATTTGTCTTGTGAACGTGTCATTGAACAAGCTGTGAAGGAACAGCGACACATTGTTGAAGTGGTGCAGCGTAGTTGCACTATCAACACACGGCAACTCTCTACACTTAAGCAATTTTCCACGAGCACATGTATGATGGACATTACATGCGGAAAACGTTTACCCATTTCACATACACGTGCCCCACTCTTCACATTGGCGACAGTGTCACACGACTCGAATTTTGACAGTGGTTAAATGGCAATGGTAGTTTGCTTCCCTTAATGCAATTCACTGATCTACATT
Organism: Schistocerca serialis cubense; assembly: GCF_023864345.2. Lineage (NCBI taxonomy): Eukaryota > Metazoa > Arthropoda > Insecta > Orthoptera > Acrididae > Schistocerca > Schistocerca serialis. The sequence goes on along the minus strand of NC_064639.1, from coordinate 110,591,855 downwards.
AAAATAATGCATTCTCTCGAAAACTATTCGGAATAGGGCATATGTCCATATGAATTTTTGCTTCAGATGATCGTTCCTGTCGTATCCCCGAGTATTGACATTTCCTCCTGGGATACCCTATATACCAGGCGCATTAAAAAAGTATCGAGAATTTTGTAATTCGTAGGTTGTGGTAGTCCGATTCGCGCTACCTTTCATTGTTGGATTGGTAATAATGTGAGAAACGTATCTGTGCATTGGTAGCCATATTGAATGTTTAGTCTGTCGTCATTTGTCAAGAATATTCATTTCTGTGCTTACGAGTGACGATCATTGATTTATTTTAAAAAGAAGTCTGAGAATTTGCTTTACACTTTGCTATAAAATGGAATAAAATGTAACGAAGTTTTAGAAATGTTGAATATTGCTTGTGGTGAGCCTACTATAAGTAAAACAATGGTTTATGAGTGGTGTAAGCGTTTCCAAGATAGCCGTGGGGAAGTTGAAGATGGCGTTCTGCACGCCCCGGCACATCAAAAATCGACGAAAAGGTTAAAACAATGAAAGAAATGATTATGAACGAACGCCGAATCAAAGTCACAGACTTTGCTTATGATATTGGCGTATTAGTGGGCTCATGTCACAAAATCTTTTCGGGTGTGAAACGTGTGACAGCATAATTTGTGTCAAAGGCGTTGAATTTCGAGCAAGGACACCAGCGAATGGAAGTTTCTTAGGAGCCGCTAAATGGAGTCAAAAACGGTACAGGACTACTGAAACGTGTCATAGGTGACGAAAAGTATGTGTATGGATATGACGGAGCTAAGACTCAACCGCCCCAATGAAGTAATTCTGTATTGACAAGACCGAAAAGAACCTCGGCATGTGCGGTCGAATGTGAAGGTTGTGGTCACTGTCTCCTTCGATTTTAACGGCATAATGGATCATGAGTTCCCGCCAAACGGTCAAAAGATCAATAACTACCACTACCCACAAGTTAAACGCTGTTTGCGGGAAGTAATCCCGGAAAAAAACACGCTCGCATTTGTGGCGAAACAGTTCAACACTTCATCACCACGATAACGTACCCGCTCACGCGTGATTGCTTGTTCGTGAATTTTTGACGAGATATAACGCTACAATGATGCCCCAGCCTTCATATTCGTCAAATATGGCCCCATGTAACTTTTTTCTCTTTCCAAAGATAAAGTGAACCTTAAAAGGCCGTCGTTTTACTAGTTAGATGAGATTAAAAACTCATCGCCGAAAGAGCTAAGTGCTATCCGAAGATGTAGCTGGGATTCGATGAAGCGCGAGCGTAAGGGTATAATATTTAATGGGGACTACTTTGAAGGAGGTAACATTAACGCAGACGAACAAACAGAATTCTTTCCAAAAAATGTAGTTTCCCGATTATTTTTGAACACACATCATATGTGATATCCCAAACATTTAGGATCGCAATTGCACATATATCAGATCTTAAACGGATTACGTTGATGTCAATGACTGATGGTGTGAAATGAATGTTCTTTTTTCTTTTGTCGGTATAAACAACTTACACATTGAATGGTTCAAATGGCTCTGAGCACTATGGGACTTAACTTCTGAGGCCATCAGTCCCCTAGAACTTAGAACTACTTACACCTAAATAACCTAAGGACATCACACACATCCATGTCCGAGGCAGGATTCGAACCTGCGACTGTAGCGGTCGCGCGATTCCAGTGTATCGCCTAGAACCGCTCGGCCACTCCGGCCGGCCTACATAAGATCATTCGAAGTGACGAGCATCAATCTCAGCAAATACTGCGCCACCTAACCATTGGGTCATGTGGTACATTGTCGCCGTGCACTTCCACCAACTCAGCAAGGACTGTTGCAGCTCTGTTTCTTTTCAAATGCAGGAAACAAATTACGGTACTCCATTGTGTCAGTGGTCTGCGCCATTTTCTTTTGGCTACTGTATCGGTGTGTTGGAGTATCATGGCGTGGAGATTTCTGTGTGTTCCAGCTGTCAGCACTACACGTATGCCCCTGCAAACAAACAACAAATTAGTCACGTGATAATTTTTTCGAGGTGATAATTAGAATCTCGTAAAGTACTAATGTAAAGTAACAACCTGGTTGAAACTATGTAATTCTCTAAATTTATCGGGGCTATGGTGCCTGTTGTAACTTTATTTGTACGCTTATGTGGTTCTTTAGTGAATATAGGAGCGAGGAACAGATGCGGTTCGTGGACAGAGAATTCAGATATCAATTTTTCTACATCTAATATTAAATAGTAGAGGTAACACATAACGTTGTTTGCTGTAGTTTCAGCGTCAGTTGTTAACAGTAGATCTGAATGTCGAAATATATGCATATACAAAGATTTACGATTCTGTCAGTCTTCAATAGAATGACTATTCCGTAAATGACAAGCCTTGACCCCTATGAATGCCTGTAAGTATTATGAAATGGCAAACACACAAAACGGGACTCTGTGCATCGATATTTGGACTTAAGTAGACCCGCCGTTGGCGCTCCGGAGAAGGGATGCTTGCATATCATTGGCAGCGGCGTAATCGTTCGTGGCAGGGCCCTGATGCCGCGGTGGCGGTTGTACGAAACGTGGCGGCGTGGCTGGCGTTGCGCGTATTTTAAAATGCGGCCGACCGGATGCTGGCCGATACTACAATGTCCTTGTGGAAGAAGTCAGCTCAGTACATGGCATCTCCAGCTCTCTCTCCCAACCAGAATCCTAAAGATGTTTGGACTGGTCTCGAAGGATGTATTGCTAACGCCACAGGAAATATTCAGCTTTAACTTCACGATCCACCTATAGGACACTGTTGTAGGACTTTTCTTGTTGCTGGAGTCAGGGAGGGTGCGTTAAGGCTTCCGTCGCGAAACAGTTCAGCTACAGCCTCCAACAAGTAACGGTTTCGTATGCGTGTAGCGTTGTGGTCAGGTTGTCATTGTTACTTTTCTGGTGAAAACTGAAGCAGGGGTGAAACAAATACGAGCAGCATAATTGTGCTGCCACTCATCATCGTAACATGGTTCCCAAAACGCGAGATGATATATCGTTTCCCGAAACTACAGAATCTATTCCTGATTCAAAAACATTAGTGGCTGATAAATAAAATGAGGATCTCCAGAAACAACTGGTAACAGTCACCTTAAGGGTAATTGTCATGTCACGTCTTACAAAAGTAAATTAATCAGAAACGATTAGTAATGATCCACAACCTGTTTTGCCGCGGTGTTTCACATGAGGACAGATTCTATGTGGACTAAGAAAGAGAAAGCGTGTTCAGAATGAGATTTTCACTCTGCAGCGGAGTGTGCGCGAATATGAAACTTCCTGACATTAAAACTGTGTGCCGCACCGAGACTCGAAGTCGGGACCTTTGCCTTTCGCGGGCAAGTGCTCTACCAACTTTTTTTTGTCTCATTTTGTTCGATATAGTTTGTTGCGTTTGGTCTGCGCGGACGTCACAAGACATCCGTTCAAGTTGATTGTTGATTCCATGACTCAGCTTTCTTTATTACAGAGAGCACGCAGCCCTCTGACCGAATATGCTGGGCTACCGTGCCGGCAACCCACTGAGCTACCCAAGCACGACTCACGACCCGTCCTCACAGCTTTAATTCTGCCAGTACCTCGTCTTCTACCTTGCAGACTTCACAGAAGCTCTTCTGGGAACCTTCCAGAACTAGAACTCCTGGAAGAAAGGATATTGCGGAGGCATGGCTTAGCCACAGCCTAGGGGATGTTTCCAAAATGAGATTTTCACTCTACCCTGATTTCAGGTCCCGAGTTCGAGTCTCGGTCCGGCTCACAGTTTTAATCTGCCAGGAAGTTTCATATCAGCGCACTCTCCGCTGCAGAGTGAAAATCCTCTAGGCTGTGGCTAAGCCATGTCTCCGCAATATCCTTTCTTCCAGGAGTGCTAGTTCTGCAAGTTTCGCAGAAGAGCTTCTGTGAAGTTTGGAAGGTAGGAGACGAGGTACTGGCGCCGGTACGGTAGCTCAGCGTCTTCAGTCAGAGAGCTGGTTGGCCTCTGTAATAAATAACTAAGTGAAAGGAGCAACAAGCGAACTGTAACGGATGTCATGTGGCGTTCGCAACGACCAAGTACAATGGTCAAAAAAAAAAAAAAAAAAAAAAAAACAAAAAAAAATTGGTATAGGACTTGCCCGCGAAAGGCAAAAGTCCGGAGTTCGAGTCTCGGTCCGGCACACAGTTGGACCACACAAAAAAGAATTGCCACCTTGTAGTACAGAAGATAATTAAAAGCAATGAGACGAACACAAAAGATCTTTTATTCCAAGACATTAATAACATTGAATCCACAGGAATTTATGATGGTCCACTGGACATTACCAAAGGCGGGACTTGGTTCTTAACAGGATGTGTGATCACCACGGACTGCAGTGCATGCACTGCAACGTGCTCCCGTATTGCCCACAAGGTTAGCGAGGAGGCGTTGTGGTTGGGAGTTCCATTCCTCCACCAGCGTGTCTCTGACAACTACTGGATGGTACCGAGCGAGGTGGCGCAGTGGTTAAACACTGGATTCGCATTCGGGAGGACGACGGTTCAATCCCGCGTCCGGCCATCCTGATTTAGGTTTTCCGTGATTTCCCTAAATCGCTCCAGGCAAATGCCGGGATGGTTCCTTTCAAAGGGCACGGCCGACTTCCTTCCCCGTCCTTCCCTAATCCGACGAGACCGATGACCTCGCTGTCTGGTCTCCTTCCCCAAAAAACAACCCAACCCTACTGGATGGTCATCAGTACCCGAGGTCGTGCTGCAATGCGTACCCCACCGCATCCCTTACGTGCTCCATGGGATTGGATTGGATTTAACTGCGTGACAGTGGGGGGGGTGGAGGGGGGGGGGGGGCAGGCCAGTCCATGCGTCGAAAAATCCTCTCATTACAAGCGCTCTTCCACCAATGCTGTTCGCTGCGGCCGCGCAGTGTCATCCGTGTAAACGAGGTCAGGACCCAATGGACAACTGAAAAGACGACGTAGGGAACGAGTACAGTGTCAAATAACATCGACCGTTGAGTTTACCGAGTTCAAAAGTTTGGCGATCAGTATCATGCAAAATTGTCGAACATCGTCGTTTTGGTTGTCCGGGTGTTATGATGTGGGTGAGCACAATGTTGCAGTTCGTACTGACCTTCAGATCTTTGCACACAGCACGCTCACCGTTCAACGTTATCCTGACATTGTACTCCTTCCTCATGTGCGTTCTTTTAGGGATGCATAGCCCTCCATTTTTATGGATGAGTATGCGCGACCGCATTGAATAGCGCAGGAAGAAGAACACTTGAACGAGAGGTTTCCAGAATGAGATTTTCACTCTGCAGCGGAGTGTGCGCTGTTATGAAACTTCCTGGCAGATTAAAACTGTGTGCCGGACCGAGACTCGAACTCGGGACCTTTTGCCTTTCGCGGGCAAGTGCTCTACCAAGGTTCTCAGGAGAGCTTCTGTAAAGTTTGGAAGGTAGGAGACGAGATACTGGCAGAAGTAAAGCTGTGAGGACTGGGCGTGACTCGTGCTTGGGTAGCTCGGTTGGTAGAGCACTTGCCCGCGAAAGGCAAAAGGTCCCGAGTTCGAGTCTCGGTCCGGCACACAGTTTTAATCTGTCAGGAAGTTTTATATCCGCGCACACTCCGCTGCAGAGTGAAAATCTCATTCTGAATACGCTTTCTCTTTCTTAGTCACATAGAATCTTCCCTCATGTGAAACACCGCAGCAAAACAGGTTGTGGATCATTACTAATACTCTTCTGCTTAATTTACTTCTGTAAGACGTGACATGGCAATTACCCTAATTTCATTGTTACTAGTTCTTTCTGGAGATTCTCATTTTATTTATCCGCCGCTAATGTTCAATCAGGAATAGATACTGTGGTTTCGGGAAACGATGTAACATATCCTCTCGTTTTTTGGCAACCATGTTATTATTATGAGTGGCAGCATTACTATGCTGCTCTTATTTGTTTCACACGTGTTTCAGTTTTCACCAGAAAAGTAACAATGATAACCTAACCACAACGCTACACGCATACGAAACCGTTACCTGTTGGAGGCTGTAGCTAAAGTGTTTCGCGACGGAAGCCTTAACACACCCTCCCTGACTCCAGCAACAAGAAAAGTCCTACAACAGTGTTCTATATGTGGATCGTGAAGTTAAAGCTGAATATTTCCTGTGCCGTTAGCAATACATCTTTCGAGAACGGCCCAAACATCTCTAGGATTCTGGTTGGGAGAGAGAGCTGGAGATGCCATGTACTGAGCTGACTTCTTCCAGAAGGACATTGTAGTATCAGCCACCATCCGGTCGGCCGCATTTTAAAATATGCGCGCCACCAGTCACGCCGCCACGTTTCGTACAACCGCCACCGCGGCATTAGGGCGCTGCCACGAACGATTACGCCGCTGCCAATGATACGCAAGCACCACTTCTCCGGAGCTCTAACGGCGGGTCTACTTAAGTCCAAATATCGATGCACAGAGTCCCGTTTTGTGTGTTTGCCGTTTCATAATACTTACAGACATTCATACTTGAACGAGAGGATATTCGACAAATAAACTTTTTCTCGCTTACGTGCTTAAAGACAAACACTAACATATTGAAATATACCAGACCTAAAACGGTTAAGTGTTTACGAAAATCCCGAGAAACACACCGAGAAACAACATCGCGATCACCGCCTAGCGCAATGGAGAATATAACTCTGGGCACTGACCACAGTTGGCGTACAAGCCGCGAGTGGCGTATCTGTTAAATTTTTGCCTCCCTTGGATTTAATAATAAACTTTCGAATCCCGCTGTTCTTAAGCGAAATCAAAGAAATATGTACTCACTTTTACTGCATACAGTGAATGCCGAATATGCTGTATAGGGTAATTGAAAATGAATATAGCGATTACAAACGCCTTGAACAATTTAATACATGGCGATACATCGATAAGAACCGCAGTGAATGTAGAAGAACGTTTAAACTTTGGATCGTTGCGCAAGCGCAGTGAATCGGAATTCGAAAGTGCATAGGCAGTGAGTGATACACCCGCATAGTATAGCACATGGCGCTTTGTTCTGCTCTTGCCACCTAGAACTCCAGACGGGTCCCTCATGGCTTTCTTTTTACGTTAGATGGAAGACCATGTGTATATACCTACCTTGCCGAAAAACACACGTGTCTCTTGTTCTCGCGTTGTTGACTGACGCTTCAAAATGTTTGACGAAAAACGTTTATCGCTTAGATGCTGTCGGGGTCAGCTAGGGGAGTCGTATATGACACGAATAAACTGCGTAGTAACGTTTTAATTCTCTGTTACATTCCTTGTAATTCTTATCAATGTACCCCTGTGCATTGAATAGCTAAGGCGTGTTTCCGCTAGCAACTAACTTCTGCAAGTACTTGGCTGAGGCGTTTGCAAAAATCTGCACAAGTCGCTTGGACAAGTTAATTTCAGGAACATTAGATTACATTAATACTTGTTTCATAGATCATGAGTACAACATTTCGTAATGATGTGGAATGTGTCAGTTAAACATAGTTTTCTTTACAGAATATAATTATTTTTTTTATTTTTTACAGTCACTACTTTATATCTTTGAGTGGAAGGAGCTGTCATTGAGAAATTCTTTTAACGAGTTTTTAAATGTTGGTTGGCTATCTGTCAGACTTTTAATGTATTTGGCAAATGACCAAAGATTTTGTGGCGGCATAATTCACCCTTTTCTGTGCCAAAGTCAGATTTAACCCAGAGTAGAGTAGATCATCCTTTCTTCTAATGTTGTAGCTATGCACTTCACTGTTATTTTTGATTTGGGTGGGTTATTAATGACAAATTTCATAAGAGAATATACGAGTATGTATTGCGAAGGTGTTGTGAATATTTTGAATTCCTTAAATAAATGTCTGCAAGGTGATCTTGGGTGGGCGCTAGCTTTTATTATGGCTACACCTACTGCACTTTATGTGCAATGAATACTTTTTCTCTTAATGATGAATTAGCCCAAAATATGAGGCCATATAAAAGCAGTTAATGAAAACAGGCATAGCAGACTTATTTACTGATATGTTTACCACCAAAATTTGCAATAACCCTCATAGCATAAGAAGCTGAACCTCACCATCTCAGCAGATCATCAGCGTGTTTCTTCCAATTCAATTTCTCACCAGTGCACACACCTAGAAATTTGGAATATTTTGCCTTAGCAACAGACTTTTGTTCAAAGTATATATTTTGCAATGGTGTTATGCCATTTACTTTACAGAACTGTATATACTGTGTTTTCTCAAAATTTAATGAGAGTCCATTTACAGAGAATCACTTAATAATTTTCTGAAAGACATTATTCACAATTTCCTGAGCTGATTCTTGTTTGTTAGGTGTGATTACTATTCTTGTAACATCAGCAAAAAGAACTAGCTTTGAACTTCATGATTCATTAATATATATTAAGAACAGTAAGGGACCCAAGACTGAATCCTGTAGGACACCATTCTTGATGCCTCCCTAGTTAGAGGACTCTGCTGATTTTTTCAGACTATCTGTACTGTTAATTTCAACCTTCTACATTCTTTCAATTAAATATGAATTAAAGCATTTGTGGACTGTCCCAGTCATACCACAATACTTCAGCTTATGTAGAAGAATTTCATGAGTCACATAGTCAAAATGCTTTGAGAGATCACAAAAGATCCCAATCAAAGATGTTCAGTTATTCAAAGCATTTGATATTTGTTCAGTGAAAGGAGATATAGCATTACCTGTTGAAAAGTCTTTCTGAAAACCATACTGACATTTTGTTAACACTTCATTTTTAGAAATATGCGATGCTACTCTTGAATACAGTACTTTTTCAAGAATTTTGGATAAAGCTGTCCGAAGTGAGATTGGGCAGTAGTTGTTAACATCAGACCTATCCCCTTTTTTATGAACTGGTTTAACAATAGCGTATTTCAGTCTATCTGGATATATACCCCGTTTCAGTGAGCTGCTACATATATGGCTGAGAATCCGACTTACCTGTTGTGAACAAGCTTTTAGTACTCTGTTGGAAATTGCATCAATTACATGTGGGCTTTTACTTTTGAGTGAATTTAGTATTTTCCTTATTTGAATAGGAGAGATGGGTTGAATTTCAAATTGCATAGATATAACCTCTTCTATATACTGCCTTGCATTTTCTAATGAATAGCTGGATCCTATTTTCCCCACAACACTTAAAAATGATTATTAAAAATGTTTTCTACTTCTGCCTTTTTGTTAACAAACTTATCATTGAGACTGATGGAAATACAGTCCCCCTGTGTTCTCGGTTACCCTTTTTCTCTTTTAACAATATTCCAAATTGTTTTAATTTTATTGTCAGATGTGCTAATTTCAGACATAATGCACGCACTTCTGGACTTTTTAATAACTTTTCTTAATACAGTGCACTAGTTTTCATAATGTTTCACAGTTTCCGAATCATTACTCCTTCTAGCTATAAGATACATTCCCCTTTTCTGTTTACAAGATATGGTTTTTTAGACGGTTTCTTACAATTATATTTCACTGTTTTCTTCAGGAAACTGTTTTCAAATATACTCACAAAGGTATGATGAAATAGGTTAAATTTTAAATTAGCACCAGGTTCCCTGTACACCTCATCCCAACTAACTGTTGCAAGTTTTCCTAAAGTTTTCAATTGATAAATCGTTACTTGATCGCACTATTTTGGAAGACTGTTTTGCATTACTTTATGGAGCTATGTCATATACTGTAATTCGCTGTGCGTCATGATCAGACAGACCATTCTTAACGGGAAAACTTTTTATTTGATTAAATGTATCTTGGTGTGTGAAAACATTATCAGTGTGCTGCTTTCCTGTACCACCCGTGTAGGAAAATCAATAACTGACGTCAAATTGAAAGAGCCAAATAATACTTCAAGGTCAAGCTTTCTATCGGATTCTTTCAGAAAATGTGCACTGAAATACCAATAATTTATTTCCATCTATCTGACAGATAGCACAACAAAGAATCAAAGTTTTTCAAAAACAGCTGAAAATTTTCCAGTGGAGACCTATAAACTGATGCAATTAGAAAAATATCATTATTTAGTTTAAGCTCACACGCACTTGCTTCTCTATGTTGCTCTACCCAAATTTTTTTTAGTTTCTAAATTTTTCACACTGTAACAGATTTTAACAAATATGGCAACTCCTCCTCTCTCCATAGAGTCTCTACTTACAGGTGCTAAAAGCTTATATACACCTATATTTCCCTTTTGCGTATGTGACTATATGATGTTCAGACAGGCATAGTACCTGTATTCCACCCTCAATTTCTAAATCTTCTATACAGACAAGAAGCTCACCTACTTGTCTGAAAGTACTTGCAGAAGTATTTCCATATGGACTCACGTCATGAGATCGGCAAGTGGTAGTTTGGTGCCGTGCTCACAAAAGTTTCGAACGTCTCATGTTTATTGTACAATAAAATACCCGAAAACAGGGTACGAAAATGCGACAAGCTCATACACCAAGAGATCGCTCTTAAATTGCTTTTCGATTTTTGCAAACTGTTTTTATTACCTTTATTGCAAATGTAAGGTATTTATTTTTACGCTAACATTATATTAGCAAAAGTTTAAAGTCGTCTGTACTGCCAATCTATTTCCCCTTCTGATGAAACAAAGTAATCGATAAACTCATTTCGCACTTCTTTGGCTGACGGTTGTCAATTATGTATTTTTAGGGGTTCCAGTGGTACCTTTGTTTCTGTCCCTATGTCTTTGCACCATTCTCCTATGTCGACACTGCTATTTTCGTACTGATACTGAACGCATAAAACTTCTGAATATTTGAGAAAAACTTACTTCCGAAGTTCGGCAAGTATTTGCAGCGAGAAGCAAGAAACTGTTTCCGCTAACATGTGGAAAGTGCTTCTGGAAGTGACGGAACTTGAGCAAGTCATTTCCACACCGACCGAGGGGTCACAGTGGTTAACACGCTGGACTCACATTCGTGAGGACGACGGTTCAAATGCACGACCGACCATCCCGATTTAGGCTTTCAATGGTTTTCCAAAATCACCTGGAAAATGCCAGGATGGTTCCTTTGAAAGGGCAGAGCCGATTTCCTTCCCCATCCTCAAAACAATCTGAGATTGTGCTCCGTCTGTAATGACCTCGTTGTGGACGGAACGTGAAACTTAACCATTCTTCAAGCTGCAGAGGTAGCTTCTGCAAACGACTTGTGGAAGTTTACTTGCTGGTGGACACACGCCTTTACAGCCGTTTGTATCCGCAATCGTCTTCTGAGGTTCAAATGGTTCAAATGGCTCTGAGCACTATGGGTCTTAACTTCTCTGGTCATCAGTCCCCTAGAACTTAGAACTACTTAAACCTAACTAACCTAAGGACATCACACACATCCATGCCCGAGGCAGGATTCGAACCTGCGACCGTAGCGGTCGCGCGGTTCCAGACTGTAGCGCCTAGAACCGCTCGGCCCGTCTTCTTAGGTCTTCAGTCATTAGCTAGAAGTGGAGAAACCTGGTTCGAGCCCCGATCCGGCACAAATTTTCACTGTCGTCATTCTGTTATACAGCTGTTGTCCCTATTAGCGACCGTGAATACATTTCATGTATTTCATAACCATTACGGCTGTAGTCGCTGCAGTACCTGTTCCTATTGACATGCATGCATTCATGCGTGTTGTGAAATACATGTAAACTCCATAGTAATTCTGAGCAACACAGGCACTACAGGATCGTACTAAGATTTTTGTTGTAGCTTTATTAATTTTCATATTACAGGAAGAGCTGAGGGTGGTTTCCATCTGGGCCAGCGTCGCTTCCAATTGCTCTGCATCTTCAGCTGACTCTGCGATATCACCAGAAAATCTCAGCAAATATAATTTCTTGGTATGAGTTTTAATTCCTCCTATAGCTCGTAGTTTCACCCTAATTCCATTTATTCCCCTCTGAAAGTATTCGTTGACCAAGAGAGGAGAGAGTGAGCAGCTCTGTCGTGCACCCTGCGTGATAAAAGTTTCTTCTTGATGTTCTCCACACCTTACCACATCCACCTCTTCTCTTTACGATCTCTGCATTACTCTTCTATCCTCATACTTTTTTGCCAATCTGTTATAGCATCTTAAAAAACTGTCGCCAGTCTACCCTGTCGACAGTCTTTTCTCAGGAATTAATCGTGAGCCGAGTATTGCTTCTCGTGTGCCTACACCTCTTCTAGAGCCGAATATCGCGAATTGTATCCGCCTTAGTATCTTAGAGGTCAAAATCTTGGAGGCTTTTGTTACCAAACTGAGAGTCCTATATTGTTCAGATCTGTTTGCAGATTTTTGTGTATTGCCACTGCGATACATTTTTTAGTCTTTATCCGCTATATTCGTTTTGAGTTGACCTGTATTATGAGACGAAAGTAGAAATCACGTTCAGCATGTTCCGCGTAAAAAAGCTGGGGGGGGGGGGGGGGGGGCGAAGTAGAAGGCGACGTGTTGTATGTACGAGGGCCGCTGAAGGGGCGGTGAATTAGCTGTCCGTGGTGAGAGCGAGGCGTCGGGCTGTGTCCGTGACGCTGGTCACGCGTGCTTCGCCGGAAATAACGCGGGCACACTCCCCTCCAGGCGCCGGCGTCGCGGCGCTGATCACCCCCCCCCCCCCCCCCCGTCTTTCCCCACTCCCCTCCCACTCAGATTTCTCTTGAGCTCCGAATGACACTAGAGATTCGAAACGAGCTCTCTCTCTATATATTCGGTTTAAATTCGCCAGCGAGTGCTACGACGTCATCGTCTAACTCGTCCGCGTGATCGGAGATACGACTTACCGCTGCCCATTTAACTGAAAACTCAACACTTGAGTCTGTTGTCGGATACAGATGAACTGTACCAGCGTAGAATGGAGGGCGAGCACACGAACTCGCAAGTATAACCGATGACTCACGACACTATCACTATATACGCAAGCGTTGGGCATGACGATTATTATATTCCAGTGGTGTGACTGGTCGGTTAGCAGTGAATACAACATTTTGGAAACTGAACAAACACCTGCATAGTTGAAATGTGCATTAATTCATCCTCCCCACAAAAAAGGAACGAAAACCGAAAACTCCCTGCAGTATACAAAATTCGAAAGAGCCCTGTTAAGTCGGCTAGAACAGGCGGACCAATTAATATGAGAGTATCAGTCAGGGTTTCGCAGAGGTCGATCCTGCATTGAATAGGTATGGAACCTAAAGACGATCTCCCAAATGAGAAGGCGTAGTAATACTGTGGTAACTTTTGTCGACTTTAAAAAGCCTTATAATTCAACAGATAGGCTAACATTGTTCCACACTTTAGAATAATTCGGGATTCTCAGGAAAACAAGATCAATTATCCTCCGCAGACATTATTAACAGATGCAACCTCCGAAGTTAAAGGCTGAAGAAAAGGAAGATCATGTATTGAACAGACTGGAACACAAGGAGATGGTCTCTCACCACTTTTATTTAACACGGACAAAATTATCAAACAATCAGAAGAAAAAGTAATAGGAATTCAGTTCGGAAGAACGTGTGCCAACAAGACTATCATAAAATGCCTGGCATTTGAGTTGACATGGCAATACTCAACAAAAATGTACAAGTAGCACATGAAACATTGGAATACTTACATGAAGCCTCTGCCAAAACAGGTCTACAAATATCACATGAGAAAACGAAATATGTGGAAAGAAAGAACCACAACAACCAAGTTATGTACACAAACTACGGAGAGCTTAACTCACTGGAAAAATTCAAATATCTCGGGGAATATATACAAATAGGAGGATCAGAAAAAAGCACCCAACATAGAAACAACAAAATAACTTCAGAAAGCATACAAACTGACATGGACGCATTAAAATAAAATAAATATTTCAAGTCAGGCCAAACTCACGTACTACAATAAAGTTGTACTATCAGAAGCACGCCACCCATCAGAAACGACCACAATGGGAGCATCAGGCATCACAAGGACAGAAAAAATGGAGCGTAAAATCCTCAGAGAAATTTTTGGAACAGCACACGGATATAGTTCAAAATTGTTCAAATGGCTCTGAGCACTATGGGACTTAACTTCTGAGGTCAACGGATATAGTATATGAGTAAACAAACCAACCAAAGAATTATATGAACGCAGAGATAGGCTCACGCACATGATCAGAAAACGCCGACTAAGTCTTTGGACACATAACATAGAATGAACAACAGACTCACAAAAACTATTTTTGATGTAGTCAACAGTTCAATAAAAAAATGGTTTCAAGAAATAGAAGAAGACCTCAAACTAGCAGACATCAGTAGTGAAATGATAAATGAGACACACGAATTCAGAAACGAGATTATGAACACGAAATTTGACCTTACAGAAAGGAAGAAAATCGGCAAAATATGGACAAAGCAGGAACACAGCCACAGAATTAAAATGTTTTGGATGTTTTGGGAAGAGAAAAAGAAGAAGGAAACAAGAAAAAAATATTTAACCACTGTCCCTGAGGTAAAAATGTGTAATATATATATCGGGTGATCAAAAAGTCAGTATATATATAAATATATATATATATATATATATATATCCAAAACATTTTAATTCTGTGGCTATATATATATATATATATATATATATATATATATATATACATATATCGGGTGATCAAAAAGTCAGTATATATATATATATATATATATATATATATATATATCCAAAACATTTTAATTCTGTGGATATATATATATATATATATATATATATATATATATATATATATATATATATATATATCGGGTGATCAAAAAGTCAGTATAAATTTGAAAACTGAATAAATCACGGAATAATGTAGATAGAGAGGTACAAATTGACACACATGCTTGGAATTACAGGGGGTTTTATTAGAACAAAAAAAAGGACAAAAGTTCAAAAAATGTCCGACAGATGGTGCTTCATCTGATCAGAATAGCAATAATTAGCATAACAAAGTAAGACAAAGCAAAGATGATGTTCTTTACAGGAAATGCTCGATATGTCCACCATCATTCCTCAACAATATCTGTAGTCGAGGAATAATGTTGTGAATAGCACTGTAAATCATGTCCGGAGTTATGGTGAGGCATTGGCGTCGGATGTTGTCTTTCAGCATCCCTAGAGATGTCGATCGATCACGATACACTTGCGACTTCAGGTAACCCCAAAGCCAATAATCGCACGGACTGAGGTCTGGTTACCTGGCAGGCCAAGCATGACGAAAGTGGCGGCTGAGCACACGATCATCACCAAACGACGCGCGCAAGAGATCTTTCACGCGTCTAGCAATATGGGGTGGAGCGCCATCCTGCATAAACATCGTACGTTCCAGCAGGTGTTTATCAGCTAAGCTGGGGATGATGCAATTCTCTAACATATCGGCATACCTCTCACCCGTCACGGTAGCAGTTACAAAACCAGAATCATGCATTTCCTCGAAGAAAAAGGCCCTATAACGGTAGATGTGGTAAATCCAACCCATACCGTGACTTTCTCGTCGTGCAATGGAGTTTCCACGACAGTTCTAGGATTTTCGGTAGCCCAAATTCTGCAGTTGTGTGGCGTTGACAGACCCTCGGAGCGTGAAATGAGCTTCGTCGGTTCACAACACGTTACTCAACCAATCGTCATCTTCCGCCATCTCCTGAAACGCCCACACCGCAAATTCCCTCCGCTTCACTAAATCGCCGGGTAACAGTTCATGATGCCGATGGATTTTGTTTGGATAGCATCGGAGGGCACGCCTAAGTGCCAACCAAACAGTAGTGTATGGAATGCCGGTGCGACGTTCGACTACACGAGCGCTGACGTCCCCGTGCATAGACGAACCCGCTACTGTCTCTTCTTCCTGAACTGTCTCATCAGCATTATGCCTTGTGCTCGGTCGGCCACTAAGGGGTGTATCGTCTTAACAACCCGTGGCTTCGAACTTTGAAATCATTCTCGCTACAACTGCATTTGTTAACGGACGTTTACCCGTTCGAATCCCCTTCCTATGACGATAGGATCGTAACGCTGAACTAGCACATTCCCCATTCTGATAATACAGTTTCACTAAAAGCGCCTTTTCAGGTAAAGTCAACATGCTGCGACTGCTGGTGCATCTGATTCTCTCTCTCATTACAGCTCCTTTTATACACGATTGTCATGCGCAGTCACTGACGTTTTGCTGTCCAGCGCTGTCTGTCGGATGTTTTGTAACTTAGTTAGTTAGTTTTTTTTTTTGGTCTAATAAAACCTCATGTCAATCCCCTCCCCTAGTATGCCATCTATACTGTTACGAGCCAAGTTATTTTGTGCGCACTATACCTCCTGCTAAAGCCCTTAATAAGGTTTCTTCAAATCCCATTCACATATTCCGACCATGTTTTAGTTATGAATCAGAGCCATCTGTCCAGACATTCAGTAAACCCAATGGTGTGCAAGAACCCCCTCATTCATACTAAACCTCCACAAATGTCTTAGTTTAACTGTTGAGTCCGTAGATGGTGGTATAAGGGTCTACAGTATAACTGGCCATCCATTTCCATGTGAATTTTGCAATAATTAAGCCAGTCCGTCCTAGGACTGACTTAATGGGCTGCCGCTTAGGAATTCTTCCTACTTGCTGTGTGGAGATACAGTCGTAGTTTTTGTCTCCTTGCAGAGCTGTAGCAGTGCCGACAGATTCTGGAAGTACAATTCTGTTGTCAATGTTTTACGTAATGAAGCGGGAAGAAGTTTTTTTGCGCAAATAAATTTTTACACGGGATGCCATTATGGTGCAGTTATTTAACAAACACTGTAAAATGAACTTATTTACACCGATTACAAGCGAACTATTAACAGTACGAGAGCATAGTTTACCGCATGACTAGATCGAAAGGCATCCTACCATCGACTGCCGACTATGGCGCATAGTTCGTATAGGATGGTGCATCTTCGGTTATGCAAAAGTTATTCATTTATTTATTAATATCAACGTTTCCTGGGAATTGTAAAATCACTGAAAGGTAGTATTTATAACCCGTAGACTCCTCCTAGCGTCTGAGTGGCAAAAGGCAACTTTTGTTAGAAAATATTTATGAATAACAATTAATCGATTCGCGCCAGAACAAATGTACTTTCCCTCCGTATCTCTTTGTTGACTTCACGAGCGATTTCTGCATCGGCACCTCAACCCTCTTAAAGAGCCAAAAAAAAAAGAAAAAAAAATGGCTCTCTGCACTATGGGACTTAACATCTGTGGTCATCAGTCCCCTAGAACTTAGAACTACTTAAACCTAACTAACCTAAGGACATCACACACATCCATGCCCGAGGCAGGATTCGAACCCGCGACCGTAGCAGTCACGCGGTTCCGGACTGAGCGCCGAGAACCGCGAGACCACCGCGGCCGTCTTAAAGCGCCAGATGGCCAACAGCCTCTGCTAGCCAGCTCGCTTCCTACTCCGTACGTGCTACAGCGCAGAAAATGTTTAGCTGGTACCTGCCTCCCCACCCCCCACCTCTACCCCTCCCCAGTCATCAACATTAGCGATAACTGTCCTTTAGAAAGAAAAACAGTTTTCTTTGGACGTATTCATTTTTAAAATGACGAAAGGTAAATAATATTTTGTTTTGCTAGGCTTTTTTTAAATTATGGGTTAATGTATTAACGACACAATTGGTATTGCTTATTTTTAAGAAACTTTTTTTATAGAATTATGAAGCAATTCTTAGTGCATCGTGATGATACCAACAACTGCTTTTCAGAAAAGAAAGCTAATACGCACAATGAGAGCAGACTTGGTTACAAAACTTGCTTCCTTTGCACCATCCCTCTCCCTAGCGACGCTTGCTTCACCCACACCCTGCACCCATATTTAAAATCAACCAAGTTGGAATGCGTGCATTATACTTTCTGTTTGTAAGTTACTTGATTGCTGGACTTCCTTCTGAACTGGCAGAAATTAAAAGACTTCAGTCTTCCAATTCTTTGTATCTAATCACTAACAGTAATAATAATTATAATAATAATAATAATAATGTGTAGGCCATACAGCAGTTTAGTAGCCATTACATAATTACCATAGAGTTGGATTGTCAATTATTTCATTTATTGTTGTGAAGCGAATAATGAAGCAATTTCTGGTCTATTGCGGGAATTTTCATCAGATATTCAACTATATGTGATACATATGGCTCAATTTCACAGTCATATGGCGAAGGGTGGGAACACGTAATGCACTCACGTACATTGTCGAACTTGATCGTTTTGCTAGTGCAGATGTTATGGGTTGGGGAGGCATTATGTTGCCGGGGCGTACCGACCTCCACATCTTTGAATACGGCACACTCACCGCCAGCGTGTATTCCTGCCCCATGTGCGTCTTTTCAGGGGTGCATTAGGCCCTGACTTCCTTTTTATGGATAGCAGTGCGCGAACGCATCAAACTCCGAAGGTGGAGGAGCTGACGAAACGAGAGAATATTAGGCGAATGGACTGGTCTGCTCGTTCCTCCGACTTAAATCCCATTAAGTATGTGTGGGATGCGTTGGGGAGCCATATTGCGGCACGTCTACATGCACCAACGACCATCCGACAGTTGTCAGACGCTCTACCAAAAATATTCCTTACCTTAACGCGCGAGGTGTGGTCCCTCAGACCGCGCAAAAATTTGCGAACTCGCTCTCCAAGGTCAGTTCTGCCGGAATACTACTATACTCCCCCTACCTTACTTGAATTGCTCAGTCTAAAATGTTTTGTTGTTGGTTGCATTATCACCGTCTTTGTTCGTTGCTGACACATGCTACTGACATGTGTTGAGGTCTCCTAGACTGGGCCTCGTGAATTATGTACCTGTTTTCTTTAGCAGAGTACAAAATGTATTCACAGGAACTTGTTAGTTTTAACGAACGTAAGTTTGATAAATGGTTAGTCGGTGGATGGAGGAAGATGTCAGTGATATAGCTGAAAAAAGTAAATGAAAAAGACGACGATTTTGCAGTAGAGAATGATCACAGTTTTGCCAATGGAGGATCATTCAGAGGAAGAACTTCTCCAATAAACTACTTAAAGTGTTAGTTAAAATCAAGTGTCATCTGAATAGTGGCAAAGAAAAATATACATCACAGAATTGAATGACAATTTTGCTGTCTTTTTTACGAAATGAAAGCAATTTTTATGTGTAAGTTTAAACCCTGGAATTTATTTTTATGTAAAAGTTTACTTGCTACAGAGACATTACAATTTTGTAAAAATCAGTTCTCTGACAGTTCTTTTACGTGTATTATTTTTTTAAAAAATGACGCAACAGTATGCAATTTGTGTGATACAAAGCAAATTACTGCACGATTTATTTAGCGCAATAAAACCAACAAGGAGTATTTAAACAACACTTAAATAATTGTAAAAATTAATGTTATATAATTTAAATTTAAATTGTCAAATGATTTGCGTCAATCTCGGTTTAAATACACGGGTCTCAGAGACCCCAACTCGTAGTAAACCTTACAGAAAACTCACCTCGTGAGTTACGGGTTAAGAACGGTGTCCCGCATTTTGTAATGTCCAGCGGACCACCATAAATCGGGTGTCTTCAGTGTAATTATTGTCTTTGAGTAAAAGTGATATTTCTCTTCCTCTCATAGTGTATTTCTGTTAGTAACCTTCTGTACCATATAGTAGCAGTTCTTTCTATGTATGGTTTGAGTTTCACGTAGCTATGTTACTTGGCGGTGGTAATATGAGGGGAGAGTTTCTTTCGTCTGTAAGTTTTGCAGACCAGTATACTTCCTGAGGCTTGACTGCTCCGAGAAGATGCGGTAGCAGTACAAGAAAATTTTATTTTTAGGTAACATTGCCGAACAGGTTGTTAGCGGACCAATACATCACCTCGACGTGACACACGTTCTTTATTTGAAATTTTTATCCTCTTTTGTTTCATAGAATTTCATCTTGGCAACGCATGATCGGACTTGTTTTGCTTTGGTTGATCCTTTGTTTATCCGAAAACTTGTTTTTCAGTACTCTTTTGAGAAGCTATTGATTCTGAACGTCTGTTATTAGTCGAATTACTGGTCGTACTGGCATAACCTTCTAATACTAGGGGAGAGTCCTGCGGTATCAGCCGGCTTGAGTTTTTTGACTTAACCTTGTCTCTGTAGTGATTAATCGAAATATTAAGATACTATTCTCTTACCCGAAGACGTGCATGAATTGCACAGTGAAATGATTTTTATGTATACTACTTACTTACATCGTAAGTAAAAGAACTACAATTACAAGGCTTGTAGAAGTGTCTTGCAGTATCGGCCATTGTACTTTCTTTAACAATATCGGTTGTTAAATGCACGCTGCACTTGTACTTATTGAATAATAAAGTAACATATAAGCATGGGAACTTATTGTTACTATTTCAGCTCAGTTCATCAGTGTTTAGCTCACTTGGGGCCTGTTGAAACCTATAGCTCTTGGGAGACTCATAGATTCAGGCTTTCTTTGAGAGAGAGATCAGAATATCTCGACACGAAATGATAGTACGAGTAAAATTACTTTTCAGCAACCTTATTTTGTTTGTTGAACGGTTAAGGCACCTTCAGATGTTCAGCCAAAGCAAATTCATCTTGCAATAATTCCCTTGTATTGGGGGTCATGAATTTGGTAGCTAAATCGTCCATGTAATGCACTGGTTGCTTTTTCCATTTCTTCATCAAATGTGTTTTGAATCTGCCCATCTGACGAGTTAATGCTAGGAATTGCCGTGCGCTTAATTGCTATTATCCTGTATCCAAGTGGTTACTTGTTAATTTTAAAAAGGCAATCGAAATCTCTGCTAGCGGGAAGCAGCCTGATGTATTCCGAGAGCGTACGTTCCTAGAAGTATCAACAAATACACTGCTTCCTTCTACGCAATCTCGGGGAAAAGTCCATGAAGGGAAAATTTGAGATATTCGAGCCAACACCATTTGGGAGTGGAACAGGAGAAAGACCGGAGGAATCAGCGATATTGTATATCTTTGGCGTCTTAAGAATAGTGAAAGCAATGTGTTCTGCCTGCTACCGTTTGCCCTGCTATCAGATTAAAATGGCCTCACCTCACAGTCTTATGCTTTGTGGGCAGTGGTGGTATCAGGCTGCTTCCCTCTAGCAGAGATTTCGACTGCCTTTTAAAATTCATTATTGAAGGACTCTGGGGGAGACTACCGATCTCGAACACTCTCACAACTCAGATAAAACTGGATATTGATAACAATAAGAAATGCGAGGCAGTCTTATTATACAAAAGGTGGGAACTTGCCACTCCATAAATTTCGACAACACAGGTGATCCGAAGGCTAGTGGTGGACCAAGTCAAAAGTACGTGAAAACACACAAAATACAAAATAAATAATGATAACTAGTCCAGTACCTATAGAGAGTGTTGATGCAGTATTGTAGAGAAGAATCTGCGGGATTTAAATCACAAACGAGGGTAATGGGGCATCAGTATGCACATACTTAGAGCACGCAACAGGGATTACCGCTCTAGCATTGCAGACACCGTGACGCTAATTCCCCTACATCTACATCAACATTTATACTCCGCAAGCCACCCAACGGTGTGTGGCGGAGGGCACTTTACGTGCCACTGTTATTACCTCCCTTTCCTGTTCCAATCGCGTATGGTTCGCGGGACGAACGACTGCCGGAAGGCCTCCGTGCGCGCTAGAAGCAATATATTCGATAACTCATCCAGAAACGCACCCTCTCGAAACCTGGACAGCAAGCTACACCGCGATGCAGAGCGCCTCGCTTGCAGAATCTGTCACTTGAGTTTGCTAAACATCTCCGTAACGCTATCACGCTTACCAAATAACCCTGTGACGAAACGCACCGCTCTTCTTTGGATCTTCTCTATCTCCTCTGTCAACCCGACCTGGTGCTGATCCCACACTGATGAGCAATACTCAAGTATAGGGTCGAACGAGTGTTTTGTAAGCCACCTCCTTTGTTGATGGACTACATTTTTAAGGACTCTCCCAGTGAATCTCAACCTGGCACCCGCCTTACCAAAAATTAATTTTATATGATCATTCCACTTCAAATCGTTCCGTACGCATACTCCCCGATATTTTACAGAAGTAACTGCTACCAGTGTTTGCACCGCTATCGTATTATCATACAATAAAGGATTCTTCTTTCTATGTATTCGTAATACTTTACATTTGTCTAAGTTAAGGGTCAGTTACCACTCCCTACACCAAGTGCCCATCCGCTGCAGTTTTCTAATGCTGCAACTTCTCTGTATACTACAGCATCATCCGCGAAAAGCCGCATGGAACTTCCGACACTATCTACTAGGTCATTTGTATGTATTGTGAAAAGCAATGGTCCCATAACACTCCCCTGTGGCACGCCAGAGGTTACTTTACCGTCTGTAGACGTCTCTCCATTGAGAACAACATGCTGTGTTCTGTTTGCTAAAAACTCTTCAATCCAGCCACACAGCTGGTCTGATATTCCGTAGGCTCTTACTTTGTTTATCAGGCGACAGTGCGGAACTGTATCGAACGCCCTCCGGAAGTCAAGGAAAATGGCATCTAACTGGGAGCCTGTTTCTAATATTTTCTGCGTCTCATGAGCAAATAAAGCGAGTTGGGTCTCACACGATCGCTGTTTCCGGAATCCATGTTGATTCCTACAGAGTAGATTTTGGGTTTCCAGAAACGACATGATACGCTAGCAAAAAACATGTTCTAAAATTCTCCCCTAGAACGTAGAACTAATTAAACCTAACTAACCTAAGGACATCACACAACACCCAGTCATCACGAGGCAGAGAAAATCTCTGACCCCGCCGGGAATCGAACCGGGGAACCCGGGCGTGGGAAGCGAGAACGCTACCGCACGACCACGAGCTGCGGACTCTGGTTCTTGCATACGGTTGTCATTGAAAGGGAGACATGGATTTAGTGGGGAAGTGGAGCGGCCTAGTTGTACACTGAAAGTCGAACACTCCTGATCACAAAAATTTATTAATTTTCAGTAGCCCAACAACCCTTTTTACACATTGACTGAACAGTCAACAGCGTGCCCTAGCATTTCATTTATTTTGCAAAAGACAAGTGTTAGTCCCTTGCTTTATTTAAGATTTCAACAATCAGTAGTTGAACAACCTCCACCGAACAAGTTGCATTTCAATCCTTTATGTTGAAACGAAAAAACTCAGACAATACTAGAAGACACTTTCACAATAATCTATAAACTAACAATTCCAGAGGACACTTGCTATCAAATTTCCACAAGATAAATCAGGCTACCAAAAGCATTTACGAGAGTTTTCGATAACATAATTTAACCAAAGCTCACGCAGAAAATGATCAGCTTAATTTCTCATACGATCATTTACAGTTAGTTAACCAAAGGAAATTCAGTTTACCAAGAACAGTTACCAACATAATAACCTGAGAGCTCTCCACTATTTCTGGGAATCACTACAGTGTGCCGATATACACAGTCGTCAAACAAGAAAAATTCCAGTGTACTATATAACCGTACACAGTGAGACGTTACAATAACAGAAAAGACAACCTTTTGGCAAAGTACCATGTACAGACTAACCTTACTTAAAGTTTCTCAACATCTACCCACCCCTCGGACCGGTCCGGCCTTTATACTACTCGTACTACACTTCTCAGTCCTGACTACCAGAAGAACAAGTCCTTCACGACCAATACAGCAGGTTGCAGTTCGTGCCTTATTTCCACCAAACCAAATCAACTTCATTGTTACCGGTGTCCATATGTCTCCCCCTCTTAGAAGATCAGCATCACAACACAGTTCTACGAGGTTCGAGAACAAGATCACTTCATCGGATGAAACCGAAACGAGTCCTCTCGTTTTCAGTGCCCAAAAGTTTCAAAAGTTCCAAAAGCGACGTACTATCTTTCTACACAAGATGGCTACATGGCGTGCCGTTTTCTTCCTCCGAACCAGCGAAAATATGTACAAGGGGCCTTTCTTCACACACCCGCGCTCCCAGCAGCCTCGCCAATACCGTCCACTCGCTAGCCGTTACGCTCGTTCCCCCGTCGCAGGTTCGAGTCCTCCCTCGGGCATGGGTGCGTGTGTTGTCCTTAGCGTAAGTTAGTTTTCAGTTAGATTAAGTAGTGTGTAAGCCTAGGGACCGATGATCTCAGCAATTTGGTCCCATAGGAGCTTACTGTTGTGGATTGGCAAGAGAGCCAACCCTGTATGAGAGGAAGCCGAAAGGCACGCTTTTTAGCTCACGCAGGCTGGCGTGAGGTCTGGAACAGGTCAAGGAAATTAGACTAGCAAAAAAGGACGTAGCTGTGGAATACTTAACTTTAATCCATAAATGGTGAACATCACTCTTGACGGTACATGTTTTACAGCATCAATAGAAACTGGTAATGGCGCCTTGCTAGGTCGTAGCAAATGACGTAGCTGAAGGCTATGCTAACTATCGCCTCGGCAAATGAGAGCGTATTTTGTTAGTGAACCATCGCTAGCAAAGTCGGCTGTACAACTGGGCGAGTGCTAGGAAGTCTCTCTAGACCTGCCGTGTGGCGGCGCTGGGTCTGCAATCACTGATAGTGGCGACACGCGGGTCCGACGTATACTAACGGACTGCGGCCGATTTAAAGGCTACCACCTAGCAAGTGTGGTGTCTGGCGGTGGCACCACACTTACCATCACAAATTTCCATTAAGCTCGCAAACCGTTCCTGCGCGCGGGGGGAGGGGTTTGACATGCTTGCCCACACGCACTGCCTCTCTCGCTGGCGTCGCACGCCTCATCCATACCACCAAAGACATTCCATGAAGACAAACCAGTCAGTCGCTCCCAGCGGAAATCCGGAACCATCTAATATGATTCACTTACGTTCTCTCTAGATGGCACTCACAGACCTGCACAAATATTCAATTTTCTATCTGCAGGATTTGAAACAATTCTTACAGAACGTTTTATTCCTATTTTAGTTACATAGACACTGATATGGATTGATTGGGAGTATCCAAAATGTTCACCAATTGCGATTGATCATTTCTCATTGTGTTACCTATCTGTATCCTACACTGAAGCGCCAAAGAAACTGGTATAGGCATGCGTATTCAAATACAAAGATATGTAAACAGGCAGAATACGGCGCTGCGGTCGGCAGCGCCTTTATAAGACAACAAATGTCTGACGCAGTTGTTAGATCGGTTACTGCCCCTACAACAGCAAGTTATTAAGATTTAAGTGAGTTTGAACGTGGTGTTATAGTCGGCGCACGAGCGATAGGACACATCATCTCCGATGTAGCGATGAAGTGGGGATTTTCCCGTACGACCATTTCACGAGTGTACCTTGAATATCAGGAATCGGGTAAAACATCATATCTCCGACATCGCCGCGGCCGGAAAAAGATCCTGCAAGAACGGGACCAACGACAACTTAAGATAATCGTTCAGTGTGTCAGAAGTGCAACCCTTCCGCAAATTGCTGCGGATTTCAGTGTTGGGCCATCAAAAAGTGTCACCGTGCGAACCATTCAACGGAACATAATCGATATGGGCTTTTGGAGCCGAAGGCTCACTCGTGTAGCCCTAATGACTGCACGACACAAAGCTTTACGTCTCGCCTGGGCCCGCCAACACCGACATTGGACTGTTGATGACTGGAAAAATGTTGCCTGTTCGAAAGAGTCTCGTTTCAAACTGTATCGAGCGTATGGATGTGTACGGTTGTGGAGACAACCTCATGAATCCATGGACGCTGCACGTCAGTAGGGGACTGTTCAAGCTGGTGGAGGCTGTGTAATGGTGTGGGGCGTATGTAGTTGGAGTGATATGCGACCCCTGATACGTCTAGATACGACTCTGACAGGTGGCACATGCGTAAGCATCCCGTCTGATCATCTGAATACATTCATGTCCATTGGGCAATTCCAGCAGGACAATGCGACACATCACACTCCAGAATTGCTACAGAGTGGCTCGAGGACTCTCCTGAAATTAAACACTTCCGCTGACCACCAAACGTCCCAGATATGAACAATATTGAGCATATCTGGAATGCCTTGCAACGTGCTGTTCAGAAGACATCTCCACCCCCTCGCATTCTTACGGTTTTATGGACAGCCCTGCAGGATTGATGCTGTCAGGATCCAGCATTGCTTCAGACATTAGTCGAGTCCATGCCACGTCGTGTTGAAACACTTCTGCGTGCTCACGGGGGCCTTACACGATATTAGGCAGGTGTCCCAGTTTCTATGGCTCTTCAGTGTATGGTAATTTTTTGTCTTGTTTGCCCGTTTGAGCATACTTTGAATGTAAAATCTGTCTTTTATTAAGCCTTTGTAATTTCTCACAGAGATACAACTTAAACTAATGTATACTCGGAATTGTCAAGAGAAACTGTAGTGTAACGTTTCCAATGCTGAGATGCTGTATGGACACGTTCCGAGAGCCAATAAATTTGAAAAAAAGTTAGATGTAGATGCAGTGTTGTGTAGTTGGCTGGGGCGCTTGGTGAGGTGTGTCCTCTCGTTTGTGTTGCAGAGACTACAAGGAGCACGGCGGTCGCGGTCGGGAGCAGTCGGACTCGCTGCGCCGCGACGAGGCGACGTCGTCGTCGCCGAGTCTGAGCAGCTGGGCCACCAGCTCGTCGCCTTCACGGTCAGTGTCCGCCGAGGCGTTGATCGACGCGCCCCTCTCTCCGAACGCCATCAGTAGACTAGTCAGAACCTCCTCGCCTCTCGCATACAGGTAGACGTTGCCACCCCGCCGCATCCCGTCCTGCACCCGCCGTCGCGACGACCCAGCGTCGCCGACGAGTAACCGACCCTCCTAATACACCAGCGCTCACTACAGTCCAGTAACAGTGGCACCTTCCTGCACGTTCAGAGCAGTTAGTTTCTGTCTGGGCAGCGCACGCGGATTGGTGGTGGTTCTGTAGCTGAGAGTGCACTACCATGCGTTAGGCGCATGAACACACCAGTCAGGAACTTAATCACCCTGAGCAGACATCACACCGATACGGTGGAACCTCGCTTATTTGGCCCTTATTCTCCAGATCATCCGTATCGTGTTTTTTTTTTAAATATTATTTTTGATCAGATAGTATAGGTTGCCAATGGCCTTGCCTCAGTGGTCAGACTGGGGTTACACTTGGATGGATGATCGTCAGGGTCTGTCGAGCGCTGTTGGCCAATTGACGAGCTACTTGGTTGAGGTGTCACGGCTCTGGACACGAAAACTGACAACGGCCGGGGGAGCTGACCACGTATCCCCTCAATATCCCCATCCAGTGACGCCTATCGGTTGAGGATTACACGGTAGTTGGTCGGCACCGACGGAGAGAGTATTGGTTAAATAAACAAACCTATGGTTATTGCACTTGTATCCTGAAGGTATCAGGGATAAAATACAAGGAACTGAAGGTTACCCACAACTTATACAGAAACCAGATAAGAGTCTAAGGACATGAAAGGGAAACAGTACTTACGAAAGGAGAGAGACATGACTACAACCTATCGCTGACGTTAATCAGTCTGTAGACATAAATCTGTGAAGCAAACCAAGGAAAAACTAAGAAGGGGCTCAAGGTGCAGGGTGAAGAAATTAAAACTTGAGGATTGCTAGTGGCATTGTAATTCTGTCAGGGACAGCAAAGTATGTAGAAGAGTAGTTAAACGGAGTGGGTAGTGTATGAAAAAATATTACAAGCTGAACACGAACAAAAGTAAACCATGGCCAGTGGACCATACTGTACGAAATTTCGAGGGTAACAGGGATAAAATACAGGGCGCGAAAGGTGATTTACATCTTGTAGTACAGAAACCAGATTGAAAAGGGAATAAGACAGGGTTGTAGCCTACCCGCGGTGTTATTCAAATGGTACATTGAGCAAATGGTAAAGAAAACCAAGGAATAGTTTAGAAAGGAAATTAAAGTTCAAGAGGAAGGATTAAAGACTGTAAGGTTTGCCGTTGACGTTTTGAACCTTTGAGAGACGGCAAACGACTAGGAAGAGCAGTTGAGTGGAATGGATAGCGTCTTGAAAATAAATTGTTAGTTGAATATCAACAAAACTAAAACAAGTCTAACGGAATGAAGTCGAATTAAATTAGGTGGTGCTAAGGTAATGAAATGAGACACTAGAAGCGTTAGATGTGATTTGCTGTTTGGGCACCCGCAGAGCGGATAATAAATGCAGAACGGCAACAGCAAGAAAAGCATTTCTGAAAAAGAGAAATTTCTTAACATCGAGTTTAAATTTAAATGGTAGGAAATACTTTCTGATGATATTTGTCGTGACTGTAGCCTTGTACCGGAGTGAAATGTGAACTGTAAAGAATTAAGAGAAGTAGGGAATAGAATGTTTTGAGATGTGGTGCTGAAGGAGAATGTTAAAGATTAGCTGTGTAGAACCAGTAACTAATGATGGAGAAATGAACTGATTAGGGAAAAAAAGGAATTTATGGCATTGTTTGAGTAAAGTAAGGTCTCGATTGATCGACACAATCGGAAACATCAAGGACGCATGAATTTAGTATTGGAGGGAAGTGTGCGGGATAAAAATAGTAGAGGGAGACCGACGGATGAATAGAGTGTCCATCTTCAAAAGGATGTAGGTTGCAGTAGTTATTTGGAGATGCAGAGATTTGCACAGGATAGACTAGTATGGAGAGCTGCATCACACCAATCTTTGGACTGAAGTACACGACAGTAACAAACGGCTTTTTTATCATTCCGTCAACATGACTGCAGGGTTGGATGTTGATTTCTCCAATCGACACCTCGATTAATTAATATGCTGCAGAAACAAATGTTTTGATGAAAGCGGCTGGCAAATATCCTCAGTCGCCCTCCACTCCAGTCTGACGTTCGAGCGAGTGGAGTGTACCGTAATTGGCGTCTGGCACGTACCTACAGAGTCGTTTTTACTGACTTTAATTACAGCGATCAGTGTCAAGTTTGCGCTTTCGATCATCACTGAAAAGGTTCCCTAAGCCTACATGCCAGTCCCTTTGTGCTGTAACCGCGTCGTGCTTTTGTAGCAGGGGCATGTGGCCTCTGGTTTCATAATCACAAATTCGCCAACTTTGAGCGACAATGATTCGTACGCGTTTAAGATACAATGAGAATCTATTAATAAGCACACACCGCCCAGTTATTAAAGAACAATGTAATAATAGCCGCCCTATCCCACAATTTGCTTAGTGAAGATTCTACTATTATACAAATTTTCAAAAAAATGCTGCAATTGTTCTCCAGAAGTACTTCGCTATTTATGATCGAGGCAATATAATGCACAAATGTACATAATCATATACAGCTGAAGTACCATTTGTTTTACGTCAGGGTAAGCATGTCTACATAAATTTGTAATGACCATCCCGTGCTGCTAGAAGATGTGTACTTGCTCAGAGAGAGAACTGCGCCCATCTATAACGGTTCTGTGTTCATTCCTTTTTTTTTTTTTGTCTTGTGTTCGTGTTCAATCTGTGATTTGTTGTGGCATTGTCTTCCATTTCTTGCACCTGGAAGTGTTTGTCATTAAGATGATTCACGCAAATGCTTTTGCTAATAATAGCAAATGCTACTCATGTGTTATAAATGTTTTTTATTACATACTGTCTTGTGTAAATATTTAATTATGTTAAATACCACTGTTTTATCTGACGTGTACAGATTGGATGTAATTAAAATAACGGTGTGGAAGCATTCCTTCAGGGCACTGGCTGAAAATTCAAAGCACTGAAAATAATCTGCTAGATAATGATTGATGTCAGCGCTTTCTGATCGCCGAGGGTTTACACTGATGTGTGTGCGTGTATGCTAATGCTATGTTTTAACACCCTAATTTGTGCCCATGTCTACATGCGTGGTGTGTGTGTATGTGTGTGTGTTTGTGTGTGTCCGTGTGAAAGAATAAAGAGAGAGAGAGAATGTGTGCGGCGGATGATGCAATTTGTCTTGCCTATCTTAAGGCTCGTGAAATACACTCTTAGATAACCGATGAGCCCGCATCTCGTGGTCGTGCGGTAGCGTTCTCGCTTCCCACGCCCGGGTTCCCGGGTTCGATTCCCGGCGGGGTTAGGGATTTTCTCTGCCTCGTGATGGCTGGGTGTTGTGTGCTGTCGTTAGGTTTAAGTAGTTCTAAGTTCTAGGGGACTGATGACCATAGATGTTAAGTCCCATAGTGCGCAGAGCCATTTGAACCATAACCGATGCGCCACGAAAGTATTATCCGAATGAGGCGGAAATCGGAATATGTGATATAAGCGTTCAGACAAATAAATAACTACAATTTCAGAAAAATGGATGATTTATTCAAGAGAAAGAGTTTCACAATTTGGGCACGTCAGTAATGCGTTAATCCACCTATGGCTCTTATGCAAGCAGTTATTCGGCTTGCCACTGATTGATAGAGTCATTGGATGTCCTCCTGACGAATACCGTGCCAAATTCTGTCCAATCTCCATGAAGGGATTGTAATGCGTACACGAGTACACCGTATATAAAATTAGATACGTCTGTTATTTTACAGTTGATGACTTACAGGTGCTGGGGTGATTTTCATCATAGAAACAGGGGAAGCAATAATTTTATCGGTCTACTGCTCACGTTATTAACGCCGCATGTGTACAATTACACGGCTGTTTTTAAGTTTCTATAGATAAACAAACTTGGTTTACATCCATAAAAGATTCTTCTTCATTACGCGGTTGCTTAGCAAACCACGCAAAACGCAAAATTTCGCCAGGTATTCGCAAGTACAGCTGGTGATGTACGAGTGGAATGGAATGTAGTTTGACGCAGTCTTCTCCGAGGTAAAAATGAATCTAACGGAGTCCTGTGTGCTTTAATTACAACAGCTTCTTGAAACGTCAAGTGGAGACCCTCTTGGACGCTGTAAATATAATCCTTTCATGGAAATTTATTTGCAATCTCAAATTTTTCTTTGCCTTTCCTTTCTATGCCTCTTATGAAAATATTAATAAATACAATACAGGTTGTTTCCGCAAGAGCTTGCAAAAATGTAACAGGACATAGAGGATGCTCCACTCAACAATTTGAGGTAGGGAACTTCGAGTCGGAAAAGTCAGCTTAACAAGATCATAGAAATAAATTCACAGTACTGTCTACTTTTTTATTTACATTAGTTACAGTTAACTGTTGATACCGGCCCCAGATCGAATCCGTCCGGCGGATTAACGACGACGGCTGGTGTGCTGGCCAGCCTGGGTGTGGTTTTTAGGCGGTTATCCACATCCTACTAGGTGATTACCGGGCTGGTCCCCACGACCCGCCTCAGTTACACGACTCGCAGATATTTGAAACGCATTGACACTATATCACGATTTACACTAGACGCAGACAGCTGGGGTACACTAATTCCGTCCCGGGGGGTATGGGGTGGCGGCAGAAAGGGCATCCGGCCACCCCTTACAAATAACCATGCCAAATCCGTACTTAACCCTGCCGACCCTGCGCACGATGCGGGATAAAGGCAGTAGCACAAGAAAGAAAAGAAAGACAGTTAACCGTTAATACCATCTCTGACACAATGAACGTACCATTTGTACTGTATCTTACAAAATATGCTGAAACTGACGGCGATCAACCTCAACGCAAGCATGGTATCGCCGAGCAAGAGTCTGGCGAACCCTGACAAATATCCCTGGTGTGTTTCGAATCACAACATAGGCAGCTACAAATCTGGCAACTAATTCCATCTCCGCATCCACTGGGGTCTCATACACAAGTGACTTTAGATATCACCATAGGGTAGGGTGTCCATTCGTCCCTTTTTTTACCAAAATGTCCCGCTGTCCCGAAAGTTTTTATGGGGACGCTCAAATGTCCCGTTTTTTTCTGATTCCACTTGGTTAGAGTATTTTACGATACTGGTTGTTTGACTTGCTATTAACTGCTCAATTATTTACGCTAGGAAACGTGTGATGACTTTTAGCATACCCCAAACATGTACCGAACTGTCAACAATCGCAAGTATTTTTAAACGCACTTTAGGTTACGAATAACAGCGAAGATTCTTCTCTTCTAAGTCGATCCACTGAATCCGTCCTTTCGGTCCAGAGATACTCTACACCACTAATACTTGCTCTCTGGCTTTCATCACCTCACTGTTAATGTTTTGCACTGTGCAATCACTGTTTCATTACGCCAAAACGAAAGTGTAATTTTAACAGCAATATAAAAAGCAAGTTTCCTTTTATCACTGGTAGTGGAGAAACTGTAGAATGTACGTTGTGCGGATCAAAATTTGCTATTGATCATGGTGTAAGGTCTGACATTGTGAATCACATTAAGGCTAAGAAACATCGCATGAGTGATCAAACGAAAAGAGCAAACAAATGCGTGAGTGACTACTATGTAAACTTAAAATCAGTAGCAGAAATGGATAGGCAGTTGGCAGCACAAGAAGCTACGTTTGCATACCACAGTGCAATGCATAGCCATAGCTTTAAGTCAATGGACTGTACAACAGCAGTTGTTAAAAAACTTTTCAATCTTAAATTCACATGTGGACACACAAAATGTAATGCAATCATTTCAAATGTTATTGCACCGTATGCAGCTCAGCAGGTTTTAAATGAACCGAAAAGTGCTCGATTCATTTCTGTAATGATTGATACATCGAATCATCTGGATTTGAAGTTGGTTCCTCTCCTTATCAGGTATTTTCACCCTGAAAATGGCATCACAGTGAAAGTGCTCGAATTGCTTAATTTAGCTGGAGAAACTTCAGATTTACTTCAGAATTATGTGCTGGAGGTTTTAAAGAAATATGATCTTGAGGGAAAGGTGATTGTAGTTTCTGCAGACAACACTAACACCAATTTTGGTGGCAAGCAGAGGAAAGGAAAAAAAAACAATTTGTTCTATAAACTGCAACAGATTACAGTGAATAATATAGTAGGTGTTGGCTGTCCAGCACATGTGGTGCACAATTCCTTACAAACTGGCCAGATTGCCTACCCATCGACTGCCAATTAATTGTAAACAAAATCTACTAGCATTTCCACATATGTACAGTAAGGGTTGAATCTCTGAAGTAATTCTGTAAGTTTACTGAACTTGTATACAAAACTGTACTTGGGCACAGCAAGACAAGGTGGCTATCTCTGCTACCAGCATTGGAAAGAACTGTAGATATTTCCTGCTTTGAAATCATATTTCATTTCCCTTGATAAGTGTCCTGTTATCCTCAAACAATTCTTTGATAACCTTGTGTCTATTGTTCTTCTACATTTTCTTGCTAGCCAGCTAAAACCTTTCTCCACAACAATTAAATGTATTGAGAAACAAGAAATCACAATAGTGGAAGTTTATCAAGAAATAATCAAATAATTGGGCAAATTGCAATGTAGAAAATCTGAAGGTTTCCCACATCCTTTGTACACGAGACTCTAAGGAAGCTGGAAGAAGAGGGTGAAGTTACTGTAGAACAATTTCATATTTATGCTGACATCTTCTGTGACTCTTGCATTGAGTATATTAAAGATTGGTGTTTACCATTTCTCACGCCTTTTAAAGCATTTGACTGGGGTAATACTGAAAAGGAGCAGCTACAGTAAAGGATATTCAGGACTGTTGTGTTTTTGTTAAAAGTATTGTACCAAATTTTCCTGTTGATGAAGACGAACTGTTTGATGAATTTTCATGTGCACAGAACTTCATAAAAAGTGAAGAGGGAGACAAAGAAAGTGTTAGTGCAACGTGGTGTAAAATATTTGCTTATTTCAAAAGTAAAAACATTAACATGAAAAACATGGTTCATTTGGTGGAGTTTTGTCTGGCAATTCCTGGGTCAAATGCTGCTCTAGAACGTGTATTTTCGTTAGTGAACTCTTTGTGGTCAGATGAAAAAACCAGAATGAAAGTTGGAACAGTGAGGGCCTTGCTCATTGTCAAAACACACTTTAATGGTGTATCGTGTACTGACTTTTATGATACAATTTCAAATGAATGTGCACTTCTTGATAAAGTACATAAAAGTGAAAAGTACGGTGATAGTGTGGCAGCATACTTGTAAAAAGTTATTTGGGGACATCTGAGTGCACGTTTTAAAGGTAAACTTGTATGTGTATTAAATTAGTCTATACAATATTTATGTCCCGTTTTTTTCCATCGTTGTCCCAGGTTTTTCTCTAATTTATTTTAAATGTCCCCTTTTTCAATGAAAATGAAATGGACACTCTACCATAGGGAATAATGAAGGTGATTCAGATCAGGCGATATCGCAGGCCATGGAATAGGATCTCGCCTTCAAATCCAACGATCAGGAAATATTTCCTAGTAATCAGGCTCGCCCTCCTCGTTTCCTTTCATGAAATAAAGAATGTACATGTAAATAAACAGCAAAGTACACGTAAACTTGTACGCATGTTAGTTTTAAATAAGCTGGAAAACAATAATGCTGTTCAAATGGTTCAAATGGCTCTGAGCACTATGGGACTTAACATCTTAGGTCATCAGTCCCCTAGAACTTAGAACTACTTAAACCTAACTAACCTAAGGACATCACACACATCCATGCCCGAGGCAGGAGTCGAACCTGCGACCGTAGCAGTCCCGCGGTTCCGGACTGCAGCGTCTAGAACCGCAAGACCACCGCGGCCGGCAATAATGCTGTAAAATGCGGTAGACTAAACAGTTAAGCTGTCCTCTCCGACTCCAGATTCCTTACCTCAAATTGTTCAGTGGAGCATTCTCGATGTCCAGTTACATTTTTGCACGCTCTTACGAAAACATCCTGTATATTGAGCAATGTCTTGGTTTATTTGCAGTGTAACATAAATATTGGATATATAAAAAAGTTTCCGCATATGTACTCGACTCCATGGCGCTCGGATTACCTACCTATAATCTTCCCGCTGCGCCAATTACTGCCTGGAAATTACGATAACCTTAATGTCGCATGCCTCGCCTGATCCACCCCAAAAAGAAGCTGTTTTTCTATCTGAACGCTTGGCCATCTGAAGCTCCCACTGGTGTCGCTTTCATTTCTGACCAAGCCTGGCATATATCATAAATGTCGACCAGTAGGCGCACTCGCGTTGTTAAGAGTCCTAATATCTCAAACCACCAGAGCAGCATTATTATCATGAATAACAATGTCAACAGGCCACGATCTTGCTGCTGTCAAATTCCAACAGGTAGCTGGTAAACATGTCTCCTTATTACCTAACACGATCTCCTCACAATCAACCAACATTCGTATGCGCATTCTGAATGAGGAACATGCTGTGAAATCTTTCATTATATGTAGAAAGAAGACACTACTACCTACTTTGCACGTTCGCACTGAAATGCTAATCGTTTGCATATCGAAGCATTTGGAGCACTTCACGCCAGTTTGACGTTTGTTGCAGGTCACTTTCATGGTGGTAAAATTTTAGTGATGAGCATTGTGGTGCAGTAATTTGCAGCTGTGAATCCAGCCGCAAGTAGTAAAGGAGGTCACAGAACGTTAAGCGAAAGTACTGCTATTGACGATGCCATTAGGAATGTCACAAGCTAATGCGTTCGTCGTTCTGCTGTTGACTGGCGGGGTTGCACCTGTAGTGACGACATATTGCGCAAGACGCTCATGCAAAAGCGTGCCCACCAGCTGCGCGCTTGCCAGATGCACTTTGGAGACCGCTCTAATTTCTCACAGACGTGTATCTCTTGCGCAACGTAAACGACCTGCAGGAGTCTGCGGTAAACTATTCCTCGGTATTTAATTCATTGTGCACTATCTGATCAAAAGTATCCGGACACCTATTATTGGGTATTAATATGGAGTGTTTCCACTCTTCATGGCGGATCGAATTCTGCTGGGGACAGTTTCAGTGAGGTATCTGCCTGTAGAGGAAAGCAGCCCAGTCTTCCTCAAGAGCCGAATCAGAGAAGGTAGTGATGTTAGGGATGTCTCGAGCGAAGGCGGCATTAACACATTCCAAAGGTGGTCCATTGGGTTTGGGACTCGAATGTGAGCTGGCCACTCCATTACAGGAATGTTATTGTCCACAAACCAGTGCCTAGCAGGTGCTGCTTTGTGACTGGTTGTACTATCATGCTGATACAAACATTAGTCGAGAATATACTAGGGTTTGTCAAAGCGGGGGTTGCGACCAGTGTTTAGTGATGGGAACAACCGAATGAAAACAATCGATTCAGTCGGTTATTCGAAAACAGTCGCCTTATTCGGTTATGGTTTTTCATATTTGTTGGATTATTCATTCTATCTTTTGCGCGAAACCAGCCAGTGGTAGCAACCAAATGAAAACAATCGATTTAGTTGGTTGCTGTTGTTGTGTATCTGTTGGACTATTGCCGGCCGGGGTGGCCGAACGGTTCTAGGCGCTACAGTCTGGAACCGCGCTACTGCTACGGTCGCAGGTTCGAATCCTGCCTCGGGCATGGATGTGTGTGATGTCCTTAGGTTAGTTAGGTTTAAGTAGTTCTAAGTTCTAGGGGACTGATGACCTCAGAAGGTAAGTCCCACAGTCTCACAGAGCTCAGAGACATATATATATATTGGCTATTCACTCATTTGTTTCATTCGAGCTAAACCATTCTGTGAGTGGAACAGAATGAAAACATGCGACACAATTCGATGTGGTTTGGCGCATTGACTGAATTAGCCAATCTTGCGTTTCTAGTGAAATAAGTTTTTAGTTTTCTGTCAGCTGGAAATTTGGAAATTTGTGGTAAGGTCTTATGGGACCAAACTACTAAGGTCATCGGTCCCTAAGCTTACGCACTACTTAATCTGACTTAGACTAACTTAATCTAAGGACAACACACACATCTATCCCCTCCAGACTAACTTACGCTAAGGACAACATACACACCCATGCCCGTTGGAGGACTCGAACCTCCGACGGGGGGAGCCGCCCGGACCGTGACAAGACACCTGAGACCGCGCGGCTACCCCGCGTGACTGTGAGTTGGACCAAGTGTTTGTTCTTTCTATTGAAATAACTCCTTAGTGTTTTATTTGAGTGACCTATCCATTCATTCTTCTGAGTGAAACCAGTCCGTAGTACTTCCATCAGTTTTGCCAAAGCAGTGTTGTTTAACTGTGATACACATATAAGACGTACGCCAAAGTTAAATTGCCTTATGACTGATCAGCCAGAATATTATGACCACCGACCTACTATGGATATAAACTTGTCCAGGCGATAGCAGCGTCACCTGGCGAGGAATGGCTGCTAGTCAGACACACGCACGGTGCATGTAGTATCAGTGAGCGTGCTGTCCGTGTGTGGAATGGGAAAGGATCGCAATCTATCTGAGTTTGACCGAGGGAAAAGAGTGACAGTCCGGAGGCTCGGAGCGAGCATTTCGGAAACTGCACGACTTGTCGAGTATTCGAGGAGTGCTGTGTTGAATGTCTTCAACACGCGATGAAACCACGTCCAGACGTCGTGTGTTGGGCGGCCACCCCTCATTACGGATGTCGGAGTCGTAGGCTGGGCAGACTGGTGAAACAGGACAGGCGGCGAACTGTGTCGGAATTAACATCAGACGAACTGTGTCCGAACTAACATCAGACGAACGCTGGGCAGAGTACAAATGTGTCTGAATACACAGTGCGCTGAACACTTCTAACCATGGGCCTCCGCAGCCGACGACCCATGCATGTGTTCATGTTAACACCACGACATCGGCAACTACGACTGAAATGAGCACGTGACCATCGGCACTGAACGCTGCCGCAGTGGCAGAGCGTTGCATGGTCTGATGAATCCCATTATCTTCTTCATGATGCCAATGAGAGGGCACAAATCCGTCATCTTCGAGGGGAACAGCTCCATGTCACCTGTACTGCGGGACGGAGACTAGCTGGCGGAGGCTCCATTATGCTGCGGGGAACATTCACGTGGGCATCTGTGGCTCCAGTGGAGCCCGTGCAATGCAACATGATGGCGAAGGAGTATCGTACACTGGTTACAAACCACGTACACCTCTTCGTGACGACCATGTTTCCCTACGGCAGTGGCATTTTCGAAAAAGTTAATGCACCATGTCACAAGGTCAGTAGTGTGATGGAGTGATTCGAGGAACAGAGTGGTTTGTTCCAGTTGATATGCTGACCCCCCGGCTCGCCAGATCTGAACAAGAACAATCTGGGAAGTGACTGAACGTGGCGTCAGACTTCATCTCCCCCCCCCCTCCCCCCCCCCCCCCAGGGCCTCCTTTTGCTTCCATGCAACAACACGTCGCCCCTATTATTCGTGCCGTGCCGGCTGTTAGGTAGTTCTGGCTGGTCAGTATACATATTCTTTTAATTAAGCACTGAATAGACAAATTCTTCTTTTCGTCATTTAAAAGTGATTAATATGTAGCTGTGGATTAATCTCTTCCAGATGCGATTGATGCATAATTAATTACACTGGACTCGCATTCGGGAGGACGACGGTTCAATTCCGCGTCCAGCCATCCTGATTTAGGTTTTCCGTGATTTCCCTAAATCGCTCCAGGCAAATGCCGGGATGGTTCCTTTCAAAGGGCACGGCCGACTTCCTTCCCCGTCCTTCCCTAATCCGATGAGACCGATGACCTCGCTGTCTGGTCTCCTTCCCCAAACCAACCAACCATAATTAATTGAAGTGATTTATCATTGGACGTACAAAATCGAGCATAAAAGCTCCCTCAGCAATACGTGATGAAAACAGGTAGATTGCCAAATATTATCGACAGTTTACTTTCAGTGTTACTGAAAACCTGTGATGATATCCGTTAGCTAAAAAGTTATTTGAATCTAACCCTTAAACACATATTGAGGCACTGGTTTCTGTGGAAGATATATTGAGCACAAAGTTGCGTTACTAGCTATGAATGTGCAAATCATAGCCATGTGTATGTGTGTATTGAATCGGCGATGCGTTTCGGATCAAGTCTGTTTCATCTGTTCGAGATAAGATACGGCAAACATGGATAAGCGGTGTATGCCGCTTAATAATAAAATAAGACCTAAGTTTTTACGGCAGTTGTACCGTACTGTATAATGCCTGTGATGCTGAAACTTGCGTTTACCGCTAAATACATTGAGCATTTGCTGGACACACAGCGCGTAATAAAGAAGAAAACTCGATCTGCAATAATTTAAAGAAACATGCCTCTGTATTGTTGAGCCGTGCATTACAATGACTTTTCGGTTTATGCAACCCATAACAAGAAATACTGAACTGTAGGATACTTCTTGTCTTCGAGCGCTCCTGTTACGTCTTTGAATGGCTCCAAAAACGTCATGACTTCTGTTGCAAATTCGTTGTCTTAAGCGTTAAGTTTTGTCAGAGGCGTCCTTTTCCGCAAGCATTTCCCTTATTTTTTGATGCTTCCTAACTATAGACTGTAACATTCTAAACAAGCTGTTCCATCTAGCCCCCGTTTCTTGCTTCAAGCTTATCTCTGATGAATGCACATCGCCAGCTTTCTTCATGAATCGGACAGTGTCTTTGACAACGTTAATCAAGCGATGAACCTCATTTTTCAAATAATCGCCATCGAAAACGTGTTTCTGGACTGTGCTAGAAAGATGTGGGAAGGATTGCAATGCGTTGCGTATATGAGCGCCTCAAGCAAAGTAAATGAAATCTTATTAAGATGCTGAGGATTTACTCCAAAGTTAAGTAGTGGTTCCGTAATATGGTTCTTAATAAATTCCCCGTGTTTTTTTTTCTCCCTCAGAAAGGCGAATTGTTGCCAGTACCACGTTTCACAATGTCTTGTATTGATCAACAAAGAGTGCAGTAACGTATGTGGATGTTCATGCACTAACATACGAGGGTAATCCCAAAAGTAAGGTCTCCTATTTTTTTATAAGTACATAGATCTGTTTATTTCTACAATAGTTTACATCAGTTTACAGCTTGAACATTTAGCTGTTTTTCGACATAATCACCATTTCTGTCGATGCATTTTTGCAGACGCTGTGGCAGTTTTTGTATGCTAACTTCATACCAGCTCGCCGCCATTCTGGACTCAGTTGTCACGGGTGACGAAATCTGGGCATACCACTTTACACCTGAGACCAAGCAACAATCACGCCAGTGGCGGCATCCTTCTTCGCCAAAGCTGCGGAAATTCAAACAAACAGTCTCCCGGTAAAGTCATGGCAACCGTGTTTGGGATCCGAAAGGGGTATTGTTGGTCGACTTTATGCCCACTGGGACCACAATTAATGCTGACAGGTACTGTGAGACTGAAAAAACTTAAACGGGCAATTCAGAACCGGAGAAGAGGAATGTTGAGCAAGGGCGTATACATATTCCATGACAACGCTCGCCCACACATCGCTCGGCAAACCGTTGCTCTCCTGCAACAGCTTCAGTGGAACATAATCACCCACCCACCGTATAGTCCTGACTTGGCGCCCAGTGACTATCGCCTGTTCCCTAAGTTAAAAGAACATTTGGCCGGAAAGCGATTCAGCTCCGACGACGAGGTGAACGAAGAGGTTCATAACTTTCTGAACAGCATGGCGGCGAGCTGGTATGACATGGGCATACAAAAACTGCCACAGCATCTACAAAAATGCATCGACAGAAATGGTGATTATATCGAAAAATAGCTAAATGTTCAAGCTATTAACTGATGTAAACCATTGCAGAAATAAACAGGTCTATGTACTTACAAAAAATAGGAGACCTTACTTTTGGGGTTACCCTCGTATGTGGACGTACATGTACAGCTGCACATGCATTTGCGTTTATGGCAACATACTTGCCCGAATTTCATCGGCTTGTCTTTCGATGTTTCGGCCACTTTCGTAGGATGATGCAGTCGTGTTGGACAGGTCCCTCTATCTAAATTTCGAACCCAAGTTTGCAAGCTCCTGACAAAAAAGAGCGAAATCCACCCCTTGATGTTGATGTAAATGGATGAAGATCGCTGGCACACATTACTACGACACTTTTTGGTTACAGTCTTTCATGGGAGCTAGTATTGCACAAGGAATCTCTGACGTAACTTTTTCACGTACGTTAAAATCTATATATTAGTCTTCGACCGTTAGTTCCTTATCTCAAAGTACGCAGATGAGGATCTTTTGTCATGTGTATAGTTTTGGTGCTAAAGTATACGAACGGTCTATGCATACCTATGTAATAAATAGTTCGTATCAGATTGCGTAAGCAGAAGAGTTATTTCATATTTCCTGGCTCCTAAGCGAAAGTTTTCAAATTTAGGATGCCGGTATGCCAGCGGCCTGAAGTATGTCTCGAGTACTAGCCAAAGTAAACACGGCTAAAAATAGCCTATCACGAGCGATGAACATATTACCTAAAGAATTTGACTCAGAAGTCGTACAGTACGTTATTACATTGTCATAAAACAAGCAGCGTATTCTCTTTATGGACTAGCTTTTTGCCCGCGACTTCACAGAGCTACAATAAACGATTCATTTGTTTTCAAAGATTATATTTTCCAAAGTATTACATGCAAAAATATGATTGATATATGAATAGAACCGTAAACTCGCGAAGATTGCATTTTGCACTCTACGAATGTTCTGTGTGTGTCCCTCTGGTCACATGACATATGTGCTAACGGCAGTCAGATTCGCTACATACGTATCAGGGTCACCAACAGTAACACTGATAGTTCTCTGAGCTGTTCCAGTGTCCTTGGCAGTTGGGGTTCGCAAACATAGTTCTTAATGCACCCCAAAGGAAAAAGTCACAAGATCTTAGATCAGTCGACCTGGAGGAGGAGGGGGAGGATGTTAGTGTTAACGTCCCGTCGACAACGAGGTCATTAGAGACGGAGCACAAGCTCGGATTAGGGAACGATGGGGAAGGAAATCGGCCGCGTTCTTTCAAAGGAACAATTCCGGCATTTGCCTGAAGCGATCTAGGGAAATCACGGAAAATTTTGTGGCGGCGTTCGTAGCGACAAACAATTCGCTGTAGAAACGGCTTACGAAGTCACCGCCACACTTTTAATAGCGGTCCGACCGGTCCGCTGGAACAGTGAACAGAAAGATGAAAACCCAAACACTCTGATTAAATAAAAGTCGGTACTTATCTTTATTAACGAAGATACAAAAACACAGTAGTGAACTCCGTGTCTACAAAAATATGTCTAGTTCGAGTCGGAGCGGCTTGGTCAGCGTCGGCTGACGACAAACAACAACTCTGCTGCGATGAACACACAACTGACTAGCAAGTACACAATTCGGTGGCGAGTATACAACTGAGCGGCGAATACAGAACTGTCCTAGCGCCCGCGACTCCAGCGCTTAAGAAGCCAGAAGCCAGCGGTGGCGCGCGCAGACTTGCGGCCATTTCCTGTCTCGCTGGCGCTGCTTATACGGACGGCGTCCGGACTTTGATGCTGCCAACCTTTTGGCAGCGGGCTCGGGTGGCATTACTGGCTAGGATATAACAGAAAACCTAAACCAGGATGGCTGGACGCGGGTTTGAACCGTACGACCTGGAGGACCAAGGGAACAGAGCAACATAATCTTTCCCACTGCGCCAAATCCACCGATGTGACAATTCGTCGTTAGGTAGCGACGTACATCGATGCTCCAATGCGGGGGTGCCCTGTATTGTTGGAAGATAAAATTCTCGGAAGTCAGTTTTGAAAACAACTACAACATATCGAAGTAAGAGGTACATGTCACAGTCTTCTCGCACAAGAGAAACGGCCCATACTGCTTCGTCTGTGACAGCGAAGAGAAAACATAAACTTTCGGCGAATTTAGTTCATGAGCCACAATTTCATGGCTATTTTCAGTGCGCCACAGCCTCACACTGGAAGCTTGCTTCGTCGCTGAGTGTCAGCTTGAAGGCGAAATTTTCATCCTCATGTGCTACCTGCATCGTGATGCAAAATTGAAGATCCCGGCAGTAATCTTGCGGTTTTAATTGTTGCACGAACTACAGACGGTAAGGTTTGAAATGCAACTGCCTTCGCAAAATCTTCTACACAGTTTTCTGCGGTATTCCAATTTCGTGGCTTGCGCGAACCATTGATTTTTATGGACTGCGTGCGACGCTATCCTTCGCCCTTTGCACGGTTGCATCTGATCTGGCACCACTGGTCGACTGGTACTTATGTATACAGAGACAACCAGGTTTCCTGATTTGTCGTTACCAAGGCACAGTGTTCTGTTTACATGGCGGTTCTTTTCGACACTTTCTTCTGAATGCACCATTGCCCAATTGTAACAAATAACCATCTCGCATATTCCAACAGTTTTCATGCTTAGTCACCATTTTGTCCAGGCGCTGCTCACGTAACGACAAGTGGTGGGTACAACGCAAACTCGGTAAATAATCCGTATATGGCTCACTGCAGTACTTATTCTCGCGACCTGCTCGACACATTCAGCAACACATATAAGAGACAGATTGCGCTTCATACATTTAAAGCATTCCAAGTCAACTAAATAAAGGAAAGAAATACCGACAAGTCGTTTCTGATCATTTTTTACAGGTCACCACTTCTCGTACCTACCGCCATCCCTTTGGTAGAAGGGTTATCTTATTCCCGAGTATTTTTATACAAATAATGAGTTGTGTCAACATCCATATGATTACTCAGCAATTCAAAATTAAGTGCCTGGTAGAGGTTTCATCGACCCACCTTCAAGTTCTCTATCGTCCCACTTTCAAACAAAGCGCGCAATCTTGCCGTGCGAGCTCTGATTTCTCGTATTTTATTATGATAAACTTTTCTCCTTGTGCAGGTGAGCGCCAAAAAATATTTTCACTCTCTGAGGAGAACGTTCTTCATTGAAATTTCATGAGAAGGTCCTGCCGCAACGGAAAACCTCTTTGTTTTAATGATTGCCATCCCCAGTTCATGCATCATATCTGTGGCACTGTCTCCCCTATTTCGCGATAATACAAAATTTGATCTTTTTCAGTGCCCTCCGTCAGTCTCATATGATGCGTCCCACACCGCACAGCAGGACTCCAGAAGAGGGCAGACAATCGTAGAGTAAGCAGTCTCTGTAGTAGACCTGTTTCATTTTTTTTTAAAGTGTTCTGCCAATATATCACAGTCTTTGGTTTGCTTTCCACACAACATTATCCACGTGATCGTTCCAATTTATAAGTTAATAAGTTATACGTAATTGTAATCCCTAAGTGTTTAGTTGAATTTACAGCCTTTAGATTTGTGTGATTAGTTGTGAATCCAAAATTTAGCGGATTCCTTGTAGTCCTCATACGGATGACTTTACAAGACGGTAAATGAAACCATCATCTGCAAACTGAGATTGTCTGTTAAATCGTTTTTGTAGATCAGGAACAGCAGAGGGCCTGTAACACTTCCTTGGGGAACACCAGATATTACTTACATTTTACTCGATGACTTCTTATTAATTATTACG
The DNA here is from genome assembly GCF_023864345.2 of Schistocerca serialis cubense. NCBI lineage: Eukaryota > Metazoa > Arthropoda > Insecta > Orthoptera > Acrididae > Schistocerca > Schistocerca serialis. The sequence goes on along the minus strand of NC_064639.1, from coordinate 110,547,482 downwards.
AACTATGGCCTTACCAACAGGAAATAAATAACGAATCCAGTCACACATCTGATAGGATACTCAATTTGATTAGAAGTCTCTTGTGAGTTCCGGTGTCATAAGACTTGTGGAAATCTAAAAAATATGGAATCAGCTGTTGATAGCACTCACTCCATGAGAATAAAGAACTAGTTGGGTTTCATAAGAATACTATTTTGTGAATCCATGTTGGCTACTTGTCAGTAAATTGTTCTCTTCGAAGTAATTCAAATGTTCGAACACGGAATATGTTCCAAAACCATATTGCAAATCAAAGTTAGTAAAATGGGTGTGTAATTCAGAGGATTACTCCCATTGGGTATTGGTGTGGCTTGTGCAACTTTCCATTCTTTATGTATGGATCTTTCTACGAGCAAGTGTTTGTATGCGATTGCTTGGTATGGAACTACTGCCTCAGCATACTCTGAAAGGAACCTAGCTGATACAGAGTCTGGACCAGAGGCCTTGCCCTTGTTAAGTAATTTAAGCTGCTTCACTACACTGAGGGTACCTATTTCTAAGCTATTCATGTTGGCAGTTGTTCTTGATTCGAATCCTGGAATATTTACTTTGTCTTCTTTTGTGAATGAATTTCGGAATACTGTGTCTAGTAACTCAGCTTTAGTGGCACTGCCATCAGTAACATTACCATTGCTATTGCCTAGTCAAGGTACTGATTGCACCTTGCTGCTGATGTACTTTACATACGGTGAGAATATCCTTGGGTTTTCTGCCAGATTTTAAGAGAGTTTCGCTGTGGGGGATCGAAGATCGCAGTAAATTATGAACTTATGTTCAACTTCACCAATCTTGGGGATTTTCTGTTCCTTTAAAATTCGCATACATTTTTTGTTGCTTCTGAAACGGTGTTCTGACCTGTTTTGTGTACCATGGGGGATCAGTACCATCTCTTATTAATTTATTTGGTGCATACCTATCAGTTGCCATTGGTGCAATTTCTTTGAATTTAAACCATGTGTATGTAACAAATTTGGTTGAAATACTTCCAGGCGTTCCTCAGTTATGCCCCTATGCCATCTTTTCCATCACCATCCTCAGCCATAGGGATGCTAGGTGTGTCTTATTGTCACAGTAATTTTTTTCCCTGTGATACGTTTACCAGGTATGGTAGAAATTGCCTCAGCCTTTACAGATATACACTGATATGTCACTGTCTTCCTATCCCCCAAACCCACGCTCCTAGGGGTGGAAATGTATTGAGACTGTCACCAGTGATCCTTGAGATCCTGTAAGCTATAGCTTTGATACCAATATCAGCTGTCTTCAAATATTTTTTTACATCTCACATCTTCTCAGCCCCCACCCCTAGGAATGTTAAGAGTACACTACCAATAATTACACAAATAATGAGTCTTGTATATAAAAAATTTAGCTGAAATTGCTCCAGATATTTTGGAGTCATGCTGCTACGTCCCTCCTCCCTGCAAACACACATACACTTTCTTACCTCCTCCAAAACCTTTGCGGACAGGTGCATAACAACTCACCAATGTTTCATCACAATCGGATGAATGGTATAGTATGAGTTGCTCAAATACTGTTTTGATGATATAACGCAGAATATTATACAGGGTCGCGATACTACAACAGGTTAAAACTGTCACCTGCTCATAATTGTAGGTTGCCTACATAACTGCTTCCAGAGACAACAAAAATTTGATTTTTAGTATTTCCCAAATTTGAAACACTGTCTGAGTCTACTCATTAAGGTGCATAATAGTATGTTAAAGATTTTACACAGTAAGTGAAGTATTAAGGTAGTAACGTTGCATGTGTCTTGTTGCAGCATAGCTCACAGCGCACAAGTTATCCAGATTATATTCATCCAGTGTTTGAAAAACAAAACATGTAGCAACTTCTAATAAGTTTACTCATGATTTCAAATTGTTTTGAACTTTCTCTTGAAGTAAAACTCCACCATCGGGGTGTGATATTTTAATTTATTACCTCTTTACTAATTCTATTTAGGACAAATTTTGCAGACATATCCACATTCACCACTGAATGCATGTGCAAAATTATATTATTGTGTGACACGTACATCATGAACATTGACATGTGTGAAAAGGTGACTTTTCTTAAGACGGGGAGCAAAGTACCCACACTATACTCATGCAGTCTCCAGTCTCTAAAGAATCAGGGGGTGCTGTTAGTGGTTATATATAAATGTATTAACAGACTCTGTTTGCTGACGATGCTGTAGTGTGTGGAAAGCCTCGTTGCTGCATGGTCAGAAGGAAATGCAGAATAACTTTTCCTACATATTATTTCCATTCAATGTGGGACCTACTGAATGGCGCTTCTCTTTATTTGCTAATAACTGCAAGAACCAGATATTATTTGATTATACTATTACTGGTAAACTTACAGAGATTGTCTCATTCAGACAAAGAACTGTGACTGATGCCTGAGGCCGGCCGAAGTGGCCGTGCGGTTAAAGGCGCTGCAGTCTGGAACCGCAAGACCGCTACGGTCGCAGGTTCGAATCCTGCCACGGGCATGGATGTTTGTGATGTCCTTAGGTTAGTTAGGTTTAACTAGTTCTAAGTTCTAGGGGACTAATGACCTCAGCAGTTGAGTCCCATAGTGCTCAGAGCCATTTGAACCATTTTGAACTGATGCCTGAACAACAGGGACTTACATGCATTGAGAATAGAAAGTAGTGCATTGAGAATGGCTAGCTACTAGCAGAAATCTGGATTTGCGTAATAAAATATATAAAAGGATGACTGATTGCTGCACTCTATAATTTATAATATTGTCTCATTGTTTAAATACACTCCTGGAAATTGAAATAAGAACACCGTGAATTCATTGTCCCAGGAAGGGGAAACTTTATTGACACATTCCTGGGGTCAGATACATCACATGATCACACTGACAGAACCACAGGCACATAGACACAGGCAACAGAGCATGCACAATGTCGGCACTAGTACAGTGTATATCCACCTTTCGCAGCAATGCAGGCTGCTATTCTCCCATGGAGACTATCGTAGAGATGCTGGATGTAGTCCTGTGGAACGGCTTGCCATGCCATTTCCACCTGGCGCCTCAGTTGGACCAGCGTTCGTGCTGGATGTGCAGACCGCTTGAGACGACGCTTCATCCAGTCCCAAACATGCTCAATGGGGGACAGATCCGGAGATCTTGCTGGCCAGGGTAGTTGACTTACACCTTCTAGAGCACGTTGGGTGGCACGGGATACATGCGGACATGCATTGTCCTGTTGGAACAGCAAGTTCCCTTGCCGGTCTAGGAATGGTAGAACGATGGGTTCGATGACGGTTTGGATGTACCGTGCACTATTCAGTGTCCCCTCGACGATCACCAGTGGTGTACGGCCAGTGTAGGAGATCGCTCCCCACACCATGATGCCGGGTGTTGGCCCTGTGTGCCTCGGTCGTATGCAGTCCTGATTGTGGCGCTCACCTGCACGGCGCCAAACACGCATATGACCATCATTGGCACCAAGGCAGAAGCGACTCTCATCGCTGAAGACGACACATCTCCATTCGTCCCTCTATTCACGCCTGTCGCGACACCACTGGAGGCGGGCTGCACGATGTTGGGGCGTGAGCGGAAGACGGCCTAACGGTGTGCGGGACCGTAGCCCAGCTTCATGGAGGCGGTTGCGAATGGTCCTCGCCGATACCCCAGGAGCCACAGTGTCCCTAATTTGCTGGGAAGTGGCGGTGCGGTCCCCTACGGCACTGCGTAGGATCCTACGGTCTTGGCGTGCATCCGTGCGTCGCTGCGGTCCGGTCCCAGGTCGACGGGCACGTGCACCTTCCGCTGACCACTGGCGACAACATCGATGTACTGTGGAGACCTCACGCACCACGTGTTGAGCAATTCGGCGGTACGTCCACCCGGCCTCCCGCATGCCCACTATACGCCCTCGCTCAAAGTCCGTCAGCTGCACATACAGTTCACGTCCACGCTGTCGCGGCATGCTACCAGTGTTAAAGACTGCGATGGAGCTCCGTATGCCACGGCAAACTGGCTGACACTGACGGCGGCGGTGCACAAATGCTGCGCAGCTAGCGCCATTCGACGGCCAACACCGCGGTTCCTTGTGTGTCCGCTGTGCCGTGCGTGTGATCATTGCTTGTACAGCCCTCTCGCAGTGTCCGGAGCAAGTATGGTGGGTCTGACACACCGGTGTCAATGTGTTCTTTTTTCCATTTCCAGGAGTGTATCTACGGATAACATTACAATATGGTGTGAAATGTAATGAACATGAGTAACCCAGTAGCAGGGAAGGTGATTGGAAAACTAGTTTTTAGCAAAGATAATGGGAAAGTGTTGTATGTGTGTTAAGAAGACTGCATAAGAGACACTAGTGTATCCATTCTAAAATACTGCTCCAACAGCATGAGAGGCATGGCAGATGTTGAACTATTCAAGGATGTGCTGCATTGATTTTACCAAGTCACTAAAGCCAGTACACAAGTAGATGCTCAGGAAACTCCCAAAGATATAAATTTAGAGGACTTGTGACAGTTCTGCTACTTCTGTTAATATCTTACTCAGTGGCCATAAGGTTAACAGAAATAATACTACTGTTTGTATTGAGACATATAGGCATTCTGTTTTTTAAATATACAAATGGAATAGTGCAGATAGTTGATACAACAAGGTGTCCTCCACCATGTACTGCACAGTGACTTATATTTATACATATGTAGTTGTAAATGTAAAGCTACATCCACAGTGTTGTTCTAATGCTCGAACATGGCAGTAGATATAATCCTGCTTGACTCAGGTACTTGACTTCATTTACTGCCAGATGAATTGATAGCATGTATGACACTGTGTCATCTTCCATGACCCAGTGATCAAAAATTTGTCATATGGCAATGGACACTTGAATACCATCTATAGTGTGTTGAGCACAAGAATCAAATGCTTTCAGATGAGAACCACTTCAGCCTGTTCTAGAGTGATAGCCACATTTATGTTATTTTAGATGTTATTATGCAAAACCAATCTGACAGCCCACATTGCTGAGTAGCATAGTGTTCAAACATCAAATATGATAGTTTGGGCTGTTGTTACATACAACATACTGGACTCCATTTAGCACAAGAAAATCCTTCTGGGTTAGCAGCTCTGTTGTTAGTTTTGAATCACAAAATGTTAAAGGATACGTCAAAAGTGGCTGAAAGTCATAGTTGCTGACAACTGTGGCTACACTAAAATGTTGTCATAAAGACATATACAAAATTGTGTTACATGTTTAGTTGTGACAGACGTGTGAAGCATTTGCGCTATGACCACTTTATAGGTCATGGATTGTCTCTGGGCTGTCAAACTGTAGTTCATCACCTATGTGTATTCATGAATCCAAACAACAGAGCACAAGGTACTGCCCTTTCTTCAGGCAACACTTTACTCCATGTCTCAGGAGGACATGCCTGGACACATATGGTGAGTAATGAATGGTAGGAATACTCCCTGACCTATATTTTCACGTGCTACATTCTACACTAAACACATTTAGGCTACGTTTAGTTGACAATCTATAATAGTTCTTCAACAATCACTGTTGCTGCTTCATTGACTCACATCGAAATGATGCGCCAGAAGATTCCTCAAGATCATATTTAGACCGTTCTTTGATTTTATGTCGCAATATTTAGAGGCTGAGATTGCAGTAGGGAAGACTTCACAACATACTGAATCCTATAGTCAGAAATAGGGAATGATTCTTTGGTCCTGATTATTATTGTATTGTCATTTGGCTAATATAAAGCCCATTTTAGGTAAGTATGTCAGTCTTTGTGCTGCAGTTTTCACTAATGTTAATGTATATGTGAAAAATGCCAACTTGCACCAGTGTTCTGGTTTGAAGTGTAGGTCCTCTTATAACTAATTTTCTAAGTTAATTACAAGTTAGAGAAAGGCAGGAGCATTTCATTTCCAATCTGTATGAAACATTGTGTTGTTCAAACCAGCCCTTGGGCTGAAGACAGCTATACTTACCATCACCATTGTAGAAGTACTCTTTATGAAGGAAGGGTGTCAATGAAATTTTATTTTGATTTCATTTATTTTTTGTTGGTATTTGTTCCTATTGATGTGAAATGTCATTGATGTAAGAAGAGGGTGCTATGACCCCAAGTCCAATTTTACAGAAGTGTTGCCCCTGTGTGATAATCATCTGATTACTGTTGAACTGACTATTGCCACAAGGCTCTTGAAACTGTCTATACTTGTCATGGATAAGAAGGCAGTGAAATGACTGACACATAGTGTATCTGCATTTCCACTTGCGATTAACCATAGGATCTTGTGACATAACTGTCATGTCACAGATGCCCAGTTATGAGCCATTTAGTTGGCTATGGAGGGCTGTGTTGCTGGAATACAATGTGGTTGTTGGTCTCATTGCCTGTCATCTGGGGTATGCGTATCAAGCTGTTCGAGCATATTCAATTCATGCTTACACATTATAGGTTACCAGAGTCACAATGCTTCAACAACATTTCATTGCATATTCACGGGAAGAAGGAACTGTGGTGCTTATCCATGTGGTGATATTGCCCCTTTTCTAGTATTATCTCTAATTTTTGTAGATTTATTTATTTTTCATGGTTTTCGTTTATTATGAAGAGTTGTTGGTGAGCTTTACTATTACATTAGCACATAACTAGTGAGTGGAAAGACTGAATACTTGCAAATGATGTAGAGCTGGTATTAGGCATTGAAATGGTTATTGGCCCAGAATAATGACTCTTTTTAACAGAAGTAAGATATTTCTGTTGTTTGAGGCTCTCCTGGCAAAGTAATCAAGAAGTTGTGTGCCTGCAGGAGGGCACAGTCTTGGAGGTGTATCAGGATCTCAGTTATGTCTTTCAGTATAATTACAGATAAACCTACCGGAATGACTTGACAGATGTCAATTCACTTTGAGCTTTGTAGAAATGGCAAAACACCTGGAAGCAGCATTTGCAGTAGCATTGAATTTTTATTCATATTAATTAGTTTATATCCTGAAATTATAAAAGAAACCTACCTAATTGGCAGATAAAACAGAAATCTAAACATGAATCACAAAGTAAAAAATAATGATGTAGGATGTAGAAATATCTTGTGGTTAAAGTTTAACACTTCTACTTAATTATTATCTACTTGTTGGTAACGTAATCCTCAAAACTTCAAAGACAGATGAACTGACTTATCAAAAGTGCATGTCATCTGTTGTTATCTAGAATCATAAGTAGAAGGTTAAAACGAAATTTTTCTCCACATAACTGAAATATTCATAGATTGCCTGGATCTTCATGAAGTGTGTGGTTTACAGTGCAGTGAAAGTGATCGGTTCCAGTTTTTAAACATTTATTCTTCCGATCGTAATAGCTGATTAAATCCATCATGACACATTGCCAAGAGGCCGAGTTGTACAGTATGTCTTCGTAAAACAACTGACTGGTTCACAAATCAAGAAACATACTTTTTCACAACTTTAAATCTTAGTGAAATAATATTCAAGGAACTAACACAGGTTACAGTTCGAGATATCAGCTCAAACTGCCCGACACAGCAGCCTTGCTGCTTCCCTATTTATATATTCTAAATAATAGATGGTCACTTGGATCATTATTACGTAATAATGACAACGTATTTTTAATTGTATTTACAATTAAAAGTTCCAAAGCTAAGATGTTCTGATTACACAGAATAATACATCTAAAATTACATAATTGAATAATATGTGAAATTTATGATGTAAAAATGTTTTTAAATGTGAAAATTCCATCTAAATATGAGTACAATAATGAACTTCGCAAAATTAATTAATACACACTAATTACACAACAACTCACATTCCTAACAATAATTGAAGCTAAGATGGTAAAACGAAACAGGTTTTGATTGACAGAATTTGTAACAGATGCCTAGAATTTTATAATTAGGTTTATATCTGGTTGCAACAATATGAGTTTAATTAAAAAAGTCATTAAGGCGGAATGTTCTTTACAGCTTTCATCCTAAATTTACGTTTTACAATATGTGCCTTCATTTGCAAGTGACAGAATAACTTCTTGAATGAGTAAACTACATTCGTAAAAGTCCAATGAATAATTACAGTTGGTGATTAATACCATATATTTTATTCCTACCATTTTCACTAATTCAATTCTTTCCCATTACTACAATGAATGCCACAGTTTGTTAAAATACATCGTCGTTTGTTTTATTTTGTAATAGTGTCTGCTAATTAGCCTCAAATTTAGTGTCATTTTTATGAAATTCACGAATCACCACAATACTAATCATTTTAAAGTGAGGTATTGTACTACACGATGTCAGGGAATTGAAATTTTCATTAAGTCTTTGTATATTAGATATATTACAAAAGGCAGACTTTTTAATGGATTCAGCAGCAGCTGCTAAGCAAACTTTAATTGTACAGAACTGCTGAAATCCAAATCTGATGATCGGAAGTCACATATACTTCACACTTGTGATTGATAAAAGTTGGTAATCACACAAAGACGTAAGTTGAAATTAGGGAAACTAGTCAGAACAAGATTAGACAAATATAATTTGTATAACACATAAATAAGCTATTCGCCCATCCAGTAGATTCATGCGAATTATGTTATTTGAGACACTTGCAGATTTCAGGAAATTCATCAAAATTATATTTCACAACAAACAAAAATTTATCGATTGTATGCCATTGGTGATGATGAAATGATTCAAATTATGCGTTTTGTTTCACCTGAGGTGTCCAGATTTTAAGCAGTTCCATTTGTCCAATGTGATCTCTCTTGCACACACTATAAAAGTTTGATACTGGGAAAAATGTTTGAGAATGCACATTTTTTAAAATATCAGTTCACATATTTAGCACATTATCCAATATTTTCTCCTCTAGCATTCCACAGATAAAAATTGTTACGTAGGTCTATGCTTCTTAAAATATAGGGGACATTGGAGTGCTTCATCATCTGTACTAATGGACTAGATTATAAAATAAAATAAGTTACACAAAATTCACTTTCCGTGTAGAGGTTAGTAAACAGAAAAATTAACTTTCTTACATAATTGGAATGGTTGTCTTTCTTTCTCCCAAAGGCATCTTTGTTTTACAAAGTATGTGTCCTGTTTCCCAAATATTGGTAAAACTGTTAAGTATGTGGATGTTATGGATGTGAGTGGTATTTTGTTATGTTTGTTTTGTTGATGAACATGATAATAGAGAGCTTGTGACCCCACTGCTTGCACCTATAATAGCACTTGACCCTAAAGTCTCCATTAATAGAGGAATTTGCCATCAACAGTGTCATATGTGCTTGCACCGTAATACACATAGATAGGTTTTGGATTCAATAGACAGCATTAATGCACCATCTGTTGGGCAAGAGGTGTAGATCACTGCTGATCTTCCCCTTACTGGCTGGATAATGACGTTGAAAACTCCTTCTACTACCATGATTCAAATTGGCCATATCTGGATTGAGTGCAACTACATTAGCAAGAATTACTCTCAGCTGATGGGACAGAGAAGAGACAACTGTAGAAGAATGAAGGAAGGATTATATTCAGTTTACTGTGACTTAAAGTTGATGTGATTCAAAGTATGCACGAAAGTCAATTGAAAATGGATGGAAAGTCAGAAACATTTTCTTCACTCTGCAGGGAGACAGGGATTGCAACAGACATGCAAAAACGGTGTTGTTCAATATATGTTTGGTCACTGCAAGTCATGGAACATGTGAAATATTAATAATGTTTGTATGTTGTATCTCACAGTATTCTTCCTTAATGTTTCAACCACTATCCATAAAAATCTCCTATCCATTGATGATTGTACAGAATCACACTTGTGAAATAATATGGATGGGATATAACAGGATGAATAAAATGTTTGACAGTGGAAGAGACATGAAGAATTAAGTGATTATCTGAACAAAAATTGTATTTGAGGAGATTGGTAGCCCTAGTATTGTCGTAAGAGGAAGTTAGGCCTACCTCTGCTCTTTTTTTTTATTCAGTGTTACTGCATTTCCATAGGAATAAACATGTGCGCGAACAGCGATTGTGTGTTAATATAAAATTGCAGCTCTCGTGATGACAGTCGGAGCAGTACAGATAGTGGCCTGGGTAGCAGCAGCAGTAGCCGTAGCAGCTGGCTGTCTTCTTCCTCACAGTCCGAGGACTCTTCTAGCAGCAGTAGCAGTGGGTCCTCATCAAGGTGATGCTATACACAGACATCCACACTGTCAGCATTCTTAGATCAGTTGATATTCCTGCCTTTTATTTTGTAGTTTATGTCTTTCTGTGGTAGTCAGTACTGTGTTAAATTGAGCCCTGTAGTATCTAGCTGACGCTTTCTTATCTCACTTATATTTTGTATCTCGATACACAATCTCTCCTTAATTATAGGTAGATGATTGAACAGCCTGTATTCCTCAGTTTGAATGCTGTTTGTTTTTAGTTACCCCTGTAAGTTTTATACTAGTATTTAGTGAAACTGCCAGTATACTGTTCCCTTGTAGCTTCTTGAAAATACAGTAGTTCTCTTATTGCACATCAAAAGACACTGTAACAGTCAGTGTAGTTTATACTAAATGATAAAGTATGAGTAAAGACTCTGAAATTTCGCAATGAATTTTTCACTTTCTAATTCTGTGTGACATTTTCAGTTCAATTTATGTTTTCTTCGAATTATGTATCATTACTGCTTACATTTAAAAAATATACATCACTTATTATTTTCTGAAATGTGACGTGAGTGTCTATATGTCTTTTTAAAAAAGGATATTTTTTGAGTGAGTTGTGTATGTTCTGCATGCTATTCCTCTGTGTTAGCAGCTTTGATGTTTAAAATTTTGGTATTGTCTACTGTGTGACATTGTTATTAACAGTAATGTTTATTCTGTTTTGTTTACAGAGTTTGCTGGTTGTAAACTAACATTAATTCATTTATATAAGGTAACATCTGTTTTCAATACATTTCTGTTTATTGCCATTTGTTATCTTGTTTCAATGACAATACGCTTTTGTAAATTTTTAGTGTGTAAAACACAACAATTAATGTATATTTAGTAATGCTGCACTGTTTAAATGCTCGTTCTCCTGCCTTTGACAGTTTAGGTCAAGGATTAAGTTCAGAAATAGATGATGGTTTTATAACCTATACCTTTTTGCATACACATCATCCTGTCAAGACAATGCTGAAAATAGAAACCCTGAAAATTAATTGTCCAGTCATGTTTAATTGGACTTTAAGCACATTGTCTTGAACATAAAAGTGTGTCTCAAACTTCCATCATTTGTAGTTGTTTTAGTTTGTGGCAGTTGATGATAATTTAGTGAAAAAAGACAGTATGACTGGGGAAAGCTGATGAGAGTAGCACCATTACACTTTCCACCAGCAATGGTAGCTTATGTTGCTGTATCGAAGTCAGACTGCATAATATGACATGAATCTCGCACTTTATTCATATTATTGGGAGAGATGCTTCCATTCTTCCCTAATTTTGTTGTAGTACCAAATGATGAGCTATAAATTTGACATGCTTCTGATTTATGAAATCATTTATAGTCAGGAAAAATTTTATAACTGATAGCATATTCTTGTGTCAAAATTCATGTCGTAACAATTCTTCAGTCACATGCCTCTCACGTACACAAAGATACATTTACAGTATAAACTTGTACTTGTATATGAAGAGCAGTTGCATTGATGTTGTAGGAAGGGCAAGACATTTTTGAATGTAGCATTTGTTGCCCTCATTCATGGATGTCCATGTGCAGGAGGACTGGATGGGGGAGAAAGATTTGTGAGACAGCCAGGTACAAATTGTGATACTGGCAACAAATTTTCTCAGTTTCAAATTCACTTAGAAAAAGCTCTGGCACAGCAATATTTGAAACCGATGAGTGTAAATGAACTTCTTGTTGTTAACACATTACATTTATTTTCTGTATTCCTGGCTGTATGAGAATGTAAAAATTTCATGAGTAGGGTGTGTGACACTAGTTGTCATTTTTTCTGGCCATTTAAGCCATTTAAAGCAAAACATAATTCCCTTTCTTTTTTCCCCTCTCAATGCGCAACATATGTATTTACAGAGATTGACCTACATGAATGGCTGGCAAAATATTTCAGATTTGGGACTTCGAGGCCTGCCTCCTCCTGGACATCAACACCAGATTTAGGAAATTTGAAAGATGACACAACAGCTGATATTGCAACATCATTCAGTTTCACATTACCTAGGCGGAAACCACAGCCTCAACCTCAAGATACTGGGCAAGGTATGCATTTCATAGTGATAGTTTATTAATTATTTTGCAGCTATATTTATAACATTTCATTGCATATGAAGCTACAAAATAAACATGTAACCATATAATAAAAGGGAAAAAGTTTACTTATTAAATAATAAGTTTCTCACATTTGTTGACACACGTAGGGGAACCATATTTTATAAATCTATTACTGATTATGATTATCCCTACATCACAGTTGTATTTTGTTTTTAGATGACAGTTCATATTTTGGATGGAATGCATATTTATTTTCTTGTTAAGAGACTCATGCCCTTTGATCCAAATAACATAGTGAGAATAGAGTTTCATCATAGTTCCACAAATACTGAAGTTTCCATGTCAAAAGTTACTGTATAGACTTCTCACACATTCTTTTGCACTTTCTTATGCAGCCGAGACTGAACAAAGGCCTCTTAATATTGTTTAAAATGGTAGGGCCACACCAGAAACTCAGTGCATGCATTAACATTTACAGTCAGTTGTATTTCCAAGTGACTTCACTGACAACAAGAACATTGTTTTCATTCTGTCATTTCAACTGTGAGTGCCCATTTAAGCCATCAGTTAATTATCTACTTGAATGTTTTTTTTTTTTTTTTTTTTTTTTTTTTTTTTTTTTTTTTTTTAGGGAGTGAGAAAAGTATTCAAAATTACATTGTGTGAAGTGGTGAAGTGAATATCTAAATGCCCTCTCAGTTCTGGAAAATACAATATTTTAACATTTATCAACTCCATCATCAAGGCAATTCTGATTACTCTTTCCTTACAACTTTGTATTCCCTGTGCTGAGACTTTGTACCTCTTTGTAGTTATTTTTTATAATTGTCAGAGATACAGCACGTAACTCACACAAATAAATCTGTGACAATTTATGAAAAGGTTAGTTGTTACTCACCATACAGCGGAGATGCTGAGTTGCAGATACCGTATTTACTCAAATCTAAGCCGCACTCGAATCTAAGCCGCACCTGAAAAATGAGACTCGAAATCAGGGAAACAAAATTTTCCCGAATCTAAGCCGCAGCTGAAAGTTGAGATTCGAAATTCAAAGGGAGAGAAAAGTTTTAGGCCGCACTACCAAATCAACAAAGGTGGTCCATTGTAATATGAGACACAATTTAGGTCCAATGAATGATGATACAGCTACAGTAGTTTGGTTCGAGTCATAAGCTTAGCAATTAAGCTTTACCAGGTAGCCATTGCCATGCGTCTGGCGCTCCGTCCGTTTTTATACGGGTACCCTTCCTTTTTCACGTGCTTTGTCTGGTTTGAATTGATTGCTTATTCTGATAATGAGTGTTTACGACCTGTCGTCGTTCGCTGCATGGCTAGCTTTTGTGCGCGCTACTGCCGCTTAAAATAAAAAAAAGAGAGGTATTGTCTCATTAGCGAAACAATGGAAAGAGACTGATATTTGTTGTTACTTCACTGCTGCTTTCTTTGATAATGATCAACAAGAACCAAATAATAGACTGCGTATGATAGAAGATGTTCTGAATGAGAGTTTAGTGAAAATTTTTCTCCATTTGAAAATCTTTGCAGACACCTCTTTAGTACATTACATTCTGCATAGAAATTAGAGTCATCTTAGATTTAAAAATCTAGTCAATTGCCGTGCTTCATTTCTGATTGTATCACTATTAGGCAAAAGAATAATACGAATATAAACATGACATGATATGGATATTCTTCCGCATTTGCTGTTGTCTCACTCTAGTTTCGTAGTTTATTAGGCAGACAGGATATAAATGAGATAGCAGCAAACACGAAATAATACAAGGCAAAATGTTTATATTCATATTATTCTTATGGTGAAGAGAATACTGCATGTGATTCACAATTCATAAAAGTTCCTATTAGCAACCATCTCTTCTCACAGGTAGGAAAAAATTCAGAACGTAGAGTTGGCCATATTGACAAACGTCCCAAACAGTCTTGCCAGTCGGATTTTCGTAGTACATTGAAATGCTGCTACATTCGAAGACGAACAATACGGAATTTGTATTTACTTTTGGATAATGTATTAAAATGCAGTGGTCGAAATCTGGGGCAGAGAAAAAAGCTCGTCTTCCACTTTTTTTTTTTTTTTTTTTTTTTTTTTTTTTTTTTTTTTTTTTTTTGACACACAGATGTTTTGGCGCCGGTATTTGTCTTTGTGTCTGCAAAGCATGCCTGTGTAGCGCTACATATATTTGACGGCAGTAGTTAGTTGTGGCGGCACCTACCAACATTTTTCAGAACTTCTGCTTACTTTGCACTCTATTCTAAGCCGCAGGGGGTTATTTGGATTACAAAAACCGGAGAAAAAGTGCGGCTTGGATTCGAGTAAATACGGTAGGCACAACAAAAAGGCTCTCAAACAAAACTTTCAGCCTTCATCAGAATAGACAAAAGACACACACACACACACACACACACACACACACACACACACACACAATCATAGTCTCTGGCTGCCAAGGCCAGACTCATTATTCCATCTTGGATTTTCCATTGTTTGACAAATAAATCTGTGTTATTTGTACATAACAGAAAATAATCCATATATAATGTAACAAAAAATTATTTGTCAATATTTAATGTCATTTTAACCATGTGTAAAAAAACCTCTTATACATTTGCTCTGTATATAAGCTGCTCCTTCAGATACATTTTTCATTGGTGTGTATCTCTTTTTGTGCCGTACTTCTTTGTGGGAGATTTGGGGAGGGAGCGCATTTGTTCCTTTATTGTTCAATAGTGTCGCATGCTGTGAGTAATACTGCTATAAATTATGCTTCTCACTAAGTTGGCAGTGCAACAGAAAATGTTTTCTTGTTATCCTTAAAAAAGAAGAAAAAATAAACCATATGAAAATAAAATATCAGAAATTATTCAGACTCCAGTGAATGTGGACTGAGTGACCACATGTACCAACTGACCACAATCTGACAGAGCTGAAGCAAAATGAGAATTGACTTAATGCTGAGATTTTCGAGTAACAGGTGTCATGAAGAGTGAAACAAAACAAGTAATATGGGGGACACAGTATCAAATTTGAATATGTTGCTCACATATGGAAGTCTCTCTCTAGAACTCAGGTCTTGTGAGAGACACCAAGTTATAGGCTACACAAGGAAAGAAATTCAGATTTCAGTCAGTGCACCCTATCTTGAATTTTATGTCCCTTCTCTTTCCTGTCTTTCTCCTTGATTAAAGGTGAAGCTGTGGCTGTGAAAGCTCAAAGCTCTGTCAGAATAATCATCCTACTGCATTAGTCACAACATTTTGGTTAAATAAGCGCAATTATTTAATCTAAGTGTGATTTATTTAATCAAACTGCAGTCTCAGCAAGATATGCAGTAAGATTTTTTAATTATTGAATGTAATAAATAGCCTTAAAATGTGTTAAACAAATTCCCTAAAACTTATAACATTTCCAAATATTGTTATCATGACTGCCAATTAGAGCTTGGATACAAGCTCCTTCCTTTAAATGTGTGTAATCAGGTAATCTACAATTTAAACTCTAATATAATTCTTTTTTAAAACATACATATAAATTTTTCTTAAAGTGAATGATGCTGCTTATGATTTATCTGCATGAAATGCAATGTGCACTCACCCATGGTAACTGCCACAAATATTCTGTGTGTTCAGAGGTTAACATAGTCAAGAGATACATGAGTATCTGTAAAATTCATTCAATCTGTCAGTGTTAGACTGTGCAGACTGTAAGCATATTCAAAGAAGAGATGTGCAAGCAATTTTGTGTCTTGGATCTAATGGCTCTTTCTGTGCGAAAAGATTGGTATGTAAGTAAAAATGTGTCAGTATTGAGATTGTCATGAAATATTAAAGTGTGTAATAACTTTCAGTGCTATAATAACATTTTGGCTAACAAGAGTAATTTTTGTGATTGAGATCTTAATTGATGACCTTGCTTTCTAACATGTTTGTGTAGCTAACTGTAGCAGAACCAATGCTTGTAGAAATGTTGCACCAAACTGTAAGCCACTGGTTGCTTTTCTGTGTACCTTATGTGTATTTTTATTTCACTTTGAAACTTGTTGCTCAGATGTAAATAGTGGGCATTTTGCGGTATTTACTATAAACTTTTTTGGGATTTTTGGAATACAGCATAGGACAGTTGGAAACAGCTAGTAATGATATATACTATCAGACATTTATTCCTGGTCACATTAGTTTCATGTGTTGTGGTTGTGATGTGGTGTAATGCCATGTTATTGTCACTTTAAATATCCGATTGGAGTAATTTCAACAATGTAACTTCAAATATGTTCCATACAATTTTTCATTAGAGTTGACTAGGAATTATATTTGTGGCAGTGGCTTAGAGTTTTCTCATTTTAATGTTTCAGTGTATGTTTCCTGTACCACTATTATGTGTTATGACTTGTAAGTTCTGATGACAGTAGCTTGTTGAATATTGGAACTGATGTAATTGTGTAGCTCAATAATAATATTTAATGTAATATTATTTTGATCACCATCAAGATTTCCATTAATATATGTAGAGTAGATTCACAATTATTTTGTTGTTGTTACTTTTTTCACGTTTGATAAAACTCTCCTGACTATGAACAATTAATTTGTAATGAATAAATTTTCTGCTCACAGGTAGTTGTAGTACAACAAATTTTCCTTTGAATTGCATAATTCCCTTGGCAATTAATTTTAACCTATTATGAAGTTTTGTAATTATGTCTTGTAGCATGATATGAAAATCAACCAGAAAGTGAGTTCTTGAAGTGCTTGGCATATATTCTGTTGGTGTATAGTTGTCAAACAAAAGTTACCATATGAGTTGGTAACCAGCATTTACAGTTTCTTTCATTTATTATTGCTGTAGAGAACATGAAGAATTTCTTCAAATCAAAGACAGCAATCAAAAATCAAAACATACTACTCTACTCCCATGTACTGATTTAAAACTACTCCGAAAATACATAAATATTCACAAGAACATGGTTGTTGGAATATTTAAAATGGAAAAGTGAGTGTTTCATGGGAAAGTGATTTTACTTCAATACATGCAATTCAAATAGATGGAATAATTGACACAAAAGAAGAATGTGAGAATTGTGAAGGAAAGAAGTTTTAAATGTTCCTTTTCTGGAGTGGCAAAGGCCAACATTGCTGTCCCTGCAAATCTGTCTGTTCTCCTTCCTGATGCAATTATGAGTCTTCTTTCTTCTCCTGCTCTGTTATAACAGTTTTGCAGGAGTAAATTGTATTGACCTTGTTTGCTCTACATAGAAACTTCATCTGGAAAATTATATGCAAATGCAAAGTGGATGAAGTAGATTCATGTTGAAAATGTATCCTCTCTTTTCAGCCAATTTCTTGCCTACTGTCTTCAGGTATGACATAAAAATCTATTGACCATTCGTATAATAAATAAATGGAAAAAATATCTTTTTCCACAGCTTTACACACTTTTGAACAATGTATGTATAATAGCCATAGAGTTTAATTTCTCTGTCAACACCAGTTTTATTTGTACTGTGATCAATGATGATGTCTGACTTTATGATTTTTCCTGTTATTTCTTCCTTGGGTCTCACAGGAATCGCTATGCCAGTAGCTTTATCTTTTGTGGAACTATTTTCCATTCTGAGTTTTACTTTGCTGTCAACAGGTGTTCTTTTCTTTTCGAAACAGTTGGCTTTTCTCCACGATTTTGAAGAGAGCTTGCATGTTTTCATTACTATTCCCACTCCAAGAACTTTATTTTCCCACAGCACATCCAAAAGTAACGAGCTGTTGTAGTAGTAAAGGTATAATCAATTCAGAGCTTGATATGAACATGACAGTAGTTTACTAAGCATGGTCCTATTGAAGATGGTATATCTTTACCATCCTCCAAACTTTGAACTGACGTACCCAACCAGTTATAAGGGGACCTACTGTTTAATGTGGGCTCTGGACCAATTTGCAGCTTGAAATTTTTAATAGTAACAAACAGTGTCACACATGAAGGAAGTGATAAGTAACAGATAAGAGTCCTAGGACATTCTGGGTGATGATCCTAGACCATAGAATACATGGTTTAGTGCTTCACCACGTAGTGGCTATCCAACTGAATGATAATGTCATTTGTGAACATAAAAATACTTGTAAAATAATCTCTCTAAAATTCCCTAGATACTAAATTCAACAATCTCTGCTGGGCATGTACACACATCACTGTTTAGCATTATCCTGTTGCTGAATCACACAGAGCACACACTTTCATACTATATTTGTTTTTTCATATGCGTGCTAAAACCAATGCTGCCATGAAAAGAACATATTGTCTTAAATATTGTAGGATTCATGTTAGGTCGAAAACTGCTTTTACATTTACTTATGAAGAAATCAAAGAAAGGACCACCTTATGAATTGGGTCACAGTGAAACATGTGCCATTGTTATTTAGATGTAACATGGACAATGTAGCACCAAACTTATCATGACTCTATACTTTACTCACAAATGCTGGAAGGAAAAACAAGTCTGTTGACCAATAATCTTCGAATTTTGCCAATTACTTAAGCAAAATAACATTGAAAATCTAGTACATTTTGTGTAAGTACCACTCATTCCATGTATAGTTTTTTTTGTTTTCTTTTTTAGATTGTCTTTACATTTTATTATAGCAATTGTATCACCAGGGTGTCAGTTTGTTCCTTCCTTAAGTTTCAGATCATGCAGCCTTAAAGAGGCGATGAAAATAGTCAAACTCCTCTGACATCTGAAAAATGGGAGGTTGCACTCATGGCACTCATGGCATCTCCAATCTATCTTGCTCACTTGTGTGCGCATGACCAGGTACTTCAGATGGTGACTAAAGATCTGTACTGTTGTCTGAATAGAGAGACAATGCTCACATCAGTACACAGGAGATACAGATGGAAGCACTGGTCACAATACAAAATGCAGGAATGAACTACTTGCTTCATAGACAACCAAAATGCAAACATACCTGAATCATAATTATAGATTCATGTGGAAAGTATGAATCTTCTCATTCTGTGTGTTGTATTTCTAACTGGAGACTTATGTATAATGTATCCATTATTTTCACTTCTGCCAGCTACACACCATTTCGATCCATTTGATGTATGAGTATTGTGCTGTAAATGTCAAGTTTGTCATGTAGTTTGCTACCGATGTCCTGAGGTTTGTTTCAATATTCAGTTGCTGATTGTCTTAAGAGTGTCAGTTCCAACATTCTTTAGCTTCCCAGAAACACTGTCCACATGATCTTCCATGTCCCCATTGACAACAGTGAGGACACAGTGGCATTTGGTTTCAGGGGAGGGTGTTGTTGTCATATATTCCTTACCTGGTGATTATTTGGCCAAAGAATTCATCTCCTTCAGTTCATATCAGATCAAGATGCACACTGAAACTGCAGGTTTTATTCTTTTATCTAAAGTAACAGCAGCCATTGAGTACAGATATTTGAGTACTTGGCCACACAATTCTCACTGGTTCGCAGAATATAGGTGTAGATGTAAAATCTGAGAACAACAGTGTCATGCAAAATTGTTTGAAATGTCTGGGAACTGGAATGTAATATTGTAATTGTAAAATATCAGTTTCCATTAATCACTTATCATCCTCTTCTTCAAATGGGTCTGTCACTTTTGATGACCACATGCTTTAGTCTTCACTGTGAATATCACTCATCTTGAATTTTATGTTAGCAACCACTTCAAGAACCAATAATTCAGATATTGCTTTTTTCATATTAGGTCTTAATCTTGCAGATTTGATTGTGGATATCTGCTACTGTCATATTCTGTTCACAAATAAAATAAATCATTCCCCAAGTATCACATGTGACACCTGTTGCAACTCATACGCAGCTCACCTAATCTGTATGGCATATATCTGTAGCTGAAACGGTTGCCTTTGTGTCCCACATCCAGAGAATTACAATCAGCTGATAATGTTTCAATGATTCACCAATATGACTTACTTTCTGGATGACCTGTCATATAATTCCTGATTTTCATATTGTAGTTTGAAAAATTTTTACCCTAAAATAACATAAGTAGTAACGCAGTAGACACATATGTAGGGAAGAGGATGTTCATTGATCCTTTATTTCTGGGAGACAAAATTGCATCTGCTCATGACAGATCGAGCATCATCAGCAGCATCGGCCACTTATTACTTTCGTCGGCACACTAGTGACCTGTCACATTTATTAGACCTGAGTAATCACAGCAGCAGTCCAGCTCCATCTGAACCTGTCAAGCAGCAGAAGCCTACTCCATCCCCATCCAGAGCCCAGCAGAATGAAGAGCGGGAAAACATTAATAAACAGAGGAGACTGAAGATACAGTCACTGAAAGAGGTCCACTCTGTAGATGCACCAACAAATCCAGAAGTGGAATTCATTATACAGGTACAGTGATATCTATTCATACATACATACATACATACAGTAATCCTTGTTCCATAGATCATGAATATGATATTTTGTAATGATGTGGAACATGTCACTTTAACGTAAGTTTTCTTTGCATAAAATAATTAATTAATAATTTTTTTTACAGTTACTACTTCATATCCAAGAATTTATCTATTGAATAGAAGGACTTGTCATTTAGAAATTCTTTTAATTTGCTTTTAAATGTTGGTTGGCTATCTGTCAGACTTTTCATACTATTTGGCAAATGACCAAAGATTTTTCTCGCATTGTATCTCACCCCTTTCTGTACCAAAGTGAGCTTTAATCCAGAATAATGAAGATCATCCATTCTTCTAGTGTTGTAGCTATGCACTTTGCTGTTATTTTTGATTTGGGTGGTTTATTAATGACAAATTTCATAAGTGAATATATGTATTGTGAAGGTACTGTGAATATTCCAAATTCCTTAAATAAATGTCTGTGAGGTGATCTTCGATGGGCTCCAGCTATTATTCTGATTACAACCTTTTGTGCAATGAATACTTTCTCTCTTAATGATGAATTGCCCCAAAATATGATGCCATATGGAAGCAGTGAATGAAAATAGTCATAGTAGGCTAATTTACTGATGTGTTCATCACCAACATTTGGAATAACCCTAATAGCATTAGTAGCTGAATCTAACTGTTACAGCAGATCATCAATGTGCTTCTTCCAATTCAATTTCTCATCAATGCACACACCCAGAAATTTTGAGTATTCTGATTAGCAACAGATTTCTGTTCATAGTCTATATTTATCAATGGTGTTATAATGTACAGAATTGTATAAACTGTGTTTTCTCAAAATTTAGTGAGAACCACTTAATAATTTTCTGAAGTACATTATTTGCAAGTTCCTCAGCTGATTCTTGCTTGTTGGTGTGGTTGCTATACTTGTATCATCAGCAAAAAGAAATAGCTTTGCATCTTCATGAATATAGAGTGGCAAGTCATTAATATTTATTAAGAAGAATAAGGGACCAAAGAATTAACCCTGTGGGACACCATTCATGATACCTCCCCAGTTAGAGGACTCTGCTGGTTTTTGCTGAGTATCTTTACTGTTAATTTCAACCTTCTGGATTCTTCCTGTTAAGTATGGATTAAACCATTTATGCACTGTCCCACTCATACCACAATACTTAAGCTTATCTAGAAGAATTT
The DNA here is from genome assembly GCF_023864345.2 of Schistocerca serialis cubense. Classification (NCBI taxonomy): domain Eukaryota; kingdom Metazoa; phylum Arthropoda; class Insecta; order Orthoptera; family Acrididae; genus Schistocerca; species Schistocerca serialis. Next base: position 110,525,538 of record NC_064639.1, on the reverse strand, counting down.
CACAATTCACACAATCAAAAACCTTGGAGAGATCACAAAATATCCCACTGGGTGATATTCAGTTATACAATGCATTTAATGTTTGATCGGTGAAAGCATATATAACATTTTCTGTTGAAAAGCATCATTTTTACGAATATGTGATGGTACTCTTGAATACATTACTTTTTCAAGAATTTTGGATAAAGCTGTCAGAAGTGAGATTAGGCAGTAGTTGTTAGCATCAGATCTATCCCCTTTTTTATTCAATGGTTTAAACACAGCGTATTTCAGTCTGCCTGGAAAAATGCTCTTTGTCAGTGAGCTACTACATATGTGGCTGAGAATCCTACTTATTTGTTGGGGACAAGCTTTTAGTACTCTGTTGGAAATGCCATCAATCCCATGTGAGTTTTTTCTTATGAGTGAATTTATTATTTTCCTAATTTAAGTAGGGGAGGTGGATTGAATTTCAGTTTTATCAAATTGCATAGGTACTGCCTCTTCCATATACTGCCTTGCATTTTCTAATGAATGGGTGGACCCTATTTTCTCTACAGTGAGTATTAAAAATGTTTTCTACTTCTGACTTCTTGTTAACAAACTTTTCATTGTGTTTGATAGAAATACAGTCTTCTTGTGCTCTCGGTTGCCCTGTTTCCCTTTTAACAATATTCCAAATTGTTTTAATTTTATTGTCAGATGTGCTAGTCTCAGACATAATGCACATACTTCTAGACTTTTTAATAACTTTTCTTAATACAGTGCAGTAGTTTTTATAATGTTTCACTGTCTCGGGATCATTACTTGTGCTAGCTATAAGATACATTTCCCTTTTCTGTTTACAAGATATTTTTATCCCTGTAGTGAGCCATGGCTTTTTACATGGTTTCTTACAATTATATTTCACTGTTTTTTTAGGGAATCTGTTTTCAAATATACTCACAAAGGTATCATGAAATAGGTTAAATTTTAAATTAGCACCATGTTCCCTGTACATCTCTTCCCAGTCTAACTGTTGCAAGCTTTCCCTAAAATTTTGAACTGTTAACTGAACGCACTATTTTGGAGGACTGTTTTGCATTACTCTATGGAGCTATTTCATATGCTGTAACTAGCTGTGCATCACAATCAGACAGACCATTCTTAACAGGAAAAGTTTTTATTTGATTACATTTGTCTTGGTCTGTGAAAACATTATCTATAAGTGTGCTGCTTTCCTGTACCACCCAAGTAGGAAAATCAATAACTGATGCCAAATTGAAAGAATGAAGTAATACTTCAGTGTCAAGCTTTCTATCGAACTCTTTCAGAAAATCTACATTGAAATCCCCACAAACAATAATTTGCTTTCCTCTGTCTGATAGGTAGCACAACAAAGATTCCAAGTTCTTCAAAAATAGTTGAAAATTTCCCAATGCGGACCAAAAGATTATAAAAGTGCCATTGTTTAGTTTCATCTCACATGCACATTCTTCTATATGTTACTCTATGCAAAATTTTTTAGTTTCCAAATTTTTCTCACTGTGACAGATTTTAACATATATGGCACGTTAATAGCAATGTGTATCACACCTCACCTAGAATAGAATTAAGTTTAAAGTAGAATAAAAATGAATATAATAGAGGGAAACATTCCACGTGGGAAAATATATCTAAAAACACAGATGATGTGACTTACCGAACGAAAGTGCTGGCAGGTCGATAGACACACAAACATACACACAAAAGTTGAAGATGTATACACACTTGTGTCTTGGTATCTGCGGATGGGTATGTGTGTGTGTGTGCGAGTGTATACCTGTCCTTTTTTCCCCTTAGGTAAGTCTTTCCGCTCCCGGGATTGGAATGACTCCTTACCCTCTCCCTTAAAACCCACATCCTTTCGTCTTTCCCTCTCCTTCCCTCTTTCCTGATGAGGCAACATTTGTTGCGAAAGCTTGAATTTTGTGTGTATACATCTTCAACTTTTGTGTGTATGTTTGTGTTTGTTTGTGTGTCTATCGACCTGCCAGCACTTTCGTTTGGTAAGTCACATCATCTGTGTTTTTTTAATATATATTTTTAATATATATATATATATATATATATATATATATATATATATATATATATATATATATATATAGTTATAATAGAGGGAAACATTCCACGTAGGAAATATATATCTAAAAACAAAGATGATGTGACTTACCAAATGAAAGTGCTGGCAGGTCGACAGACACACAAACAAACACAAACATACACACAAAATTCAAGCTTTCGCAACAAACTGTTGCCTCATCAGGAAAGAGGGAAGGAGAGGAGAAGACGAAAGGAAGTGGGTTTTAAGGGAGAGGGTAAGGAGTCATTCCAATCCCGGGAGCGGAAAGACTTACCTTAGGGGGAAAAAAGGACAGGTATACACTCGCACACACACACATATCCATCCACACATACAGACACAGGCAGACATATTTAAAGACAAAGAGTTTGGGCAGAGATGTCAGTCGAGGTGGAAGTGTAGAGGCAAAGAAGTTGTTGAAAGACAGGTGAGGTATGAGTGGCGGCAACTTGAAATTAGCGGAGATTGAGGCCTGGCGGATAACGAGAAGAGAGGATATACTGAAGGGCAAGTTCCCATCTCCAGAGTTCAGATAGGTTGGTGTTGGTGGGGAGTATCCAGATAACCCGCACGGTGTAACACTGTGCCAAGATGTGCTGGCTGTGCACCAAGGCATGTTTAGCCACAGGGTGATCCTCATTACCAACAAACACTGTCTGCCTGTGTCCATTCATGCGAATGGACAGTTTGTTGCTGGTCATTCTCACAAAGAATGCATCACAGTGTAGGCAGGTCAGTTGGTAAATCACGTGGGTGCTTTCACACGTGGCTCTGCCTTTGATTGTGTACACCTTCCGGGTTACAGGACTGGAGTAGGTGGTGGTGGGAGGGTGCATGGGACAGGTTTTGCATCGGGGGCGGTTACAAGGATAGGAGCCAGAGGGTAGGGAAGGTGGTTTGGGGATTTCATAGGGATGAACTAACAGGTTACGAAGGTTAGGTGGACGATGGAAAGACACTCTTGGCGGAGTGGGGAGGATTTCATGAAGGATGGATCTCATTTCAGGGCAGGATTTGAGGAAGTCGTATCCCTGCTGGAGAGCCGCATTCAGAGTCTGGTCCAGTCCCGGAAAGTATCCTGTCACAAGTGGGGCACTTTTGTGGTTCTTCTGTGGGGGATTCTGGGTTTGAGGGGATGAGGAAGTGGCTCTGGTTATTTGCTTCTGTACCAGGTCGGGAGGGTAGTTGCGGGATGCGAAAGCTGTTGTCAGGTTGTTGGTGTAATGATTCAGGGATTCCGGACTGGAGCAGATTCGTTTGCCACGAAGACCTAGGCTGTAGGGAAGGGACCGTTTGATGTGGAATGGGTGGCAGCTGTCATAATAGAGGTACTGTTGCTTGTTGGTGGGTTTGATGTGGACGGACGTGTGAAGTTGACCATTGGACAGGTGGAGGTCAACGTCAAGGAAAGTGGCATGGGATTTGGAGTAGGACCAGCTGAATCTGATGGAACCAAAGGAGTTGAGGTTGGAGAGGAAATTCTGGAGTTCTTCTTCACTGTGAGTCCAGATCATGAAGATGTCATCAATAAATCTGTACCAAACTTTGGGTTGGCAGACCTGGGTAACCAAGAAGGCTTCCTCTAAGTGACCCATCAATAGGTTGGCGTACGAGGGGGCCATCCTGGTACCCATGGCTGTTCCCTTTAATTGTTGGTATGTCTGGCCTTCAAAAGTGAAGAAGTTGTGGGTCAGGATGAAGCTGGCTAAGGTAATGAGGAAAGAGGTTTTAGGTAGGGTGGCAGGTGATCGGCGTGAAAGGAAATGCTCCATCGCAGCGAGGCCCTGGACGTGTGGAATATTTGTGTATAAGGAAGTGGCATCAATGGTTACAAGGATGGTTTCCGGGGGTAACAGATTGGGTAAGGATTCCAGGCGTTCAAGGAAGTGGTTGGTGTCTTTGATGAAGGATGGGAGACTGCATGTAATGGGTTGAAGGTGTTGATCTACATAGGCAGAGATACGTTCTGTGGGGGCTTGGTAACCAGCTACAATGGGGCGGCCGGGATGATTGGGTTTGTGGATTTTAGGAAGAAGGTAGAAGGTAGGGGTGCGGGGTGTTGGAGGGGTCAGGAGGTTGATGGAGTCAGGTGAAAGGTTTTGCAGGGGGCCTAAGGTTCTGAGGATTCCTTGAAGCTCCACCTGGACATCGGGAATGGGGTTACCTTGGCAAACTTTGTATGTGTATTTGGGATATGTGTGTGTGTGCGAGTGTATACCCGTCCTTTTTTCCCCCTAAGGTAAGTCTTTCCTAACCCTCTCCCTTAAAACCCACATCCTTTCGTCTTTCCCTCTCCTTCCCTCTTTCCTGATGAGGCAACAGTTTGTTGCGAAAGCTTGAATTTTGTGTGTATGTTTGTGGTTGTTTGTGTGTCTGTCGACCTGCCAGCACTTTCATTTGGTAAGTCACATCATCTTTGTTTATATATATATATATATATATATATATATATATATATATATATATATATATATATATATATATATATAAACAAAGATGAGGTGACTTACCGAACAAAAGCGCTGGCAGGTCGATAGACACACAAACAAACACAAACATACACACAAAATTCAAGCTTTCGCAACAAACTGTTGCCTCATCAGGAAAGAGGGAAGGAGAGGGGAAGACGAAAGGAAGTGGGTTTTAAAGGAGAGGGTAAGGAGTCATTCCAATCCCGGGAGCGGAAAGACTTACCTTAGGGGGAAAAAAGGACAGGTATACACTCGCACACACGCACATATCCATCCACACATACAGACACATCCCACGTGGAATGTTTCCTTCCATTATATATATATATATATATATATATACACACACGTGGAATGTTTCCCTCTCTCTCTCTCTCTCTCTCTCTCTCTCTCTCTCTATATATATATATATATATATATATATATATATATATATATAATGAGGGAAACATTCCACGTAGGAAATATATATCTAAAAACAAAGATGATGTGACTTACCAAATGAAAGTGCTGGCAGGTCGACAGACACACAAACAAACACAAACATACATGCAAAATTCAAGCTTTCGCAACAAACTGTTGCCTCATCAGGAAAGAGGGAAGGAGAAGGAAAGACGAAAGGATGTGGGTTTTAAGGGAGAGGGTAAGGAGTCATTCCAATCCCGGGAGCGGAAAGACTTACCTTAGGGGGAAAAAGGACGGGTATACACTCTCACACACACACATATCCATCCACACATATACAGACACAAGCAGACATATGTCTTGCTCATTTCATTCCATCTCTGCCCAAACTCTTTGTCTTTAAATATGTCTGCTTGTGTCTGTATGTGTGGATGGATATGTGCGTGTGTGTGAGTGTATACCTGTCCTTTTTTCCCCCTAAGGTAAGTCTTTCCGCTCCTGGGATTGGAATGACTCCTTACCCTCTCCCTTAAAACCCACTTCCTTTTGTCTTTCCCTCTCCTTCCCTCTTTCCTGATGAGGCAACAGTTTGTTGCGAAAGCTTGAATTTTGTGTGTATGTTTGTGTTTTTTTGTGTGTCTATCGACCTGCCAGCACTTTCGTTCGGTAAGTCACCTCATCTTTGTTTTTATATATAATTTTTCCCACGTGGAATGTTTCCTTCTATGAAGATGGTATCTGTTCTTTCGGATATGTCCGAAAGATCTTTTGGATATGTCCGAAAGAACAGATACCATCTTCATATATATATATAGTTAAGGCTCACTGGCCATTTGACCATCTTCTTCTGTGCGGATGCACAAACAGTGCCCAAACTCTTACGGGAAGCAGCAGTAAAGCTGCGAGTAAAGAATATGATGCGCAGGGGCACTATGAATATAGTGCGGGACAATAAGTTGCAAATATGGGTCTCACGGGAGGCATGCCAGAGATAAGTCCCTGCAGTTGCACTATCCTCTGTGTCCTCGGTGGCTCAGATGGGTAGAGTGCCTGCCTTGTAAGCAGGCGATGCTGGGTTCGAGTCCCGGTCGGGGCACACATTTTCTGCTGTCCCCATTGACTTATATCAACGCCTGTATGCACCTAAGAGTATTCATTTCATTGTAAATACAATAATTACTAGCATATTGATATTAATGATAAATAGTGATTTTTTATTCCAAATCTGACGTCTTGCTCATTTCATTCCATATTACTTATGCATTAGTGTCTGACAGTATCCTACTACTATATAAAATTATATGTTGGAAAGTGCTCATAACTTACAACTTAATGTAATCTAAATTTAAATAATGTAATGATAGCAAGTAAAAATAGCAGGTGATATGATGACATGAAACTGGTTAATGGACCTTAAACATTCTCAGCAACAGAAATTTCCTCTCATTTACTTTTTCCATTATTTGTTCCTCCTGTTCTTCTCTCCCTTTCAGCAACAGTAAAAAAAAAGTTGAATTAGCAAAAAAAATTATGTAAACCAAATTAAATGAATTTTGTTTAAGTGTGTCATATTTGCTTAAGGATTCACTATTTTACTTTCATGCACAAAATACAGAGTATTTCTTCTTTGAAATAAATGCCTCTCTTTTTCTAACTTTAATAAGGTGAAGAAATCTGCCAAAAACAAAGATGCATCTAAGAATAACGCTGTAAACAATAAATCAAAAACAACATCATCAATTCCAACAAGCAGTTCGTCGAGTAGCGGTACCAGCTCTGAAGACAGCATTGAAGATGAAAGTAGTGACGATGATGCAACAAGCACTGCTGGCACAGAAACAACAGAGACCACATTAGTGAATGACAATGAGCTGCAGGTATGGTCATTAGGTTAGTACTTTAGGCTTATACAATTTGCAATTTGTATGCCAAAGAGAATTTGTGAAATACCTATGTAATTTTAGTTTTTACAGTCTGGTATCCTGATTTTCTTAATGGCATGAAATCATTTACTTTCAGTATTTCATTTCCTTCAAGATATTGTCCTGTTTTAAGGCATTAGTCTTATTTTCTGTCCACCTAAGTCAGTATTGTTATATGATCAATAGGGAAAGTACTAGCTGTATCAAATATAGATACCTGGTTTAGAGGTCAAAGAAAACAGAGTGATAATAGGGAGTGGGTTTTAAACTCCATTAGCTTCTCAAACTATAAGTCCATTACTGAACAGAACAAGAAAAAGAGGGAAGTAAAAGGAAGTAAAATAAAATTAGGAAAGTTAGTACAGAAAAGATACAAAAAACATCATGTACAGAAAGCATAAGAGGGTAGTATTTAATATGATTTAAACAAGAACAAGTAGTAAACTATACAGCCTGGATTGATGAAAAATTAAGAAATCACATTTGAGGAAACTGTACTCATTGAGAAGAGAATATTAAGTACAATAGAATAGAAGATAATAGAATATAAGGGGGCAGTCCAGTGAAAATGAGACAGATGGAAAAAGATAAGAAAATTGTTTATTATTTCAAAAGTAATCACTATAACTGTTAGTAGGTTTATCCCACTGAGTTTGTGGCTACCTATGGAGTCATGATTGTACTCAGGAATGCACCTCTTAATCTGATGCAATTTGACAGCCACAAGTGTCTTTCTTCAGGACTCCAAATGGAAATTGTGTAGGGAGATATCAGGACTGTGTGTAGGATGTGGAAGGGTACCCAGTGAAACTTATGCATATGCAGTGTAGTCAAATCAACCTTGGCAACATGTGGCCAAGCATTATCCTGCAACAGAAAGATGCCAGTCATCATCATCCTGAACTGGGAATTGTTAAGGAACTACCCATTGTATCATAGCATGAGAACTATTAATATTTCCAATACTGTCATGTCTATGTTGATGGTAATCTGGGGTGACAGAGGGAACTTAGCTTTTGGGTTAGCCTTATAAGAAGACACAAATGTTTGCCAGGAAGAGACAGCAAATGCTACATATCTAGTAATCTTGTGATCAATGGGATACTCTTCCTTTCTTCCTTGTACTCTGAAAGTGGATTTTTTTTAAGCCATTAGTCAGAGATGCTTACCTGAGATGTCAGTTAATATATTAATAGCTATATCCATCTTCTCGTTTCACTGTGGTTATTTATATTATGGCAGCACTCTTATTTTCAGATGTGCTTATATATTATAACACAACAACATTTAATGTGTTTCATAGTATTTTATCTTTGTGGATGTGAGAGGAGCTTCTATATTTTCAGTAAGCTATAAAAAATTTTGTGTAAAAATCTAAAATGTAACAAAGAGAAATCTGTGGAAGTGAACTGAGAAGAGAAAAGGGAAAGCAATTATTGAAAGTTAAGATCATGGTGTTGGTGAGAGTATATGTCATAGAACTAGTTCCCACCTCTAGAATTCAGAATTACTGATGTTTGGAGGAGGGATCCAAATGATGAAACCATAAACTGAAAGTATTGATTGATGATAATTAAAGAGTTTTGTGTATGATCTGATCTGTACCAATTTTATTTAGAGAGCAGATTATGACAAAAGTCTGTCTCAGAAGAGACCAATATCATATATTTTAGCATGGATGTAAAGATTTACTTACTACCAGATGAGCTCCAGTTAGTTCTTGTTCGGGCTGTTTACATCTCATTCTCCAACTATTTCAAATGTAATGCTGGGTCTACAAAATAAGTTTGCTTGAGCACTGTTATATCAAACTATGATCAATAATGCATGAACTATTATGAGTACAACATCTGTATCTGACTCATCCCTATTCACTGCATCCCTCTGATATGCTGAAACCTATCTTTATAATTCTTTGTTTACAAGATGAACATTAGTATTAATGGTTGTGTCATCAGCTATTCATATTTTCATTTGGGAATTGTCATTACAATTTACATTGTCATTCAGACTGACTTGCCAACAGTGTACTGATTTTTGATATGATGCAGGTTGAAGACTACTGAGATCCAGCCCAGATTTTTAAGGGAAAAATTACCAATAGAATTGTTTGTTAATATTCACATTCTCTTTTAACTGAATAAAAATTATAAACTGGTGAATACAAGTGTCAATCTCACCTCTGTGAAAAAGCTTCTACAGTACCATAGATGTGTGGATTGTGTATGTGTATGCCACACTTTCATCATACCTCTCTTGCCCATTTAATGTTCAGTTTTCTCTTTGTGTGCTTCTCTTCAGTTGCTTTTAAAAGGTTGGAGAGGTTTTACACTTCAGTTACTTAGTTTCATGTTCCAGGGATCATTTTGTATGATAAATTGTAATGATGTGGAACAAGTCATTTATCCATTCACAATAGCCTTTTCAGGTCTCAATTTATGTGACAAAAATTTTCTTTCCCCTCTGGATTGGGACTACATCCACTGCGAAATGACAGCCTTCTACTGTTTCTCCTCCTTTTGCTAAGAAACTATTAATTTTTCAGTTGCAGTTCAGTGATGTCACATATTGTATGTATTGTATTGTATTGTATGTTAACTGGGGACCTAGAAACGACAGATAGGCTCTGTCCCCGCCGCAGCCTAAGTGGTCCACAACCCCATGATAACTACCGCAGTCTACTTCACCCCTCCACCGCCCCACACCAAACCCAGGGTTATTGTGCGGTTCGACCCCCAGTGGACCCCCCAGGGAACGTCTCACACCAGACGAGTGTAACCCCTATGTTTGCTTGGTAGAGTAATGGTGGTATACGCGTACGTGGAGAACTTGTTTGTGCAGCAATCGCCGACATAGTGTAACTGAGGCGGAATAAGGGGAACCAGCCCACATTTGCTGAGGCAGATGGAAAACCGCCTAAAAACCATCCACAGACTGGCCGGTTCTCCGGACCTTGACACAAATCCACCGGGCAGGCACTCCTTCCCGCTTGGAAAGCTGTGATTAGTCCTGACAGATATTTGTAATGAACTGAACATTTTTTGTTACCACTGAGCAAAACATTTAGTTCAGAAGTTCACAATCACTAAAAATTGTAGCAAAGCTTGTAGGTTGTCTACTTTTTACTTCTGTGTATTCCTTGTTGCTTATGAGGTGAAATATGCTATTGTGATGTACCTCATTTAAGGTTCCTCATATTACCTATTAACAATATAACAAATTTTAAGAAAATGGTGGGATTATTTATGTAGGCCTAACATGAATTTCATTTCAGCCTGTTTTTTGCAGGATCAGATAGAAAGTCTGAAGCAGGAACTTGAGATGACACGAAGTAGATGTGAAAGATTAGAACGCGAAAAAAGTGATTTGTTGCTTCGGAGAATAGCCTCTATAGACATGGCTCCAAGTAAAACTGCAGCTTCAGAGGTAACTACATATGAATAATTTTATGCACATCTTCTAGCATAAGGTATTATGGTAATGTTTTCAGTTTATGTAATTTCTTTATGCCCATAACATTTTCTAAGATGTTGAACAATATAATTAATTTTTCAAACTTACATTATCAATCACAGCAGTCAAATATGTATCACAAGGGTGAGCAGAAATGTTTCCTTGGTCTCTCTCTCTCTCTCTCTCTCTCTCTCTCTCTCTCTCTCTCTCTCTCTCCTGCACACACTCACACTGGCTAGCTAACTACACAGTCCAGTCACAATAATGTGACTGTCTGTCAAAGGCGCGAATAAACCGCCTTTTACAGCACAGATATGCACGAAGAGAGTCAATGAGATTATGGAAAGTACCAACAGGGGTGTGGAACCATGCCGACTCCAGTGTCATATCCTGTTGTTCTAGGTTTCTTGCATCCATGATGCAGAAAGCCCAACCGAGGTCGCCCCAGAGATTCTCAATGGGGTTTAAATCCAGGGAGTTTGGTGGCCAGAGGTGTGCGGTAAATTCATCCTGGTGTTCCTTGAACTACGCACACAAACCTGTGAGCTGTGTGGTGTGTTGCATTGCCCTGCTGGTAGATGTCACCATTCAGAGGAAAAAACAAACTACATGTAGGGATGGATGTAGACCCCAAGGATAGATGCATACTTGTGTTGATCCACTGTGCCTTCCAGAATGATGAGGTCACCCAGGGAATATCATGAAAACATTTCTCATATCATAACGCCTTTCCTCCTGCCTGGAGCCTTCTGACAATTTTTGCAGTGTCATACACCCCATAGATCATTTGTTCGATGAAGCATAAAATGTGATTAATTTGAAAAGGCCAACTGTCACCATTCGGTGGACATCCATTCGCAGTATTGGCCTGCAAATTCTAGTCTTTGTCGTGAGTGAATAGCAGTCAGTGTGAACCAGGCACCCTTTGTAGAGGCCCATATGCAGCAACTTTTGTTGAGTAGTTATTGAGGAGACACTGTTGGTAGCCCCTTGGTTCATCTGGATAGTTAGTTGCGCAACAATTTTGTTTCTATTCGCCCATGCACACCTCTGCAGCCATTGTTCACCCCTTACATGTATTGCCTATGCCACACTACAGTTGCCTCAATGACAGCTTTGGATAGTGCCATTTTGCCACACATGGGAACAGTTCACAAACTCAGCTGTTTCAAAAATGCTTCCACCCTTGGCCCAATATGTACTCTCCAAAGCTAGTGATGCCACCTTGCATCTACAAGTACTTATTGCTCACTGATGTTGAACATAGGCTGTGATCACATTAATGTGATTGGACCATGTAACAGCTGTGATTGTTTTCATATTGTTGTGTCCTTTTATATGTGCCTATCAATAAAAGTAGATATTTCATCTTCTGAAAGTAAGTACTGGTCAACAGTTCTGTTTATTAATGTTATAGTTTATTTACATTGTTAACAGTAATGCTCCTTTCATGCCTCCTTAGGGTGCACCTGATACTATTTTCACTTTTGATGATGTCTTCCCAGTCTCTTAGCTAGAAAGTCTTTAATCCAGTGACATACCTCTGATATTCCACAGCAGTTTATGTTTATTGCATGACAGTGCAGAATTTTATTAAAGACTTCCAAAAGTGATATGAACATGGCATTAATCTTATCTATAGTTTTCTGGATCTCATTAACAAAAAGAGCAAACTGAGCTTCACAAAATCTGTGATCCCAGAATCCATGTTGTTCCCTACAGAGGAGTCATTCACAATGCAAAAAAGTCAATACACAAGCACAAAATATGTTCCATAATACTACAGCATATTAACATCTCTGAAACAGGTCTCTAATACTATATAGACATCACTGAAACAGATATTTTGAGAAGGAATGTTGCTACTCACCATATAGCGGAAAAGCTGAGTCGCAGGTAGACATGACAAAAAGACTCTCACAATTAAAGCTTTCAGCCATTAGCCTTCGTCAACAATAGACACAAACATGCAACTGAAACAACACTGCAAGCAGTAACACCAGTGCATGATGGGAATGGCGACTGGGTGGGGGTAAGGAGGAGGCTGGGATGCGGAGGGTGGGGATGGCAGACAGTGAAGTACTGCAGGTTAGATGGAGAGCAGGGGTGAGGTGGGGAGGGGCGTGGGGGAGAAGTAGCAGAAAAGGAGAGAAATAAAAAGACTGCAAATGGTGGTGCAATGATGGCTGTGTAGTGCTGGAATGGGAATAGGGACGGGGCCGGATGGGTGAGGACAGTGGCTAACAAAGGTTAAGGCCAAGAGGGTTATGGGAATGTGGGATGTATTGCAGGAAAAGTTCCCACCTGCGCAATTTAGAAAATCTGATGTTAGTGCGAAGGATCCATATGGTACAGGCTGTGAAGCAGTCATTGAAATGAAGGATAATATGTTTGCCAGCGTGTTCAGCAACAGGGTGGTCCACTTGTTTCTTGGCCACAGTTTGTCGGTGGCCACTCATGCGGACAACAGCTTGTTGGTTGTCATGCCTACATAGAATGCAGCACAGTGGTTGCAGCTTAGCCTGTAGACCACGTGACTGGTTTCACGGGTAGCCCTGACTTTGATGGGATAGGTGTTGTTAGTGACCGGACTGGAGTAGGTGGTGGTGGGAGGATGTATGGGATAGGTCTTGCATCTAGGTCTATTACAGGGGTATAAGCTATGAGACAAGGGATTGGGAGCAAGGGTTTGTAAGGATGGATGAGTATATTGTGTAGGTTCGGTGGACGGTGGAATACCCCTGTGGGAGAGGTGGGAAGGATAGTCGGCGGGACATTTCTCATTTCAGGGCACGACTAGAGGTAATCAAAACACTGGTGGAGAATGTAATTCAGTTGCTCCAGTCCTGGGTGGCACTGAGTTATGAGGGGAATGCTCCTCTGTGGCCAGACGTTTGGACTTTGGGAGGTGGTGGGAGACTGGTAAGATAAGAGATGGGAGATTTGTTTTTGTACAAGGTTGGGAGGATAATTACGATCTGTGAAGGCTTTGGTGAGATCCTCGAGAGGGACTGCTCGTCACTGCAGATGCGACGGCCATGGGTGGCTAGGCTGTACGGAAGGGCCTTATTGGTACGGAACAGGTGGCAGCTGTCAAAGAGGAGGTATTGCTGGCATTTAGCAGGTTTGATATGGATGGAGGTACTAATGTAGCCATCTTTGAGGTGGAGGTCAACATCTAGGAAGGTGGCTTGTTGGGTTGAGTAGGTCCAGGTGAAGCAAATGGGGGGAGGTAGTTGTGGACAAATAGCAAAGATATCATCAGTGAATCTGAACCAGGTGACGGGTTTAGGACTCTGGGATTTTAGGAAAGATTCCTCTGGATGGTCCATGAATAGGTCGGTATAGGATGGTCCCATGCAGGTGCCATAGACATACCCCAGATTTGTTTGTAGGTAATGCCTTCAAAGGAGAAATAATTGTGGGTGAGGATATAGTTGGCCATGGCGACTAGGAAGGAGGTTGTTGGTTAGGAATCCATAGGGCGATGGGAGAGGTATTGTTCAATAGCAGTGAGGCCATGGGCATTAGGAATGTTAGTGTACAGGTTGGTGGCATCAATAGTGGCGAGCAGGGCACCGTGTGATAAAGGGACAGGAACTGTGGAGAGTCGGTGGAGGAAACGGTTGGTATCTTTTATATAGGAGCATAGGTTCTGGATAATAGGTTGAACATGTTGGTCTATGAGAGAGATTCTCTCAGTAGAGGCACAGTAACTGCCACAATGGGTTGTCCTGGGTGGTTAGGTTTATGGACTTAAGGAAGCATGTAGAAGGTAGGAGTGTGGGGAGTGGTAGGGTTGAGTAGAGAGAGGGACTCTGGGGAGTGGTTCTGGAATGGGCCTAAGGATCTGAGTAGTGTGAGTAGTGACTGGAGGTCCTGCTTAGATTTTATTTCTCTCCTTTCCCGCTCCTCCCCCCCCCCCCCCCCCCCCCCTCCCTCCCCATCTCTCTCCTGGTCTCCATCTAACGTGCAGTACTTCACTATCTGGCACCCCCACCATACTATCCCCCCCCCCCCCAGCCTCCCCCCCCCTCCCCACAAGTCGCCACTCCCATCTTGCACTGGTGTTGCTGCTTGCAATGTGGTTTCAGTTGCCTGAGACTGCAGTAGTGTGTGTGAGTTGCGTTTGCGTGAATGTATTGTGAGAGTCTTTTTGTTGTGCCTGTCTGTGACTCAGCATCTCCGCTATACTGTGAGTAGAAACTTTCCTTCTCATAATATTGTTACATTCTATCCCGCATTTTGCATTGTTTGAAATAGATGTCTAATTTTTGTGTCAGTATTGTGTCTCTTATATCGTGCAGCTATTCTTAAAGACTGGAAAGACCTGCACATTTCGCAGTCTTCTTAAAGTCTTCAATCATCATTGATTGTTTGTAATTTTTATAGTCTCTGATTTCCATTTCTGTCTGTATTATCATTAGTGTTCTTATTATTCCTGACTTTATCCTGTATCTTCTTCGGGTTGATGCATTAATTTGGATTTGGGAATGTTAGTGGTACAGGGTGGCTGGATGCCTTTCCTGTAACCAACCCTTCTGACCCAGGATGGAATTTGTGTACCTCATCTGTCTGCATCTAGTGGTATCTCATGTGAAAGTGTGAGAGTATTTTTGAAATGTTTCTGAGTTGTGTAACTTGAGTTAGGATGTGGATACCAGCCCAGTACTCATCTAGTCAGATGTGGGAAAGTGCCTAAAACTACATCTAGGCTGGGCGGCACATTGGCCCTTGTCATTAAGTCACTGAGTGGGTTTGATCAGGGCCAGTCTGCTTGTGCTTCCTCAAATCCGAGAAACACCATGCAAATGCATGCAGCTATCTGGGTGGTATAGTTCTTAATTAGGCAAAAGCTTTTTGGGCAGCAATGATTCAGTCTCAGTTGAATCGAGCTTGCAGATCTCCATGCCATCATGATAATTTTATAGCATTGTTATTAACCATAGTTGGTCCTTCTCACCCTTCACCATCTTTCACAGTGCTAACCTATATAGCATGTGGCACGCAATATTTCTGAATTTGAAGTACAGATGGTACATTTTCTCTTTCCCAGAGCTGAACATTTCCTGTTGGCTGCTCAGGTAGTTTCTAAGTTTTTCCTTGTCACTCTTATTAAGCTATACTGCCTACCTTTTTAACTTTTTGTTAAACACTGGTGTCCTGTAATGCTGCTATAGCCTTGTAATGCTGCTATAGCCTTGTAATAACTGATCCATATCTGCACATTCACTAAATCAATAACTGTGGGCGTGTTTGTTGCCAGCAGATCGAATAAGTTTCTCTCATGAGTGAATTATCTCACTGCTTGAGGTAATTTTTGAAAAAAAAAGTTTACTATAATTGCAAAAGAATCTGTGTATCCCATTCCAAATGTGTGCCTCTCACAGTCTCTAGTCCTAGCTAGTAAATTGAAAACTTCTCCAGTCACTGTGACATGTTCATGAAATCTTCTCCTATCAGGAAATTCATGTGCATTATTCTCCAAGTTTTCCCTGAGTATTTCAGCATTTAGGTACCTGTTGTTAGTGGACAATAAGTATACCACTAACATCACCATATGGAGTGCATCTTTTCAGTATGTATTCCATCTGGAATTTAAAATTTCACTGTTATTTCTTTCTGATGTTTTTGATGTTGACCAGTATTAGACTTGCAATTTCTTTTCTGACTTATAGGACATGTTTTCATCTGTAACAACAAAGTCCTTGCTCTATGGTGTACAACACCAAACTGCCTGTTGACTCTACATAGAAGACTATGTGCAAGCCACCTGTATTCTGAAATCCAAGTAGCTAATTTCTGTGTTTAATGCACCCTCGACTCATTCAGGGAGCAGAGGGGCAGTACAGTTTTCCACTTGACAGTGCTGGTCAAGATATCTGCATCCAAGATTGTGATCAAATCAGCAGTCTCTCTTGTTGAATCCTTCCATCCAGCTCCAAATCTGAGGAGAGCAGATGACCCTCTGGACAATGCTGCAGCTTACAGTTATGCTTCCAGTTGGTGCCACCTATTGTGTTTTGTAGTGGTCAGTGGTGGCCTCCTCTACATCTTGAATGGGTTCCCCTGTCTGACAGGTTGAGTTCATCTGACTGCTGTTTTCCAGAGGTGCTCTATCACGTGCCTGACAGTTAGAGCTCCCAATGACATCCTATTCCTGCTGCAAATCTGGACCAATCTGAAGATAGACTGTACTCAGTACAGATGAAATCACTCATTCTGCCTCACCCATTTTACCAGCAACAGCCAACACCAAATGCATGTTCTTTTTTGTGGGGCAGAGACACCTGTGAAATAGTACTCATGCTTGCCTTACATTCAGAGATTTTGACCATGTCACCATGCGCCATTGGCTTTTGGCTGAAGGCAACTCAGCTGGGTGAAATGTGTTAGAGGGTGCCACATGTCAGGCATCTCAGGTGACAACAGAGTCACATGAAGTGTCAGCAATAGCCCAGTAGCCTCAAAGCTGCTTGAGTCCAAGAAAGAAACCTGGAACCTGTCAACTTTTACCATATTCCTCTACTGAGCCTTTTTTTCAGTTGGTTTCATTTGTGTAAGGAGGCTGTGGTACTTATGGCAGTGTAAAGCATCATTTCAAAGTTCTTCCACATGAGCCCAAAACCAGAAATAAGTGTGGAAATTAGAAATTAAGCTACAGTTTACAAAAAAAAGATAGATAATATTTGATTTTACTCAAAAGCTCATACTAAATAATCTAACTAACGATGTGTGAAAACCATGTATTGCTGCTACATCTGTGGCAAATGTTCATTTAATACTGACTATATCTGCAATGACAGCAGATATATTCAAATCATACAATTGTTGTGCTTGTGATAGCATGAGGCTACTCTATACAAAAAAATTTGCAAACACACAAAAAAGCAATTTATTCAGACAAAAACTCCTAAATACAAACTAATACTTTTCACACACCAGTTTTTTTTATACAGCCATGGAGAAAGCTGGAATTCAACTGCCGCTGTAATCACATTTGGCAGAAGCGGGGTTAAGTTTTCCATCTAGCTGTCCACAACACAGCCAGCTTATTCTTCCATCTTTGGATATCCTAGTTTGTGCTGTTTCTAATTAGCTAATTATTGACTGGATGTTGAATATCAGTATTCCTTACATGAAAAGAAAGGATGATAATATTAAAATATTTTCACGTTCAGCCTTCCTCGAGATTGTCACAGGTGTTCAGTATTGGTTCGTGATTGAGATGAACAAAATGTTGATTGTATACAGTTTTTTTTTCAGAAAACAATATAGAACAGAAATTGTTGGTTGAATATTTCTTGATGGATTTGATTTTTTTGTATGAGTGTCTTACATTGTGACAATACCTATCACTTTATTGGATGGTTTAATTAAAACAAGACGATGTTTATTATTGCTGCAGGTCCTTAAGTTGCAGCAAAAGGTGAATGAACTACAGACACAACTGGAAGATGTGAAAGATGACAAGAAAAGTTTGTCTTTAAGAGTTAAGGAATTGGAAGAAGAATTAGAAACTCGTCCAGACAAGAATGCCACTCAGAGAGTTGTGGATGACTTGCGATCAAAACTCTTGGCGGCAGAGACTCTGTGTGAAGAGCTCATGGATGAAAATGAAGACATGAAAAAGGAGCTGAGAGATCTTGAAGAAGAGATTGAGGAGTTGCAAGACAATTTTAGGTATGTGTTTTCAACTTTGTTATTTTTTCCCATTAAAACACTGAAGTATAAGTTAGCATATAGACCAATTGTTAGACAGTTGTACTGCTCGTAGAGCTGCCTGTCTACCAGAAACATACCATCTCTCTCACTGATATGATATGTTTTCAAAATTAATGGAATTAACACTGTTTCAGTGTGTGAGTGAAAGGGGAATATTGTAAGAAACCTCACAAGAAAATTATTTTCCTTAATACTTTGACAATCAAAATGACATCACCAAATGTGTTTTGAGAGATGCAGTGTAAAAGAACTTCCAGTAATTTGCTTCCTCATTGTGTATGCTTCACATTCACACAGGTATATCATTACATGTGTTTTACATTTACTTCTTAGAATATTTAGAGGAAGTAATAACATAACATGGAGTTTTGCAAACTTCAACTCCAGAATTATATAAAAAAATCTTTTATCTAGGCTTAATTGTTGTTTCACATGTATGTTACGTTATCTTTCAGCAATAATATTCATTGTTTTGTCATTTGTGGCTATTTATCTTCAGGATACAAGAAGGTAATTACAAAAGGATTACTATAAGACAAACAGCAATGGGAGAGATTAACATTAGATGAGGTCTGATAAATGACAGTAACCAAGGAAGTACAATAGAGCGAGGTATGAAGTGTTAGCACTGAATTCAAACCACCTTCATTATAGAACAGCCACCAGTGTCATGGCTATTGTTTTAAAGTGTATTGTTTTGTGTGATGCCACAGGGAATACTCTCCAGCTGTGTCTGTTTATCATTACTGACTCTCAGTTGTTATCAAACAAAATTTTATATTTTTATTACATCTACATGTACATCTACATTTACATAGACACTTTGCAATCAGCCGTACGGCATGTGGTGGAGGGTACCCTGTGTCACTACTAGTTATTTCCTTTCCTGTTCCACTCACAAATAGAGCAAGGGAGAAACAACTGTCTATATGACTCCGTACCAGCCCTAATTTCTTGTATCTTATCTTCATGGTCTTTATGCACAGTGTATGCTGGAGGCAATTGAATCATTCTGCAGTCAGCTCCAAATGTCAGTTCTCTAAATTTTCTCAATAGTGTTCTTCGAAAAGAATGTCGTGTTCCCTCCAGGAATTCCCATTTGAGTTCTTCAAGCATGTCTGTATTGCGTGTTTTTGGAACCTACCAGTAACAGCTCCAGCAGCCCGCCTCTGAATTGCTTTTTCTTTGTTCCAACCTGGTACAGATCCCAAACACTCGAGCAGTACTCGAATAATACATCACACAAGCATCCTATATTTGGTCTCTTTTACAGATGAACCATATTTTCTCAACAAACCAAAGTTGATCATTTGCCTTCCCTATCACAGTTCTCACATGTTCATTCCATATCACATTGGTTTGCAGCATTATGCCCAGATACCTAAACGGTGTGATTGTGTCAAACAGGACACTACCAATGCCGTATCTGAATATTATGTGTTTGTTTTTCCTACTCATCAGCATTAACTTGCCATTTTCTATATTTAGAGCTGGCTGCCATTCATCACACTAAATAGAAATTGTGTCTAATCATCTTGTATCCTCCAAGAGTCACTCAACTTTGACACCTTATCATACACCACAGCATCATCAGTAAATAACAACAGATTGCAGCTGCACTGTCTGCCAAATCATTTATGTATATAGAGAATAATAACGATTCTGTCAGATTTCTCTGGGGCATTACTGATGATACCCTTGTCTCTGGTGAACACTCACTGCTGAGGACAACATACTGCTTCTATAACTTAAGAAGTGTCTGAGCAATTCACATCTCTGTGAACATATTCCATATTCTCATACCTTCTTTATCAGCCTGCAATGGGGTATTGTGTCAAAAACTTTTGGGAAATCTAAACCTGTGGAATCTGCCTGTTGCCATTCATTCACAGTCTGCAGTACACCATGTGATAAAAGGGAAGTTGAATTTCACATGAATGGTGCTTCCTAAAATGACACTGATTCATGGATAGAGGCTTAGACACACTTTGCAATTTTGCATAGGACCAAAATGTTTGTGAGTTCTCTGACAGATCTTTTGCTTAGGTATGATGGTCGTGGTTGTGTGCTTCATGCATAAATCCTTTAACAGGTGTACAAATCTGTGCTTGTCATCATTTGCACATTCTCTTCTGAACTGAGGGTGCAACAGCCTCTGCTTCCTTAGCATTTTCCAAGTCTTGTTGTTAAACTATGGTGGGTCTTTTCCATCCTTAATCCATTTACAAAGCACATAATTTTCTAGACCACGATTTACAGTCTGCTTAAGCTTTGGCCATAATTCCTCTGTGTCCAGTTTTCTGGAACTAAGCGATATCAGTTCAATGTCTAAGTGAGATGCTAACAACTGCTTATTTACTCTTTCTAGCAGGAACACTCTCCTAGTCTGCTGAACTAGTTTACTAAGTTTCGTGACCATAATTGCTGTAATGACATTATGATCATTAAACCTTGTTTCTATACTGATGTTGATAAGGTCTGGCCTATTTGTAGCTACAAATTTTAAGATATTCTCATGGTGAGTGGGCTGCCAAACTAGCATCTCAAGACAGTTTTCAGAAAACATGTTCAAAAGTACTTCATGCGACTGTCTATCTGTACCTCCTGCAATGAATTCCTAGACATCCCAATCTATACTCAGTGAGTTAAAGTTGCCTCCAAGCATGATCTGCATATTTACTTACAACTGATCATAGACTTTCTTTGAATGACTCTAGAATTGTCAAAACAGTTGTGGGTAAAAATACCCAACAATTAACTTAGTTTCACCTAGACCTGTTATACATGACCAGATAGCTTCCCTGTCACACTCAACTCCGACCTCAATAGAGACTGTTTTTGTCAATTGCAATCAACACTCCCTCTCCTATGGCCTCTAATCTGTCTTTCTGATATATGTTCCATGACTCATTAAATAGCTCAGAGCTTACCACTTCAGGTTTCAGCCAGCTGTTGGTCCTGAGAATAATTTGAGTATGAGAACTTTCCTGGTGGGCAATAAATTCAGGAACTTTGCTACAAATACTTCGACAATTTACTGATGAAACTTTGACAGTCAAAATGTCTTTATACTGAACGTGGTCTGATTTTCCTTGCTGCATCTTGACTGGTGAGTCTTTATCAGAGTATCTCAAACTATTGCCTAGCCTGAAAAAAACCCTCATGTGCACGCCACAAGTATTCTGCTACCCGAGTAGCTGCTTCCTTTTTGTAATGCACCCATGACCTGTCAAGGGGAGTCCTACAAATGCCCAACCAATAATCTGCATCCAAGACAGTCACAGAATTGACAAATCCTTTGGTTGAGACCCTCCATTCTACTCCAAACCAAATGACCCTGATGTATTGTGGGAACAATGCTGCAAATTGCAAGTTTGCCTGCACGCAATGCTTGGGGCCAACAGCTATCACTGCTTCTGCCACCTGCCTGTATGAACTGAGGATGGCCTCAGAACCCACGCAAAAGGTGTAATTTGTGCCAATGCAAATTGCAGTGTGCAGATGACAGCACCATGCACACTCGATAGCCGCAGGCAAAGCCACCTCCAGAGGACCCCCAATAGACATACTGAGTACACATTGGCTTTCTTTCCAGCCCTGAACACTATCTGCCTAAGGCACTTCATAATGCACCTAACGTTGTAGCTTCTGATAACTAGTAACCCCTTCCCCTCTCTGTGCGCCTGCTTGGACCCTGCTGAAGTAGCAGCTTCCTGTTCACTCTCAGGTGAATGGGTAAAGCCAGATGGTCAGTCTCCACATTGGTCCTGTGGTTTGAGCAGAATATGTGTAGACAAGGATATTCTGTAGATTGAATGGGTGGCAGAACACAGCTTTGGGTAGTTAGTGTGTGTAGGATATCCCACATCTCAGAGTACAATGAGACATATTTGAAGCTCTGGTGAATGATGTGGTTAAGTTTATCAAGACCAGGGTGATACTGTGTGATCAGAAGAGTGCTGGTTGGTGGCTGGTGAGTGGATTTACTGGTGTCAGAGAAGGAGATGGCATGGTAGATATGTCTGTGAATGAGCTGGATAGGGTACTGTCTGTCAATAAAGCCTCTAGTAAAGCAATTGGTGTATCTTTAACAATTCCTACTTAACTGCAGGTGCGGCATCTATGAGTTGTGAGACTGTATATCTGTTTCATCAAACAAAGAATGATTAGGGCTCAATTTCTCATGGATGGTGAGGTCCTTGCTAAAATAGTACAAGATGGGAGTGGTGAATCATGGGCCAGGAAATTGCCTGTGGTCTTTTCTAGGGAAACTTTTCGGCATTCATCTTGAGTGGTTTTGGGAAACCACATACCTAAATATGTATTTTAGTATGGTGTTTTGAATCCTGCTATGTCCAAATCTGCTTCTTAATGGTACAACCACTGTGCCACCTTACTCAATTCTTTAAAAAAAATTATGAAGCATTTTAAAGATTGGAATGCTAAAAGACTCTGTGCTACTTCCTCTGTGCTATGTCCTCTGCTGTCTCTTACATACATAAGTAACCCAAATTATAAATGGTGACATCCTAGATATATAAGTGGCAGCCTCCTCCAAAAATTATTAATTCATACTGTGACATGACAATAAATTTTCTCAATAATGTGCTTCAGAGGCAAGAACTGCTCCCTCTACAAGCAACCATACAATGGCCAGAGCATAAAGTGCAATCACTATAGGCTGTAAACAGGAAAATCACTGTTCCACTACAAAGTTTTTCAGCTGCCTCCAAACACATATAAAATCGCTGGATACATAAAATTCACTGTTCCTCTAAAAGTTTTTAAGCTGCCTCCCAACACATTAAAATTTCCTAAAAGCATAATGCAGTTATCGAAAAGACAACTGAAAAATATCTCACTGACAATTTATTCTACCCACTAGCTGAATTCTTAACACGTTGTAAGTAGTGTTTCTTGAAATTAATGTCACTGTATTACTACCTTTCAGGGAAGATCAGGCTGATGAATACACATCTCTGAAGAAAGAACTTGAGCAGACAGCAAAAAACTGTCGGATATTGTCCTTCAAGTTACGCAAAGCAGAACGAAGAGCTGAGCAGATGGAAGCTGAGAAGCTTGAAGCAGAGCGAAAATGCAGGGAATTGGCAGGTGGACAGGCGGGCCTTGATAAAAGTGAACAAATCAAGCACATGGAACAAGAACTTGCTGTGGCTAATGAAGTATGATAATATGTGACTTCTAAATCCTATCATCAGCATCATTATAAATTCGTTCTCTTAATTGACAGTATTGCTCTGATATGCATAAAAAGTTCTCAATAACTTGCTGTGTCGGATTCAGATAAAATCTCATGTTTTCGGTGACTTCCTCTATCATCAATACCAGGGGCTATGTCTGTACTAGTTGGCTGGTACAGCGTATATCTTAGTGTTGGTTTACCAAGTTTCATGACAATTTCTCAGGCCCGCAATTTAGCTCTCATCAAGCTCGGAGGCTATGTCTGACAGCTCTTGATCAATGATGGAGGTAGTCATTAAAACCTTCGTATTTTATCCAAATTTGATGTGGCAAGTTTACTGAGGACTTTGTATGCAGGGATCCTATGACAAAAGGCTTCATAGCCATTGTTATGATATAACAACAAAAACCAAAGAAAAGGGCTGCTTCTTTGATTTTACCTCAGCATCACTAATTACTTGTTTCACGTATCTCAGTCAAGGTTACTATTTTCAGATTTTACATTAATGACATGTATGTTAGAAGTTGAAGTAATACATGCCACATCTCACCATATATCATGTTTTTCTCATCATTTGTAAAATTCTTGCTTCTCTGCTAGGAGTCTGGGAGCCGGTATAATACAGTCTTCACTTTCACTCTTCCTTTATCACAGCCAGAATGCTACAAATCCTTTACAGAAAAAAATGATAGCAAAAATTTTCAACAATGGCAGCATTTTTCTTGCTGGAATTTATATGTATGCCGAAGCAGATTTTTTTATTTTTTATTTATTTATTTATTTATTTATTTTTTACATAACACTTATTGCATGGTGTTTGTGGATTCAAGAAAAACTCAGCTGCAGAGGGCTATGTTAAGACTTTAATTATCCCATTTATAAAACGTTCTGCATCTGAAGTAATAGCTGAGAATTGTCTATCACTTCAAAATAAATCCCTCTGCGTTAAGTGCCACAAGAGCTGTCATCTTTATGAAGAGCATGGAAGTCTCAAAAATGTAAACTCAACATTACTTCGCAAGCGGCTCTGTAGGAATGAAAATAAAGAAGCAGCAACAAGTGTACTACTTCTTATAAGGTGAACATAACCATTGCAGATTGTTTATAGGTCATGAAAAGAATTGAAGAAATGAGTGGATTTAAGAATTTTCTAATTCACTGTTTCCACAGTAGAATAGTGTAAAAGTTCATGGAGATTATTTTTGAAAGAGAAAAATGTAGCTGTTGAAGGTAAAGTGTCATACTTAGAAAACAAGCTGAAACAGTAGAACTCAACTACATGAAAGACAAATTTAATAATCATACATGTTAAAATTATTCATGCTAGTCAAACTGAGACAAGGATCAATGAGAGAGGAAATATAATTAAAATATTTTCCTCAAGGGGTAATGTAGAAAAGCAAGGTATTGAGAAGCTGAAGTGCTGCATTATGGGGAAAGAAAGAGCAAGTCATCTAGGATCCTAGGTCAAGATAGGCACAAAACACTGCATATTATAAATAGGGACCCAAGAATGATACTTTACTAGAGAGATTCCAATTTTGGATTACCTAAGTGTTATCAGAAATTTATGCAATCCACTGGCCAGTACACTTCATTTAAGACTGGAGGCTGGACAAGAAGTGAGATGAGCTGATTGTCTGAGAGAGAGAATACACTGTGAACCATATTTTTTTTACAATTATGAAATTCAGGGTGTAATGTTCCAAATACATGTGCTTCTTATGTTAAAACTTTCAGTTCCTTTGTATTCTGTTTCTTATGAATTTGGATGTGAAATGAGAATATATAAAAATTGTGTCTTTCTGCAGTTGACTGTTACATAGTATGAGGTATTCTTTCTCTTGTGATAAATGTGAATATAGATGCAAAATATGCATTATAATTTGCAAACACAAAATTATCTAATATATGCTGTTAAACAGTGAATTGTATCCTGAAACTTCCTGGCAGATTAAAACTGTGTGCCCAACCGAGACTCGAACTCGGGACCTCTGCCTTTTGCGGGCAAGTGCTCTACCGTCTGAGCTACCGAAGCACGACTCACGCCCGGTACTCACAGCTTTACTTCTGCCAGTACCTCGTCTCCTACCTTCCCAACTTTACAGAAGCTCTCCTGCGAACCTTGCAGAACTAGCACTCCTGAAAGAAAGGATATTGTGGAGACATGGCTTAGCCACAGCCTGGGGGATATTTCCAGAATGAGATTTTCACTCTGCAAGGTTCGCAGGAGAGCTTCTGTAAAGTTGGGAAGGTAGGAGATGAGGTACTGGCAGAAGTAAAGCTGTGAGTACCGGGCGTGAGTCGTGCTTCGGTAGCTCAGATGGTAGAGCACTTGCCCGCAAAAGGTAAAGGTCCCGAGATCGAGTCTCAGTCGGGCACACAGTTTTAATCTGCCAGGAAGTTTCATATCAGCGCACACTCCACTGCAGAGTGAAAATCTCATTCTGGAAACATCCCCCAGGCTGAGGCTAAGCCATGTCTCCGCAATATCCTTTCTTTCAGGAGTGCTAGTTCTGCAAGGTTCGCAGGAGAGCTTCTGTAAAGTTGGGAAGGTAGGAGACGAGGTACTGGCAGAAGTAAAGCTGTGAGTACCGGGCATGAGTCGTGCTTCAGTAGCTCAGATGGTAGAGCACTTGCCCGCGAAAAGCAAAGGTCCCGAGTTTGAGTCTCGGTCGGGCACACAGTTTTAATCTGCCAGGAAGTTTCATATCAGCGCACACTCCACTGCAGAGTGAAAATCTCATTCTGGAATTGTATCCTGATGGACTATTTTATCAGAGGTAGTTTGAAATAGCTTTTTTTTTTGCAGCATAGTACTGATCATAGTACTGAGCCAAGTGACCTAGCACCTTAAAACAAAGGAACATATATGTTTGTCTCTTAACTGAAGTTCAGAAACTGATATAATGCAGACACAATTATCGTAGCACCAAATACCCATAAAGATCAGGCCTGAACTCTCTCATGTGTGACACTGTTAACCTCAGCAAGTAAATGCTTGGTAGCAGTTACCGAATACTTTGTCTTGTATGTTGTTCAATGTTTTCCTTTCTTATTTTCAAATGAGGGAAGAGACTAATCCTGTTCCATTGTAGACTTTGATTGCAGCTTTCACATCACCAGAAGGGATCAGCAAACCCCATAATCATGTGTCAAGTTCTGCTTTCACAGAACAAGAGTGTAGGCTGCTGTCCTGCAAGAAGGAGGCAAGGCAGTTTCCCCAAACTGCTCCTTTCCCCTCTGGAGGTTATAATTCTGATTTGCTTATGCTCACAGCCAACTGTCAGTTTATAGTGTCTTTCCTATAGCTGCCAGAAAACAAAACTTTGTAAAATGTTTTGACCATGCCAAAATTCTTTCCCTAATGTGCAGATATATTTCTGGTTCTACTACTAAGCTCAGTGCCTTATCACTTCTACATGTAGCATTGGCAAGTGTGTGTAACATGGCTATGAATGCCAACAAAAGATGTAAATTATTTTTGTAATTATCGAAATGGTTCAAAAGAGAAAGAAAAAGCTGCTATTTCTCAACAGAAACAATTAGTTATTGAAATCTTAAATAGAGCCAAAAGAAGAAAGCAAACAAAGACCATTTTTGAAAAAGCTTTTGAAGTTTTTGTGGAAGTAAACATAATAATCAAAAAGCTCCCCTATTGGCAGGAAGTTATTTCAAAGCATTAAAGCTTTGTCTTCGGGCATGTTGCATGACAATATTTTAAATATGTGTGCCTAACCATTTACACACACACACACACACACACGCACACACACGCATATACACTAGCATGTGCACACACACACACACACACACACACACACACACACACACACACACACACACACGCATGAATTTTGCCTAAAATATATGTGCATTTTACCAAAAATAAAACCACATTTTCAGGTCCTTATTCACCAATACTGCCAACAGTGTCTTCCCATGGGTAACATTTGTAGAGCCCGCAGCTCGTGGTCTAGTGGATAACGTTGCTGCCTCTAGATCATGGGGATCTGGCTAACTTTTGTGTCTCATTGAAAATGAGATGCATCCGAGCTTCATCTCTTTAAGTAGTGTTCCTTCATCTACCTAACAAATTCTAATCCACTCATCTGTCAAACCTACTGTCGGTCCTGTACCGCATTTGCAAGACTCATGCTTCACAGGCATTTCCCATCCTATATAAGGTAGTGTCACTTGTGAAAGCAGCTGCATTGCATACACATACAGCATTTTAAATGGGGGTGACAACTAACCAGCTTTATATCCATACAAATGTACACTGCCAGATGGAGGCTAACAGCAATGGCTTCAACAGTTACTTCAGTATTTGTGCAATTCTCTTGGCAGTTACCAGTTTCTTTGACTATGTCTTTCCCTCTCTTCCTCCCATTACCTCCCCACCCCTTCATTTCACTGTACATATGATCTGCTCCCAACAGCCAAGCTCCTGTCCTCTCCTACAATCCCTCTCATCCTGAGCAGCCACTTATAACTTGCAAGTGGGTGCATTTGGATGTTGGTGTGGCTATGTGCGTGCACTTAAGCTGAAGAAAGTGGTAGTTAATAAACTCCCTTTGCTACTATAAATGTCATTTTGATACACACAACTTAGCTACAGGTGCGTGGTTGGCTTTTCTCATTTTTGTTTATTGTTTCCATCCCTGATGGAATTGCACAAGATAGTCTAATGTAACTGTACAAACCTGACTGAGTCACTGTAAGTTCTCAATTGTTTGAATTGGTAGTCTCACAATTCAATGATAGATGCAATACCATTTATTTAGATTTCCCGTTTATTCAGGCCAAAACACAGTCTGGCAATGATTAGCTTATGTATGTCTTTTCATATCACACAATATTTGTGAACAAGAATGCCATTATTAACTGCATTCTGATTAGTCCACTTTTTCTTCAAGATAATAATGCCAATAAACCAAGTTATCTGTTGTACATAATGTCTTTTAGACAGTGGCAAACTCTTCAGAACACATTCACATAATGAAGTCCTCTGTTGTTCATATACTAATCGTATACTGATGAGAAAATTTCACCAACACACCATTTGATCGAAGATGGATAATTAAAAACAGTTCTTGGAGTCAGTCATAAGATCTTTACTAGTATATTAATACAGAAAAGTTAGGTTGACTATTACAGCTGAGGCATTCTTCTAAATAAGTTAGAAAGATATTTACACTGAATAATTATAGCCACATGAGTAGCTAATACCCTCTTTCACACAAAGAACTTTATATGGTATTGAACTTTAACTGTGAACTTTTTCACTTATATGTGGACTTTGATATAGAAATATTGACTGACTGATATCAGGTGAAAACTTTTCCACTAAAATATTAACATGGTGATTGCAAAGCACAGACTGCCTACTTATTGTCTGGAGGTGGCATATATAGACAAACATCAGGACAGCTGGTGAAATCAGTAATCAAATTTCGCTTTATAGTGATGTAAGGGTCAAATTTAGTAGTGGTGTCATTCCAGTGAAGCAAGCAATAATTTTACTTGATTGTACGTTAGATAACTATACAAGTAAGAAAGTCTGATGCACTGTCTGGCTGATACAGTGTGCATCTCCCTGGTGGTTTACCAAATTTCATGGAAATTTCTCAGGTTTTCAGTTTTCCTAATTTTTTTTTAATTTCTTAAGTAGCACCTTACTCATGTTATCAAATCTATTATCTCGGTTAGAAAAATTAGGGCAGTAGAAGTATAACATCCAGTCAGCAAGGAAGCTTGAAAGATCAAATCATGGGAATATTTTCGGGTGGGGCAAACCTAGTTACAAATAATTAAAATATCTTTTTGTTGTTGTTGTGGTCTTCTGTTTAAAGACTGGTTTGTTGCAGCTCTACATGCTACTCTGTCCTGTGCAATATTCTTTATCTCTGAATAACTACTGCAACCTACATCCTTATGAATCTCGTTACAGTATTCATCTCTTGGTCTTCCTCTACAGTTTTTACCCCCCGCCACAGACTTCCCTCCAATAACAAATCGGTGATCCCTTGATGACTCAGAATGTGTCCTATCAACTGATCCCTTGTTTTAGTCAAGCTGTGCCATAAATTTCTTTTCTCCCCAGTCCTATTCATTACCTCCACATTAGTTACATGATCTACCCACCTAATCTTTAACGTTTTTCAGTGACACCACATTCCAAAAGGTTCTATTCTCTTCTTGTTGAAACTGTTAATGCTTTTATACATGACTACATCTCATACAAATATATTCGGAAAATATGTAATAACCTATATTCATTGTTAACAAGTTTCTCTTCTTCAGAAACACTTTTCTCGTCACTCCCATCTGTATTTTATACCCTCTCTGCATGGGCCATCATCAGGTATTTTGCTTCCCAAATAACAAAATGTGTCTACTGCTTTAAGTGTCTCATTTCCTAATCTAATTCCCACATCACCAGATTTTTAGAAAAAATAAACTGCTTAATGAAAAGAAGGAAATTAGAGCTAGGTCTTTTTGGAAATAAACAATTATTACCTCATGACATTTTTAGGATCTCATGGCTTCTGAATATAGTCAATTACTGATTTCTCTTAAAAGAAAATATATCATGTAGAACTTATGGACCATTTGAATCAGCATAGTTCAATTAACTCTATGAACAGTAAATGTTAATGAAATATTATCTAACAAATAATTTCAATATTTTATTAATATACTAGCAGAACAATAGAGGAAAAATTTTATTTGTTTTAGGACTAATATTGTACCAAATATAGTTATTACAATCTGTTACATTTCATAGCATGAAGAACTAAATCAAATCAGTCATCAGATTGAAGACCACAACATCACCACTTTCTAAAAGTGTTTAATTTTAAAGTTTTAATGGAAGCAACTGAAGCTATATCCACAGTATTGATATCACTGTGCTATTAAATATGTGCTGGCTTCTGCAGTGGCAAATGTTTCCAATATTCTGAATTTTTAATAACACAAGCACGCAAACAGAGCTTATTCTTTACAGTATATCCACATCCCACTTTAGCAGCTTGTTATAGTAAACTACACTCACCGGAATCAGTTATCCTGGTGTGCTTGAACTATAATCATTAAAATATGTGCTGCTGTACCATAGGAAATGTATAAAATGTTCATATATATTTCATAATAAGCTTTCTTGGCAATTTTCTTACTGAGCTGTGTTTTAGGTGGCAATCAGGCTGCAAAAAGAGCTAGATGAAGCTGTACAAAAACTGAAGGCTCAGGAAGAAGTTAAGGAAGACAAGAAACCTACAAAGAAACCTCCCATGCTTGGTTCAATTGGAAAAACATCATCAGGGGAGGTTAGTATAACTCTGATTGTTTCCTAAGATTTTGTTACTGTGTGGTAAAGTAAAGCAGATTGAACTAGCAGACTTAATGCTCCCACCAGAGAATAGTATCACATTTCTAAGTAAAGAGTAAGTTATGAGATGTTCATTCACTCTTATGACTTATACCAGAAAATTATGATGTTGCATTTGACTGAAATCACAGTTTTAAAGGGAACCTTATCACCGTAGATTGAAGGTTAGTTATGTAAAGGTTATGGTGCTGGTTGAATACAATACCTCATTATGTCATTTTGTGGAACAAGGGCATATTACACTGTTGACAGTTACACAGATTATTCATAGATGGTTGCTGTTTTAAGGGGATATGTTGTGTACCCATACAAGTTTTTTTCTTTCTCCATCCTTCCACTTTAATACTCATAAGAGAAAGAAAAGTTGGTAGCTTTTGAATCCTTTGTGGAACTGGAGTAAAAGCTAGAGTACACACACACACACACACACACACACACACACACACACACACACACACACACACGCACGCACCTGCGCCCCTACATAGTACCAGCTGGATTCAGAGTGTTGAGATTACAGTTTGGCATGCGGACTAGGGTCAGGTAGGGGTTGCATCAGGTATGGTGTGTGGAAGGAGAGAGTGGTGGGAGGCAAGAATAGGGGCTTGGGGTGGGTAGCTAGTGGCTTGGTGTGAGGCAACTGGTTACCTGGCTAGGAATGTGAATTAGAGGGGTGTCAGTGACTCAATGCTTCTGCGATTCAGTTATTGATCCCCTTTAATCCTAAATTATTTACATTCCATGAGACATTTCATATGTATACTCTTTCAGAACAAACACACAACGACAAACTTACAACTATATCTCATAAAAATCATTCATACTGATACAGGTGGACAGAGTCAATTTACATATGACAGTTTTGTCGTAAGTGCAGTGTAACACACACAGTCATTGAAAACATGTGTTCGCTTCCAGTTTTTAGACAGCACTCTTTTATTACTGTTTATTGACCTGATTCTGTGCTCTTGTTGTACATTTTCCATGTGTGTTGATGTTGATTAAAAATAGATAACGTGGGACTTTCCAGATATACCATTCTTGCTTACTTCTTAAAATCATTTAGCTGCGATATTGAGTGTGTGTTTATATTTATTTTTGTAATTATGACTATTGTAGTAAATAATAAGTGCTGCATTGTGACAAAGAGGAGTGGATTATCTGTGGCTCTACTGTTTGTGTAATCTTCAAAGAATTTGTTTGTGTTAAACTGATAAAAGGACAACAGGTTTATGTTATATATTTCAGAAACTTTCTCGAGAATCTTTAACCAGAGGGGGTTCTCAAGATGATCCTGCACAGTTACTCCGAGATCTCCAAGATGCAATGGAGAGAGAAGCAGACTTAAGAGAGCAACTTCGTTTTGCTGAAGAAGAGGTATTGTATATTAATATGTGCTTCCCTGTTACTAGTTTTTATGACCAGTGATTCCATAATGAATTTTAATTATCTCTGCAGAAACGAGCTCATTCAGAAATTAAGCGTGAGGGTATGTTTCAATCAGAACTGTTACTGTCAGTCTCTCAAATAACATACACTGAAGTTATGATGTCATTAAGTATATTTGATCCAACAATGATTGGCACTATTGATACAGATGAGATTTGATGCACAGCCATATTGAGTATATTTGCAGGACATTCTGTTGAATGACTTAACCAAACAAACATTTTTTGGACTCACTAATTCATAGAAAATGCTCAAAAAAATCGCACCACACTAGGCTTTTTGTGTATTTTTTTAAATTAGAACCTTCTCTCTCAGTACCCTTATGACCACAGCGAATTACTACATACAGTCACCTGTGTAATGGATGCAGAGGTAAACCTGCTGTCTCACTGCAGATCAGTAAAGAATGCTGTGCTACCAGTTGTGAATAGGAAAATGCAGCTTGTGTACACTTTTGAATCTGTCAACTTGCCTCAAAGATCTGTTTCAAGTTTAGGCCATGCAGACATTGGCACTATATGTAGGGCAAGGATGGTTGTCAGCATGGGAAGTACATACCAAATTGATGTTCACCACAGTGACACCATTCAAAAATTTGATTGCTATTGTGAAACACAAAACACTGAAGATCTGCATTGTAGTGAGTGCGTGCCATCAACAAAACCAGCTGATGGCTGCTGCATACTAATTTATGCCTGTAGATAATGCAACTTAACTGTGCACTACCTTTTTGGACTCACCTGTGGGGTTTGTGGTGACCTAGGCAACATGTAATACATGATCAGTTTGTCCTCTAGACATCCGTTACAAACAGCAATGTATGTTCTGAACTGGTATCTTCTGCAGATGTCAGCTGCCTCTCATTGCTGTTGAGGTATTTAAAGGCTGTGCTGTGTTTGGGGTAGGATTCTCCAACCTGTTGTGTTGTCATATAAACAATATTTCAATGATGGATTTGTCCTTCAAGATGATGATGCATGATCATATTGCGCCCACTTTGTGAACACTTTCTTCCAGCAGGCAGGCCTGTGGTACATGCTGACAAGAGCTTGGTTCAGCACTGTTTGGCCCAATTGAAACTTGCAATGTTTTGTCACAGGAATCTCATGATATGGTGGATGACTTAAGGAGGTCAACTGTTGAAGAGTGTGCTTTTATGGATGGTTTGCCACAGCATAGAATGTTTTCAAGTGCAGACTTTGATCTCATGGATGTCCAGAGAAGTAAACTTTTCAACAGACTGCCTTGATTTTGACTATTGTTTTGTTTAAAATGTTTCCAGAAATTACTGCAAATGAGTTGCAGGCATTTTCAAAAACATGTATTCATCGTAGTTGAAGTGTTCCACATCCACAAGGGATAAAAGTTTTGATTTTTTTTTATTTCATAGTGTAGGTTTTTTTTTTTTTTTTTTTTTTTTTTTTTTTTTTTTTTTTCCATAAGGCATAATCTGTCATTCCCTATTCCTGCTGAATCAAATCTCACAAATGTTCACAGATATGCTGGTGATGCAAAACTTACTTCAGCAGTTTGTAATTTGTTCCAATATAAATACATCAATTGTATTTCAATGAAAATAATCAATTTTTGGAAAATATAAATGGATAGATGAAAAAAAATCTACTCATCAAGCAGTGGCACGAGAAAACAGAGGTAAAATTTAAGGAAATGTGCAAGCTTTCGAATCCAGTGGCTCCTTCTTCTGGCAGAATTGTTGAAGGGGATGGGAGAGGGACGAAGAGAAAGGACTGGCAATGTTTAGGAAAGTGGTGACTTCAAGCAAGTCATGCTGAATCCTGGGTCAGGAGAGACTTACCAGAGAGGATGAGAAGGAAAGACTGATTGCTGGAGACTGTGCTGGATGAGAGATTATCAGTTGTATTTGTAACTGGATATTATACCTAAACATTCAAAGAATAATCTGTGGGAAAAATGATATTTCTAATGTGATTGATCAGGTGATTGTTTCAGTTCAGTTTCAAAACTCACAAAGTCAAAATATCTTTCCAAGGATGAAAGTGTGCTACAATATTAGCTGTTCTTTGGGCAGTACAAAACATCTTAAAGTTTTAAAATCAATAATACAATTTAAAAAGACAGCTAAACAGGAAAAACATATAATCCTTCTGAATATAAAGGAAACCATGCATCTTAACTAAATATAGATACTTTGATTATTGAGAGGAAAGTAGTCATATTTATTGAGAAAATGTGACATACTATTTGTAGGAACTGCAGACAATGAACCATACAAATATGTTGATTACATGACATTCTTGCAGTATAATAATGGCATTTCCTTGATGTTGATTCCGTACAGCTGTAATGGAAAATACCTCTTATTAAATCTCTTTGCAAATCGTGGTGATTGTTTATCTCAACAAGCTGCAAGCTTTAAAACTGAACTTGCATGAGATTCTAGCTAGGACTTGTATGTAATACCTTCCGGTATTGACTTTGACGTGTTCCATTGTTATGGCCATTGGTGGACAATTGTTGAAGCTTGGCTAATATAAAATTATTTCCATGCAGGCAGTATGTCCTTTGATAGTAAAGTTACTAACATCATGACAGACATTTATCAGGAAATTTTATGTGTTATTAAAATTTTATCCTTGGAATGAAGTAAAAGTTACATAACTTGATGTTGGAGGCATGTAGAAAAATAGGAAAATAGAAAATAAAAGCTTTATGAAGATGACATACTGCTGACAGCCTGACTGGCTGACCAATCTTACATAAATATTTAAAAAATCATAATTACATTTTTCTATGAATTTCAAATGGAGGTGGTTGTAAGAAGGGTTGTAGAGCCAGAGGATAAATCCTTGTAATAGAAGTCATATGCTAATAAGTTTTACTTATTTCTGGTAGATTAACAGTATCAATGAACAATGGAAGTAACCCAATTAAATGAAATGCATAGGAACACTACATTCACAATTACATAGAAGGTTGTACCTTTATTACAGCAATGTAAAGACTAGCCATATTTGGATTGCCTTCTATATTTGACTTCAGTATAGCTGCTGGTCAGTGTTCAGGCAGACCATACCCATATGGAAGATTCGTATAACCACAGAATGCTGAAATAATGCAGATGTGAAATATAAATAAACAGAATAACTGATGACTGTAAAACCTTCCCACAGAATGATCTGATGCACTTGGTATTTGAGATTCATTCTGCATAAAACACTTTAGGATTCAATCATAGACAATATCTTAGGTGTCCAGCAAATTAGGCACTTAAGAGCACATGTTGGAAAACCAAGAGATATTATTAGGAAATCCAACCATGTTAGCATATTGTTACATAGAACGTGAAATGCATACCATGTCCTAGATTTAGAATGAGAGCACTTCAGAAGAATGCTCTCCTACTTCATTGAGAAGAATGGAAAGCAGGTTACAGTTTATGTTCACATTGATGACAAGTTCATCAGATACAGCACATGTTTATACCCAGAAAAAACATAAAACTATAAGCTGTTGTCACCAGTCAAGGACCTGCAACAAACAGATAGGAAATTCACTGTCTATTTGTAGGTTAACACCATTGTGTTTACACTTTGTGGCTCCTCTGTCATTTTCCCATCATTTTCCTTTTCTGTTTGCACATGATATTTTTACAGAACGATATGGGTTGCTGCTAGTGATTGAAAAGAATGCTCCTGATATGATTTACATTTTACTGTATTTTTCCTCCCACTGACATTTGTATCTATACATATATTTCCAAATAACAGATGGACAGTAGAACTTCTTTTCCCACTTCACACCATGCTTTCTCTGTAAATTGCCTCCTGCTCTAGCCTGGGAGCTTATAGGTTTATAAAATAGGATGTTGTCTTTTTCTTTTTTCTCAGTCTTCTCACTGGTTTGATTCAGCTTCTACACCAACCCCTTAAGCTCAAAGTAACATGTGCATCTTATGTCCTCAGTTATTTGCTAGATGTGTTCCATTCTTGCCACACAGCTTTTACTCTCTATAGTTCCCTCTGGTAGCATGGAGGCTATTCCCTTACGCATTAGAAAATGTACTATCATCGTGTCCCTTCTTCTTTTCAATGTTCTCCATATGTTGCTTCTTTGCAAATTCTGTGGAAAGCCTCCTCATTCCTTATCTTAAAGAGTTCACATGATTTTCGGAATTCTTTTGTAGCAATACATTTTGAATATTTCAATTGTCTTCTGTTCTGATTTTACCAATGTCAACAATTTGCTGCCATACAGTGCTGTGATGCAAACGTACATTCTCTGAAATTCCTTCCTCAAATTAAGGTCTGTATTTGATACTAGTAGATTTCTCTTGGCCAGGCAGGAACGCCCTATTTGCCTGTGTAGTAGATTTCTCTTGGTCAGGAATGCCCTCTTTGCCTGTGATAGTCTGATTTTTATGTCCTCCTCCTTCATATGTCATGGGGTATTTTACTTCCAAGGTAGCAGAATTCCTTAACTTTGTGTACTTCATGATCACACGTTTTGATTTTTTGTTTCTCACTATTTTCTTCTACTACTTCTCATTACATTTGTCTTTTTCCAGTTTATTCTCAATCCATAG
This sequence comes from Schistocerca serialis cubense, assembly GCF_023864345.2. NCBI lineage: Eukaryota > Metazoa > Arthropoda > Insecta > Orthoptera > Acrididae > Schistocerca > Schistocerca serialis. The sequence continues at coordinate 110,488,870 of NC_064639.1, read as the reverse complement.
TCTGTACTTATTGGACTGTTCACTCCACTCAACAGATCCTGTAATTCTTCTTAGCTCTTACTGAGGATAGCAAAGTCACCAGCTAATCTTATCACTATGTCCTTTCACCCTGAATTTTAGTCCCACTCATGAACCTTTCTTTCATTTCCATCATTGCTTCTTCAATGTAAATGTTGAAGAGTAAGGGTGAAAGACTGCATCCCTGCCTTACGGCTTTTTTAATCCTTGAGAGCATGTCCGTTTTTTATGACATGAGCAAGTGCACAACGTACTACTCATACATATGTAAGGAACAGCTGTCTTTATGCTACCAAGGTAAATATGTGTGGGCAACTTCACAGTTTAATCTTAGTTTAGTTAAACTACAATAAAACAAACTTGCATTAAATGAGCTGAATCACTCTTTAACCAAGCAGTAATAAAATGATCTTTCATTATATCAATCTGTTGTCACGTACAAGTGTTATCCCACAGTAATGTCCCACTTGAAGCATTAAACAGCACAGTTGCATTAGATCCCAGCAAGATGCTTATTTGATTGCTAATTATCTTGCAGATGACTGCCATATTGGGGGTGTGCTGTTGGCTCAGAATCTGGGTCTTTTTCTTTGATAGATAGTAATTTATTTTATTTTATTTTTAATTTTTATTAATTATTTATTTATTTTTATTTATTTATTTATTTTTGCCTCACTCGCTGTTTATTTTATATTACTGCTGCTCACTTGGATGTATGATAGCACAACTTAGCACTGTGTTAGCTGAAGCACTAATGAGGCAATAGGTAAGGGCTTGAAGGGGGGGGGGGGAAAAAACCACATGTTATTTGTAGTTGGCTCACTTTGTACATAGGTGTGCCTGCCCGAGGGTTAATCTGAGCATTTCCTTCTTGGTCTTCCAAACTTACTGTTGCCTCTTGGTTCTTGTTCATATTGTTTTCACTCTCTTTCCCTATGGCCTACTTTTATTTTTCTTAGAATTTCAAAAACATCATGCACCTTGTTTCCATTATCAAGTGCAACATCAGAACTGCCTCTCAGGTGTCTTTATCTTTCTTAAAGTGAAACTGATGGTCATCTAACAGATCCTCCATTTAATTTTCAATTCTTCTGTACGTTATTCTTGTCAGAAAGTGACTTTAATGAGATGTAAAGCTGATTGTGCAGTTGTTTCGCACCTATCTGCACTTGCTATTTTTGGAATTGTATGGATGATATTTTTCTAAGTCTGATGGCATGGTGCTAGTCTCATGGATTCTGCACACCCACTTGAATAGTTGTTTGGCTGCCATTTCCCTCAATGTTTTTAAAAATTCTGATGGCATGTTATCTATCCCTTCTGGTCTTCCAGAGCTCTCTTCAGTTCTGGCTTTAATACTGAATCCCCTACATCATCCATATCGACACTAGTTTCTTCTTCTGCAAGTCAGGAGACAAGTTCTCCCCTCATACAGGCCTACAGTGTACTCTTTTCACCTATCCACTCTCCCCTCTCTGTTTAATAGTGGAATTACCAATACACTTTAAATCTTACCAACATTGTTTTTAATTTCACAGAAGGTTGTTTTGAGTTTTCTACATGCTGAGTCAGTCTTTCCGAGATCATTTTCTTTTTCTTTCTCTATGTATTTGCATTTTTTCTGCATTCATTTCATTTTGGCTGCCCTGCACTTCCTATTTCCTTTATCCCTAAGTGATTTACATTGTTGTATTCCTGCCTTTTCCTTAACATTTTTGTACTACTATCTTTTGCTGATCAATTGAAGTATTTCTTCTGTTACCCACGGTTCCTTTGGAGTTACCTTTCTAGTATCTGTGACTGACTGTCCAATATCTGTAATTGCCCTTTTTAAAATTTCCATTCCTCTTCTACCCAGTTTAGAGATGTCCATCCTCTTCAACTAAACTGCCTGCCATGATATACTTTATTACAATATCCACATCCTTAATGTACTTCTAATGCATCACATCATTTATCAGTATTTCAGTTTCCCACTTCCTTCCACACTGATTCTTCTGTATGATTGTCTTAAACTTCAGTCCACACTTCCCATAAAAAGCTAATATTCAAAACCTGCTCATTAATTTTCAAAATAAAACAATATGGCTCTGTGTTTGAAAAGGTGACAAAACTCAGATTGCGTGGCAATACAGATACCAAGTCACTGGTGACTGCTTGGTAACATATTGTGAACCATTTACTGGTATGTTTTTGTGCAGTCACACCATCTGTGGAGTTCTAATTAAATAGTTGCTGTTTATCTTCTATCAATTGCTTAATAATCCCTTGTTTATGTTGAATTTATTCAAAGGAAATTGTTACCTACACCAGTAACAACACAGACCTGGATAGAACATGCTGCAACTTCACATCTGACTTTGCAATGAACACTGCTAAATGGCATGTAGCTAACAAGAGTTTCCTATTCTTGTGTCTAGATAATTGGATAACTTGTAGAAGGGTAGCTAGTGAGCTATTTGAATTGGTAGCTAACAAGGTATGTTTGAATTGGTAGGAATTCTCAGTTTCTTGCTGCATGTTAAATGGGAGCTTGTTGCGTACATTTTCACCAGAGTACATAACTACATCTGAAGCATAAACAAAGAGCAAAGCCTTGATGAAAATTGGTCTTAAGTCTTATATTGTGAATGCCCAAATTGTAGGTCAGCTGAAACAGATGTTTATTATCATCATCAAAAACCATTAAGAAGTAAATACACTAAGAAGTGAACGTAAGAAGTACAAGATCCTTAAAGAGGCCTCTGTAAGACATTTGGTTATGTACCTTACACAGTATCCCTGTTGTAGACTTATGTTGAATAAATACTTAATTTACTATGTGTGCATTTCCCCAGAAAATAATTACACCAGACAAGACAAAATAAGCAAACAACTTTGTCTTTAAATAAAGACAGCAAGATACTGCTAAGAGCAAATTACGTTGAAACAAGCTTTTGAACTCATTTTGTACCAGAACAGGAAAGGAAATTGAATAGAAGACATCCTATTTAGGTAAGACATTAAAAACCCCAGTCTAGAAGGCCAGATGAGGATTCGGACCCCACTTCACTGATGATGAAAATATGTGCACAACCTCAGTCTATACTGATTCCAGAATACATAGGAAATAATTGTTGTGTTAGGTCAAAATAGTGAAGGAGAGGGCCATAAAAGACTCCTTTGAGGGCTGTACAAAGCTTTCGTGCTGGTAATTACTTTTTTAATTATGCTTGTTACAATAAACTTTTTGTGGCTCTTTTTTCATTCCATGTACAGTGCCAATTTTAATTTCTGTTCATGTGCATTTGCTTTTAATTTTTTTGAAGTTTAAAGCTACTGACTTTTACTATTTATGCAATGACAAATAGTATTTAAATTATCAGGGACTTTTTTATAAATTTCTGACTGTAGTTTTGGGACAGAAACATTTTTTTCCAGTAGTTAGTCAGTGTTTTGCTATACTGTATACATCATTTATATTTTTAAAGTAAAAGAAATAAGTCTGACTTTTTTTTCTGATCTGTAATAGACGATTTTTAATATTGTCTTAGCTGCAGAGAAGAGGACGGTCAAAAATGATATTGCGAGATATCACAGAAGCACTTCCCTCGGATGTGCACTCTGAATTATTGTCGAAGCTTTCTGGCCTGAGTCATCATGAAACACCTGTTCCCAAGGAAGTGCTCCATTCATCATTCGGATTGCAATCCAGTGAAGATCCACTACAAATCAGTTCACTGGCTCGCCCAGTGGTCATCCAGTCTGCATTTAAATCACATACAGCAATGCATTCTCTCTCAAAATCAGTTGAAAAATCTGACATGGGAACACAGACACTGAATGTAAGCAACTGTACTACGAGGTCAGTTCAGGTATCTCTTCCAGAAATAGAGTATCAAGTGTCATCAACACAGACTTTGCACTTTGAGACAGTTAACGAAGAGACGCAGACATCTGCACAAAGAAATTTTGAAGTTGAAACACAGACTGACACAGAGTCTGTAAATCAGTGTACACAGACAGATTTTATACACAGTGTTGAAACAAGAGAAACTCAGTGTTATGCAGTTCACTCTATCTCAGACATAAAAGAAGTGCAGACTGATTTTACAGCCTACATTGATGCACCATTGAATGTGCAGGCCATTAGTGAAAATGATGTGAGATTCTTAGACAGTGTAGAAAACATTTACACTGGATCATTTGTTGAGAACAAATCAGATTCAGACGAATATCTAGATGCAGCAGAAACATTGACAGAAAGTAGAACACCAATGAATGACAGTGCAGGGGAAAATATAAAAGACACTACATCTGTTGGTGTCCAGGTTATACATGGTGAATTTGTTGATGAAACAAGCAGAGCACCTGCACTTCATCAAAATGTTATTGCTATGCGACAGATGCAGTTTTCCCTGTCTACAATGTATCCACATGGAGCACTTCTGTCATCTTGTTCACCCATGTCAGTGCTGATGGCACCTTTAGGTATGAAGACAGTGTGTATTTGTTCAAAGAAAAGTTTTAATTTTCTTGTGGTGCTTACACTTGTTTTGTGTGTAATTTTTTTTATGTTCTACACAAGGAAATTAAAAAATTTCTGATGAAGCAGTTCTCTGAAACCACACAGTAATATTTCACATATCTGAAAAACAATAAGAATAGAACCAATTTTCCAGCACTTGATATTTACTGACTGTGTGTTTCCAGATAATATTGCTCTTAGTTGTAAGTTCTAGACTGTAAATCACTGAAATCCTTCTTTTCAGGCTCAAAGATTGCGCAAGAAGTCAGCTAGGGTCGAGGATGATAATGAATCGCTGGTGTTGCAGCTGAAGAAAATGGCTACAAAGGCCAGAAGTATGTTTTATCTTATCAAAATGCCTGAGGGTTGGAAACCTAATTCATCATTTGTAATAGTAGTTCTTGCTTTTTCCTCTGACACTTCTTACAAAAGCCTGTTTTCTGATTTATGATCCCACAAATTTCTTGCATTGCATTGAATGCTTTATGTTCTTTCTGAGCCGTGACCATTTTCTACGGCTGCATTAATTAGTACTATTCTTATAAGACTTTTGTGATTTCATGGAGTCTTGTGTTATTTATATGAACTGAGACATTATTCATGACTGTCTATTACCTTTAACTGTAAAATTTACTGTGTGCTTTAATTTGTGGCTTTCTGCATATGGGATATCTAATATTTTATCCTGTTCAACAAATATCCCATAGTTCCTCACTCCTACTAATTAAGTCATAATCATGCCCACAGGAAATGCAGTTAAAGTGTGTGCCTTATAATAAACATGCAATTGTTTGCTACCCTTGCTTAATGATAGTATGACAACTCGTTTGCTAGTTTCAAATCCATGCTGCTTTTACGATGTAATAGTGCAATTACAAGATCACACTTTTAACAAATAGTCCACAAACCAGAAACTATACCTATTGAATGAGATATAAACTTGCCATTGTTTTCTACCGCTGCTAACAATAATATGGCAACTTATTTGCTAGTTTCAAATTCCATGCTGCCTCATAATGATATTAATTCATTTGCAAAGGTAACAGCTGTAACATGTTATCCACAAAGTAGAAACTATGTAGAATGAGACAGACAACTCTAAAAATGATAGAGCATTCCATGACGAAGCCTTAAGGTTAAAGAATTGGATATCAGTTTTTAATTTCAGTGCTGTAGGTTATACTACATAATATTCTATAATTTACATACACATGTATATTTAATTTTTCACACAGCTTACAAAATCAGCAGCTTATGCTAATTAGCAAATAACTGCCTGAAAGGTAAAATAGCATGACCACCAAACTTTCTGAGAAAAGTAATATTTGTTTATTTAAAATGACATTGATATGTTGTTAATTATAGAATTGGTAGATTACGACTTTTGCATATAAATATTATTTTTAGCATGCAAGCCTATTGTATTAGCAACACAATTCTTGATAGACTCATTACTCTTGTATATTACTGTCAAGATTAGTTTAGTTTAGATAAACTGTGACAGCAGTTGATGTCTTGGAAAGTTTCCATCTACTTACTTGTACATAAAAGTGCTTGACTGCACTTGAAAAAGAAGATAAGAGCTTGTTGAACTGCTTGCTTGTCATTCTTGAAGACTGGCTTTTAGTGAGTGTGTAAAATATTCCAGATAGAATAGATAGCAATGAGGAAGTTAAGTGGAAAAATTAGGCTCTTTTACATAAGTGATCCAATACATATCTATTTAATGTCTTTAGTGAGAATTTTTTTTTTTTTTTTTTACTTCTATTTTATTTTTTGTGACGTAAAAGCCTGGGCATTTGTTCCATTAATGTGGGCATACAATTCCTACTGGCATCTGTGTTTTCTTTGTATTTGCTTGTATGTGATTTAAATGGGCATGAATCTGCTCAGTGTGCTATCCTTGCCACTAAGGGTTCACCTTTAAAGTGAGTGCTGAATTATTTTTGTAATTCTGTCAAAGGGAAAATTCATTTGAGACAGCAGAGAAATTATAAGAAGACAGAACGATTGGCCATTACTGACCTTCAGAAGGAGAAATTCCAAGTATATTGCCTACAGACATATATAAAAGTGTCCGCCCCGGTAGCTGAGTGGTCAGCATGACAGACTGTCAATCCTAAGGGCCCGGGTTCGATTCCCGGCTGGGTCAGAGATTTTCTCCGCTCAGGGACTGGGTGTTGTGTTGTCCTAATCATCATCATTTCATCCCCATCGACGCGCAGGTTGCCGAAGTGGCGTCAAATCGAAAGACCTGCACCAGGTGAACGGTCTACCCGACGGGAGGCCCTAGCCACACGACAGTTCCATTTCCATATATAAAAGTAGAAAAACTATCTTAATTTTTGGAGCTGTTAGTCCTTTCCTCAGGTAGGAGAAAGGGTGGGTTCAGGTTGGTCCATCTCAGCATCAGATGTGAGTGACATGTCCATCTTTTCCAGCCTTCGCCAACTCTTCCTCTCTGAGGAAGAAACTGACAATGACAAAAACTAGTGTAATTTTTTTGTACTGTCGAATTGTCTATTAACAGTACTTGAAAGTTCACACACACACACACACACACACACACACACACACACACACACACACACACACACCGGATGTAACACAGAATTATGGTGAATCCTTAAGAGCACATTTCTCATACTCAGTAGCAGAAAATATGTTATATGCACATGGGTTGGGGAACAATTTGTTTCCAAGATAGAAATCATTTTCTATAACTTTTCATAGTACATTAATAATAGGAAACACTTATAACTAGAATGCATCAGCCTACCACATGAAACTGTTTTGTACAGGAAATATTCAAAATGCTCTCTTGGTTACGTCTGGTGAAGCTGTAATTGTAGGGTTCGTCACCAGTGTTTTATGTACCACTTCACCAAAGGTCCTGTTAATATGCAACTCACATCTTGCTTGTGCTGTTATGTGTCTCATATCACCACATTACTTTCACATAGCATCAACTGTGTAATTGATCATTACAAATGGGACAAGCATGGAACTATTTAATAGAGATCATCATGAGTTTGGTTTCTGATACAGTGCCCCGAAAGTGTACACAAACCTGGAGTTGACTATGCTGCTTAATGTTTGTAGTGTGATAGATTTCCAGAACAGAAGTCCCCTGTCTGGCAGACATTTGATGGATAGGAAGAGGTGTCCCAATTCACTGGCCTCGACATTATTTAGACCTTTACACTCAAGGTTGTTATTTGTGTTGGCATTTTGTAATCAAACCCCGGTTAATATATCAGTGAAAATTATCAGTTTTTGAAAATATAATGTAACTGGATAGATAAAACTTTTGCTCGCCAAGTGGTGGGAAGAGAAATCATATATAAAGGTTTAGTAAATTTGCAAGCTTTTGGAGCCAGTGGCTCCTTCTGGCAGAAGGATTGAAGGGGAAGGAAAATGGAACAAGGAAGGGGACAGTGAAGTTTAGGAAATAGAGAGAGTTCAAGAAAGACACCCAGAACTCCGGGTCAGGGGAGACCTATTGTACAGGATGAGAAGGAAAGACTGATTGTTGGGGACTGCACCGGATGAGATCTGAAAAGCTTAAAGCTGGAAAATAGTATAACAATCAAGACAGAGATTACTGACAATACATGGCGCAAGAATTAATAAGAGCAGAAAACCTTAAGTGCATTGTTTATGGTAGAGGTGGAGGGCAGGGAAAAATAGAGAGGTCAGAAAGTAAAAGATACAGAAAATTAAAAGTGAGCGTAGTATAACAATCAAGGCAGAGATTACTGACAATACATGGCGCAAGAATTAATAAGAGCAGAAAACCTTAAGTGCATTGTTTATGGTAGAGGTGGAGGGCAGGGAAAAATAGAGAGGTCAGAAAGTAAAAGATACAGAAAATTAAAAGTGAGTGAAAAAAAGGAAGTTACTGAGAAGAAATGCTGAGACCAAAGAGATCAATGTACATTAAGGTCAGGCAGCAGTCACCAACAATCAGTCTTCCCTTCTCATTCTCTCTGGTAAATCTCCCTTGACCCAGGGTCTTGACAACTTTTCTCACTGCTCCTCATTTCCTAAACCTCACCAGTCCTTCACCTTTAACACTTCTGCCAGGAGGAGGAGTCACTGACTCCAAAAGTTTGCAAATTTTAATAAATTTGATATGTATGTTCTCCTGCTGCCACTTGGTTGAGTATACTTTTTATCTATACAGTTACATTATATAGCTTCAAAAATTGAAAAATTGAGATAGTTCTACAGTTCAAATGTCTTGGAGAAATCATCAAGAAAAACTAAGGGAGAAAGAAACATGATTAAATAAAAACAACAAAGTGAAAAAAGCTCAATTTCCAATCTGGTCACCATGTAATAGGATACACTTGTCAGACATTAAGATCCAACACTAGAGAACTGCCAGTCTCTTAGAAGAAGTCACTTATGCTTGTGACGTCCTATTACAACTTAAAAATGAAGGAAGAACAGATCAGGTCCTCAGAACTGAAAGAAAAATCATGACAATTGGAATAAATAAAAATATGTCAGTTCTGGAGGATTCGCCCCCCAACGAAACTGTCAACTGAGAGACTGACCTGGTCACCAACATAATGAAGAAGAAAAGAATGTCTTATGTCTTCCAGTGAAGCGTTGAGATCTACATCTACACCTATACATCTACTCTGCAAGCCATCATATGGTGTGTGGTGGAGGGTACCCTGTACTACTACTGCTAGTCCTTTCCTTTCCCACCTCACTCACAAGTAGAGCAAGGGGAAAATGGCTGACTGTGTGCCTCTGTATGAGCCCTAATTTCTCTATCTTATCTTATCTTTGTGGCCCTTATGCAAAATGTATATTAGCTGCAGTAGAATCATTCTGCAGTCAGCTTCAAATGCCAGTTCTCTAAATTTCCTTAATAGTGTTCCTCAAAAAGAACATCAACTTCCCACTAAGAATTGTCATTTGAGTTTCTGAAGCGTCACCATAATACTTGCAGGTTGACCGAACCTACTGCTAACAAACCTAGCAGCTTACCTCTGAATTAAACTATGTTACTGTGTCAAGCAGGACACTACTAATGCTTTACTCAAAGATTACAGGCCTGTTTCCTACTCATCTGCACTGACTTACATTTTTATACATTTAGAGCTAGCTTCCATTCATCATACCAACTAGAAATGTTGTCTAAGTCATCTTGTATATCTCCACAGTCACTAAACAACAACACCCCCCTATACACTACAGCACCGTCAGCAAACAAACACAGATTGCTGCCCACTCTGTCTGCCAGATCATTTATATATATAGAAAATATGTATAATATAAATATATATGAAAAATATATGGAAATAGTTCTAGGTAGGTATGTATCCACACTACACGTTAACCCTTACTTCATACATATACTGAATTAATACGTCTGCCTGTGCGGCAGAGCAGAATGCGAGCTCAGTGTCTCAGGATAAATGTGTTTTGGAAAGGTGGGAGTCCTATCACACTTCCATGGGGTACTCCTGCTACCCTTGCTTCTGATGAATACTTGCTGTTGAGGACAGTGTACCAGGTTTTATTATGTAAGAAGTCTTTAAGCCTCTCACATATTGGGACCTATTCCATATTTAACAGTTTGCAGTGGAGCACTGTGTGAAATACTTTTCAGAAATCTGCAAATATGGAATCTGCATATTGCCCTCATCTGTAGATTACTATATGTCGTGTAAGAGGAGGGCAAGCTGAGTTCTGCATGAATGATGCTTTCTAAAACCTAGCTGATTCATTGACAGAACCTTTCTGTTCCAAGGAAATTTATTATACTTGAACTGAGAATATATTCAAGAATTCTGCAGCAAACCAATGTTAAGGATATTGGTCTGTAATTTTTCAGGTTCAATCTTTAACCTTCTTGTGTAAGGGAGTCACCTGCACTTTCTTCCAGTCACTGTGGACTTTGCACTGGACAAGAGAGTCATGATAAATGCAAGCTAAATAAGGGTCCATGCCAGTTTGTAAAACTGAATTGGGATTCCATCTGGACCTGGTGACTTATTTGTTTTCAACTCTTTCAGTTGCTTCTTTATGCCAGTGATGCCTATTACTATGTCCTCCATATGGGAGTCTGTGCGATGGCAAAAAGGTGGTATGTTTGTACAATCCTCCTATGTGACCTGTTGCTTAAATGTGAAATTTAAAACTCCTGGTTTCCTTTTGCTATCTTCTGTTGCCACACTGAGTGAATAAGTGATTGGATAGAAGCCTTTGACCTGCTTAGTTATTTTACATAGAACCAGAATTTTCATGGGTTCTCAGCAAAATATTTTGGTTTGGCATGTTGATGTTAGCTATTGTATGTTTTACGTATCGATCATTTTACAGGCACAGGAAGCTCTACTAACTTTTGCCTGTTTCCATTTGTGCATTCTCATTTGAATCAAGAGTGTAACAGTCTTTGCTTTCTCAGCATTTTTCAAATTTTGTTATTAAACCATGGTGGGTCTTTCCTCTCATTAATCCACCCACTTGGCACATACTTATCCAGGGCATGATTTACAATCCATTTAAACATTGCACATAATTCCTCTGCATCCATCATCCTCAATCTAAATGACATCCTTTCAGAGTCTAAGTGGAATGGTAAAAACTGCTTATCAGCTCCTTGTAGCAAAAATACTGTCCTACCCTCCTTGACTGATTTATTAACTTTAGTAACCATCATCACTATGATCACGTGATAACTAATCCTTGTCTCTATAGTGAAACTGTTGATAAGGTCAGGCTGCTTGTAGATGTGAGATCTAAAATATTTCCATTGTTGTTGTTGTGGTCCTCAGCCCAGAGACAGGTTTGATACAGCTCTCCAATCTACTCTATCCTGTGCAAGCTTCTTCATCTCCCAGTACCTACTGCAAACTACATCCTTCTGAATCTGCTAAGTGTATTCATCTCTTGGTCTTCCTCTATGATTTTTACCCTTCACGCTGCCCTCCAGTACTAAATTGGTGATCCCTTGATGCCTCAGAACATGTCCTACCAACTGATACCTTCTTCTAGTCAAGTTGTGCCACAAATTTCTCTTCTCCCCACTTCTATTCAGTACCTCCTCATTAGTTATGTGATCTACCCATCTAATCTTCAGCATTCTTCTGTAGCACCACATTTCGAAAGCTTCTATTCTCTTATTGTCTGAACTATTTATCGTCCATGTTTCACTTCCATACATGACTACACTCTGCACAATTACTTTCAGAAAAGACTTCCTGACACTTAAATCTATACTCAGGATTAAAAAATTTCTCTTCTTCAGAAGTGCCTTGCCATTGCCAGTCTACATTTTATATCCTCTCTACTTTGACAACCATCAGTTGCTTTGGTCCCCAAATAGCTTCACTCATCTACTGCTTTAAGCATCTCCTTTCCTAATCTAATTCCCTCAGCATCACCCGATTTAATTAGACTACATTCCATTAGCCTTGTTTTGCATTTGTTGATGTTCATCTTATATCCTCCTTTCAAGACATTGTCCATTCTGTTCAGCTGCTCTTCCAGGTCCTTTGCTGTCTCTGACAGAATTATAATGTCATCGGCAAACCTCAAAGTTTTTATTTCTTTTCATGGATTTTAATTCCTACTCCAAATTTTTCTTTTGTTTCCTTTGCCACTTGCTCAATATACAGATTGAATAACATCGGGGATAGGGTACAACCCTGTCTCATTCCCTTCCCAACCACTGCTTCCCTTTCATGCCCCTTGACTCTTATAACTGCCATCTGGTTTCTGCACAAATTGTAAATAGCCTTTCGCTCCCTGTATTTTACCCCTGCCACTTTTAGAATTTGAACGAGAGTATTCCAGACAACATTGTCAAAAGCTTTCTCTAAGAAAAGTTTTGCCTTTCCTTAATCTATCTTCTAAGATAAGTCGTAGGGTCAGTATTGCTTCATGTGTTCCAACATTTCTATGGAATCCAAACTGATCTTCCCTGTGGTTGGCTCCTAACAGTTTTTCCATTCGTCTGTAAAGAATTCATGTCAGTATTTTGCAGCCATGACGTATTACTATGATAGCTTTCTTTGGGATTGGAATTATTATATTCTTCTTGAAGTCTGAAGGTATTTCGCCTGTCTCATACATCTTGCTCACCAGATGGTAGAATTTTGTCAGGGCTGGCTCTCCCAAGGCTATCAGTAGTTCTAATGGAATGTTGTCTACTGCCGGGGCCTTGTTTTGACTTAGGTCTTTCAGTACTCTGTCAAACTCTTCACACAGTATCATATCTCCCATTTCATCTACATCTACGTCCTCTTCCATTTCCTTAATATTGTCCTCAAGTACGTTGCCCTTGTACAGAACCTCTATATACTCCTTCCACCTTTCTGCTATCCCTTCTTTGCTTAGAACTGGGATTCCATCTGAGCTCTTCATATTCATACAAGTGGTTCTCCTTTCTCCAAAGGTCTCTTTAATTTTCCTGTAGGCAGTATCTATCTTACCCCTAGTGATATATACCTCTACATCCTTACACTTGTCCTCTAGCCATCCCTGGTTAGGCCTTTTGCACTTCCTGTCGATCTCATTTCTGAGACATTTGTATCCCTTTTTGCCTGCTTCATTTACTGCATTTTTATATTTTCTCCTTTTGTCAATTAAATTCAAATCTCTTCCATTGCCCAAGGGTTTCTACTAGGTCTCATCTTTTTACCTACTTGATCCTCTGCTGCCTTCACTATTTCACATCTCAAAGCTACTCATTCTTCTTCTACTATATTTCCTTCCCCCGTTCTTGTCAATCGTTGTCTAGTGCTGTCCCTGAAACTCTCTACAACCTTTGGTTTTTTCAGTTTATCCAGGTCCCATTTCCTTAAATTCCCACCTTTTTGCAGTTTCTTCAGTTTTAATCTACAGTTCATAACCAATAGATTGTGGTCAGAGTCCTCATATGCCTCTGGAGATGTCTTACAATTTAAAACCTGGTTCCTAAATTTCTGTCTTACTATTATATAATCCATCTGAAATCTTCCAGTGTCTCCAGGCCTCTTCCACGTATACAGCCTTCTTTCACCATTCTTGAACCAAGTGTTAGCTTTGATTAAGTTATACACTGTGCAAAATTCTACCAGGTGGCTTCCTCTTTCATTGTGTACCCCCACTCCATATTCACCCACTACTTTTCCTTCTCTTCCTTTTCCTACTATCGAATTCCAGTCACCTATGACTATTAAATTTTTGTCTCCCTTCATTATCTGAATAATTTCTTTTATATCATCATACATCTCATCAATCTCCTCATTGTCTGCGGGGCTAGTTGGCATATAAAGTTGTACTACTGTGGTAGGCATGGGCTTCGTGTCTATGTTGGCTACAATAATGCATTCACTATGCTGTTCATAGTAGTTTACCCACACTCCTATTTTTTTATTCATTATTAAACCTACTCCTGCATTACCCCTATTTAATTTTGTATTTATAACCCTGTATTCACCTGACTTATAAATACAAAATCAAATAGGGGTAATGCAGGAGTAGGTTTAATAATGAATAAAAAAATAGGAGTGCGGGTAAGCTACTACAAACAGCATAGTGAACGCATTATTGTGGCCAAGATAGACATGAAACCCACGCCTACTACAGTAGTACAAGTTTATATGCCAACTAGCTCTACAGGTGATGAAGAAATTGATGAAATGTATGATGAGATAAAAGAAATTATTCAGGTAGTGGAGGGAGACAAAAATTTAATAGCCATGGGTGACAGGAATTCCAGAGTAGGAAAAGGGAGAGAAGGAAACACAGGGGTAGATGTGGACTCTGGCCACAATCTATTGGTTATGAACTGTAGATTAAAAATGAAGAAACTGCAAAAAGGTGGAAATTTAAGGAGATGGGACCTGTATAAACTCACTAAATGTAGAGAGTTTCAGGGAGAGCATAAGGGAACAATTGACAGGAATGGGTAAAAGAAATACAGTAGAAGAAGAATGGGTAGCTCTGAGGGATGAAATAGTGAAGGCAGCAGAGGATCAAATAGGAAAAAAGACGAGGGCTAGTAGAAACCCTTGGGTAACAGAAGAAATATTGAATTTAATTGATGGATGGAGAAAATACAAAAATGCAGTAAATGAAGCAGGCAAAAAGGAATACAAACGTCTCAAAAATGATATCGATAGGAAGTGCAAAATGGCTAAGCAGGGATGGCTAGAGGACAAATTTAAGGATATAGAGGCTCATCTCACTAGGGGTACGATAGATACTGCCTACAGGAAAATTAAAGAGACCTTTGGAGAAAGGAGAACCACTTGCATGAATATCAAGAGCTTTGATGGAAACCCAGTTCTAAGCAAAGAAGGGAAAGCAGAAAGGTTGAAGGAGTATATAGAGGGTCTATACAAGGGCGATGTACTTAAGGACAATATTATGGAAATGGAAGAGGATGTAGATGAAGATGAAATGGGAGATATGATACTGCGTGAAGAGTTTGACAGAGCACTGAAAGACCTGAGTTGAAACAAGGCCCCCGGAGTAGAGAACATTCCATTAGAACTACTGACAGCCTTGGGAGAGCCAGTCCTGACAAAACTCTACCATCTGGTGAGCAAGATGCATGAGACAGGCAAAATACCCTCAGACTTCAAGAAGAATATAATAATTCCAATCCCAATGAAGGCAGGTGTTGACAGATGTGAAAATTACTGAACTATCAGTTTAATAAGTCACAGCTGCAAAATACGAGGGTGGTTCAGAAAGTAACCTCCGATTGGTCACAGTGCGGGTTGTGGGGGGAGTAGCGACGCCATCTGTGCGTTCACGCACTCAACAGGTCAGTCGGCATCAAGCCGTGGTCGAGTGAACGTCGTACCTGCGCTAGTTTAGTTTTTGTGGCAGTTTGAAATGTGTGCTGCAATAGAAATCCTCGCCAAATGTGAAGTGCGTGCTGTCATAAGGTTTTTTACAGCCACATTCTGCAACAGCTATTCATCGTGAGCTTTGTGCCGTGTACGGACCAAGAGTTATGAGTGAAGGAGTTGTCCGTGAATGGGTACGTTTATTTAAAAGTGGACGAGAAAACGTTCATGATGAAGAGAGGAGTGGTAGACCATCATTGGTGACTGACGAACTCGTTCAGACAGTTGATGCAAAAGTTCGTGAAAATCGACGTTTCTCAATGTCGGAGTTGTCTACTGGTTTTCCACAGATTTCTAAGACTCTGTTGTACGAGATAGTGACAGCAAGATTGGGTTATCGTAAGTTCTGTGCACGATGGGTGTCCAAAATTCTTACCGACCACCACAAAAGTCAAAGAATGACCTCTGCATTAGACTTTCTGTACATTATGAGGACGAAGGAGAACCACTGTTAAACAGAATCGTGACTGGTGACGAAACCTGGATTAAGTACGTGAACCCTGAGACAAAAGAACAATCAAAGATGTGGGCACATTCAAATTCGCCTACCAAACCAAGAAAAGCCTCGCAAGATTTTTCTACCAGAAAACTGATGGCAACGGTGTTTTGGGATGCCAAAGGGGTGTTGTTGGTTGAATTCATGGAACGTGGTACGACCATTAATCAAGACGTGTACTGTGAAACAATAAAAAAGTTATGACGGGCTATACAGAACAAACGCCGTGGTGTGCTGACTTCCGGTATCGTTTTTTTGCACGATAACGCCCGTCCTCACTCTGCTCGCAGAACAACGGCCCTTCTTGAGTCCTTCAAGTGGGACGTTATCAACCATCCACCTTACAGCCCAGACCTGGCGCCAAGTGATTATCACCTCTTCATGCATTTGAAGAAATGGCTCGGGTCACAGCGGTTTGATGACGACGAAGAGCTCAAAGATGCGGTCACAGGCTGGCTCCAGGCACAAGCGGGTGATTTTTATGCAGAAGGAATTTCAAAGCTTGTGAAGAGATATGATAAGTGCCTCAATCGCTATGGAGACTATGTAGAAAAATAGTGCAAAGATGTAGTTGTAAGATGTATATATTAAAATATTTTTATTTAACTTGGTGTATTTTTTTAAATCAACCGGAGGTTACTTTCTGAACGGCACTCGTACTAACGTGAATTCTTTACAGATGAATGGAAAACTTATAGAAGCCGACCTCGCAGAAGATCAGTTCGGATTCCGTAGAAATGTTGGAACACGTGAGGCAATACTGACCCTACAACTTATCTTAGAAGAAAGATTAAGGAAAGGCAAACGTACATTTCTAGCATTTGTAGACTTAGAGAAAGCTTTTGACAATGTTGATTGGAATACTCCCTTTCAAATTCTGAAGGTGGCTGGGGTAAAATACACAGAGCGAAAGGCTATTTACAATATGTACAGAAAGCGGATGGCAGTTGTAAGAGTTGAGGGGTATGAAAGGGAAGCACTGGTTGGGAAGGGATGTTATTCAATCTGTATATTGAGCAAGTAATAAAGGAAACAAAAGAAAAGCTCTGAATAGGTATTAAAATCCATGGAGAAGAAACAAAAACTTTGAGGTTCATCGATGACATTCTAATTCTGTCAGAGACAGCAAAGGACTTGCAAGAGCAGTTGAACAGAATGGACAGTGTCTTGAAAGGAGGGTATAAGATGAACATCAACAAAAGCAAAACGAGGATAATGGAATGTAGTCAAATTAAGTCGGGTGATGCTGAGGGAATTAGATTAGGAAATGAGACAATTAAAGTAGTAGATGAGTTTTGCTATTTGGGGAGCAAAATAACTGATGATGGTTGAAGAAGAGAGGATATAAAATGTGGACTGGCAATGGCAAGGAAAGCGTTTCTGAAGAAGAAAAATTTGTTAACATTGAGTATAGATTTAAATGTCAGGAAGTCGTTTCTGAAAGTATTTGTATGGAGTGTAGCCATATATGGAAGTGAAACGTGGACGATAAATAGTTTAGACAAGAAGAGAACAGAAGCTTTCGAAATGTGGTGCTACAGAAGAATGCTGAAGATTAGATGGGTAGATCACATAACTAATGAAGAGGTATTGAATAGAAGTGGGGAGAAGAGTAGCTTGTGGCACAACTTGACTAGAAGAAGGGATTGGTTGGTAGGGCATGTTCCGAGACATCGAGGGCAGCGTGGATTATAAAAATCATAGAGGGAGACCAAGAGATGAATACACTAAGAAGATTCAGAAGGATGTAGGGTGCAGTAGGTACTGGGAGATGAAGAAGCTTGCACAGGATAGAGTAGCATGGAGAGCTGCATCAAACCAGTCTCAGGACTGAAGACCACAACAACAACAACATTCACCTGACCAGAAGTCTTGTTCCTCCTGCCACTGAACCTATTCCCATTATATCTAACTTTAACCTATCCATTTTCCTTTTTGCATTTTGTAACCTACATGCCCTATTAAGGGATCTGACATTCCATGCTTTGATATGCAGAATGCCAGTTTTCTCTCTTCTGATAATGACGTCCTCCTGAGTAGTCCCCACCCGGAGATCTGAATGGGGGACTATTTTACGTACAGAATATTTTACCCAAGAGGACACCACCATCATGTAGCCATACAGTAAAGCTGCATGCCCTGGGGAAAAGTTACAGCTGTAGTTTCCCCTTGCTTCCAGCTGTTCACAGTACCAGCACAGCAAGGCCGTTGTGGTTAATGTTACAAGGCCAGATCAGCCAAACATGCAGACTGTTGCTCGTGCAATTACTGAAAAGGCTGCTGCCCCTCTTCAGGAATCATACATTTGTATGGCCTCTCAACAGATACTGCACCATTTTGGTTGGTCCTACGGTACGGCTATCTGTATCGCTCCCCATCTATGGCTAGGTCCATGGTTCATGGGGAGATATTTGTCTGCTTTTAGTTAGACAGTTTTCCAAAAATGTGTCCAACAGTACTTCATGAGACTGGATGTCCATACTTACTGCAATGAATGCATAGACTTCCCAGTCTATAGTCTGCAGGTCAAAGTAACCTCTGCCTAATGTTGGATTATCTGGTTATTTCTGCACTACTGAGCATAGAGTTACTTTGAATGACTCTGAATCTGCCACAGAAGAATCAGGTGGCTAGTAAAAACATCCAGCAATTAACCTGACTTCACGTAGACCTGTTATACGTGTCCACATAATTCCATCATCACGCTAAAATTCAACCTCAGTAGAGGCAATACATTTGTCGACTGCTATGAATATTGTCCCTCATAGGGCATCTAATCTGTCTGTATGATATTTATTCTGTGACTTGCTAAACATTTCAGAGCTTTTTAGTAAGGGTTTCAGCCAGCTCTTGGTCCCAAGAATAATTTAGGCATGACAAATATCCTGAAGAGTAGTAAATTTGGGAACTTTGTTATGAATACTACAACAATTTAGTGATAAAATCTACACAGTTTAGTGTCTTTACCTTGAATGTGGTGTACTTTCACTATCTGCATATCGACTCCCATATGTTCATCAGAATACTTCAAACCACCACCTAACTCCAAAAAAACCCATATGCGCTCCACAAGTCCTCTGCTGCCTTAGTAGCTGCTTCCTTTGTGTAGTGCATTCCTGACCTATCAAGGGGAGTCCCACAATTCTCCACTGATATTGCAATTCCTGAAATCTCCAGCCAAGACTGTTACAAAGTCAACAAAGCCTGTGGTTGAGATATTGTAGGTGCTGCAATATTTGTACTAGCAGTGTGCCCCCTTCCAGCTGCCTGCCAGTGGCTTCATTCTGTCCAGCTGACAGGTGGGGAGGAATGTTAGGCTGCAGTGGTGGGCTGTCGAGTGTGCCAGAGGCTGCACTCTCATCTCTAACTGGACATTCCTGATGTGTCTCATGTGCTGGGCAGTGCTGGATGCACTCTTGTCATATTGCTGATAATGTGGGATTCCACACCACACTAAGTTGGTATCCTTCATCGCTATTGACAGGGTTCTCATGAATCCTTATTTATGTGGATTCCTTTATAATGCTGTCCCAATAGCAGGTTGCTTTGTCTAGCACTTTGATGTTCTGAAACTCAAAGATTTGGTTTCCCTTGACATTATGCTACGCTACCACTGATTTCTCTCTGTCCTCCTCTAATACATGCCTAATGTGCTCCTCATAGCATTTCGAAATACATCTCTGTGTTTGTCCGATCTACAGTTGTTTCCCTTTCTTGTACATACTAATAAAGAAGAAGGCAGATGGTACACTGGACTGTGCAGTATATAGGAAGGAGACCACACAGACCTGTTCCACGATGCTACAAGCTGCTACCATTCAGTGCAGTGGCACACAGTGGCACTACCCTGGTAGATGGGGTGCACGTCAAATGAAAGCCACCCAGCCAAATTACAGCACCTGAATGAAGTGTTCTGCAGAACTGGGTACAGTGAACTGCAGATTAGTAGGGCATTATTTGATAAGAGAAAAGATGCAGATAACTGGGGAGAGGGAGAAGAAGACAAGAGACTCGCTTTCCTTCCATACTTGTGACCTCCCTTATTCAAATTGTAAGGCTGCTTGAAAAATCTGACATATAAACTGTCCTCTGACAACTTTCTAAGACGAAAGGATACCTTCACTCTGCAGAAGACCCACTAAAACTGAGCATGTCTGAGACATACAGCATCACCTGTGAATGTGACCAACAATACAGTGGGCAAATGCAGCACTGTAGTGTGTAACACTGCAAGGAGCACATTAGGCATGTATGACCGGGACATACAGAGAAGTCAGCAATAGCAGAGTGTAGTTTCAAGGAAGACCACACCCTTGACTTTCATATCACCAAGATGCTATGCCTAACAATTGGCTATCGGAGCACAATTATAAAGAACTCCATAGAAATAAGGAGTTACAAAATTCTGGTCAATAGGGATGAAGGATACCAACTTAGTGCAGCATGGGTGTTGGTGTTAATATGATGAGATCATGTTCAGCACCATCCAGCACGCAAAACTCATCCAGAATGTCCAGACAGACATACAAGTGCATCCTCCAACACACCTGCTACCCCACCACAGCAGCCTCACTGCCTCCCTGCCTGTCAATCGGACAGCACTGAAGAATCAGTCCATCTGATAACTGTGTAAGTATAAGTTGTTAGAATTTTCATTTCTTTAAATAGTTTGTTTGCAGAGGTCTTCAGTTTTATTAACATATGTTCCTGATGCAGCCCAGATAAATCATTTGTTAGAGTATTTTGAAAGCCAGATATGATTGGCAAAACTGTACGTGATTATTTGTCGATTGAGACTCCACAATTCTTTCTAAAACAGGAGTGTAAAGATACATTAATTTTATAACTGAAAACAGCATACAAACAGCTTGTTTTTAAAGTAAAACCAACTTTTTTTTTCAAAATACAGCATGTGCTCAACAGTAATAGTAGAAATTACATTTATGAGCTGGATTTGTGACATTAATGCACTACCATATCCCTATTGAACAGATTTTGTTGAGATTAGTGAAATTTTAAATTTAATCTGTTAGTTTCATTTTTGTTGTAACATTCATGACTCCTCGCTTCAAGAAATCTAAGAAAGATAGCACCTAACTACAATATGCAAAATTTACTTTAGTTAAATAGGAACTATGCATTGTTACAGGTACTAATGTATATTGTGTTACATTTTTTTACCACTCTTGATTTCTTTAGCCAGTTTTCAATGTTGTTAATTGTGTTATATTTGGAATAGGTTGTGTATACTTTTCACTTACATAGGTGCCTAAATGTACGTAGTTGTTATGTGTTATGTGTTGTTATGTGATGAAACCTATATCATGTGCATTATTGATGAACGATAAGTAAATATGAATATAAATGCAGTTCCTCACTATCACTATTGTCATTATGTTGATATTGTGTACAGAGAGAAAATATCATTTGATTTAAGGTCATCGAAACAGTCCAGGTCCTGCTCGATTGACACCAGAGCCTCCAATAGAGAAAGATGAGGGTATATCAGATGAAGAGGACCCAGCAGAGTTGCGGTTGCTACTTGAACTCAATGAGCAGGTGAGCTCATACTGTGCCTATGATAAATAGCTTCAATATGATCTTATCATGCGCATTATTTTTGTTGGACTTATATGAATACATTAGTTCATCCTTATAGTATACAGTTTCCTTCCTGGATGGCCACTGCAGCTGATGGTTTGAAATCCAGTTTCATACATAGAAAGGAAGTAGAAAAATTATGTGACAAGAGACAGCTAGGTACTGTAAACAATGAAAATAATAAGAGCAATGATTATTAGTATTTGATATATATTTACTTAAGGGCATGCTGCTGGAAGAATAAATTTTGCACAACACAAGCAAGATAATCAAATGTTGTCTGTGTTGTGAGAGATGTCATCGAAGGGGCTGGTGGGAGATGTCATTGAAGGGGCTGGTGGTGGTAGTGGTCACGGAGTGGAAGGGATTAGGATTGTGATCTGTTTCACAGAGAAGTTTAAAAATTGAAAAAAATGAAATTGAAGAAATTGAGATAGCCTGCTAATGTCTTTTAAAACCAGAGATAAAAAGTAAGTTATGTCAACATAAAATATTAAGAGAATAACATGTTAGAGTACATTTGCAATATTTAGAAATCTCTCTCTCTCTCTCTCTCTCTCTCTCTCTCTCTCTCTCTCTCTCACACACACACACACACACACACACACACACACACATTAAATGTGAAACAGTGGAAACTCCAGGTTGGAGTCAGGAAAGATATATTGCTACTTACTGTAGAGATGAGATGTTAAGTTGCAGACAGGCACAACTAAAAGACAGTTACACATTAATGCTAGTCCAAGCTGTCAGAGATGGTGGTCATGTGTGCATGAGGTGTGCTCTTGTGTGTGAATGAATATGTGCGTATGTTTCTTTTTATGATGAAGGCTGCGACCAAAAGCTAATGTGGTAAGTGCCTTTTAGTTGTGCCTGTCAGCAACTAAATGTGTTATCTTTATGGTAAACATTGTTAATACACTATGTATAGACATTTTTGTCACTTGTAACTTGATTGAAACATCAAATTTTGATTCATCACGTTACACACTTGAAGTGGTTAACATGCGGAGCATGAATTGAAGTCTTGTTTAATGTGTGTTGTTACCATTGTCTACATTGGTGAATCCTCATCATTCACCTGCAGTGTATTATAGGGCTAGCGTAGGAGATCAATCTGTGGATGAAATGTGTGCCCATATATACCTAACTGTAGGTGAGGCACATGACTGAGTGAAAGGGACCTTTTCTCCATTTAGTCTATACATTTATTAAGATTTCTTTTTAGCTATACAACCAGAGATAAAAAGTAAATTAAGGGTAGTTTGAGCTTAAAAAGCCAGTTTTGAATGTTCACCCAAGTGTCATGCATACTAATACTGTTATGTCAGCTACTATGGGAGTCAGCACTGACACAAACAAGGAAGGAAAGAAGTTGCAATTGCTGGTGGCAGGAATCCAAAATGATCTGTACATAACATATGCAGACTAATAGAACACTTTATTTCTAAAAAGGAGGGAAACATAACTTCTCATTAAGAGGTGGCATAATGCGCTTCCTGTGCCTCCTATCTGTAATTACTTTTACACACTATTACTACTGTAGTATGCAGGCTAAGTATCATCTTCCTGTTACTCAGTACTGATGCTCTTGAAGTCTGTGACCGAACTGAGGTCTGACCAGCTATGGGTGGCTCATTAAGTCAGCATTCAGAGGGGGTGCTGAACTCTGTCTTCCTGGAGGTGGTGCTGCCTGCTCTTTCCATTGGCATGCAGGTCAGCACCTTCTTGATGCCGTTTTGCAGTGCTGTGCTGGTCAGTTTGCAGTTGATGCTTTAGAACTGCACAAATACGACAGCAGATTCATATTGATTTCCACACCATCAAAAACAATAACATATTGGCTGAATCCATTATATTTTCATGTGTATGACATCGTAGCATACATATTCAAAACTGACCCTTTAAGCTGAAACTTGTATAACTAAGAAGAGGTCTTAATAAATATGCTGCCTTAGTGGAAAATTGAGAAATGAGACACTTAAAGTAGTAAATGAGTTTTGTTATTTGGGGAGCAAAATAACTGATGATGGTCAAAGTAGAGAAGATATAAAATGTAGACTGGCAATGGCAAGGAAAGTGTTTCTGAAGAAGAGGAATTTGTTAACATAGAGTATAGATTTCAGTGTCAGGAAGTCGTTTGTGAAAGTATTTGTATGGAGTGTAGCCATGTATGGAAGTGAAACATGGACGATAAATAGTTTGGACAAGAAGAGAATTGAAGCTTTCGAAATGTGGTGCTACAGAAGAATGCTGAAGATTAGATGGGTAGATCACATAACTAATGATGAAGTATTGAACAGAATTGGGGAGAAGAGGAGTTTGTGGCACAAGTTGACAAAAAGAAGGGACCGGTTAGTAGGACATGTTCTGAGGCATCAAGGGATCACGAATTTAGCATTGGAGGGCAGCGTGGAGGGTAAAAATCGTAGAGGGAGACCAAGAGATAAATACACTAAGCAGATTCAAAAGGATTTAGGTTGCAGTAAGTACTGGGAGATGAAGAAGCTTGCACAGGATAGGGTAGCATGGAGAGCTGCATCAAACCGGTCTCAGGACTGAAGACCACAACAACAACAACATAGTGGAAAATGTCACCTTCATTCGACAGATTTATTGGTCCATGAAGCAGATGTAGATCAAGGTTGCGTTTACCATAGTTTCCTTCTTTGCAGAGCTTCAATCACCTGTCTTGTACAAACAGAGAAATTTACAGCTTATATGGTTGAGTGGCACAGCTTTTGTTTTTCTATCAGAGCATCCCAAATATTAGAAGTTATCTGTGCTTTTTAAGGTCTTTTTAAGCTGCTCCTTGTAACCCTTTAGAGTAGCATGTCGAGCTCCCCCACCAATACTGGGGTCACCATACAGGTTTTATGAAGGAAGTTTGTCATCAGTAACGTGCAGGATGTGGCTGATCTATTTAATACTACACACAAAAACGGTGGATTTTATACTGTATGTCCTTGGCTTAGTACATCCATGTGAAACTGAATACTAACACTCCCATTCAATGTTTGTTTGTTAGTTGTGAGGGGCAGTGATGAACACCCACCTCTATGAGACCGTGGAATAGTTCCATTCAGAAGTAACAACCACATACATCCTGACATTTATCCCATTGTGTTGATGAGACGATCAAGTCCTGTTTCATAGAACTCAGATGACTACTGACAGATCCACTTCCTCATCCAACTGAAACTGGTGTCTATGCAAGTCTTTCTTCAGGTCATGAGAATGTGAAAGTAACACAGTGAACGATGTGTGCAGTATGGAGGATGTTGCAGTGTTTCCCAACCAAATCACTGAGGCATAGCCTTCATCCAATTGGCAGTGAGAGGGCTGGCTGGCTTTATGGTGCAACAGGATGATGCTGTATGACAGCATTCCTGGACATTTTTTACTTTATGACCCATTGCATTTTCTGTAAAGTGTCTTCATAGCACTGTGCATTGATTGCAGTTCCACGCCAAAGGAACGTGAAGAGCAGGGGGCCCATGCAGTCTAAGAAGAGGATCATCCTGACTCTACCCTAACGTTTGGAAAAAGGCTTTGGATTTCTTTGGTGGGAGAGATGTGGGATGTTTGAACTGTTGGCTTGGCCGTTTGCCCTCAGATTTGAAATGGTGGTATCATGTAAGGTCATGATGTTCTTCTTTGACTATAGGGGTCCTCTGGTCATCGAGTTCATTGAGCGTGGAACCAAAATCAGTCATTGAGCATGGAACCAAAATCAATGCATAGTTCTATGAGATATAATCATTCTGCTGCATGATAGTGCCTGCCACCACACTGCCAATTAGATGAAGGCTACAATTCAGTGACTTGGTTGGTAAACACTGCAATATCCTCTGTACCTCCAGGATCATTCACTATGTGATTCTCACATCTTTGGTGACCTGAAGAAAGACATACTTGTATATTAGTTTCAGTCAAGTGAGGAAGTGTAAGAATGGGTGTGGTGGTGGACTTATCAGTGACTGACCACATTCTATGAAACAGGAACTGTTGACCTCATCTTCCAGTGGGATGAATGCCTTAATTCATATGGTGATTGCATTTGAATGGAACAACTCCATGGTCTCATTGTGATGAAGTTTAGGGTTTCATTTGAGGGTGTCTTATATTTTCACATTCAACGGATTTCATAATGATGTAGAATGAGTCATTATACATTCGCATTACAAATTAATTTGTAAATATGGCTACAGTTGTAGGGTTTCATTTCAGGGTGTCTTATAGTTTCATGTTCTATGGATTTCATAATGATGTAGAATGAGTCATTTCACATTCACATTATAAATTAATTTGTAAATATGGCTACATGCTGGACATTTAGAAGTTGTATTATTGTAAGTTACACAAATGTGAGTTAGTAATTCCCACCCACGAACTGTTACACTTTAAAATAAAATAAATTCTTCTATGGAACTGGAGGATTTCTCAAGGAGAAACTTTTTCAATTTGTTTTCAAATTTTACTTTGCTGTCTATCAGACATTTTATATAGAAAATTTTAGTTGCAGTACTGTGCATCCCTTTTTGTGCTGAAGGCAACATTTATGTGATGTAATGGATGTCATTTGTCCTTCTGGTGTTGTAATTATGTGCATCATTGTTCCTTTTGAGCTGCAGTGGATTGTTTACAAGAAACTTCATAAGTGGTCAATATCTGTTGGTAAAAGCAATTCTGTTCTATGATGTCATGATGTAAATAATTAGTGCTGAAAAATTGGGACAATAACTGCCTGGGCCACTGTTAGTTTAGCACTTATTTGCAAATCTTTATTGAAAAAGACATAATGTGAGAGGCATCTAAAGGCTGCATGGGTAGCACAGATTTTTTGTATACCTTTCAGAAGCACGGTGATACAAGAGATTGTTTCCAAGGTGGGAGATGAAGTCTGTCTGCTTCAGATGAGTATTGGAGATTATAGTAATCATAGTCTGCAAGAGAAATTCCAGAGACAAGCTGTGTTAGTACACTGGTTTCCTGAGAATTCAAAGTCACCCCAAATCATTCATCGACACTCCTGAAGCAGTTGACAGAAAATGCAGTTCTTCATGTGTATGAGCCAGAGAAGCATTGTCATTTATATTCTGTCTCTCTGTTATGCTAGTGACCACGTCCAATCTTTTTGGCCAAAGTCTGGCTTGATTAAAAAGTCATCCACCAAAACAGAACTTATTTCCACTCTGTTGTTGTGGTCATGTCTCTTACTCATAAGTGTAAGGAAAGAGCATATGTTTGAGCACATAGCACCTTTAAGCCTATTTCGAATTGAATATTTCACTAACATGTCACTATGGTGCAGAACTTGACCAGTATTATTATTGTAGAGTGTTCTGATCAGCACTACAGCATAGCACTGATATTTGGAAAGTATTCTTGCCCAGATAGTTAAGGAAACAATTCTGCCATTTCTCTCCCATTTGTATGTATCAATCCTTTAGTGTTTGTATAGCAAGTGTTGTTTTCAGCATAGAATATGATTACTGTTTTGTAAATAATATAGTTTTGTAATATATCAGATTACTGATGTATGTATTATAAGAATGGTAAATTTTCTTTTAAAACAAACAAGTAATATGAAATACTCTTCACAGTTTAGTCATCTGTCTCTAGAAGGTCTGTTTATAAATGACTAAGAGATTAATTTAAGAGTAATAAAGGTAACAACTTATTAAATAGTAGATGCACTAAGTTGTTGGAAGGTGCACAAACAAGACTGAAAACTTCACTAGGATTAGGATAAATCCTTTAGTGTTTGTATAGCGAGTGTTGTTTTCAGCATAGAATGTGATTACTGTTTTGTAAATAATATAGTTTTGTAATATATCAGATTACTGATGTATGTATTATAAGAATGGTAAATTTTCTTTTAAAACAAACAAGTAATATGAAATACTCTTCACAGTTTAGTCATCTGTCTCTAGAAGGTCTGTTTATAAATGACTAAGAGATTAATTTAAGAGTAATAAAGGTAACAACTTATTAAATAGTAGATGCACTAAGTTGTTGGAAGGTGCACAAACAAGACTGAAAACTTCACTAGGATTAGGATAAATCCTTTTTTGGGTTAGAGTACACACACACACACACACACACACACACACACACACACACACACACACACACATATCTATATAGCATTGTGTCAGCTAAATAAGCAATAGAGTATTGTGTATTCAGCCAGCCCCTCTCAGGAGACACTGCCTTAGAGTAGCACTGTCTGTGCAGGCTAGAGGGTTTGCGTGCTCCAGAGAAGCAGAGGGTCATGCCAGCGGTAGTGTAGCTACTGGCAGGGCCTCCCAAGCTGGACAGACCTTTGCAGAGGAGCCAGACAAAGTGCGTCTCACAACGCCCTTTCTTTCTTTTTATCCTATCCCGTTTCCCATGTCTTCAGTGATACAGATTTCATTAGCACTGGCATGCCATTTGTAAAGGAGAGGGACAACTCCAAATTGAAACCCGGAATCGTCATTTCCATTAGGCACAAGTACGGTCCAACCAGTAATGAGCGGCAATTACCTGCAGCCAAACTGACCTCGCACATTGCGTATTATTGCTCCTGTGGAACCAGTCAGCTATGCCGAGAGGGTGGCATGAGTAGTGGGCAAGCTCACTGTCACCTAAAATCTGCATCCCAGGTGCAGTAGCATCCACGGAGAGGACACTCCATCAGTGTGAAACAACATGGATAGTGGCAGTTACTGGTCAGAAGCTCACTCTAATGGGTGCAGGAGTGGGCACCAGGGGTCGCTATTGACAGTGGGAGGGCCCATCGTAGATCCACTGGCCAGTCACCCCCACTTCAAGCTGGGCAGCCCCCAGTCAGTTAGGTACTGGCCTGTCCTGGTGCCGATTGTTCCATTGGGTGTTTGTAACACTAGCACTGCTAAAAGTTATCACCATAATATCTCACACTGCTGCTACAAAAATAAAAAATAAAAATTAAAATAAAATAAAAAGTAAAGATATTTCATTATGCATCAGTACACAGAACATTTGCACTATGCTGCAAAGCTTCCTGGACAGCTGTGGAGGCTCACAAGAGCTACACGAAATGGCTGCTATTGACTTAGAGCTAGTCCAACTCTATATCACTATAACAGCACTGAGGAAACCAGGCTACCAGAAGAAGTCTCAATACGGGAAAAAAACTTCACTTTTTTCTGGAAGGGCAAAGATGTTGCTAGCCCCAGACAGCACGGAATCTGCTTTGCTGTCCGCAGTGACTTGCTGTGTTGTACCGAAAACCCAATTGGGATCTCAGACTGCATTATGACTGTGTTTCACAACAAATAGTGGACTACTGTTGCTGATATCTATACATGCACCAACACGTACCTCAGCTGTAGATGCCAAGTATCAGTTTTATGAACAACTAATTGATGTGGTACAAGGAATGCGCTCTGGGGACCGTCTGTGCATCCTTGGTGATTTCAATGCTTGTATTGGTTGTGATTTTGCCATTTGGCCTGACTGCCTAGGCAAACACGGAGTGGGCAAGATAAATAAAAATAATCTATGGTTGCTTGAATTCTGTGCAAAGTATCAGTTGTGTGTCACCATTACATACTTAAAAGGCAAACTGAATCACAAGGTTTCCTGGATGCACTCCCGCTCAAAACGTTGGCACCAATTAGGTCTTATTCTAACTAAAAGGAAAGATCTACATTACTTTCTTTATTCATGTTCTTTTCTTAGTGCAGACTGTGACATGGATCATGCACTTGTATTGACAAAAGTATGCATCATGACTAAAAATTTTCACTCTTCCAGAACACCTTGCAAAACAAAAATTAATCTTTACCATACAAGAAACACTGCTGCAGTAGATGTATATAGTGATAAGATATCAAAAGAGGTGGATCCCTGGGACCCAGCCACTCTTATTTTTGAAGACTAGCAGAAGATAATATCATTTCTTACCGTTACGGCTGGAAATGTGTTCGGTAATCTGGAAGCAAAATCGCTGGATTGGTTCATCGAGAATGTAGATGACCTGAAACCTCTCCTTGAGGCTAAGTGTCAGGCCACTGTTATCTGGCATAAAAACCCCTGCAATTCTACATGCAGGGAACTAAGCAAAGCAAAGGCAGCTGTTCAACACACTGTCTGCAACTGCATCAATTCCTATTGGGAACAACTTTGCACTGGCATACAGGAGTGTTTCAATGCTGGCGACATTGGTGGTGTGTACTCGGGCATCAAACAGGCCATTGGACCCATTCCAAAGAAGATTGTACCACTCAAGAAAATAGATGGAAAAGTCATCACAGATTGAAACCATCAATTGCACCATTGGGTAGAACATTACTCCAGCCTCTACTCACATCCCATCAACATTAGTCCAAATGCAATGGAAGAAATTCCTCAGATAACACCTTACCATGACTTGGATATCACATCTGCTATGGAGGAGCTTCAAAGAGCAATTGCACAGCTTAAATGTGGGAAGTGCCCTGGCAAAGGAAACATCTCCACAGAAATTGTAAAACTTAAGCCAGTTTTTCCGCTGTTTTTCAACCTCTTACTGAAATGTTGGGCTGAGGGTATTGTACCGCAAGACATGCACAATGCTAATATTGCTACTTTATACAAAGGTAAAGGTGATCACAGCAATTGCAACTATCACTGTGGAATCTCACTTCTGAGTATACCTGGAAAAACATTTGCCTGTGTTCTGTTGGGCAGACTTCAGAAGCTTGCTGAGCACATATACCCTGAGGAACAATGCGGGTTTTGTCCCCAACGATCTACAGTTGATATGATCTTCAGAGTCCGGAAAATTAAGAAAAAGTGCCACAAGCAGAAAACCCCTCTGTTCATTGCCTTTATCGAACTGAACAAGGCTTTCGACACAGTCAGCAGAGAAGGACTGTATGCAGTACTTTTGAAGATATGGAAGATGCTGTGGTCTTCGACGGAATCACATCTAACCCATTTGCTGTGAAAAGAGGGGTTTGTCAAGTCTGCGTGTCGGCTCCCACTCTGTTCAATATTTTTTTATCAGCTCCCCTCAAAGTCGCTTTTGGTGAAACTAACCTGGGCATTCATCTGTATACCAGAGATGATGGGAAGCTCAACACTTCTCTACCCAGATCCAAGTGCTTCCAAGAAGACTTCCTTGTAAATAGCCTTTTATTTGCTGATGATGCTGCATTTGTAGTACATACTCAAGATGATCTGCAAGAGCTCGTGGATAAATTCTCTACTGCATGCAAGCTCTTCTCCATGTTTATAAATGTAAAGAAGACAGTTGTCATGGCACAAGGTTATACAGATCTGTCAGTCATCAAACTGGACAGCTTCTTGCTGAAGGTAGTCAATAAATTCTGCTATCTTGGTTCAATAATGACAGAAGATCTCTCCCTGGATGACAAGATAAATGCATGAATAGGAAAGACTGCCAGCACTTTTGGAAAGTTCCACACACAAATATGGGTCAACAAACATCTTACATTGTCACCAAAAATACTTGTGTATCGATCATGTGTGCTGAGTACTCTCCTGTATGGAGCTGAGACTTGAACTCGTATGCCAAACAGGAATGGAAGCTCAACACCTTTCAGCTGCAGTGCTTACAAGCATCTTGGGAATATTATGGAAGGATCATGTGACAAATGATATGGTTCTGAAAACTGCAAAACAACAGAGTATCACTGCCATGCTCAAGCAACGTCACCTGTGGTGGTTAGGACATCTGCATCATATGGACCACTCCCATCTGCCCCGGTGCACGTTACTCAGTGAAATAGCAGGAGCCAAGAGACCTCATGGAAGACCTTCACTATACTTTAGGGATTGCATCAAGCATGATGTGTGCACATTTGATGTTGACAGTGACAAGTGGGAGCAACTTGCTGACGATCGCAGCAAATGGAGGAAACTGACTGCAGATGGAAGCAAGATGCATGACCAAGTATAGTTTAACAACTTAGCTGCAAAACTATCATGCAGACATGAGCTTATGACTAACCCTCCTGCTGGAGTGGCTCATATTTGCCTCAACTTTGGGTGCCAAGTCAGCTCTCGCTTTGGTTTTCTGAGCCACCAGCAGAAATGTCTCAATGACGCCACTTGAATCTTCCAACAAGAAGCACCAGGCCATTAAAATTCAGTCAGCATATTGTGGCTGTGCGTGTGTGTGTGTGTGTGTGTGTGTGTGTGTGTGTGTGTGTGTGTGTCAATGACTCGATAGCTCTACTGCTTGGAGCTTTGTTACCTTTATTCCTAATTTTTTAAAATTCTGTCAGAACTTTCCATACCATATTTACCAAGAAATTATGTAGTTGAAAATTAAGAAATAGTTCAGCTGTTCATAACTTACTTAATTAGTAAAAAGTTATATTTTTAAAATCATACCTTTTTTTATACAGGAAGCTGCTGTTTTACGGAGAAAGGTTGAAGAGCTTGAGAAAGAAGGAGAAACATTAAAGAAGAAAGTTAAAGACCTACAGGACAAATTAACAGCCAAAACAACACGTAAAAGTGCAGCTGCCATTGCAACACCAGAACCTGCTAAGGGAAGTGATGTACTGTACGAACAGAAAATTAAGGTATACAAATTTATATTTTCTTTAAACCATTATAAATAATTGTGTAAGATTTTACACTCACTTAATTTTTGTTCTGTAGGATAAAATAGACAATAGGAAAAATGTATCCTAATTGCCACACAGTTATATTTGTTTCATAAAGCTTTGTACTTTGGAAGCTATGTAGCTGATAAAACACTCATTATTACAACGGAAAATACTACATGGAATATAAGTAATGTGTGAGACTACAGACCACCACACACATGTGCAGTGAACAGACAAAAGAAAAATTGCTCTTATTTGAAGCAGAGAAGAATTTATGCATGCAAATTCAAAAGATATTTGAACACTCAGACTCTCAGTACTTGTAGTTTCTCATGTTCACCACATAACCTGTTTTATAATGTGAGTGATAATGTATCCTCTTGTTCATTATATACAAGACATTGAGGCTGGAGCAACATTTAGGGGACTATGCATATTTTATCTTTGTTTATGATTGGGGGGTTACCAACTGTGTTACAAGGTATAGTGAGACCATCTGTTCCAATTTAATGAAATTGATGAAGGTTCTAATCGAATGTGTTGTTACTGAAATGCTTTGATGGACACTACAAATCGCAGCACTGAAGTTGGAATTGTCAATCCTAGCTTGAATGACAATTCTCTTAAATTCCAGTCAAGTAGTAACTGATGCAAGGCATTATTTAAGGATTTTACAATGACATACTGAAAAGTAGTGCCTCCAAATCTTTTATTTTAAAAACCCTTAAAACTTTTGAAATAAAACAAATTTATTAACATTCTACATCTTTATTTTTCATGTCTACATACTTGTTTCTCAACATAGTCATCCTGGCAAAAAATATATTTCTCCCATGGGAGACCAATTTGTAAATACTTCCATTGTTGAATGCTTGACTTCGTTGAAGACGTCACAACCTCACCTCTGCTTGCACTGCTTTATCAATATTAAAGTAAATTCCTCAAAGATGTTCTATAAGATTTGGGAAACAATGAAAATCAGATGGGCCCAAGCTGGGACTGTATGGAGGATGACCTATGACAATCAACCCAATGCGTCGCATTGCTACAGATGTCACAGCACTCATGTGTGGTCTGGCAATGTCATGCCAAGGAGAGGGTGCAACATGTGTGGATGAACTGTTTGAATTCAAGCTTTCAGAAACTCGATTACAGTATGCTTTTTCTCATGCTCCGAGATAGTTACGCTACCCACTGCCTTGTTACATGGTACAGTTCAGAGCTCTCTAGCAGCAAGGGATTGCATCTTGCATCAGCAAAGTGGGAAAGTCGACTGAGTAATAGGCGTGAAATGTAATACCTCAACCAACATTGAGAACAGAATAGAAAACTGGAGGTATTACTTTTCAGCATGCCCTCATATACTTTCTATTCACCTGAAATTTTACTTTCTCATAACTTGTAAAATGCATCACTAGTCATGAATTACAATTTTATACTCAAAGAATTCAGTTGCACAGTTTAGTATCAGGGATGCCATAAGGAAAGAGATTGAGGTGGGAGAGGAGAGGGAGAGTCCTAATGTGAAGCCCAACAGGAAAGGTAAATGTAATTAATGTGCAGTTATCAATTGAGACAACAAAAAGGTGAGACTAGCGAAAACTATTAAGAGGCCGGAAGAAGCAGAGGAAAATGAAAATGTATGGAATAAAAGGTGGCTGAAAGAAATAAAGAAAGAAAGAGACTAGCCTGAAATCATATATTTCTTTCCATCATTTTATTAATTGACAGCATGTCAATATAGAATAAAACACAATGTACACAGAAGATTATCATGTTTGATTTCAGATACAACAGCAATGGGAAGACAGTACATTAGGCATTATTTTCATGCATGAATATGACATTGATGTTTACAGCAGTCTTATGATGTAGTAGGAGTCATAGGGATAGTCAGAATGGAAATATCATATGACAAGTGGTATGAGAAGTAGAGAATCATAGTAAATGCATAGCACTTCCAAAGGTAATGCACATTCAGTTGGAAAACAATCAAAGAGATTTGTGGGAAGAAAACAAGTAATAAAAGCTATGTATGTAGCAAAGAAAACAGTTTTTTCAGTGGCTAATAGAGGTAGCAGTGAAATATACAGAAAATGAGGGAAATGTTTGATAATAAGACCAATAAAATTACAAGAGAATGGAAAGACAAAAATAGAAGAATTAAGTAACCAACAAAGGACATTCTTCTTTTTCATCCATTTTCATTATCATTCATTCAGTCAGTCACACATTGTGTTCTGTCAGTCCCATCATGAAGTAGTGGCTTCAGCGATGTTGAGCGAATGAAGGTATACATTAATAAACAGGAGCTACCCTTGCTGCATGTTCTGTGATGACAACAAATTATGACTAGCTTCAGTTTACTCAAACTGATAATTATGGTAATTACTTCTAGATTGCTTGATATATGTATGTTTGATGAAACACAGGTATTTTGAAAAAAGAATTGATCCTCCTCCAGTAGTACTCAGTCATTGTTAGACTCCAACAAATCATTTTAACTTTACACAGACTGCTATTAGGTCTCTATATAGTGGCAAAATCATGATCTATCTGATACAAATATAAAACAGAATTTACTTTCCTGACTCCAAGTATTCATATTA
Organism: Schistocerca serialis cubense; assembly: GCF_023864345.2. Classification (NCBI taxonomy): domain Eukaryota; kingdom Metazoa; phylum Arthropoda; class Insecta; order Orthoptera; family Acrididae; genus Schistocerca; species Schistocerca serialis. Next base: position 110,454,182 of record NC_064639.1, on the reverse strand, counting down.
TGTAACTTCTCCTTTTGTCTTTTCTTCTCATCCTCTGTTTTCCCAGTGACTTTCTCTGGATATTTGAGCTGTCCTCACTGTATATGTTTAATTTCAGTAAAATTTTGTAGTTAAATTTCTAATATTTCATCTAGTTAAGTTTTTTTTATTTTATCCATCTTTTAAACTTGTAAATGCTGTGTATCATTGTATTACCTATCCTACCCATAAAAAATGTAAAAACTGTAGTCAATCAACTTCCTCTCCACAATGTAGAAGATTTCACTGAAATTTTTATTTAAAAAACTATATAAAAAAGAAGTTAAAAAGTATCTGTTAATCCAGGCCATTCCAGCTTGCAAACCCCCCCCCCCCCCCCAATCCAATCCCAACCCCCTCCCTGCGCACCCTCACCCGAGAGGTCATGGGCACAAGGTGGGCGGAGGTTGGCAAACACAGACAGTCTTGGAGCCAGGCTGTAGCACACACGATCATAGTCCACTTACCAAGATTATGCGGCCAGGGGTGACCAAGCAGGTCTTGCATGCGCAAAACACATGAAGTCAGGCCGTCTGGTGGATTGCCTAAAAGGCCTCCACCTGCTCATGTGCAAGTTGAAGAGTGCTCGCACGTGCTTATGCCTGATGGAGCAGCATTGGAACATCCTGTATTAAGCAGTATCTTCTATACATTGAGGGGTGACTTAGATAACACAGAGTAGGGGTATGGTAAAGAATGTGACATGTATAAATAATAATAACAATGCTAGCAATTTCATTTCACATAACACTTTCACACATTGTTTTTTCTTCTTTTTTCTTTCATGGGAAAACATTCTCCCAAAGCTATGCAGTGTATAATACTAACACATTCTCTTTGTGAGCTCAACATCACACTCATTATAGGGGGACACTACACAGTTTGTCAGGCTAGTGAATGGGAATTTGTGGTACACATAATGGAAACCAGGCATTGTAGCAATGATCCTGACATCAGCTGATTGTGTATGTGTATTATGAAACAATGTAATGTGTGTAGTCACTGGGAGTGAGAGATGAATGGATAATGTAACACTAGTTATTTATATTGTTAAATAACTTCTTTATAAAATGGTGTTGTATACTAGGGATAAACCAAATGAGGTAGCACTGTTTAAAAAAACTTGTATTTGGGAGGGTAGAGACTCCAGTCTTCATCCGGCCATCTTGATTTAGGTTTCTTTTGGGTTCTGTAAGTTACTTCAGGATAATGCCAGTATGTTTCCTACATGAGGCCGTGGCTGACTACCTGCCCCATCCTTGTCAAACTAGACCTGTATATATGAATTGTGTTGTTTTTATTGTCTTAAGTTGTAGTACAAAGACATGTCCAATATCCTTGTAAAAGCAGTCTACAGATTAGTGTTACTTTTGCTGCTACTACTACTGCTACTACCACTATCAAAAACTGCATGGAAAAAATTGATTTTAATCGGGCAAAGTTACTAGTTGACTTTTAGAATTGGACATTACACAATGGGCAATTAGCAAGTGATGAATGAAATTATAGACTAGACTAGAGCAATGAACATGAGTTTCCACTTTATCTAGGATTTGCACTGAAATTATTCTTGGGATTGAGAGCTGGCTGAAGCCGAAAGTGGAAGGTTCTGAGATATTTAGTGAGTAACAGAACGCGTATGGTGAAGACAGATTAGAGGCCATAGGAGGGGGAGTGTTCATTGCAGTTGACAATAATATTTTCTCTATTGAGGTTGAAGTTCTGTGACAGTGAAGTTACCTGGTTGCATATAACAGGTCTAGCTGAAACCAAGTTAATTGTTGGCTGTTTTTACTGCCCTCCCGATTCTGCTGCGACAGTTCTAGTGTCATTCAAAGAAAGTCTACAGTCAGTAGCGTAAATTCTCAGATAGTGCAATACTAGTTGGAGGCAACTTTAACCTACAAAATATAGTCTGGATTGTCTATGAATTCATTGCTGGAGGTACAGACAGACAGTTAAGTGAATACTTTTGAACACATTTTCTGAAAGCTGTCTTGAAAAACTAGTTTGGCAGCCCACATGCAACAGAAATATCTTAGACCTTCTGGTTACAAGTAGGCTGGACCTTATCAGCAATGTCAGTATAGAAATGAGGATTAGTGATCATAATGTCATTATAGCAACTGTGCTTAAAAAAGTTATTAAATCAGTTAAGGAGGCTAGGAGAGTATTTCTGCTAGACAGATCAGATATGCAGTTGTAAGCACCCCACTTAGACAGTAAATTGACATCACTTAGTTCCAATAAGGTGGACATAGAGGAATTATTGGCAAAGTTTAAGCAGATTTGCAAATCATGGTCTGGAGAATTATGTGCCTAGTAAATGGATTAAGGATGGAAAAGACCCACCATGGTTTAATTACGACATTTGGAAGCTTCTGAGGAAGCGGAGGCTGTTGCACTCTCAGTTCAAAAGAGAACATGTAAATGATGATGAGCAAAATTTAGTAGAGATTCATGTGTCTGTGAAAAGATCTGTGTGAGAAGCATTGCAATTTAGCAAAAGATCTGGCAGAGAATGTGAGAAAATTCTGGTCCCATGTAAAATCGCTAAGTGAGTCTAAGGCTTCCATCCAGTCTCTTGTTGACCAGTCTCATGTGACAGTTGAAGATAGCAAAATGAAAGCCAAAAATTCAAATGTCACATTCAAGAAATTGTTCATGTAGGTGAATCATACGAACATACCATTGTTGGACCATCGAACAGACTCCCATATGGACGACATGGTAGTAAGCATCCCTGACAGAGAAACAGCTGAAGGAATTGAAATCAAGTAAGTCATCAGGTATGGATGGAATCCCAGTTTGGTTTTTCAAAGAGTAATCTGTGGCACTGATCCCTTACTTAGCTTGCCTCTATCGTGAATCTCTCACCCAGAGCAAAGTACCAAGTGACTGGAAAAAAGCTCAGGTGACTTCTGTGTATAAGAAGGGGAAAAAGAATGGACCTGCAAAATTACAGACCAATATCCATAACACTGGTTTGCTGCAGTATCCTGGAACATATTCTCTGTTTGAACATAACAAAATTTTCTTGAGACTGAGAAGCTTATGTCCACAAATCTGCGTGGTTTTAGAAAGCACCGTTTGTGCAAAACTCAGCTTTCCCTTTTCTTGCATGATATACTGTGAACTATGGATGAAGGCCAAGAGACAGATTCTATATTTCTAGATGTCTGGGAAGTTTTTAACACTGTGCTCCATTGCAGGCTGTTAAAGGAGGTATGAGCATATGGAATAAGTTCACAGATATGTGAGTTGCTCAAAGACTTCTTAAGTTAAAGAACCCAGTAACTTGTCCTTGACAGTGAGTGTTCATCAGAGACAAGGGTATTGTCAGTACTCCAGGGAAGTGTGACAGTACTATTATTATTTTCTGTGTACATAAATGATTTCGTGACAGCAGTCTGTCATTGTTTGCTGTTGATGATGTGGTGTACAGTAAGCTGTTGAAGTTGAGTGACTGTAAGAGGATACAAGATGACTTGGACAAAATTTCTAGTTGGTGTGATGAATGGCAACTAACTCTAAATGTAGAAAAAAAGAAGAATGGTTGACTTCAGTTTAATGGGAGAATCATAGGAAAGTGTGGTTCATCTGTAAAGGAAACCTCATATAGGATGCTATTGTTACCTATTCTTGATTACTTGAGTGTTTGGGATCTGCACCAGATGGGATTAAAGGAAGACATCAAAGCAATTCAGAGATGGGCTGCTGGATTTATTACTGGTAGGTTTGAAAAACACATAAGTGTTATGGAGACACTTTGGGAACTCAGATGGGAATACCTGGTGGGAAGGTGACATTCTTTTTGAGGAACACTATTGAGAAAATTTAGAGAACTGTAATTTGAAGCTGACTGTAGAACAATTCTGTTGCCTCCAACATATTTTATACTTAAGGACCACAAACATACGGAGGCATATAGACAGTTATTTTTCCTCATTCTGTTTGCGAGAGGAACAGGAAAGGAAATGACTTATATTGGTATGGGGTTCTGTCTGCCATGCACCATCAGATGGATTGTGAAATACTGATGTAGATGCAGATGTAGATGTAATACATTTTGAGGAAGCTTTTGATTCAGTTTCAACAAAATTTCTTCTAACGGCTCTAGATATGTAAGACATTGATTTTCTCTGTGTTAATGTACTGAGGAGTTTATATGGTGATGTTGCAGCTTCAGTTAGACTTCTTCTAGATAATAAGAAATTCAGAATTGAAGTGATAGTCAGGCAAGGGGATTCCTTTTCATGAAAACTACTGTGAGCACCATCCCTTGCTGTTGACAAGGCATCAATCTCTTAATCTTCCTTCCTTTATTCTCAGCAGCTGTAGAGGATCTTTTTAGAGTCTTAAAATAGAAAAACGAAAAAAAACCATATACATTAATAGACCATTGTTGTTCTGCTTGTGACATTATACATTTCACCTGCTGCAGTTAAACTTCAATAACTAATTGGAAAACTTAAAGCAGTCAGAAAGTAAGCCTGGGCATAAAATACACTAAAATGAAAATATTGTGCAATGAGGGAAAAAATGGAAATAGGAGAGTAAACACTGAAATCATAGAAGAAGTTGATGAATTTTTATGTGCAGCAACTCTGAAGATAACAGTGAAATTCCATTTTATCTCCAAGAGTTTTCAAAACCAATCTTCCATTGTGTCTGAACAGGAAAATTTACAATCCGTGTGCATTATCAGTTTTGACTTATGGCAGTGAGATGTGGACTTTTAATGTGAAAAATAGGGTTCTCACTGAGCAATGGAGAAGTGCATATTGAGGATTACTAGGGAAGATAAGAAACGAAACTGATCAGGAATCAGACAGTGATGTAAGAAATTATTATGAGCATTGGTGGCTGTTGTGTAAGAGCAATAGAGTATGTGAACACCCTAACTTTTGATGCCTTGCAGATTTATTTGTTATTTTTCTTTGATTTCCATTAAACATAACACAGATGCTGCTATCTGAAAGATACAGCACTTACACCTATCACACTACTGTTCCTCTCAACTCCATGAAGCTTGGTGTCAGGGTCGTGAGCACACCTTCAGTCGTTTACATTTTAAGGAGCTTTTGCGCATGTGCAACTCATGTAACATAATTGTCTTATGGGTCAAGTTATGATTTAATCATGCAGTAATACATTTGAAGTGCTGAGAATCAATAATGGCATAAAGCACATCACCATCGACTGTGAGATTGTAGCATTTATTCATGCTTCTAAAATCTGTTGCTCTTGTAGTGAGTCAGATTTATCTGTGATGTGCTGAAACTTCATGAATAAAAGGAACTAGGGCCTCTGAGAAGAGATCCTTGATTGAGAGAGTGACAAAATCAAATAAGCATTACTACAATCGAACATTTAACAAGGAAGTATACAGTTAGCACACGTTGTTGTGTGGGCGCAGCGTAAGAATACCTGGTTTTCAGCCTGGAAGTAAATTTGTGAACAAACACATCTGTTAGGGAGGATCTTGTACATACATATATTAGGATCTTATACATTTGGTAAAAAGCATGAAAACTCCCACTTACTCAAAAATGTGGAATTACTCAAACTTACACAATTTCTTGTTATTGCCATAAACTGTACTTAATTATGTGCAAAACAACAAAATTCCACAAAAACAATTCTTTCTTTTGCCAGATAAGTTATGTATCTTATTATTATTATTATTATTATTATTACTGTTATTGCTGTTGTTGTTGTTATTATGGCAGTGGCCGTAGTTGTATAAACTTGTTGATAAGCATAACTGTTATACAGCAGATGCTATTAATTTCACGCTCTCAAATTTATCTTAATCTAAAAATTTGTGAACACCCGGAGTGTATACTCACAAGCTGCCACTGATTATGACTACAGTAAAAGCAAAATTAGAGTTGGCAGGATGCATGAACAGATAAATGGATGATAGGTGTAGCAAGAAATGTAAAGAGGAATATCTAACAGAAAGTAGGTAGATGGCAGTAGAGAAAGTTCAGAAACAATATGGATGTGTATAACTGTAGTCTGTGAAGCTGGAAAACTCTAGAGGAGGGCTTTATCCAGTAGTGAATGTTAAATCGGTGATGATGATGAGGACAATAATTTCACTGTATTAATACATTTGAAGTGCTGAGAATCAATAATGGCATAAAGCACATCACCATCGACTGTGAGATTGTAGCATTTATTCATGCTTCTAAAATCTGTTGCTCTTGTAGTGAGTCTGTATTCACTGTATTAAAAAAAATACATTTCTCATATTTCCCCTTAACACAAATTAGCCCTTACTTTTTCCCTTCTCATAAAACTGTACATGTTCTGTATCACTGAATTACCTATCCAGTTCTTGTAGATTTTCACTTCATCTCTTTCATTCTTGGACCATGCAAAAACTTGGAAAATTTTCTCCTAACTGTAAAATGGATATCTGGCAATAATCAGACCTTTCATAAAATTTACTACATGTTTTTAAACTTATGATCTGATCTCAAAAGGAAGGGTAAGTTTCCCAGATGTTTGCAAATATATTGGGGTAGTCACCCATCTTGCTAAAATTTTGTATATATATATATGCTTAGAAACTGGTGAAATGATGATAATGCCCTTGCTGACTTAAAAAAGATTTTGCCCATGCTTAGGTGCTTGAAGATGAATTGTCAGAGCTTCGAAAGAAACTGATAGAAAAGGAGAGAGACTGTGAGAGACTTCATGCTGAATTAACAGTAACACAGAAACGATTCTCCAAAGGAACCATACAAAAGAGCAAGTATGTAATGCAGTGAACATTTTTAATTGAATCTTCTCAAGAATTCTTTTAATTTTCTTTTTTCCTACTGTTGTGTTGTACTCTTTTACACTCTTTTATAACAGCAGTTATGATGTTAAATATTAATTTTGATTCATTTTGCTGAGAACAGTAACCTATATTCATTGTTAATATTTGAGTCATTGTCTTCAGATTTCTATTATTATTACACTGTAAAAGTATTTATACTACATAAAAACTTGAAAACACAGAATAGTAGTTTTCAAATCAGACCAAAAAGATTTTTCTAGGCAGCAGAGACACATCAATTATTATATTTTCTGGATAGTCTTGGATCTTGTTCACTTGGACAGTTTTTTTTGTCATATATATGAAAAAAAATTGTCCTACATTGGAGATGTATTGCAAATAAGACCGTATTTAATTGAAATCTATTATTGCATATTAAAGGTACACATTATTCTGTCAGAAAATCAGTGACATTTATGTAGTGCAGTCCTTGAGGGTAGTAAACATAATAAAAATCTACCTGTAAATGATGACTCAGTGTAAGTACAATCATGTTGAAATCATTACAATGTTTTGATTTGATTCTAACTTTGGAGAGTAATAAAGACAAGGCAGTTTTTGTTAGCTTACATGAAGTTTTCTTTGAGGTTTCCTGAGAATGTGGACCTGTAGTTTCCACTTGACATATGTAATTGTAAAACCAGTAGCTGTAAGCGCTACTGTGAATGGGAGAGTTTTCATCTCACTAAGAATTCACCCATTAATGAGAACTACCAATAATATGTTTGAAATACATATGCCCATTTTACTGTAGTCATAAGTATCACAGATAATGAGTAACTTCTTTCGCCATAGTCTCTACAGATACATTACCATTCATGCCAGTACACTTGATTTGCTGGACATTTCCCAATTCAGAAAATGTTATTAGATTCATTTGATATCTTGCACAACATTAATTAATTCTAAAGTATGTGTGTTAAAGCTATTGTAGAAACCTTCACACATCTGAGTGTGATCTCAGTATGTTTAACACTTATTAGTGTATGAGAAAATTTTTCAATTGTGGCAATAGCACCTAAAATATTACATCCTTTACAAATAAGAGAATTCTTTTATCAGTTTCACTTTTCATTTCATTAAATATTTTAATATACAAAGTAAACAATTAATTATTGATAAAATTATTCAAATAGATGCATAAAAAATCTACTCACCAAGCAGTGACAGAACACACACATAAAAGACTGTTGTGATTGGCAAGCTTTTGGAGTCAGTGGCTCCTTCTTCAGGCAGTAGGGTTGAAGGGGAAGGAAGAAGGGTGAAGGAAAAGGACTGGAGAGGCCTAGGAAAAGGGATAGATTTTGGGAAAGTCACCCAGAACTGTGGGTCAGGCGAGACTTACCATACGGCCCTTCTCATCCCATATGGAAAGTCTCCCATGACCTGCGATTATGGATGACCGTACGGGATGAGAAGGCCCGTGTGGTAAATCTCCCCTGACCCATTGTTCTGGGTGACTTCCCTGAAATCTAACCCTTTTCCTAGCCCTCTCCAGTCCTTTTCCTTCACCCTTCTTCCTTCCCCTTCAACCCTACTGCCTGAAGAAGGAGCCACTAGCTCCGAGAGCTTGCCAATCACAACAGACTTTTATGTGTGTGTTCTGCCGCCACTTGGTGAATAGATTTTTTTATCTATCCAATTAAATAAAGTAAACAGTTAGAAATTTGTGATATTTTCCAAGACATTGCAAGGTTATATAAACGTTATTTATTTTAGGTCACTGGACAGCAGTACAGATCAACAAACACTTGACCTGAAACGTCAGCTTCAGGTAATTGAACAGGAGGCTGCAATTCTGAGAACACGAACACAAGCCCTAGAAACTGAAAATGAAAAGCTTACTGCTGAAAACAAGAAATTGCAGCTTGTCAGAGGTACTAAGAAAACTATGAATAGTACTGCTACTGATGAAACGTCTGATAGAGCAGTAGAATTAAAGGAAAGAATAGCAGATTTGGAAAGGCAACTTGAAGAAGCAAACAAAAAGGTACTGTCTTATTTATTAAGTGCTTTAAAAGGTCATTTTCTTAATGCTTAACACAAAAAACTCTTATTCTTTATTTGTGGTTTGAATATGTCTTCTTTCTCTAAGGACTGTTCTATTAATAAATTGAGAAAGTTTCCTTTTTATTTCTATGTCCAGCATGGTACCCCATGCAGTTTTGTTGCATTATGGAGGAATAATGGATTAGTATGCATTAACTTTAATAAATTTTCTTGATATATACAGTGATGTGTGACCTAGTATTCAAATACAATCCATCTTAGTGATTGGTGTGCTTGTGTGCATTATGTGTGTGAAAAGCATTGAAAGAGAAAAACATACTAATTGAAGTCATTACAGAACCAAAGAAGAACCTTAAAGGAATGAAATAATTATGGAGTATGTAATGATTTACAGCTGTGTTGCACTTAAAATGCAGGCAAAAGCTAGGGTAACAATCTTCATTCATAAATGTTGAAAATCAAGTATTGAAAACTATTACTTCATTAGGGAGAGGCTTGTATCCATGGGAAAATAAGTACAAGTTAACTGACTACATTAGGCATCTATGAGTGTGGAGAGGGTAAGGAAGAAAGAACAAAAAACTTCCATCAAGTACTTCAATGGCAGATTGATAAAATTAATTTACAGAATCTAATCATATGTGGCAGTTTCCAAAAGGCTCAGGTAACAAGTAAATTAAACAATGGAAAGTCCAGGTTGGAATATAAACAGTTTTGAAAAGAATAGATTGCACTTTAGAGCGAAGCTTTCATCAGAAAAGAAAACATACACAGCCACAAAAACGGGTGTACCTAAGGCACATGTGACCACTATTACTGGTAGCTCTGGGCTGACTGCAGCTGTTGCATTCAACAGAAGCAACAGTCTGGAGTGGGGCAGGGAAAGCAGATGGATAGCAAGGTACAGGTGGGGGGAGAGGAGAGCGCTGTAAAGCAGAGAATGCTGGAACCAGAGGATGGAAGGACAAAGCTTCCAGATGCAGTTTAGTGAGGCTGGAGAGGGGGAGGAATGGGGGGGTGGGGACAGAAAAGAGGAGCGGAGCAGGGTGAGTGAATTGGGAGGAGGTGATAGGATAGAGGTGGGCAGAAACTGTTGGGTGGAAGATGTGGAGACAGTAAGGTTGAGGCCGGAGAATGTGTTGTACGGATGAAAGGCTGGTGGTGGAAGGGATAATCGAAATGGTCCAGGTTGTGAAGCAGCCATTAAAAGTTCTGTTTTCATTCAGCACAAAAGTTGCAGTCTGCCCAGAACAGCTGGAGGCAGCAGTCATGCATGCATGTAATGTGCCTCTTTGTGATGATAGGTGTGTATGTGTGTGTGTGTGTGTGTGTGTGTGTGTGTGTGTGTGTAATATTGTTCTTATACATACTCTGCTGTATTGTATTTTATTTTCCTGTAGATTTGATTTCATGTTGGGATTCCACAAATATATTGCACATATCCTGTATTCCCTCCTCCCTGTGTTCATCTCTTCATTCCCGTCTCCCTATCCTCTTGCCTTCCCAACTCTAGTTGTCTGTCCCCTCCTCCCTCATTAAAATCAAGAGCTCAGATGGAAACCCAGTTATAAGCAAAGAAGGGAAAGCATAAAGGTGGAATGAGTGTATAGAGGGTTCATACAAGGGCGATGTTCTTGAGGACAGTATTATGGAAATGGAAGAGGATGTAAATGAAGATGAAATGGGAGATATGATAGTGCATGAAGAGTTTCACAGAGCACTGAAAGACCTAAGTTGAAACAAGGCCCCGGGAGTAGACAACATTCCATTAGAACTACTGGCAGCTTTGGGAGAGCCAGCCCTGAGAAAGGTCTACCATCTGGTGACCAAGATGTATGAGACAGGTGAAATACCCTCATACTTCAAGAAGGATATAATAGTTCCAATCCCAAAGAAAGTAGGTGTTGACAGATGTGAAAATTTCTGAACTATCAGTTTAATAACTCACAGCTGCAAAATACTAACACGAATTCTTTACAGACGAATGAAAAAACTGGTAGAAGCCAACCCGGGGGAAGATCAGTTTGGATTCCGTAGAAGAAAGGCAAATCTACATTTCTAGCATTTGTAGACTTAGAGAAAGCTTTTGACATTGTTGACTGGAATACTCTCAAATTCTGAAGGTGTCAGGGGTCAAATACAGGGAGCAAAAGGCTATTTACAGTTTGTATAGTAACCAGATGACAGTTATAAGAGTCGAAGGGCATGAAACGGAAGCAGTGGTTGGGAAGGGAATGAGACAGGGTTGTAGCCTATCCCCGCTGTTATTCAATCTGTATATTGAGCAAGCAGTAAAGGAAACAAAAGAAAAATTCGGAGTAGGAATTAAAATCCATGGAGAAAAAATAAAAACCCTGGGGTTCGCCGATGACATTGTAATTCTGTCAGAGACAGCAAAAGATCTGGAAGAGCAGTTGAACAGAATGGACAGTGTGTTGATAGGAGGATATAAGATGAACATCAACAAAAGCAAAACATGGATAATGGAATGTAGTCGAATTAGGTCGGGTGATGCTGAGGGAATTAGGTTAGGAAAGGGGACGCTTAAAGCAGCAGATGAGTTTTGCTATTTGGGGAGCAAAGTAACTGATGATGGTCGAAGTAGAAATGATATAAAATGTAGACTGGCTCAGGCAAGGAAAGTGTTTCTGAAGAAGAGAAATTTGTTAACATCGAGTATAGATTTAAGTGTCAGGAAGTCTTTTCTAGAATAGAAGCTTTTGAAATGTGGTGCTACAGAAGAGTGCTGAAGATTATATGGGTAGATCACATAACTAATGAGGAGGTATTAAATAGAATTGGGGAGAAGTTTGTGGTACAACTTGACTAGAAAAAGGGATTGGTTAGTAGGACATGTTCTGAGGCATCAAGGGATCACCAATTTAGTACTGGAGGGCAGCATGGAGGGTAAAAATTGTAGAGGGAGACCAATAGATGAATACACTAAGCAGATTCGGAAGGATGCAGGTCGCAGTAGGTACTGGGAGATGTAGAAGCTTGCACAGGATATAGTAGCATGGAGAGCTCACAACAACAACCTTCTTTTCCCTCCCACCCTCTTTCCTCCCTCTCTGTGTGACAGACGGGGCGGGGGGGGGGGGGGGGGGGGAGGGGGGAGGGGCAGAGAAGAGGAGCTGAGAGAGCAAAAGACTGGTGGGTGCATTGGCAGAGAGCAGCACACAGTGAGGGTGAGAGAACATGATTGGGAGGTGGTGATAGGTAAGAGGGGGGCAGAAACCACCCTCTCTCCCAGTCCATCTCCTCCTCCCTCTCCTTCCATCCTCCGAACATCATCACCATATTCATCTCCTCCTGCCCACCTCTCTCTATCCATCTCCTTGTCCCCTTCTTTCTCTAATCATATTCTCCTCCCACTCTCCCCATCCATCTCACACTGCCCCTCCCTCTTTCCTTCTCTCCCTCTCTATTAGTCTCCTGCTGTCCTCTCTCCCTATCCATTTCCTCTTCCTCCTCTGACTCCCATCCTGCTTCCTCCCTCTGTCTACTTCCTCCTGCACACCTCTGTCTCTGCCCCTCCCCTATCTCAAACTTCCCCAGCTGGCCCATCCACATGTGTATGCTGCCCTGCAAAACAGGTTGATGAAGTAGACTGACACTATTCTAACACATCATGGTAGACAGCCTACACATCAGGACCTGGAAAACAGTTTCGTGACCCCAACATGTAGGGTGGCCTGCAAAGCAGATTGACTAGGCAGGCCAATACTACTCTCACACTTCTCACCTGTCATGCAGGGCAGCCTATGGCAGGGGTTACAAAAATGCATTTCCCTATATCTCCACTCCTATTGTAGCTGGGATGTTATAATCCCCATAGTGTTGATACTCGTGTGTGCTGCTGTTTTAGTGCCAAATTTAGCTGAAGTCAATCCCAGGGTTTGGAAGGATATTAGACATACACACATACACTCTGCTTTATACACTGCTGGAAAAAAATTAATACATCTGGAAACATGACATCAGTTTGATCCAATGATGGCATACACTACGTGGGAGATACTAGATGTACTGATAAGGGTTTCAGCACTGTCTACCAACAGATAGCATAATGGCATAACTACCAGAGCTCCATCTTTGTCTATCCTCGAATAGGGAAAGCTCACAGCCAGAAGGTTCAGAGTAGCGCAAACATGTGAAGCAAGGAGGCAACCATGCCACTTAGATCCAATTGTGGTTCCTACAGCCAACGGAGTAAATTTGAAAGGGGTCAGATTGTAGCCTTCCAAGTGGCAGGAGATCCTTTCAGAGAATTACCACACAAGTGGCATAACATGTGCAACAGTTCTGTTACCAGTGGTCATGTGAACATTCTCACATCCATAGACGAGGTTCTAGACATTCACACAGGACAGATGCCTGACGGAACCGTCATATTTAAGGGCAGCAGTGGCAGATCGTACAGCTGCCACAGCACAGGAAAGAGGGCCTGTGAGCCCAGCTGTGTCAACATGAACTGTTGCAAACTGATTATTAGCAGTGGCACTATGCACACCCACAACTCTAATCCATCTTCCACTAACACCACAGTATTAACATGTACATCTGGACTGATGTTGTCAGAGGATCACTTGAAAGATGGAATGTCATCTGTGGTCTTCAGTGATGAAAGCAGATTCTGCTTGCATGCAGGTGATGGTTGTTTGTGCATACAATGCAGACCTGGTGAGAGCTGTCTAGTAGAGCGCATTTGTCCAAGAGGCCCACCCCAGGCCTTATGGTCTGGGTTGTGATAAGCTACAATTCTTGTTCACCTTTGATGTTTCTGGAGGGGATGCTAAAACTGAGCTCAGTGTGTACTGTTCTTGGAACAGGAAGGTGGTGTGTTGTTTCAGCAGGATAATGATCACCCCCACGCTGCCCTTACAGCTCAATGTGCTCTGAAAGAGGGGCGGCAACTTCCCTTGCCAGCATGATCTTCAGGTTTGTCTCCAATACATGTGGCATATAATGAGAAGTGATCCATGTCACTTGTCAGCCAACAACTCTTACAGAACTAAATAAACAGGTTCAGCTGGAATGGAATAACATATCCCAGGACGGTATCCACCATCTGTATGATTGACTGGATGCCAGAGTCAGTGCCTGGATGCTACATCATGTACTAATACGGTGTTTCAGCATGAATCAATACCTGGTATCTCAGAGCTGATTGTTCTATTGATCTGTAAATGTAATCATTTCATGTACACAATATGCACTGTTGCAACAATAAATCTTGAGTGAATTGTAAACCTGTGAAAGGATGTACTAGTTTCCTTCCAGCAGTGTTTATAGAGAGATTAATTACTCATTGACATGTGTATATATAAGAGTGCTATTGATGTAAATTATCATATAGTAAATAAATAAAACATCTAGATCATTTCCTAATAAGTTAGAAACTAATACCTCAGTTAAGAAATGTGCTAAAGTTCACAAGCTCTGATACTGGCTCAGACCACTGTATACTAGTTGCAGAGTGTAAACTGTATAAAACATAGAAGCTCCAAAAACCTTAATAACACTGTCTACATATTGTAAGAAGAAAACATATGAAAGAAAGTCTGAAAGAGTAACTATAAAAGAAAAAATAACCTATGCTAAGAAAATAATTAGAGAAGCACAACAAGTGTCTGGACAGGAATCTGTTAGTGTAATAGATATTAATATATATGGCAGCTAGAATTTCACTTATAAAATTATGAACTGCAGTAAGAAAGATATTGTAAGAGTAGATGTCGTCTAAAAGGATCAATGTGTGAAGTCTTACAAAGAGTTATGGTGCAAAAAGAGGAAGACCTAGCAAAAGAAGAAGACAAGTTGAACCAATTACCAGAGAAAAGCTTTAGAAATTCAAAAAATGAAAACCAGAGTAACTATTGGAGCAGATAAAATAAATGCAGAGCTATTAAAATATATAATCATGATAGTAATCTATGCTGCCCAACAGGTAGATTACCTGAACATAAAAGACAGTAGAAGTAATATATCTGTTTAAGAAAGATAACCATGAAGTGTGTAAAAAATGCAGTGTTTCATTTTAACTAACTATGTAAGCTGTTGTTGCAGCCTTCAGTCAGAAGACTGATTTGATGCAGCTGCCCATGCTAATCTGTCTTGTGCAAGCCTATTTGTCTCTGCATAATTACCACAGACTTCATCCATGTGAACCTACTTACTGTATTCAAGTCATGGTCTTCATCTAAAGTTCTTATTATGTAAGTTGTATGTAAAAATAATAAGCAACAGACTTAAAACTAATTTCAGTAATTCTCACTGATGAGAAAAAAGAGTGGATTTAAGAAAGAAATTTCAGCTACCTATTACTTATTTAATCTGCAGTAAGAGAGAGAAGATGAGAATTCAAAATATGTTTCTGTAAACAGTGCTACACAGCTTCAGTGAATTAAAAGAACAGCATCATGAGACCACCAGACGCTGTTGTAGTGTGTATTCATTCATGAACGACCTGTTTTGGTCAAGTGACCTGTTTCGCTCAGCTGACTATTTTAAAGTCATAGATACCATTACATTAGGTTAAAGGAAGGTTCGTTGCTGTTGAGTATGTAACTGCAACTGATATATATTTATGTACTTTTCACCGAGGAACCTTCCTGTGACCTGATGTAATGCTATTCTTGACTTGGAGGTGGTTGCTTGACTAAAACGGATTGTCCACAAAGAAATACACATTACAGCAGCTTCTGGTGGTTTCATGATGCCACTCTTTAGATGAGAATTCAACCTGCAAACAAATGTATCTTTCACAGGCTTTGTATTTAAAGCAGTTGACACTGTAAAGAGCAATAATGGATATCACAGCAAGTTAATAAAAGCCATAACATTTATATAATGCTGTATAAGGAATCATTCAAGACAGATGAAATTTTTAAGAAATGAAATAGTGTGATGGGGTCTCCAATAACACACACACATACCACCACCAGCATCATTATCTTTGTCACCATTGTCAGTCATTTGGCATTGGTTCCTGAGGCCACCTTGAAACATCTCTCTGCATTATTGTCTTCAGCTTCCATGTTGCCCCTGCAAATTTTCTGATTTCACTAAATTCATAACAATTTTGAAACTGGAAGCAGTATTTAAACTATATTAAACTATCAAAAAATCGAGCCTATAATTTAAAAAATTTACTTTTTGCAGGTATGTCCATTGATGTGGCAATACACAGATGGTTACTTTTTGTTGTTGTGGTCTACAGTCCTGAGACTGGTTTGACGCAGTTCTCCATGCTACTCTATCATGTGCAAGCTTCTTCATGTCCCAGTACCTACTGCAACCTACATCCATCTTAATCTGCTTGGTCTCCCTCTGCAACTTTTACCCTCCACACTGCCCTCCAATACTAAATTGGTGATCCCTCCATGCCTCAGAACATATCCTACCAGCCGATCCCTTCTTCTAGTCAAGTTGTGCCACAAACTCCTCTTCTCCCCAATTCTATTCAATACCTCCTCATTAGTTTGTGATCTACCCATCTAATCTTCAGCATTCTTCCGTAGCACCACATTTCGAAAGCTTCTATTCTCTTCTTATCCAAACTGTTTATTGTCCATGTTTCACTTCCATGCATGGTTACACTCCATAAAAATACTTTCAGAAACGGCTTCCTGACACTTAAATCTATACTCAATGTTAACAAATTTCTCTTCTTAAGAAACACTTTCCTTGCCATTGCCCATCTACATTTTATATCTTCTCTACTTCAACCATCATCAGTTATTTTCCTCACCAAGTAGCAAAACACCTTTACTACTTTAAGTGTCTCATTTCCTAATGTAATTCCCTCAGCATTACCCAACTTAATTTGACTACATTCCATTATCCTCGTTTTGCTTTTCTTGATGTTCATCTTATATCCTCCTTTCAAGACACTGTCCATTCCGTTCAACAGCTCTTCCAAGTCCTTTGCTGTCTCTGACAGAATTACAATGTCACCGACGAACTTCAAAGATTTTATTTCTTCTCCATGGATTTTTGTGGTGTCACCGCCAGACACCACACTTGCTAGGTGGTAGCCTTTAAATCGGCCGCGGTCCATTAGTATACGTCGGACCCGCGTGTCGCCACTGTCAGTGATCGCAGACCGAGCGCCACCACACGGCAGGTCTGGAGAGACGTACTAGCACTCGCCCCAGTTGTACAGCCGACGTTCATAGCAATGGTTCACTGACAAATACGCTCTCATTAGCTGAGACGATAGTTAGCATGGCCTTCAGCTACATTTGCTATGACCTAGCAAGGCACCGTATTCAACTGATAATTAATATTATGAAGCATGTATCGTAACGAGAGATGTTCTACAATTGTGGATTAAAGTTAAGTATTCTACCAGTTACCTCCTGTTTTGCTAGTCTTATTTCTCTGACCTGTTCCAGACCTAACGCCAGTCAGCGTGTAATTAAACGCGTGCATTTCGGCCTCCTCTGGAAAAACAGTGTTGGCTCTTCTGCCAACACTACAATTTTAATACCTACTCCTAATTTTTCTTTTGTTTCCTTTACTGCTTGCTCAATATACAGATTGAATAACATCAGGGAGTGGCTACAACCCTGTCTCACTCCCTTCCCAATCACTGCTTCCATTTCATGCCCCTCGACTCTTATAACTGCCATCTGGTTTCTATAAAAACTGTAAATAGCCTTTTGCTCCCTGTATTTTACCCCTGCCACCTTTACAATTTGAAAGAGAGTATTCCAGTCAACATTGTCAAAAGCTTTCTCTAAGTCTACAAATGCTAGAAACATAGGTTTGCCTTTCCTTAATCTTTCTTCTAAGATAAGTCATAGGGTGAGTATTGCCTCACGTGTTCTAATACTTCTATGGAATCCAAATTGATCTTCCCCAGGATCGGCTTCTACCAGTTTTTCCATTTGTCTGTAAAGAATTCGTGTTAGTATTTTGCAGCTGTGACTTATTAAGCTGATAGTTTGGTAATTTTCACATCTGTCAACACCTGCTTTCTTTGGGATTGGAATTATTATATTCTTTTTGAAGTCTGAGGGTATTTTGCCATTCTCATACATCTTGCTCACCAGATGGTAGAGATTTGTCAGGACTGGCTCTCCCAAGGCTGTCAGTAGTTCTAATGGAATGTTGTCTACTCCCATTGCCTTGTTTTGACTTAGGTCTTTCAGTGCTCTGTCAAACTCTTCACGCAGTATCATATCTCCTAATTTATCTTCATCTACATCATCTTCCATTTCCATAATATTGTCCTCAAGTACGTCACCCTTGTATAGACCCTCTATATACTCCTTCCACCTTACTGCTTTCCGTTCTTTGCTGAGAACTGGGTTTCCATCTGAGCTCTTGATATTCATACGAGTGGTTCTTTTTTCTCCAAAGGACTCTTTAATTTTCCTGCAGGCAGTATCTGTCTTACCCCTAGTGAGATAAGCCTCTACATCCTTACATTTGTCCTCTAGCCATTCCTGCTTAGCAATTTTGCACTTCTTGTTGATCTCATTTTTGAGACGTTTGTATACCTTTTTGCCTGCTTCATTTACTGCATTTTTATATTTTCTCCTTTCATCAATTAAATTCAATATTTCTACTGTTACCCAAGGATTTCTATGAGCCCTCATCTTTTTACCTACTTGATCCTCTGCTGCCTTCATTACTTCATTCCTCAGAGCTACCCATTCTTCTTCTACTGTATTTCTTTCCCCCATTCCTGTCAATTGTTCCCATTTGCTGTCCCTGAAACTCTGTACAACCTCTGTTTTAGTCAGTTTATCCAGGTCCCATCTCCTTAAATTCCCACCTTTTTGTAGTTTCTTCAGTTTTAATCTACAGTTCATAACCAATAGATTGTGGTCGGAGTCCACATCTACCCCTGGAAATGTCTTACAATTTAAGACCTGGTTCCTAAATCTCTGTCTTACCATTATATATTCTGTCTGATACCTTCTAGTATCTCCAGGCTTCTTCCATGTATACAACCTTCTTTCATGATTCTTGAACCAAGTTTTAACTACGGTTACTTACCGTATGTAATTTGTCATTTGAACTATCTATTTAAACAGTGATATGTTGAGATCTCTAAAATTAAAACTTAAGTTAAGGCTTTCTGAAGCAAAGATTTGGTATGAAGCAAATATCACATTTAAGATAATTTGGCTGTCAAGGAGGCCTACACAATGATAAAGATCTGAATGTAAAGCTAGCCAGATTTGCTTTTTTCCAGCAAAAAAAGTTCTTTAATCCATTTACCATTGACTTGCCTGGCTACATGGGTCACCGATCCCCATTTAAATTTAGCTGTGGTCTTAACAGATACTTACATTCAGGACAACGTTGACATTGGAATTTCTGATAACAAGTGGATACTCAAGTGAAGATCACAGAACAAAATACATAATGTGACAGGAGCCATAAGAAGCACCTCTTGAATGTAAACTAAGTAAATACCACGACACCTGGTATGAATACATACAGAGCTGTTAAGAAAATTATCATTCCTATTATTTTATATCAGTTGTTCGATAGGACCTAATTTTCTTGGGTGCTGAGAAGGCGTCTCTCCTCAGATAATCTGACCTACAGAAAAAAAATTGTCAGAGCTGTGATGAAAACAAATGACAGGCAGTCATGCAAACCATCAAAGGCCTCATGTTATTGCCAATTCCTCTTCCATTTACACATGAAATACTTCTCTTTGAGCTAAAAACCACACAACTTTTCGATTGAAATTCTTTTACACATGCTTATGAAACAAAGCATATACCTCTCTAATATTGTCCCTTTTAAAGACCAGAAGTAGCAGTTGTGGTAATAATTAATGTCATCATCATCATCATCTTTATATTTGTTTTTATTTATTTTTTGTTTTGTGTACTTTTTAAGTGCATATTAATATAGGATTAATACAGACAGCCAAATAATAGGAGCTTGACACCCAAAATATGTTGCTGAGGATTATGTTTATTACATTAGTGGCTCTGATAAAGTAATGAAGTAAACTGTAACAGCAATGGGTACAGAGCAGTGTCTCACACAGAGCATTTGTAAATGTTTGCTGCCTTTTCTTATCATTTCTATATTTTAATGGCTCTTAAAATAACTGTAGCTTTTTGGCATTAAATTGCCCAAATAATGCAGTACTTGATGATGGTTCTAAACTATTGTATCCAAGAACTATGCAGCCTTGTCAGCATGTACATAGAAGAGAGTAGCCTATCTTAACATCACCCAAGTACAGGGTACAGGGTGTTCTTAATTAAAGTTCCAGTTTCAAAATACTGTAGAAAAACAACCAATGCTCAGAATGACATCAAATTTAAACTGCTTGTTATTGATACATGGGGAATGTCGTGGAACAAAAAAAGTTCACAAAAACTTGATCACTAGATGGTGCTGTAACCTTCACAATATGTCCAGAGCCAGTTGCAGCACAAGCCTGTTCCTTGGTTTGCATCTTAGATGTCCATGAAGGATCACGCATTGCCGGTAAATAATTTGAAAAGATAGGTTCTCTTGAAATGTAATGTGGCACAGTGGTAAAAACATTTTGATCCAAAGTCTGTCAGAGGTGTGCCCACAACATTGCAGTAGGGGTGCAGAGGGAATTCCCCAAACATTAGATATGCCAGTGAGCACAGTGCATGAAATCCTATGAAACATCCTGAAAAGCTATCCACAAAAAACCACCTGCGTTTAGGAGTTGCTTCCTGCTGACTTTCCAGCAATACAAACATTCACTCTGGAATTTCTTACTGATATGGAAGTGGATGATGGATGGCCATGGAACAGACAAAGCCTATTTACATCTCAAAGGTCATGTCAAAATGCAGAATTGCAGAATATGGACAATGGAAAATCTACACACACATCATACAGTATGACTTCATTCTGCAAAGGTGACTGGGAGGTGCAAGTTGGCAAGTTGATGGCATTGTTTATCATAGGACTATATTTTTTGGAGGAGATGAATCCTACAGATCCTGTCATCTGTACCATCACTGGTAAATACTAGGAGACTCTTTTGCACACCAATGTCGTTCCAACCCTTCAGCGGTGTAGATGTGTGGGTAGTATCATTTTTATACAAGGTGGCACTTCTCCACACATTGCACAGTCAGTGAAGCTGCTGCTGCAGAGGTGTTTCAGAAATGCTAAAATCATCATCATCTGCTATATCTCTACAGTCTGGCCATCCAGATTACCTGATCTTAATCTGTGTGACTTCTGGTTGTGGAATTATGTGAAAGAAATTGTGTTCAGTGCTCGAATTATGATTGTAGCTGGACTGAAGGTATGCATTGTGCCACACATTTGAGTGCGAAACATGACTCTGTCATCTGTTGTGGAACATGCTGTTTCTCGATTTCAAATTGTGACATAAAATGGTGGACAGCATATTGAACATGTCTTGCACCAATCTCATGACAATTAGAAACAGATGTCATTTTGCTTTTTGTGTCGTTTTTGGCCTCAGGACAATTGAAAACCAAATTTTCCCATCTGATGTGGTACGACATTGACATGCTTACCTAACTTATAGAGCCAAAATTGTTGACTGCCAAATTTGTGCAGTCATGTACATTGAAAAGCATGGATGGTGTAATGTGCAACTCAAACCATAGCTATCATATTGCTATTTATCTGTTATTTATAACTGAACCATTTATGCTAAGATTCTTACAGTGCCATCTCTTGGTAAAATTTTTGTTAGAATTTTTTTGGTTCTATGATGTTTTCCCTTTGTCAATAATATGCTGTTCAAATTTGAGATCATTCTGAGAAGTGTTTCTCTTTCTACAACATTTTGAAAGTGGAACTTTAATTATGGACACCCTATATATATCTGGAAGGGAAGGCATTAAATATCATTGGTAGGTGGTATTTGATAAGCTGAAAGAGAACTATGAGAATTTAATTGTGCAATGCTTACTTCCTGGGAATCATCTAACTTCTTGCTTATTCAGTGACCCTCCAATATTTAATCATTACTTCACACACACACACACACACACACACACACACACACACACATACACACATACACACACACAACAGAGGGGGAGAGGGGGGGGAGGACAGAGAGAGAGAAGAGAACGTGTAGAGAGAGAGAGAGAGAGAGAGAGAGAGAGAGAGAGAGAGAAGAGAACATGTAGTGAGTCTTGACATTCAGTAGAAATATTTGATGGTTTGTCTTAAAAGTACTGTAAATTTACAAGGTGGTGCTCTCTAATTCCACTTATTTCATAGGTTAAAGAACTCCAAACAAAGATTGATGAGCAGGAAAATGAGAAAAAGACAGCAGAACCAAAAAAGAAAACTGTTAGTCCAGAAGTTTCAAAACTCAGGAAAGAGGTGAAGGCAAAGACTGAAGAACTGGAGAAGTTAAAGACTAATTTTACGAAGGTATGTAAAATTTTGCTACATTTCCATTAATAGTAACAATATTACTCAATTTTCTAGTTGTTCATATGATTGTAGACTGCAGTTAATCCTGGTATCTTTGCTGCTAATACCAACAGTGCAAGTTTATCATTTGCTGTTTATACTTCTGATTTAAACTGATGCAAAATATCAAAATATTTGGACCTGCCAGTGGTCACATGACTGGCTGGATCATGATACTGTGTGATGGAGAGTATCTCACAATGAACATCGTTTCCCATAGTGATAGTAAGGATTTGACTACTAAACGTCACTGATTCCGTAAGGATCAGTGAAGACTTCACTGGCTTATATGAGACCCCGAACACTGAATCAAAAACTCTGTTTATTATTTTAAAAGACGTTTTTGCTTGTCTTGTTTGTCAATGGATAACTTAAGAAGATGATGGTGCCTCGAATATGAGAGGTAAGTTCAAAGGACTAAAAAGTTAGTTTTGGACATACAACCAAAAGCATGTTACATGTACTGCACTGCTCACAGTTTAGACGTGGCAGTTGTAAAAAGTCTCCGCCATCTTATGTATATAAGGGATATTATGGCTTTAGCCAAGGACTTAATAAACACCGAAGGGAATCCAAGAAAATGACGGGACTTTTCAGAAGCATACGCTGTGATAGCGCCAACGACCAAGCTGGTCTACTACCCCTGTGGCCAACTCTATCAACTGTGTGAGCTTCTAGTATCTTGAGAATATTGAAAAACTTTGAAGAACTTCTAGAGTTTTTTGAAACATTTTCTGCAGGGGACAAAACAGAGACAGGTTACAAATGTGCAGGCTACCGTTAGTCAATGTTGCAATTCAAGACTTATTTCTTCTTACGTCTTTATTGCCATGCAATGAACCCAGTAGAGGATGTCAATGAAAAAATTCAATGCTCTCATCTAAGTGTTGCTTACCTGGAACAAATATATGAGGGCTTGATTTGTATATTGAATGGAAGGCTTGATAGTTTTGAACACTTTTGGGAATTGTGTTTAAATTAAAAAAGTTCAGAAGTTGATGATACGTCACTTCCTCAGAATTGAAGTACACCAAAGAAGTATGAAAACAATGAAGCCAGCTCACCACACACTTTCAAAACCCCAAAGGGATACTACAAAGCTGTTCACATTGAAGTTTGTGAAATGGTGCAGTCTTGCATTACTGACCGGTTTGCTTCAACTGGACTCAAACAAGTCATTGCAGTTGAACAAGAGTGCTTGCTTTTAGTAAACAGAGGTGAAACAAATTTGGAAAAATCAACTGAGTTTTTCAAAAATGATCTAGACATTGAGAGACTGCACTTACACTTGAATATGTTAGCCAATATCGCTAATAAAAAAACAACTGGTCTTAAAAAATATGCATGATGTAAGAAAGTACTTTACACAAGAGCCTGCACTTGGGGAAATGTTATGTGAAGAAGTGAAGTGCATTAAGCTTCTCCAAGTAGTTCCAATCAGAACAGCAACAGCAGAACAGTCATTTAGTGCCCTTAGATGTCTGAAATCATATCTCCGATCAACAATGGGACAGAAGCAATTGAACAACTTGGCTGTTCTTCATGCCTACCAAGATATTTTGGATGAATTGGATATCCGTCCAGTCATTAACAACTTCATATTCAGTAATCCAGTCAGACGGTCAAAATTTGCACCTTTCTAAAGACACTCTAGCCGTAATAATGGCATTTAGAGCAATATTAAAAATCTTTATAAAAGAGAGAATTAAATATACACATAATGTTAAATTTTCGGTTTCAAAATATTAGTACTAGTTTAGTACTGTATTAGTTATTTTCAAATACTTAAATATTTTTAGGGTGTACTTTTTGACTGAAAGTATTAGGCATACTGTATTAACTTCATTAACTGTGTTAAACCATTAACTTTGAGATATTGTTTTTATTTAATTAACCCTCAGCTTATTCAAAGTAAGCTTAAATTAGCTATTTCACTTATTAATCAAAGTGCTATTACTGCGTGACAGCAATATCTTATGTTTTACTCTTTTAATGATAGTTTAGGATTTATTTAAATATAATTTCAGTCTTTTCAGAGCCATATATTCACTACTCTGTAATAGTCTATAAGCATGATTATTACTGTAAATTAAATTAGCTTTTTATGAAAATACCATGTGTGTTTATGTTTTGCTTCTTTTTCCAAAGCCAAAAAATGTGTCAGGCTTGTTGAGTTTCCCAGAGTGTCAAGAGTCCAGTTTTTGGGGTTCTAATGTTGACCGTATGACTCTAAAAGGCTTAAAAATTTTTCAAAACTCACTATTTTTCATCTAAAATTTAGAAAATTTCCCCGGGCAAGACCCCTAGCAGGCCCCCCCCCCCCCCCTCCAATATTTTGTATAAGTCAGTGCCCCTGCAGACGAGAGACGAGTATACGGTAATATCAACAGCAGCAGAAAATGGTGTAATGGGGGAGGGAATTTTTTATGAATAGTTACAAAGTACACAACTGTGACGAAACCATGGATAACAGAAGAAATACTTCAGTTGATCAATGAAAGGAGGAAGTGCAAAAATGTTCCGGAAATTCAGGAATACAGAAATACGAGTTACTTGGGAAAGAAATAAATCAGATGTGCTGGGGCGCTAAGGCAAAATGGCTGCATGAAAAATTGTTGGAAGTACTGACTCAGCAGATAAAAAAGTCAAAATAGCCTTCAGTGAAATTAAAAACAAGGATGGTAACATTAAGAGTGCAATGTTAAATGCAGAGAAGAGAGTAGATAGGTGGAAAGAATACATTGAAGGCCTCTATGAGGGGGAAGAATCGTCTCACAATATGATACAAAAAGAAACAGCATTCGATATAGAAGAGATAGGGGATGCAGTATTAGAACTAGAAATTAAAAGGGCTTTGGAAGACAGGATCAAATAAGGCAGAAGACATAGATGACATTGCATCAGAATTTCTGAAGTCATTGGGGGAATTGGCAACAAAACAACTGTTCAGTTTGGTATGTAAAATGTCTGAGACTGGCGACATACAATCAGATTTTCAGGAAAACATTGTCCACACAATTCCGAAGACTGCAAGAGCTGACAAGTGCAAGAAATATTGCACAGTCATCCTAACAGCTCATGCATCCAAGTTGTCAACAAGACTAATACACAGAGGAATGGAGAAGAAAGTTGAGGAGGCATTAGATGGCAATCAATTTGGCTGTACGAAAGGTAAAGGCACCTGAGAGGCAGTTCTGATGTTGTGATTCATAATGGAGGCAAGACAAAATAAAATTCAGGACATGTTCATATGATTTGTCAACCTGGAAAAAGCATTCAACAATATCAAATGGTGCAAGGTGTTTGAAATTTTGAGAAAAATAGGAATAAGTTATAGGGAGGGATGGGTAACATGTAGAAGAGCCAGAGGGAACAATAAGAGTGGAAGACCAAGAGCAAAGTGCTCAGGGTAAAATAGTGTAAGACAAGGATGTAGTCTTTCACCCCCTACTCTTCAGTCTATGCACTGAAGAAGCAATGAGAAAATAAAATTAAGTTTGGAGAGTGGAATTAAAATTCAAGGTAAAAGGACATCAATGACAAGATTTGTTGATAATAAGATTCAATGATGTCATTGCTGTCCTGAGTGAAAGTGAAGAAGACTTATGGGATCTGCTGAAAGGAATCAACAGTCTAATGAGTACAGAATATGGACTGAAAGTAAATCAAAGAAAGATGAAAGTAATAAGAAATAGCAGGAATGAGAACAGCAAGAAACTCGACATTAGGATTAATGGTCATGAATTAGGGAAAGTTAAGGAATTCTGCCACCTAGGCAGCAAAATAACCGGTGATAGATGGAGCAAGGAGGATATCAAAAGCAGACTATTTTTGTTTTCTTTTGTTTTGTTTTTTGTTTCTTAGAGTCATCAGTTTTGTGACTGGTTTGATGCCACCCCATGAATTCCTCTCCTGTGCCAACCTCTTCATCTCAGAGTAGCACTTGCAACCTATTTCCTCAATTATTTGCTGGATGTATTCCAATCTCTGTCTTCCTCTACAATTTTTGCCCTCCATAGCTCCCTCTAGTACCGTGGAAGTCATTCCCTTCTTTCTGTCAGTGTTTTCTACATATTCCTTTCCTTTATAGTTCTGAATAGAAGCTCCTCATTCCTTATCTTACCATTCCATCTAATTTTCAGCATTCACCTGTAACACCACGTCTCAAATGCTTCTGTTCTCTTCTGTTCTGGTTTTTCCCACAGTCCATGTTTCACTACCATACAATGCTGTGCTCCAAACATCCATTCTCAGAAATTTCTTCCTCAAATTAAGGCCTGCGTTTGATACTAGTGGACTTCTCTTTGCCAAGAGTGCCCGTTTTGCCAATGCTAGTGTGCTTTTGATGTTCTCCTTGTTCTGTTCGCCACTGGTTGTTTTGCTGCTTAGGTAATAGTAAACTTCATCTACTTCGTGACCATCAGTCCTAATTTTAAGTTTCTCATTGTTCGCATTTCTGTGACTTTTCAATACTTTCATCTTTCTTCAATTTACTCTCAATCCATGTTCTGTACTACAGACTCTTCATTTCATTCAGCAGATCATGTAATTCTTCTTCACTTCTACTCAGGATGGCAATATCATCAGTGAATCATATCACTGATATCCCTTCAGCTTGAATTTTAATACCACTCTTGAACCTTTCTTTTATTTTATTTCCACCATTGCTTCTTCGATGTACGGATTGAACAGTAGGAGTGAAAGACTACATCACTGTCTTACATCCTTTTTAGTCAGAGCACTTCATTCTTGGTTGTCGACTCTCATTAATCCCTCGTGGCTATTGTACATATTGTGTATTACCCATCTCACCCTATAGCTTGCCTCTGTTTATCTCAGAATTTTGAACGTCTTGCACCATTTTACATTGCCGAAAACTTTTTTCAGATCTACAAATCCTATGAATGTGTCTTGATTTTTCTTTAGTTATGCTTCCATTATCAACCGCAATGTCAGAATTGCCTCTCTGGTACTTTTACCTTTCCTGAAGCCAAACTGATTGTTATCTAATACATGCTCAGTTTTCTTTTCCTTTTTTTTGTGTATTATTCTGGTCAGCAACTTGGATGAATGAACTGTTAAGCTGACTGTGCAATAATTCTCCCACATGTCAGCTCTTGCAGTCTCCAGAATTGTGCGGATGATATTTTTCTGAAAAGTCAGATGGTATGTCACCAGACACATGCATTCTACATACCAATGTGAATAGTTGTTTTGTTGCCACTTTCCCCAATGATGAAATTATGATGGAATGTTATCTGTCTCTTCTGCCTTATTTGATCTTATGTCCTCCAAAGCTTTCTTAAATTCTGATTCTAATACTGGATCCCCTATCTCTCCTAAATCAACTCCTGTTTCTTCTTCTATCACATCAGACATATCTTCCCCCTCATAGAGTCCTTCAATGAACTCTTTCTATCTATCCGCTCTTTCCTCTGCATTTAACAGTGGAATTCCCATTGCACTCTTAATGTTACCATCCTTGCTTTTAATTTCACCAAGGGTTGTTTTAGTTTTCTATATGCTGAGTCAGTCCTTCCGACAATCATTTCTTTTTCGATGTCTTCATATTTTTCATGTGGCCATTTTGTCTTAGCTTCCCTGCACTGCCTGTTAATTTCATTCCTCAGGAACTTGTATTGATGTATTCCTGAATTTCCATGAACTTTTTTTGTACTTTCTTTTTGCATCTCTCAATTGAAGTATTTCTTCTGTTACCCATTGTTTTTTTTATCCTCCCCCCCCCCCCCCCTACCTTCTGTGTGACTACTTTTTTTTCCAATTTCTGTAGTTGCCCTTTTTAGAGATGTCCATTCCTGTTCAACTGTGCTGCCTACTGAGCTGTTTTTTGTTGCTGTAGCTATAGCCTTAGAGAACTTAAAGTTTATCTTGTCATTATTTAGTACTTAGTATCTCAATGCCAACGGCCTTGCAGCAGTGGTAACACCAGTTCTCGTCAGATCACCAAAGTGAAGCACTGTCGGGCTGGGCTAGCACTTGGATGGGTGACCAACTGGTCTGCCGAGCTCTGTTGGCAAGCGGGTGCACTCAGCCATTGTGAGACAATTTGGCTGGGAGAGTGGTGTGCTGCCACGTGCCCCTCCACATCTGCATCCAGTGACATCTGTAGACTGAGGATGACATGGCGGCCAATCGGTACCGTTGGGCCTTCATGGCCTGTTCGGGCAGAGTTTAGTTTTTTAGTTTTAAAATCTCACTTCTTTGCATATTGACTCTTTCTGACTAGTCTCTTAAACTTCAGCCTACTCTTCATCACTACTACATTATGATCTGAGTCTATATTTGCTGTTGGGTATGCCTTACAATCCAGTATCTCATTTTGGAATCTCTGCCTCACCATGATGTCCTCTAACTGAAATCCTCTCAATATCACCTGGCCTTCTCCAAGTATACCTCCTCATCTTGTGATTCTTGAACAGAGTGTTCACTATTACTAGCTGAAATTTACCACAGAACACAATTACTCTTTCTCCTCACTTATTCCTTGTCCCAAACCCATATTCTCGTGTAACCTTTCCTTCTACTCCTTCCCCTACAACTGCATTCGAGTCCCCCTTGACTATATGATTTTCATCTCATTTTATGTACTGTATTACCCTTTCAATACCCTGTTGTACTTTCTCTATCTCAGTCTAGCACTGGCAAAAAGGGCATTTCTGTCCAAGAGAAGTCTACTCGTGTCGAACATAGACCTTAATTTGAGAAAGAAATTTCTGAGAATTTATATTTGGAGCACAGCATTGTATGGTAGTGCAACATGGACTATGAGAAAACCAGAACAGAAGAGATTCAAGGAATTTAGGATATGGTACTACAGAAAAATGTTGAAAATTTGGTGGACTGACGGGGTAAGGAATGAAGAGGTCCTCCACAGAATCAGGAATTGTCTGAAATTTTCTTCATGAGCTTTGGATGATGTATTTCATCTTTTAATCTTGGTCCTAATATTTTTCTCATAACTCTGTGTTCTTCAGTTTCTAATTACTCTTTTAATGTTTTTATATCTCTGGTGTAAGTAGTGATTGTAGTTTTGGCACAGTAGTATAATGTCAGAGTGTAAGTTCTAGGAAAGGCATCTTTTAAAATAATTTCAGGAGAGGCACCTTTTATGATATTTGTTATGCTTTATTTATTTTTTATGGAAAAGCTATTTCTATTTTTAGAAGTTTAGGTTCTGTAGCATTCTTTTTGTTTCCATTTTCACTGATCCATGCGTGTTTACATTCATTAACACAAAATTCTATATTTACCTGCAATAAGATTTTCCATGTCTTTACTGCTAAACTTCACATGGCAAAAATGGCATATGGCATATCTTTCCTTTTCTTCTAAAAATAAAGACAATTAATGACCCACTTGAAAATTTCAGTTTCAAACCCAGTAACTAAAAGAAAAGATAGTTGTGTGCTTATGGATGTCTAATTATTTGCAGACTGAAAGTGAAAATGAAAAATTAAACCAGGAACTAAAACGGTTGAAAGATGAAGCTTTACAAGATGTGCTGAGGTACTACAAGCAACGTTCTCCAAAGAAACCCACTGATCTGACAACTAAAGTACAGATGAAGAAAATGGTTGAGGATCTAGAGAATGAAATTGGTAACTCTTTTTTGTTATTAAATTGTTTTAGTGTGTAGTTCATATGTTCCAAAATGACTGTTATGAGTAAACTGTACTACTGTTGTGCAGGAGACATCTTGGTAATTTTGAACAAATCAGAAACAGAAAATCTGAGACTGAAAGGCGGGATGAAGGCATCTGCTGTTGTTGAAGATGATAAACTGCTGAAAGAAGCTAAAGATAAACTGGAGAAAGATCTGGAAAAGGCGACTGGCAGAGTAGAGCAACTTGAGAGGGAACTTAGAGAAGAGAAAGATAAAGCTGAGAAAGACAGAAAGAAAGCAGTGAAGGACAAGAAAGTACTTGAGGAAGGTTTGTAATTAATCATATGTACGGATTTTACGTTGATGTGTATATTCATTTCCTGCTTGTTATTTACTTGGTGGATGCCATTTAGTTTCCAGAAATTCTATATATGAGTTATGTATAATTTGTGGAAGGGGTCTTTTGAAATGGATTACTTATGTGTGCATTCTTCTTATTGGCAGGAAAACAACTGCAAACAAATCCATCAGTAGCTTTCTCCTACTTTCCAAGCTTCAGAGGCTATGGCCAAGCCATTTCTTTGATATACCCTTTCTACCTGAAGTACTAGTCCAGTAAGCTATGCAGAAGAGCTTCTGGTGTATTTGGAAAGTAAGATAGAAGTACTGTCATAATGGAATCTTTGAGGATAGGTCATTAGTCCTGCCTGGATAGCCTGTTAAAAGCAAGGATCCAGGTTTGAGTCCCAGTCAGTTCTAATCTGTCATAAAAGATTCAAAACAGGCTATTCAAGAACTGAAAAAGCCAAACACATCAACAAGCAGTACAAGGCTCTATCTGCAGCTTTAATCCAAGCTGAAGCTAAGATTTTGTTTGCAGATCCCACTAAAGCACAGAACATTCCTGCATTTTTCTCAGCCAGTTCACATCATATTGATCATTGTAAGCATGAAGTTGTCTTCATGACATGGAAGCAGTTGAGGCAGATGGACCCTGATCAAAAGAATTTGTAACAAATTATTACAATCATTACACACCAAAGCATATTTTAATTTGGAAAAAGAGGTCTATTTTGGAAACAAATGCCTGGTTGTAACATTCATTTCTATTAATGAAGTATCTGCTCATAGTTTTAGGGCCACTACGTTTTGATGCACACTTTTTCAGAAGAGGCACATAAAGTACTTGTAAATAAGAAGCTGTAATGATCTGTCATTCACAAAATCTAGATCTACATACAAACTCTGAAAGACACCATACAATGCATGATGGAGGGTACATTGTACACTATTAGGCGTGCCCTTTCCTGTTACACTTGAAGTGGAACAATGGATAAATGATTGTCTAATGTATCCATATCAGCTCTAATTTATCCTGTCTTGTCTTTGTGGTCCTTTACATGAGATGTACACTGTTGGCAGTACGATCTTTCTGCAGTCAGTCACAAATGCCAGTTCTGTTAACTTTTCTCAATAGTGTTTCACGAAAAGAACATCATTATCTTCAGTCCAGAGACTCCCACTTGATTTCACAAAGCATCTCTGTAATACTTGCATGTTGATCAGATGTACCAGTAACAAATCTAGCAGCATGCCTCTGAATTGCTTTAGCATCTTCCTTTAATGTGGCCTAGTGGGGTCCCCAAACTGTTGAGCAGTAATCAAGATGAACCACACTGTTGTAGAATTTCCCAATAAAGTGAAGTCGACTATTTGCCCTGCCTACAACTGACCTTATGCCCTCATTCCATTTCATATCGCTTTGCAATGTTACACCTAGGTATTTAATTGGCATGACTGTTTCAAGCAGCACACCACTAATACTGAATTTGAATATTACAGGATTGTTTTTCCCTCTTGTCTGCACTAGCTTACACTTAACTATATTTAGAGCAAGTTGTCATAATACAACCACATAGAATTTCTGTCTTAAGTCATCATGTATGTTATTGTCACACAATGATGATGCTTTCCTCTACTCTACAGCTTCATCAGCAAATGGTCACAGATTGCTGCTCACCCTTTCCATCAGATTGTTTATCTATGTAGAGAACAAGAGTGGTCCTATCACGCTTCTCTGGGCCCGTCCTGATGATGCCCTTCTCCCTGATTAATACTCGCTATCCAGGACAACATACTGGGTTCTCTTACTTAAAGAGTCTTCGAGCCACTCACATATATGCTCAGACTTATGTTATCAGTCAAACACATTCTGGGAATCTAGGAATATGAAATCTGTCAGTTGCCCTCCATCGATTGTCATTGGAAGAATTTGGTTAGAGTAGGTTGACTGTTCATAAGTTGACTGTTCA
The DNA here is from genome assembly GCF_023864345.2 of Schistocerca serialis cubense. NCBI lineage: Eukaryota > Metazoa > Arthropoda > Insecta > Orthoptera > Acrididae > Schistocerca > Schistocerca serialis. The sequence continues at coordinate 110,421,952 of NC_064639.1, read as the reverse complement.
CTAGAACTGAAATAATAAAAAGAATGATGAAAAATTTACAATTATTATTTTGTTCAGTAACAATGAGTTTAACGCATATTGTGAGAAGGGAAAAAGCCTTTCAAAATCCTCATCATTCATTTCCCTGATAATATTTCCAGCGTCCAACTGAATCAAATAAAAATATTGATGACAATATTATGAGAAAGATAGACTACTATTCACCATATACAGGAGATTTTGATTTGCAGACAGGAACAACAAAGAGACAGCTAAATATGTGAGCTTTCAGCCGAAAGGCCTTCTTTGTGCATGGAAAACACACACACATTGATGTAAGAACAACTCACACACATGTCCATTGTCACTGGCCACTGAGGCTGGACTGTGAGCAACTGCACCTGATGGAGAAACATTTGGGAGGTGCGGGTAAGGAGAAGACTGGATTGGGAGGTGAGGGGTAACACGATAGGGTGGGGAGCAGATGATGGGGTAGGGTAGGGTAGGGTGTAGTGCTGCTTTTGGGAACTGGATTACTCCCTCCAGAAGCACTAAACCCTTTGTTGCCCTTGCCTGCTTATCCCTCCCCTTCCCAACCCAGCCTCCTCCTTACCCTCACCTCCCAGATTGTTTCTCCCATCAAGTGTAGTTGGTGACAGACTGGCATCGGTGGTCAGAGATAGAGGCCATGTGTGTGAGTTGTGCTTGGGTGAATGTGTGTGTGTTTTCTGTGTTAGAAGAAGGCCTTTTGGCAGAAAACTCACATTTTAGTAGTCTTTTTGTTGTGCCTATCTGCAACTCAACATCTCCTCAATATTGTGAAGAGCGATCTATGCTTTTCACAATATTGTTGTTATTCCAACCTGGATTTTCCATTGTTTAAAAATATTAATGATATGTTTAACAGAACTTTGATACTGTAGTCCATTGACCAAAGTGTACTGTCACAGCTGAAGGCCATTTTTTCCCAAAACTCTTTGAAGCTCACCATCAATACATTCTTCTGACAGCTTAAAATTGAGATGAAGAGTGATTCAAGTACAGAAACATGAAATAATATCATTCCAGATATATTGAGAAAACTGTTGCCTGAAGTTCCAAAGTATGTACTGCTTGTGCAGTAGAAGAACGAATTGGCATGAAACAAAAAATTCATTGTACCTGTGTTGAAGAGAATGTGTACGAGGTTCTGAGCTTTCATTCCAAAGAAGCTAGTGATATTAATCATTGGGATATCACAGAGGGTAATAAGAAGGAAGAAACTGAAGATGAGAAAGTTCAACCTGTAAGAAAACTGATGAGGAAAGTAGTTAAGGCCTTCCAAATGGCAGCCACTGTCATGATATTTTCTCAAGACGTCAATCCTGAGATGATAATGAGAAGAGAGAAGTAGAAAATGTTCTAAATTGCAAAGATTTGCATGAGCAGACTTGTGTTTCAGTTCTCTGGATTGTATACAAAAGAGGATTGAGCGTGCTTGTCTCAATTAGATGTTTACTGTATGAGCATATTCGTCCTCCAAATAAATATAAGTTGAATGTGATTACTGTTCATTCTCAAGGTCAAAAACATTAGAGATATTCTAAGGGTTTCAACATTAGGGTTAATGCCATTTGTGATGGATAAACAGGCTCCATTTTCTTTACTGCCATGGGTGTACCTTGAATGAAGAGCATATTGTATTGAACACATTGTAGTGAATATACTCTATGGCTTCAGCCTTATTATGTAGTTTATGTAGTAACCAGTCAGCAAATATCCAAGTTGTTCATTGTTCTAGGTGTACCTTATCCAGGTACACACTTTTGATCCTCAGGTAACATAAGTATTGTTTTTTTACTTCCTGGTCCGCACTGAGATGAGAGGTATAGAAAAACAGTGAAAAAACATATTGCATTTGTTATTGCTTTCATAAAACTTTGAAATACAGACTTACTATTGCTTGGGAAATGAACAATACTTTGTTGTTGCTTTCCTCATATTGTTCAAAATGACAGCTTTTGTTTACAATAATTGTTGTGTTACATCTCTAAATAAGCAAAAAAAAAAAAAAAAAAAAAAAATACTGAATCCATATCCATTTATATTTTAGGTAAGAAGAAATCTGATGAGGAGAAGCAAAAACTGGAAGCAGAAAAAAAATTGTGGGAATCAGATAAGAAAAAGCATGAGGAAACTGTTAGAAAACTGGAAGATGAAAAGAGGAGAGCTACCGAAGAAGCAGAGAAACTGTTCAAGGAGAAACAGATTCTTGAAGATCAAGTGATTACATTAAATGCTGAAAAGGGTAAGACACTTCTGAATTTATTACATGAAGAATATTTAGGTTACTCGTTTAGGGCAAAATATGGCATTAAACTTAAAAGAAAGAATATGATTTGAACCTGAGTGGGAAATACTGACTGATGACACATGAAAGAATAACATACAAAAGAATATATTTGCTGGGAAAAAAAAGGAAATGTTGTGTCCTAGTCATAACGAGACAGCTGTTCTCTATTTACAGCTAGGACTTTGTAAGATATGAAAAGAGTAATGGAACTGGATAAAGTAAGGGTAAACAGATAAATAGGTAGGATTAGGGCAGAAAAAAGAACTGGATAACTAAGACATGCAATAAAAGAAGAATTGAGAAAACAAGTGTGGTAGAAGATGTGAAATGGAGTAAGTTACTATAGCAGAATAGTTTTAGGAAAGTGCATTTAAGTACATTCATCTCAAATATCAAGTACATGTAGAGGATAACAAATACCCACACATAATTGGAAGTGTTGGAACTTGCCTACACATAACATTCTAAGTGAAACAGGTAATTGTACATCCGATACAGTTGGAGGAAGTATTTCATAAAAGACTATTTCAGATAGAAACTCATACTCTCTTTGTCTGTGTATCTGCCATGCTTGGGTTGATAGCTTTATTTTGGCATTGCCACAGCACTTTTGCTTTTTAATAGTGGTGGTACTGCAAATGTGAAAGACAGCTCATACTACACAATATTTTGGCTGCTAATGGGATAACCTTTTGCTGAAATATAATGTGAAAAATTCATATGTTATGCACTCAACTACAAACAGTGGTCTGCTGTGAAACAGTTTTTCCTTTATATGAATTCATTCAAGCTTCACTGACTTTCTTACACATATATTTGATTTTTCAGCTGCAGCTACTGTGAAACAAGATGAAATTACATTATTTGTGAAAAGAATAGAAGCACTGAAAACAGAGTTGGAAGAAGAGAAAAAACAAGGTGTTGAGCAGAGGAAGAAGCTTGAATCCCTTCAGAAGATGGAACAGGAGAAAAATAGATTGCAAAAGGAGGTATAATATTTCCTATTACAAATTATTTTGTATCTTCAGAACAAATCTTTCATCTCATGATAAATGTGCACAATACAACACAGGATTGTTTACCTTATCCACTCATCTTTGTTTGAGATTTTTATGAAATTCCGAAAGCATTTCATGTAGATGTCAGCATGGAGTATACTATTAGGTCACGATCAACACTTCCCCCTTTCCTTGGAAAGAATTGGCACATGAGGAAAACTCTTATACAGTGTGTCTGTTGTTGTTACTGTTGTTTTCATTATTATTGTCATTATATCACTTTCATTTCTTTTGTTTTATTTTCTCTCAATAAGTTGCATGTGTCTTGTTCTGTGACATTGCTTTCAGTGGTCTTGAAGTATTGTTTTTAGAAGGAAGATGCCAAATAATTTGAGTTGTATGGGCAACAACCAACCATTTCTGAGATATTATGTTGTATCCTTTTTTGTTTCATTCGAACTTCATCAGTATAGAAATTTAATTCAAAATACTCAAATTTATTCTTAACAGAAACTTAATCCTTATATGAGCACCAAAAAATTTCAGAAATAACAGCACTTATTGCTGTTACAATGTTCTGTCCAGAGACTTGCAGCTTTCAAAGACATGTGACAAGTCTGTGAAACTTATCACCAACAATCGTTTTTTACACTTCCCGGTCCTTGATTACGAAAATCATTCTTACACAGTTACAGAAGTGATCTCTTTCTGTGTACAGAATCAGGCAGCAAACTGTTGTGTATTTTTTATGTGATAATGCTATAGGTATTCTTTGAAGGTGAATGGATAAAGCATTGTTTCAGATCTAAAAATTTTCAGCTACACACTTTCACCTTCCTGAAGAAAAAATTCTTGTTGCCACTCAGAGTTGTCTGATGAATATATCCCTACCTTTATTTGTGAAAAATTGAACTTCAAAAAATAAAAATAAAATTACTTTGTTTTCTTGGTTACCATCGCTACACTAAAAATAATTTTTGTTTAGGTCACAGAAAATAGTACAAAAATGGCAGAACTGGAAAAGAAAGCAAAGGAAACTGAAGAAAAGTTGAAGAGGACAGAAAGAATTCTTTCAACAAATAAAAACAAAGTTTCTAAACTGGAGAAGGAGGTTTGATTTAATGTTTGTTGTTCTTGTTTGTCTTTTGTGTAAATTAGTTATGTTTGTGTTACCTTCAACTTTTTGTGTTTAGTTTATGTTGATTTTGATATTTATCAGTCTCTTTATCTTTCTTTATTTTCTCCAACCCTTACACTCAACTCTTCTGTAAATTTGTCCTTTCACATTTAACCTTTCTTTCTAACTAACATGGACAGCTAGAGGAAGAGAAGGAACGTGCAAGAGCAGCTGAGGTGACTCAGCAAGGTGTGGCAGCCAGTTGGCTAGCTGAAAGAGATGGACTTAAGCAGCAGATTGCAACACTTCAGTCGCAGATAGATTCCTTGGAAGCAACACTTGGTGGGAAGACAGTGCTTATTGAACAGCTGGTAAGATACCAACTGTGAATGAGTGTCTGTTGTTAAACACAGGAAAACACCATTAAAAAATTTAAGTAAAAGGTGGCAATTCTTTTTATATGTTCATTAACATAATTTGAAACAGTATTAGAGAGTGACTACTGCAATTCATAATTTGTCTGAGAAGAAACATCTTTGCCAACCACCTGATTAATCACTCAGTTTCTTGCAGCAAACTCCTAAGTTTAGTGCACCATATCAAAAACTGGTGAAGTCATATGGTGTTGAAAAAAGTTAAGTGATAAAAATGTGTTAAAATGGATAAGAAAAGTTGGAAATTTGCATTTACTTGCATTGGGTTTCAAACATCAGATGAATAGCTTGCATAACACTAATAGTAAAATCAAAATAAATTTACCATTTTGAGAGCAATATCCTCACAAGAAAAATCAAGACATAACTCGTTACACACTTTAAGCATAACAACTCAGTACAAGTCAAGTTTTCAGCAGCTATTATGCATTTTGCACCAAAAGTACTTAATAAAATCCTTGAGCTTTCTACAGAAGTAATCACTATTATCTTCAGATGTTATAAATACTGGCTGCCAAGAGTGGCCAGGTACTATCCTTATTAAAGATATGGTGTTGGTACCTCCTTTGAAACTGACCTAGAATTGTCAACATGCTTCATTAGTTTTGCTCAACGTCCAGAGCCTGGCCCCATGAGCTTCTAAGTCTGCACCCTGATCTGTATTGAAATGATTGCACCATAAACAAATCTCAGTTGCTTCTTTTACAAACAAATTGCAATGGGTTATCCTGTTAGCCATTAGTCCAGTCTTTTCAAAAAGTTTCTTTTGGGTATTCTCAGGGCAATTTTATGCTGCAGCTGACTTATTTAGATGTTTTTGTTGCCTGCAGCATGTATGTGCTGCAGAGTATTCAGTTTCACTGAAAATAGTTTGGTCCATTTATATACTGCTGCACATTGCTTGACTCACTTTCCTAGGCTTGCTTGATTTCACCAGCTCAATAAAGTTCTAAAGTCCTGCTGCTTCACATATATATGGTGGACACCTTTCCACTTCCAGCTGTCACTCGTTTTTAACTTTGAAGGCTGTGGAACTGACAGTTGCAAAAGATCAGAAATCTTATTTGTGCTGATGTGGCTTGAAAACTGTGAACATTTTGTTCATTGTATGTTTCTTATGGTAAGAAGTAATCTCGTGTATGTTGGAATGAGTATAATGAAGTAAGGTCACTGTTTTACACCCTGTATGTAGTGCAGTAGAAGCAATCTGTGATTTTTATACTTCCTGAATGTGAAAAGTCCCAGAAAAGGCTGAAGAGGATTGGATCCCTGCATCTCATTGGGACAGTGTATCATTCATGTTAATGAACATGGCAGGTGGCATATGGCAAGTACATAATTGCTAATGAACTTGAGTTTATGAAGACATTATTCCAACCTCCACTTCATCATATCTCTCACAAATATCATTCAAAAGAGAATGGAAGAAAAAATTCTGTAGCGCTCAAAATGTAGTGAGATTATATATAGACATTATTGTTGAAATATGAGCAACTTTGAATAATGAGGATGAAATCATCTTTAAAAACCTTCACGTACCATTTGGTAGTCATCACGACATCAAGAAATATCGCACCGATTATTCCATGACATTGCACACCACACAGTCACCCGTGAGGGTGAAGAGACTTCTTGATCATGAAATGTGGACTCTCAGTCGCCCAAATGCGCCAGTTCTACTTATTGACAAACCCATCCAAATGAAAGCGGGCTTTGTTGCTAAACCAAACCATACAGTGCATACTAATTCCCATCATGCCCAACGGCCATGCAGTTTGAATCTCTTAATGCAAACTGTTCAGAAGGTATAATTATTTTATTTCATATAATTCAATTATTGTTACCCTGTACATTGAATCCACTTGTCATCTCCATGGCCTAGTGATCAGCATTGCTGAATATTAACACTGAGGTTCCAGGCTTGTTCCAAGTGACCAACTCAATCTTTTCTGTGATACTGTGATAGATAGATCTAGAAAAGAGTCCACTGACTCTCATGAGGCCAAATGAGAAGCTGCATGAAGCAGCGAAATTTACATGCAGTGCACCAAATTGATGTCAAGTTAAAAGGTTTTTGAAAGACTGAGAACACCCTGTCTTTTATTTATTGATTATTGGATCCACTGTTTTAATGAAATATCTGATTAAATACATGACACAACATTTTCAGAGATCAGCAACATAAATATGTTGTTTTATGGCAAGAAAGTTGAAATGTCATACGGCAGATAAACATTGCGTTCATAATTCAAAATGAGAACAGTGAATAAAGTTTGAACATCCCTTTATCAATTTTTTAATTTCTGTGTAGATATTTTAACGTTCCTTTTGCAATTGGGTCCTTACATGAGGCAATAATAAAGTTCATGTTGTCAGCATAAAGGAATTTACTTGCATCAAGTACATAAATATGTGATTTGATGGTATATAATGGTAGAAATTTGAAATAATGTCATACGACAGGCAAGCATCACGTTCATAGTTTGGAATATGAGCAATAAATAAAGTGTACCAAAAGTGTTGATTTCTCCCGCCAGTGACACCCTGATGAGTGCACAATAGCTATTTAATAATTATTTAATTGTGTAGGTTTCCATGGCCAGTCAGTTGACATAAAGGCAACCACATGCACTGCTGTATGCTGTGGAGACAGTGCTGGTGTGGTACTGAGCAACATGTGAACTCTGTTGGACAACAGCTCTCAGTATTTTTACTTTGTAGTCTCTGCCAGTCCAATCAGAAGAAGCTATTACTGCTTTGGATCACTTGTGTGGCCCACATGGTAACCCTGTTTATAATGCTGCTTAATCTTGAGGTCATAATGACACAGTTAACATTTATCTGTGGCTAAAAGTCTTGGTGATCACGTCACCAAAAAGATTATCAGGATCATGTAGGTAAAACTGCCAAGTTTTTGATTGCGCAGTGGACAGAAACTGCTGAAATGTCTGGAAACTTATAAAAAATACTTATCACCAACCTATGACTAATGCACACCTTCTCTGCTATCGGTTTACAAGAAGTGTATTGGTCATCAAACATTTGGACCTCTATGTTGCATCAATTCTTGATTTTTGACTGAGAGATGGACAGCCTGTCACGGTTCATCTTCCAGGATTATTTATCCACTTTGGAAATGCCTGCATCATTTGATCACAGTGTCATACTTTGGGACATTGTTTGTGTACATAAAAATAGCATCCCATGAATTTCCTGAAGTAAGTCTGCTTCTTTAACAAAGCAACTTTTATTTAGCACATTTTATTTACAAATAAATCACAGAAAGTGATAGTTCCTGACTCTTCTGGAAGCACAAAAAACCAAGAGACATCTGTAGGTGGATAATTCTTTGTCTGAACGGTACTCTGAACATTGTGGAATAACTCCATGTACTACATGTCTGTGTTGAAGAACACTGTGTGTGGTTTTGCCTTGCAAACATTCAGATGCAAACCATGGTCTTGGTGCACACATATGACATCAGTTCATTCACTGAAAACACAGCTGAAAACACAATGGGCAGTTGAATGGTGAGTGAAGGCAGTCACGCATTAGGCAGACAGGCAAATCTGTACACTAACCGGATGTTGGTGACAGGTAACGAAGAGGTCCAGATCATGGTTCGGGAGAAAACCATGTACTGTAGGGACATTATCAGTAGATGCACTAGGCAGCTTGCTCTAAAAATTGGTAGGTTGACAAGTGAGACTGTGGCAGTCCACAACAGCCCTTAAATCTGCTGTGTATGGTTTGCCACATCATCTGGCCTTGGTACATGTATCCTTCCGCACAATGTTTAGCAACCTCATCAGATGTATGCATAATTATATTGAGTGATCCATCAATGTGGTGTGATTACAATATTTTCTTTGTATTTTTTTTCCTTTCAAGAACAGGGAATGACTCAATGCTTGAACTTCCATTTTCTCAAGAGGATGCACCATATTTGACTTTGTACACAAGTGTTTTTCTGTGGAGGAATAACAGAGTAAAATTTAAGCCTGAAACATTTTTGTGCAATGCGGAGAATGAATTTATCCTTTATTGTTGCCCTCCATAATCTAAACTTTGTGCCCGTCTTTGTGGAAGAAAAGATGAAGAGAGGGAGACATTGCACAATTGACATGGGGATGTGGCTAAGGAAAAGAGCCTGAATTTCAAAAAGTATATCAATAGTGTAAGTGGAAGTAGGTAAAATATGAAATGTTATGGAAAAGACTGCCCTACCACAGTATTTACTGGCAGTTTATAGAGACATTTGAAAAGTAAGTTTTTTTTCTAAATGTCAAATTTAATTTCTGCTTCCGAAACTGGTGACCATCACATGTTATTCCTAGACTACAGCTTAGTGGTATACAGGGTGAACCACCTAAAACTTGCACCACAAATATTGTGGAAATGGAAAGTGCTATTGATGTGCAGTTTTCACAGAATGGATTTATAGTCAGGCACTCATGATGTTAACCAATGAACACTTGTAATAATTCTTAGAAAATGTATTTTTTTGTGCAAACATGCACTTTTTTAAGTGGAACAGTGCCTATTGACATTAACATACTAAAAATAGGGTAAATTACAATGTCCATGGTGTTTGTTGCAGGATTCTAGTTCGAGTCATTTACGAAATATCATATTTTAAAAAGCTTTTATACTGACGCTTGTTTGTCTACATCTACATCTGTGTGATTACTCTGCTATTCACAATAAAGTGCCTGGCGGAGGGTTCAATGAACCACCTTCAAGCTGTCTCTCTACCATTCCACTCTCGAATGGCACACGGGAAAAATGAGCACTTAAATTTTTCTGTGCAAGCCCTTCTTTCTCTTATTTTATCATGATGATCATTTCTCCATATATAGGTGGGTGCCAACAGAATGTTTTCGCAATCAGAGGAGAAAACTGGTGATTGAAACTTCATGAGAAGATCCCGTCGCAATGAAAAACGCCTTTGTTTTAATGATTGCCACTCCTATTCATGTTTCACGTCTGTGACACTATCTCCCCTATTTCACAATAATACAAAATGAGCTGCCCTTCCTTGTACTTTTTAAATATCATCCATTAGTCCCACCTGATGCGGATCCCACACTGCACAGCAGTACTCCAGAATAGGGCGGACAAGCATGGTGTAAGCAGTCTTTAGTAGACCTGTTGCACCTTTTAAGTGTTCTGCCAATGAATTGTAGTCTTTGGTTTGCTCTACCCACAATATTATCTATGTGATTGTTCCAATTTAGGTTATTTGTAATTGTAATCCCTAAGTATTTAGTTGAATTTACAACCTTCAGATTTGTGTGACTTATCGCATAATCAAAATTTAGCTGATTTCTTTTAGCACTCATGTGAATAACTTCATACTTTTCCTTATTGAGGGTCAATTTCCGCTTTTCACACCATACAGATATCTTATCTAAATCATTTTGCAAGTCGTTTTGATTGTCTGATGGCTTTACAAGACGGTAAATGCCATTCAGCTTGAGTAATTGCTAGGTACAATGTTGTTATGTTTGGTTACAGTGTGCTTGTGTGTTCCTTGGGAGTTTTGCAACTTGTTAGTCAATTAGTGTGTGACTGTCCAAGCAGCAGATCATGAATGGATGGTGGGATTTACCAATGCAGAAAAAGCTGACACGCTCCTGGTGTATGAAGAATGTAGGAAGGATACAGTTCATTCTTGTATGGTGTATGCAGCAAGATATCGCAATAGACATCAACCATGTTGCCAATTATTTATCAACCTCTTCAACCACTGTACAATGTAACAGAAGCAAACAAATGATGACAGAAGAGGGGGAGATTAATGTTCTTGCTGATGTTGTAGTTGATCCGCGTGTTAGCTCCCACACAATCACATGAGGAGGTGGCATGAGTCAGGCAAGTGTCCTACACATTCTACATCAACATGGGTTCCATTCATGTCACATCTGTCGCCATCAAAATCTCCACGGAAATGATTGTGAGAATCATGTTGACTTTTGTGCGTGGGAATTAAGACAGGATACACAAGATGTATCATATATCTAAGCTGCATATACCAATCATGGCCAGGTTAAACATGTGGTATGGGATAGTGAACCATCACCTCATAGGCCTGTTTTTCATAGACGGAACACTGAACATGCACAAGCATCACAGCCTCCTAACAGAAGATGTTCCTCTGGAGACCAATATGATGGCAGCCCGTAGCACACAAAATACTACAACATATCTTCATGAGTTGTTTCCAGATTATAGGATTGAACATAGAGGAGTTGTACCTTGGCCACCACATAGGCTGGATTTGACTCCTGTAGACTTTTTCTGTGGGGGAAGATGAAAGACGCCATCTACAAGGACATAGCAACTACACCCAATGATATGCAATGACATAATACTACAGCCTTCTTGGACATCTCCACTGAAATGCTGGCACAAGAGTAGCAGTCCTTCCATACCAGATTGGAAGTGTCTGTTGTTGCTGGTGGTGGTTATGTTGAACACAACCTGTGATGGTCAGTTGTCTCATTACTGTCAGAATCAACATAACTAGTGTATGCACTTCGGTCGTTCTTTAATGTATGCTACCCCAGGTACTATACAAGTGTTGGAGTGGAAACTTTTCAAAATATGATATCTCATGAATGACTATCATTATAATCCTGCAACAAATACCATTGCCATTCAGAGCTACCCTACTTTTAGTTTGTTAATGCCAACAGACATTGTTCCATTTAAGAAAGTGTATGTTTGCACAAAAAATACACTTTCTAAGTATTATTACAATCAGTGAATGAGTAACAGTTTGAGCTCATGACTACCAATCCACTCTGTGAAAACTGCACATCAACAGCACTGTCCTTTTGCACAATATCTGTAGCGAAAATGTTTGGTGATTCACCCTGAATAAGGGGTGATCAAATAGTATCCATTCGAAGGCCTTACTGTCCAGAATCAGTATGTCAATCATGAAAAATCATAGTGAACATTAAGGTAATCACCCTCCCCCCTCCCGATCATAAGTGTGAAGATGAAGAGGAGATGGTTGGGTTGATATGAGGCAAAGGGGTACTAATATAGGACAAGGATAGACATTGTGAAAAGGTTTATCACATGAAAAGCTTCAGTAGGGAAGTGAACAGAGAATAATGTTCAGCTCTGTTGGAAACAAGGTACAGTAAAGGTCTAATATGGAAGAAAAATGAAAAGAAAATTGAGTGGCCTGTGTATAGGCTTATACATACAACAGGAAAAGAATTGTAGCTCATAAGCCAGTGGCTTCCTATGAGTTACATGTTATTATCCACTATGAATCATCCAGCAGCAGATAAGCAGCTGTCTTTCTTCATTTTTTTGTTTATTTTTTTCCTTTCTGTGATTTCTATTGTTATAAGAAGTTTATCAGCAGAGGGGAGAAAGAAAATGGACAATGTTTGAATAATGGAAGATAATGCAGGTCAGATGAAGATTCAGACCTAAGGGGTCGCAGGGCGTGTTGCAAAGTTGCTTCCATACATGGAGCTAGTGTTTTAAGGAGGGACACAGGTGTCATGGGCAGTGCTGAAAACATTGCAATTACATTCCATTGTCAGTCATGTAGATGAACATCATCATTTCTTGGAAGATAATTTCACTTGATGTTTTTATAATATGCTGGCTGTTATTTGAAGAAACATTTCCTTTCTTCAAAAGGAAGACAGTGGTCCAGATGGCTTCTCTGCTATTTTCTTTTTCCCATGGTAAATATAATGTTCTAGCTTGCAGAGCTTTGTTAATTATATGTGAATATTCATCTTATTTGAATACCACTTGCACACATAGTCATTCATCTTGGAGATTGTCAGACATTACATGAGCCATGAAAATGAAACTTCTAGTGGCAGTCATGAGCCATTGCGACATAAGTCTAAAAGTATAAATCTACATGGGTGGACTTATTGTAAACACAATGTTGTAGCAACCCCTTCCATTAAACTAGCAAATCCAAAAAAGAATTTCACTCTGAGGAGAGTCATTGGTTCACCTTCACAAAGTCTGAAAGATGTTTAGCCACAATATTGGAAGCAGAGATGATATTGCCCAATGCAAACTTAAAACTTTTGGAGCTTCCTGGTTGCCAGGAAGAAGACTAATATTAATTTTTAATTGTGCTCAGCAGAATATTTTCTATTGAGCAATGTGAATTTACACTGGATGCTGTCTAATGAGGAAAGCTTTCTGGCAAATAGTTCATTATAATGCCAACATAGAAAGCAGGACATCAGTTATTTGATCATCAATATTGGAACAGCTGTTCTGCCTCTGACAGAGCAACACATGCCTCTGAAATGACAGAAGTGGAAACTGAAGAAGTGATGTATTACAAGTGTAACCATGGGAAAACTAGATTGATGCAGATTTGGCAGATGATGGGACTAAGATTTTACAAATATTTAATGGATGCAGAATGCAACTGTAGAATAATGTTAGACATATTTTTTATTCTTGGCCATAAAATAAGATATTCAAGATCTGTATTGACACTGTACTACAGCTACTCAAGATGTCAGTGGTACTGAATAGTGAAGGGAACACTTTTTGTACACAGGGGATTAGAGGAAATGAGATATTTGTTTCTTCACCATATCACAGAATACTTCCAGCCTACAACTGCCTGTGAGAGAAGCCATTTGTTACATGTGCAGGTGAAACACTTGTAAGGCAAAGTAACAGCTGCAGAACTGGACATGCTGCAGATGTTTCATGTATCTAATATGAACAGGGACTTCATGTGGGTTGCAAAGATATACATTAGTTTCTACGAAGATGATTGCACCAAAGAAGCTTGTGAAACAGGTGATTAGTATCAAAAAGTAGAATACAAATGCTCACATTGCATACAAAACTATGTAACATTTCAAGCTACAATTTCATTAGAAGTATATTAGTGAACTGTAGTAAAGGAAAATGAAATGTAGTACTTGCATAGAGATTGCCTCACAGCACAAAATGGTAAAGTATAGGTCTGTGTTAAACAGTTTTTTAAGTAACTTTTTATTCATAGAAAGTTGTTTTAAATGATTTTTTGCTTTTAATAGGAAAAGACCCTTAAAGAAGAGAGAGAATCTGTTTCCGATGCCACTGAAAAGGCTCGTTCAGCTGAAAGGAATGAAATTTCTTCACTGCAGGACAAACTGTCATCTAGCAAAGGGGAAATTGAGGAACTGACAAAGAAGCTAGAGAAGGTAAGTGACTTGTTCTTTCAATAAATGTTGAAGTTTTGGAATCAGTCTTATGCCTTAACTGGTAAAATTCACTGCCTTGCTGGAAAAGGAATATAGTCTTTTGCAATGTACAGTTGTGAGTATTGTGAAGTTTTAAAGCAAATTATGAGTGAATAATAAAAGGTAGTGCAACATTAGCGAAGTTTGTGGTTTGAGCTGTTCCATATTTTACTATGAGAAGAAGGAGAAACAATCATTTAATCAAAGTGTAAGACTATATTTGTCATACCAAAAATAAATTTTTAAAATGATACACTCTGCTTTTAATTCCAGCCACTTTATCAAAAGTTTTTCTTTGGTTGAGTGTTTTTGCTTCTCTGAAGTGTAATACTGGAAGGTCTGTATATTATCCACCTGCAGCTGCCATGATTTCTGCATTGTATTCAAAATCTTTTGCAGACACATATTTCTTCTGACCCTCAGGTTCATTCTGCCCTCTGTCTGTCTGGGTGGGAGCTTTATTAGATTCTCTAGCCTTTTCTCATGTTCACATTCTTTCCTATACTGCATTTTTTTAAAATTTAATACTGTGTGCTTCAAAGTACTAGTTGTAGGAGTGATCTTTTGCAGCCCAAGCAGCACGTCATTTTATATGATTATCATACCATAATTAGGAGAAATAATTGAGGCACAGAGTGGCTTTGATCTTCTCAGGAGGTATCCTGGCAGAAAACTTGCAATATTTTCTTCTCTGCTCATATCCCTATGACTGATATCTCCAGAATATTGTGCTTCCCATGTCGATCCTTTATTTATTTGTCATGCCCAGTCGTATTGGATAATGAAAATTGGTTACTAAATGTATGTCTGAAAATCTCCTATTTGCTCACTAGAATGATTTTCTTGATTAATTAACCAATATAAAGTATAATTTGTTTTATATTTAAACTAATGTAATTGTTGTTGTGACTTGGCAAGACAGCCAAGCCACTATGAGATAGCCGAAAGGCACGCGTTTAAGCTCACATAGGCTGGCGTGAGGTCTGGAACAGTTAAAGGAGTTGAGTCTAGTAAAAAAAGTATGTAGCTTCTGGAATACTTAACTTTAATCCATAATTGGTGAACATCGGTCTGACGGTACATGCATCACAAGATAAATAGCAAATGATAATGGCGCCTTGCTAGGTCGTAGCAAATGACGTAGCTGAAGGCTATGCTAACTATCGTCTCGGCAAATGAGAGCATAATTTGTCAGTGAACCATCGCTAGCAAAGTCGGCTGTACAACTGGGGCGAGTGCTAGGAAGTCTCTCTAGACCTACCGTGTGGTGGCGCTCGGTCTGCAATCACTGACAGTGGTGACACCAGGGTCCGACGTATACTACCGGACCGCGGCCGATTTAAAGGCTACCACCTAGCAAGTGTGGTGTCTAGCGGTGACACCACACTTGTAAACTAAACAGATTAAAAGTTTTAT
This sequence comes from Schistocerca serialis cubense, assembly GCF_023864345.2. Taxonomy (NCBI): domain Eukaryota; kingdom Metazoa; phylum Arthropoda; class Insecta; order Orthoptera; family Acrididae; genus Schistocerca; species Schistocerca serialis. The sequence goes on along the minus strand of NC_064639.1, from coordinate 110,406,437 downwards.
TAAGAAATAATAATAACTGTGAGGACATATAGCAATTAATTTATGCCAGTTCAAACAGGGCTTTGTAAACTATCTGTTTCATGCATGAACTACATGTCTCTGGGATTCTTCCAGTGAATCTCAGTCTGCTTTCTGCTTTTTCTGCAAATTGTTTTATATGACCATTCTAATTAAAATTAGTTCAGATGCACTGTCTCTTTTCAGTGACTGGTGAACAGTCATATAATCGTGCAAAAATGGATAACATTGATAAATATAGCAAGTTGTGTTCACAGACCACTATTTACAGAACCCACATTGACACCTACAGAGAATATTGTTGATATCAAAAATGTCATTATACACAAGTATAAAATGTGTGCCATAATGCTGCGACATATGCATCAGTAATTTATGCCTCTTATTCACAAAGTTTCTCCAAAACATGATTCCTCTTAAAATGGGAATGACCTGCACAATTTTAGAATCACTTGGAATGTTGTATTTCATTAGTAACCTATGACAAACATGTACTACAAGTGGAGCTAGTTCTATATAGAATCGTACATGTAGCTTATCAGGTGCAGTTATCTTTCCTCTGATGAGTGATTTTAGCTGATTTTTCTATCCTGCAATCCCTTATCTTAATGTCTATCATTTTTTCATTCAAGAAATGAATGAAAGTAGGAACTGTAGAAAGATTTTTCTCAGTAAAATAATTATCATAGATGCAATTCAGTACATCAGTCTTCTTTACACTATATTCCATTTTGGTGCCATTATGATCACTGAGTGACTAGATAGAAGACTTAAGACCAAAACTTTTGCAGATATTGTCATTAGATCACTATATAGAGTTTCTTCTTCTCCATCTCTCCTCTAGCATTAAGCATGAAGGCATGTTGCAACTCTTTCACAGAATCCATCTCTTATTGGATCATGTATTGTTAAGAAATAGAATTTTAGTTTCAAATGCATTGAATGGCTTCCACTGATGTCATTATACTCATATCAGATTGGTTGTTATACCAGTGTGTGAAAAAACATGCATTGGTAACAATCTTGAAGCAGTATTGAATTTATGAAATTTATTTGCCTTTGTGGAACCTTTCTGAAATTAGCTGCATTAAGTATGAAGATATTACTTACTGGTGGCACATGAAAATTTGTGCTGGACGGGGACTCAGACTCAGGTTTCCCATCTGTTGTAAGCGGTTGTCTTAACCATCTCAGCATGCTTCCAGGACCAACTCCTACTTCCATATGCCCTCCTGTCTACAACCTCATTGCTCACAGCTTTTTCCTTATATTCCCACTACAGGATTTCAAAGAGATAAACATATTCAACATTAGTGTTAAGATTGTCGTTTTACCCATCGAAGCTTGTACTACTTATTTTTACCAATGTCCAAAGAAAAAGACATTGGTCACAATTTTTCAGCAATACTAAATTTATGAAATTTATTTGCATTGCAGAATTTTTCTGACATTAGCTGCATTAGGTGTGAAGATATTACCTATTGGTGACAATGAAAATTTGTAGCGGATCGGGACTCAGACCCAGATTTCCTGCTTATTGTGAGCGGTCATTTTAACCTGTTCAGCTATCTGAGCATGCTTACAGGACAGACTCATACTTCCATATGCCCTACTGTCTATGACCTCATCACTCACAACCTTTTCCTTGGATTCCCACCACAGGATTTCAAGGAGATAAACATATTCAGTGTTAGTATTCAATCATTATTTTGCCCATTCAGACTTGTAATACTTACTTTTAACAATGTCTAAAGAAAAAGACATTGGTCAGAATCTTGCAGCAATATTAAATTTATAAAATTTATTTACTATTGTGGAATATTTCTGACATTAGCTGCATTGGGTAGGAAGATATTACCTATTAGCGATACATGAAAATTTTTGTTGGACAGGGACTTGAACACAGATTTCACACTTATCATGAGTGATCACCTTTACCACTTCAACTACCCATTGATTGTGTCATATATGTATGCATACTATACAATACTACTGAATATGAGCCTTTGTCACTTCTCATTTCCAGTCCCAGAGATGAATATATGAGATGAAGTTGACTGACCTGGTAGACTATGACTTGTTTCTTGTAATTGTGTAGGACTCTGTGATCAGAGTCAGTTAACTTATGTGTTCTGTAATGGATCATATCATATAGTAAAATGACTATCACTGTATTAACCAGTGTTTCAGCCACTGTTACAGACCAATGTTTCAGTCAACGTTCATCTGGATTTCATGTTGCACTTGATAAATTGAAATATTTCCCTACCTTTCACTGATACAATAACAGCTTATCACCAGTAGAAATCCACTTTGTTAACCAAACCAAAAAGTTTGGATCTGTTTGTTACCAAAAGATGTAATCTCAGGATGGAACTTTTTGCCTTACTTTAAAATTTAGCTTTGCTATCAATCAGGCATTTTATATCATTAGACAAGCAATCAAGGATTTTGATAGTAGTTTTATTCACCCCTTTCTAATCTCAATGTAAATGAAGAGAAATGAAAGTTATATTTTCTACTGTCATTAAGGCCATAGTCAATCCTTCTGGTATCTAATGGGTTGTTTATAACAGTATTATGAGAAAATATAACATGGACAGTGATGCTGTAGTTAAAATACCTAACTGCGTAAACAGCTATCTACGACATGATCATTGGTGAGCACCATAAATTATTCTTATGGCATGGTCAAACAGTCCACGGGTGTACTGCTAGTTCGTTGTGTCCAACGTGCACACTATTTTGGTAATCAAACATGTCACCATCATCAGGTGCACTGATGAACTGAGGTGAGGGCGCATGACCAACTAATATCCCGTGGCCCCACAAGCCACAGTCTACATCCATGGTCGGGGAGATGCTAGCATCGGCATCTGTGATGGTGTTGATGTAAGATCTCTGTCTGCCCTGGTCACCAGATTGTTTTGTTTGCTGAGAGTCTTCTTAACTAAATTCAGTGTTGGTGCCCAAGCCTTGCTAAAATTATAGCTGCAACCTTGGTTGATGAGATCGTCCCTGGTATGAATTTCTATGGTCTTTCTAATGATACTGTCCAAGTATTTGGAATTCTGTGACAAGATCCTGGTACATTTGCACTCCATCACATGATTCTCAGACAAACCATGCTCTGTGACCTCTGAGTTTCTGGGATACGTCAGTCATGTGTACCTCTGGTGTTCTTGGCAACAATCTTCACCAGTGCACACAGTCTGTCCAATACATGTCGTCCCACACTGACACGGAATCTGGTATACTCTGGCTTTCTGTGGCTTCTTCTGTCTCCACAGATAGTACTTTTGTGGTGGGGTGGAGAGTGTGCCTAATTTGCCATTCTAAGTATCCATTTTTTGGAGTATGGTTCTGGGGTTTTCCAGCTCACAAGGCAGACTCTCTGTGTCTGAAATAGTGCACACCATGTGTACTAGTGTTTTTAGCACCCCATTTCGCTGCAAAGGGGGGTGGCAGTGGTCTGCATGTAAATACTGGTCAGTGTGCATTTTCTTCTGATACGGCAGGAAGTCTAGGAGTTTGTCCACGTGTCATTCACATAATGGAAAAGACACATGGGTTTCCATTTGCATGACACTGGGGCTTCCTCCTCAAAGTTATGTGGGAGACATGTTCGTCATCTGGCGCCACTGAATGGACAAACTCCTTGACTTCCTTACACATTTGAACTCCATACATTCCAACACCAAATTCACTATGGAGACCAAAGCAGAAGGAGGATTACCATTCCTGGACACCATGGTTAAGAGAAGAGTTGATTGCACCCTGAGCCATGGTGCGTATCAGAAGAAAACGCACACTGACAAGTATTTGCATGCAGACAGCTGCCTCCACCCTTCGCAGAGGAATGGGGTACTAAAAACTCTAGTACATATGGCGTGCACCATTTGAGACACAGAGGGTCTGTTCCATGAGCTGGAAGACTTCTGAACCGTACACCAAAAAACTGGATACCCAGGATGGCAGATTAGGCGTGCTCTCCACCCCACCACAACAGTACAATCTGTGGAGACAGAAGAAGTCACAGAAGAAGAGATAGCCACTGTCTTTATACCATACATTGGCCCACTATATGGAAAATTCAGATGCATATTGAAGAAGCACCCAGCAAAAATTGTCTTTTGCCCACCCAATAGCACATGAGCATTGTTGAGAAGTGTCAAAGGTGATCTTGGTGACCAGCGTATACTAGATTCCATGTCATTGTGGGAAAACATATTGGACAGACAATGTGCACCATCAAAGATTGTTGCTGAGAACACCAGAGGCACACTCGACTAATGTATCCCAACAAGTCAGTGGTCGTAGAGCACTGTTTGTCCAAGATTCATGTGATGGAGTGCACATGTACCAGAATCTTGGCACAGACTTCCAAATACTGAGACAGTGTTGTTAGAGAGGCCATAGAAATTCATACCAGGGATGATCTCATCAACCGAAATTGCAGCTATAATCTTGGCAAGGCTTGGGAACCAGCACTGAGTTTAATTGAAAGACTCTCAGCAAACAAAACAATCTGGTGACCAGGGCACGCAGAGAACTTACATCAACACCATCACAGATGCCAATGTTAGTGTCTCCACGACTGCCACAGGTGCAGACCGCAGATGGCTGGGCTCACAGGAGCAGGGGATATTGGTCAGCCATGTGCCTTCAGGAGCACAGCTCGTCAGCACATCTGAAGATGGCGACATGTTTGATTGCCGAAATATTATGCCTGTTGGACACTATAAACTGGCCATACACCTGTGAACTGTTCGATGAACAAATATAGTGGGAGAAACTGAAGAATCACATTCTTATGGCATGCTTTTATGTAGTGAAAAACTATCTTTTTTAAAGATGAACTACCTCAGAATATTATTCCGTAGTATATTATTGTGTGAAAATAAGCAAAATATGTTAACTTACTTATATGTTTCTCTCTAAGATTTGCAATAACATGAAGTGAAAAGTAGCTGTACAGAGTTTTTGAAAAGCTTGAAATAAATTTCTTCTGTTTCTAACTCTCATCAACATGATAATTCTGAAGATTTTGTCTTTCTTCTTAGCACGTGCCCTTTCTTTAAACTTGCCTGTTTGCAGTGTCATTTCCAGATTTTTTTCAATATGGTAACTGAATATGATAGGGAAGAATTCAATATGTTTCAGGCTGAAAACAATCTTAAAGCAAATGAAGAGAAGAACAAAAAATTAGAAGCTGAATTAAAAACGCAACGAAGTGAATTAGAAACAAAAGTGTCAGGAATTGAAGCTAACCTGCAGGTAATTTTTTTAACTTTATTTTCTATTAACACTGCACTGAAATAAAAGATATCTGTGTCTTGTGAGCTGTATTTGTTTACAGGCAGAGAAGAAGAAGTGTGAAAGACTCAAAGCCAACCAGGAGAAAGAACTGAAGAATAGGGAGCAAGAGTTAACCAGTCTTCGAACAAAACTGAAAACACTAGAGAGTAATAGTGGAGCAAGTACAAAGAAGTTAACAGAAGTGAAGCAGGAGTACCAGGAGAAAATAGACAGTGAGTTTAGCAAATTCAAGCTCTTTTTAGATATAGAAGAATGTTTAATACTTTCCTGTTATTACTTGCAGTTTGTACAAGCTAAGTCTTGAGATATTTCATATATTTCTTTTATACCTGGCACTCTTTTTAGAGTAAATATCATTCTTTTCACACCACTAATGATTGCAACTTCACCATGTATCAGGAATGCTTGCACATATCCATCCGCACATACACAGACACAAGCAGACATTTGTTAGGCAAAGAGTTTGGGTAGAGATGTCAGTTGAGGCGGAAGTACAGAGGCAAAGATGTTGTTGAATGACAGGTGAGGTATGAGCGGTGGCAACTTGAAATTAGCAGAGGTTGAGGCCTGGTGGATAACGGGAAGAGAGGATATACTGAAGGGCAAGTTCCCATCTCCGGAGTTCTGACAAGTTGGTATTAGTGGGAAGTATCCAGACAACCCGGACGGTGTAACACTGTGCCAAGATGTGCTGGCCATGCACCAAGGCATGTTTAGCCACAGGGTGATCCTCATTACCAACAAACACTGTCTGCCTGTGTTCATTCATGCGAATGGACAGTTTGTTGCTGGTCATTCCCACATAGAAAGCTTCACAGTGTAGGCAGGTCCGTTGGTAAATCACGTGGGTGCTTTCACACGTGGCTCTGCCTTTGATCGTGTACACCTTCCGGGTTACAGGACTGGAGTAGGTGTTGGTGGGAGGGTGCATGGGACAGGTTTTACACTGGGGGCGGTTACAAGGGTAGGAGCCAGAGGGTAGGGAAGGTGGTTTGGGGATTTCATAGGGATGAACCAAGAGGTTATGAAGGTTAGGTGGACGACAGAAAGACACTCTTGGTGGAGTGGGGAGGATTTCATGAAGGGTGGATCTCATTTCAGGGTAGGATTTGAGGAAGTTGTATCCCTGCTGGAGAGCCGCATTCAGAGTCTGATCCAGTCCCGGAAAGTATCCTGTCACAAGTGGGGCACTTTTGGGGTTCTTCTGTGGGAGGTTCTGGGAATGGTTCAGAGATTCCGGACTGGAGCAGATTCGTTTGCCACGAAGACCTAGGCTGTAGGGAAGGGACCGTTTGATGTGGAATGGGTGGCAGCTGTCATAATGGAGGTACTGTTGCTTGTTGCTGGGGTTGATGTGGACGGATGTGTGAAGCTGGCCATTGGTCAGATGGAGGTCAACGTCAAGGAAAGTGGCATGGGATCTGGAGTAGTACCAGGTGAATCTGATGGAACCAAAGTAGTTGAGGTTGGAGAGGAAACTCTGGAGTTGTTCTTCACTGTGAGTCCAGATCATGAAGATGTCATCAATAAATCTGTACCAAACTTTGGGTTGGCAGGCCTGGGTAACCAAGAAGGCTTCCTCTAAGTGACCCATAAATAGGTTGGCGTACGAGGGGGCCAGCCTGGTACCCATGGCTGTTCCCTTTAATTGTTGGTATGTCTGGCCTTCGAAAGTGAAGAAGTTGCGAGTCAGGATGAAGCTGGCTAAGGTAATGAGGAAAGAGGTTTTAGGTAGGGTGGCAGGTGATCGGCATGAAAGGAAGTGCTCCATTGCAGCGAGGCCCTGGATGTGCAGAATATTTGTGTATAAGGAAGTGGCATCAATGGTTACAAGGATGGTTTCGGGGGGTAACAGATTGGGTAAGGATTCCAGGCGTTCGAGAAAGTGGTTGGTGTGTTTGAGGAAGGATGGGAGACTGCATGTAATGGGTTGAAGGTGTTGATCTATGTAGGCAGACATACATTCTGTGGGGGCTTGGTAACCAGCTACAATGGTGCGGCCGGGATGATTGGGTTTGTGAATTTTAGGAAGTAGGTAGAAGGTAGGGGTGCGGGGTGTCGGTGGGGTCAGGAGGTTGATGGAGTCAGGTGAAAGATTTTGTAGGGGGCCTAAGGTTCTGAGGATTCCTTGAAGCTCCACCTGGACATCAGGAATGGGATTATCTTGGCAAACTTTGTATGTAGTGTTGTCTGAAAGCTGACGCAGTCCATCAGCCACATACTCCCGACAATCAAGTACCACGATCGTGGAACCCTTGTCCAGAAGAATGACGATGGATCGGTCAGCCTCCAGATCACGGATAGCCTGGGCTTCAGCAATGGTGATGTTGGGAGTAGGATTAAGGTTTTTTAAGAAGGATTGAGAGGCAAGGCTGGAAGTGAGAAAACCTGGGAAGTTTGGAGAGGGTGATTCTGAGGAAGAGGTGGTGGGTTCTGCTGTGATGGAGGACGGAACTATTCCAGGCAGGGTTCAGTTTGGATAGTGTCTTGGGGAGTTGGATCATTAGGAGTGGGATTAGGATAATTTTTCTTCATGGCAAAGTGATATTTCCAGCAGAGAGTACGAGTGTAGGACAGTAAATCTTTGACGAGGGCTGTTTTGTTGAATCTGGGAGTAGGGCTGAAGGTGAGGCCTTTGGATAGGACAGAGGTTTCGGATTGAGAGAGAGGTTTGGAGGAAAGGTTAACTACTGAATTAGGGTGTTGTGGTTCCAGATTGTGTTGATTAGAATTTTGAGGTTTTGGGGGGAGTGGAGCTGGAAGTGGGAGATTGAGTAGATGGGAGAGACTGGGTCTATGTGCAATGAGAGGAGGTTGAGGTTTGCTGGAAAGGTTGTGAAGGGTGAGTGAGTTGCCTTTCCCGAGGTGGGAAACCAGGAGATTGGATAGTTTTTTGAGGTGGAGGGTGGCATGCTGTTCTAATTTGCGGCTGGCCTGTAGGAGGATGCCCTGAACAGCCGGTGTGGATGTGGGAGAGGAAAGGTTGAGGACTTTTATTGAGGATAGGAGTTGACGGGTGTGTTCATTGGCTGAGTTGATGTGTGGGTGAAGGATTAGGTGGGTGAGGGCAATGGATTGTTCAGTTTGGAACTGGTATAAGGACTGATGGAAAGAAGGGTTACAGCCAGAGATGGGAACTTTAAGTGTGAGGCCTTTGGGGGTAATGCCAAATGTCAGACAAGCCTGAGTAAATAAAATATGGGAGCATAATCTGGCTAGGGTGAAGGCATGTTTGCGGAGGGAATGTAAATAAAACTTAATGGGGTCGTTGTGGGGATGTTGTGAGGGTGACATGGTATTAGAAGGTGGAAAGTGTAACCTGAGGCTAAAATGAAAATAAAAATATATTGGGAGAGATAAAGGTGAACTTCAAAGCAACTGGAGATCTGGTGTAAAAAAAGTCAAAAAAGTGTTGGTTAAGGCTAAGCTATGTTGATCCTGTGGTGAACTTGTGTTGGTAAACAACGATGTGCACAAAGGTTAGGTGGTTGTGTTGCCGCCAAAACACGTTAAAGGATGGTGAAATTTGGGAAAATTTTGAAAAAAACTGCGTGTAAATGTATTAAAAGGAGTGGTTTTGTGGTGGTAGATTATGAAAATGAGGCTAACAATTGTCTGACGAAGGAATAATGATGTTAAAACCTGTGGGAAGCGGCTAAAAACGATCAGTGATGTGGGAAAAACGGTAATGGAAATAAAGGGAAAGTTATTAGAACTAGCCAAAATGGTTGTTTAATGGGTGAAAAGAACTGTTTGTGAACTGGAAACGGTGGATTTTATAGCAGCGGTAGTGTTGATGTCGGAAAAAAATTTTTTGGTTATGGTTTGGAAGTGGGGTACGTATTATTGAGTATATATAGGCGGGTAAAATTGTATGGTAGACTATGGTAAAAAGGAGAAGGTGAATACAAAGTGAAACTACTTGCAAAAACAGAAAGAGAAAGTAAGATGACAGAAAAGATTTCGAAATGCAACAGTGACAATAACAAACATAATTGTTGGCTTCAAATTAATTACCCCCGGAAACCATCCTCGTAACCATTGATGCCACTTCCTTATACACAAATATTCTGCACGTCCAGGGCCTTGCTGCAATGGAGCACTTCCTTTCATGCTGATCACCTGCCACCCTACCTAAAACCTCTTTCCTCATTACCTTAGCCAGCTTCATCCTGACTCGCAACTTCTTCACTTTTGAAGGCCAGACATACCAACAATTAAAGGGAACAGCCATGGGTACCATGGTGGCCCCCTCGTATGCCAACCTATTTATGGGTCGCTTAGAGGAAGCCTTCTTGGTTACCCAGGCCTGCCAACTCAATGTTTGGTACAGATTTATTGATGACATCTTCATGATCTGGACTCACAGTGAAGAAGAACTCCAGAATTTCCTCTCCAACCTCAACTCCTTTGGTTCCATCAGATTCAGCTGGTCCTACTCCAAATCCCATGCCACTTTCCTTGATGTTGACCTCCATCTGTCCAATGGCCAGCTTCACACATCTGTCCACATCAAACCCAGCAACAAGCAACAGTACCTCCATTATGACAGCTGCCACCCATTCCACATCAAACGGTCCCTTCCCTACAGCCTAGGTCTTCGTGGCAAACGAATCTGCTCCAGTCCGGAATCCATGAACCATTACACCAACAACCTGAAGACAGCTTTCGCATCCCGCAACTACCCTCCCGACCTAGTACAGAAGCAAATTACCAGAGCCACTTCCTCATCCCCTCAAACCCAGAACCTCCCACAGAAGAACCCCAAAAGTGCCCCACTTGTGACAGGATACTTTCCGGGACTGGATCAGACTCTGAATGTGGCTCTCCAGCAGGGATACAACTTCCTCAAACCCTGCCCTGAAATGAGATCCATCCTTCACGAAATCCTCCCCACTCCACCAAGAGTGTCTTTCCGCCGTCCACCTAACCTTCATAACCTCTTGGTTCATCCTTATGAAATCCACAAACCACCTTCCCTACCCTCTGGCTCCTACCCTTGTAACCGCCCCCGGTGTAAAACCTGTCCCATGCACCCTCCCACCAGCACCTACTCCAGTCCTGTAACCCGGAAGGTGTACACGATCAAAGGCAGAGCCACGTGTGAAAGCACCCACGTGATTTACCAACTGGCCTGCCTACACTGTGAAGCTTTCTATGTGGGAACGACCAGCAACAAACTGTCCATTCGCATGAATGGACACAGGCAGACAGTGTTTGTTGGTAATGAGTATCACCCTGTGGCTAAACATGCCTTGGTGCACTGCCAGCACATCTTGGCACAGTGTTACACCGTCCGGGTTATCTGGATACTTCCTACTAACACCACCCTGTCAGAACTCCGGAGATAGGATCTTGCCCTTCAGTATATCCTCTCTTCCCGTTATCCACCAGGCCTCAACCTCTGCTAATATCAAGTTGCCGCCGCTTATACCTCACCTGTCATTCAACAACATCTTTGCCTCTGTACTTCCGCCTCGACTGACATCTCTACCCAAACTCTTTGCCTTACGAATGTCTGCTTGTGTCTGTGTATGTGTGGATGGATATGTGTGTGTGTGTGTGTGTGTGTGAGTGTATACCTGTCGTATTTCCCCCTAAGGTAAGTCTTTCCACTCCCGGGATTGGAATGACTCCTTACCCTCTCCCTTAAAACCCACATCCTTTCGTCTTTCCCTCTCCTTCCCTCTTTCCTGATGCAGCAACCTCGTGTTGCGAAAGCTTGAAATTTGTGTGTGTGTGTTTGTGTGTTTTTTATTGTGTCTATTTACCAGTGTGTGTGTGTGTGTGTGTGTGTGTGTGTGTGTTTGCATGTGTTTGTGTTGTTTCTACTGAGAAATTCATCAGTGGAGTGGAAGGAGTTGGCCACCAGTACATCCTTTAGGCTTGTCTTAAACTGAATTTCATTGGTTGTTAAGCTTTTTACAGCTGCTGGTCAGTTATTGAAAATGTGTTCCTTAATAATGCACACCTTTTTGTACAAGAGTAAGTGACTATAAATCCTTGTGAAGATTATTCTTATTTCTGGTCCTGATTCCATGAACTGAGCTGTTGGTTTGAAAAAGGGATATATTTTTAATGACAAATTTCATTAAGGAATAAATATATTGGGAAGCAGTAGTTAGTATCCCGTATCCCTAGTTCCCTATTTAGGCCTCTGTAGGATGTTCGTGAGTTCACACCACATATAACTCATATTGTACATTTTTTGCCCAGAAAACTTTAGCTTGGCTTGATGAATTACCCCAAAAAATAATCCCATATGACATTATGGAGTGAAAGTAAGCATATAATGCCAGCTTTTACATTTTTATATCCTGTGCTGTTACTGCGAACGGCTGAAAGCAAGGGGAAACTACGGCCGTAATTTTTCCTGAGGGCATGCAGTTTTACTGTATGGATAAATGATGATGACATCCTCATGGGCAAAATATTCCGGACGTAAAATAGTCCCCCATTCGGATCTCCGGGCGGGGACTACTCAAGAGGATGTCGTTATCAGGAGAATGAAAACTGACGTTCTACGGATCGGAGCGTGGAATGTCAGATCACTTAATCGGGCAGGTAGGCTAGAAAATTTAAAAAGGGAAATGGATAGGTTAAAGTTAGATATAGTGGGAATTAGTGAAGTTTAGTGGCAGGAGGAACAAGACTTCTGGTCAGGTGACTACAGGCTTATAAACACAAAATCAAATAGGGGTAATGCAGGAGTAGGTTTAATAATGAATAGGAAAATAGGAATGCGGTTAAGCTACTACAAACGGCATAGTGAACGCATTATTGTGGCCAAGATAGATACGAAGCCCACACCTACTACAGTAGTACAATTTTATATGCCAACTAGCTCTGCAGATGACGAAGAAATTGAAGAAATGTATGATGAAATAAAAGAAATTATTCAGATAGTGAAGGGTGACGAAAATTTAATAGTCATGGGTCACTGGAATTCGGTAGTAGGAAAAGGGAGAGAAGGAAACGTAGTAGGTGAATATGGATTGGGGCTAAGAAATGAAAGAGGAAGCCGCCTGGTAGAATTTTGCACAGAGCACAACTTAATCATAGCTAACACTTGGTTTAAGAATCATGAAAGAAGGTTGTATACATGGAAGAACCCTGGAGATACTAAAAGGTATCAGATAGATTATATAATGGTAAGACAAAGATTTAGGAACCACGTTTTAAATTGTAAGACATTTCCAGGGGCAGATGTGGACTCTGACCACAATCTGTCGGTTATGACCTGTAGATTAAAACTGAAGAAACTGCAAAAAGGCGGGAACTTAAGGAGATGGGACCTGGATAAACTGAAAGAACCAGAGGTTGTACAGAGTTTCAAGGAGAGCATAAGGGATCAATTGACAGGAATGGGGGAAAGAAATACAGTAGAAGAAGAATGGGTAGCTTTGAGGGATGAAGTAGTGAAGGCAGCAGAGGATCAAGTAGGTAAAAAGACGAGGGCTAGTAGAAATCCTTGGGTAACAGAAGAAATATTGAATTTAATTGATGAAAGGAGAAAATATAAAAATGCAGTAAATGAAGCAGGCAAAAAGGTATACAAACTTCTCAAAAATGAGATCGACAGGAAGTGCAAAATGACTAAGCAGGGATGGCTAGAGGACAAATGTAAAGATGTAGAGGCTTATCTCACTAGGGGTAAGATAGATACTGCCTACAGGAAAATTAAAGAGACCTTTGGAGATAAGAGAACCACTTGTATGAACATCAAGAGCTCAGATGGAAACCCAGTTCTAAGTAAAGAAGGGAAAGCAGAAAGGTGGAAGGAGTATATAGAGGGTCTATACAACGGTGATGTACTTGAGGACAATATTATGGAAATGGAAGAGGATGTAGATGAAGATGAAATGGGAGATACGATACTGCGTGAAGAGTTTGACAGAGCACTGAAAGACCTGAGTCGAAACAAGGCCCCCGGAGTAGACAACATTCCATTGGAACTACTGACGGCCTTGAGAGAGCCAGTCCTGACAAAACTCTACCATCTGGTGAGCAAGATGTATGAGACAGGCGAAATACCCTCAGACTTCAAGAAGAATATAATAATCCCAATCCCAAAGAAAGCAGGTGTTGACAGATGTGAAAATTACCGAACAATCAGTTTAATAAGCCACAGCTGCAAAATACTAACACAAATTCTTTACAGATGAATGGAAAAACTGGTAGAAGCCGACCTCAGGGAAGATCAGTTTGGATTCCGTAGAAACACTGGAACACGTGAGGCAATACTGACCTTAAGACTTATCTTAGAAGAAAGATTAAGGAAAGGCAAACCTACGTTTCTAGCATTTGTAGACTTAGAGAAAGCTTTTTACAATGTTGACTGGAATACTCTCTTTCAAATTGTAAAGGTGGCAGGGGTAAAATACAGGGAGCGAAAGGCTATTTACAATTTGTACAGAAACCAGATGGCAGTTATAAGAGTCGAGGGACGTGAAAGGGAAGCAGTAGTTGGGAAGGGAGTAAGACAGGGTTGTAGCCTCTCCCCGATGTTATTCAATCTGTATATTGAGCAAGCAGTAAAGGAAACAAAAGAAAATTCAGAGTAGGTATTAAAATCCATGGAGAAGAAATAAAAACTTTAAGGTTCGCCGATGACATTGTAATTCTGTCAGAGACAGCAAAGGACTTGGAAGAGCAGTTGAATGGAATGGATAGCGTCTTGAAAGGAGGATATAAGATGAACATCAACAAAAGCAAAATGAGGATAATGGAATGTAGTCGAATTAAGTCGGGTGATGCAGAGGGAATTAGATTAGGAAATGAGTCACTAAAAGTAGTAAAGGAGTTTTGTTATTTGGGGAGCAAAATAACTGATGATGGTCGAAGTAGAGAGGATATAAAATGTAGACTGGCAATGGCAAGGAAAGCGTTTCTGAAGAAGAGAAATTTGTTAACATCGAGTATAGATTTAAGTGTCAGGAAGTCATTTCTGAAAGTATTTGTATGGAGTGTAGCCATGTATGGAAGTGAAACATGGACGATAAATAGTTTGGACAAGAAGAGAATAGAAGCTTTTGAAATGTGGTGCTACAGAAGAATGCTGAAGATTAGAAGGGTTGATCACATAACTAATGAGGAAGTATTGAATAGGATTGGGGAGAAGAGAAGTTTGTGGCACAGCTTGACCAGAAGAAGGGATCGGTTGGTAGGACATGTTCTGAGGCATCAAGGGATCACCAATTTAGTACTGGAGGGCAGCATGGAGGGTAAAAATCGTAGAGGGAGACCAAGAGATGAATACACTAAGCAGATTCAGAAGGATGTAGGTTGCAGTAGGTACTGGGAGATGAAGAAGCTTGCACAGGATAGAGTAGCATGGAGAGCTGCATCAAACCAGTCTCAGGACTGAACACCACAACAACAACAATCCCCCATGTCTGACAGAATTCGCATTGCAAGTAGAGATTTGGTTAGACACTTCACGAGTTCTGTGGTGTGCTCCTCCCAGTTGAATTTATTATCCAGCTGTAATCCCGACAATTGAACACTGTCCATTTATTCTATCTTCTTGTCATCATATGCTGTGCATATACTCATGGGACACCCCTTACAAGTTCTGAACTGTATGGAGTGTGTTTTTTCAAAGTTTAGTGACAAAGAATTGACTAGGAACCAGTGATTAATGTCCACAAATATTTTATTAGCTGATCTTTCTAAGACTACACTTGATTTGCTATTTATTGCAATGTTTGTATCATCGGCAAAAAAACAGACTTGGCAACTGGTAATGTTATTGATGAAAGGTCATTCATATACACAAGAAAAAGTAAGGGCCCTAAGATGGAACCTTGTGGGACCCCACATGTAATTAGTTCCCAGTTGGATGATGCCTGATAGCTTAATACATGTCTCTTTCCTAATAACAACCTATGTTTCCTGCTAGAGATATAAGATTTGAACCATTTTGCAGCATTTCCTGTTACACCATAATATTCTAATTTACTTAAAAGGATATTGTGATTCACACTGTCAAATGCCTTTGACAGATCACAAAATATATCAGTTGCCTACAATTTTTTGTCTAATGAATTAAGTACATTTCACTGTAAGTGTAGATAGCCTTCTCAATATCAGAACCCTTTAGAAATCCGAGTTGCGACTTTGACAGTATGTTATTTGTGATAAGATGGTTATAAAGCCGATTGTACATTACCTTTTCTAAAATTTTCTAGAATGCTAGCAAAAGTGAAATTGGACAGAAATTTGATGCTATTTCTTTATCTCCCTTCGTAAACAGTAGCTTAACTGCAGCACATTTCAATCATTCAGGAAATATTCCACTGATTAACGACTGGCTACACAGATAGCTTAATATGTTACTTAACTCACAATCACATTCTTCAATTAACTTTGTTGATATTTCATCATACCCACTGGGTACTTTTGATTTTTAAAATTTTATGATGGGCATTACTTCTTCTGGGATAGTGAGGATCAGATTCATATTATGGAAGTTACTTGAAATGTCTGGTCTGAGGTATCCCATGGCAGCATCTACAGAACCTGACAACCCAGTCTTTTCAGTAACAGTTATAAAATGTTTGTTAATAAGTTCTGCAACACTATACACATCTGTCACCAATATATCATTTAGTATTAATGCTATTTGCCTCTCTTCATGTCTGTTTCTACCGGTCTCCTCCTTCACTATATCCCATATTGTCTTTATTTTGTTATCTGATATGACTATCTTTTCCTTGTAATATATTTGCTTACTTTTTATTTGTGTTTGCAATTACACAATAATAGTTAATAATGATAATAATAAGTTAAAATATGAAAAATTTTGTTTATGACAATTCTGCATTATAAATATAAAATCAGTAATGACCCTTGAATGCAACTGTTTGGTGAATAGAAATGCTAAAATACTGTGCTGTAAACCTCTGAATACTTTCTGAGTTTCTTACATATTGTTTGTTTACTTCTGAAATGGTGAAGTTAGACATGGGGGGAATCATGTGAGGGAGTTGCTCACACATGTAGATCCATAGTAAACATGTAATGCTCAGTAACAAAACAGATATGTTAAAATACACACATGTTACAAATTATGATGCACTTTAAATAGAAACATTAGCAACTGGTGGATGGAATGTAATCAAATTCTGGGAGTTGAACTTGCAACTAACAATGGTGATAAGAAAATGGCACATAGTGAAATAAGGACTACATGTCAGTCAGAAACATTAAAGGTGAAAAAATGAAAATACATCAAATACACTAAAACTTTATATACATGTACAAGATGCTCAAACATAATCAGCACAACTAACTAAATTACTAAACACAAACAAGGGTTTGCTGATTTTAAATACACAATTGACAATGGTTCACAATTACCTTGAAACTTTTCTTTTGAAAGTGCTTAAGTGCTTTTCACATACATTTCTGCCAATTGATGTTGTGATCTAATGTAGGAAATGAGAAAGGAATCATCAATTATTTTCTCATACATGTAATGAAACTTTATGGTTGTGTTCAGTCCTTTTGGGATGTTGATTGTTTATCATTAATTGTAATTTACGCTGGTTGTACACAAAGAATTGAGTTGGTTGCTTCATATTGACACCAAGTTGTTGTAAAAAAGTACAAAGCCAGGCAATTTTAGCAACTGCATCAGGTACTGCAACATACAAAAATGTGGCAACACATATTTGCCTGCAATTGATCAGATAACAGGTCCTTTGGTCAATATATTGACATAGCTTTCTGTTGAATGACAAGTATGGATATCTAGAGCACAATCAGAACCCTAGTATGCATGAAATTTAAGAATACTGCTGCTGTATTTAATACCTTTGTTCTTTGCCCCAAGGTATTGTAGGATATGTTTAATAACAGTGCAATCTATGGAAGGTACTACCTACCACTACTAATCAATTCCTTTCCTGTTCCACACACAAATTGAGTGAGGGAAAAATGATTGTCTGTTGTTGTTGTTGTTGTAGTCTTCAGTCCAGATACTGGTTTGCCGCAGCTCTCCATGCTACTCTATCCTGTGCAAGCTTCTTCATCTCCAAGTACCTCCTGCAACCTACACCCTTCTGAATCTGCTTAGTGTATTCATCTCTTGGCCTCCGTCTATGACTTTTGCCCTCTACCCTGCCCTCCAGTACTAAATTGGTAATCCCTAGATGCCTCCTAACATGTCCTACCAACTGATCCCTCCTACTCAGTAGCAAGCCAGCGGGTATGTTGGACCTTCCATCGAGCTACAGACCCCCTTGAAGATGTCTCCTGCAGACGGGGACGAAACATTGGGAATTGAGACAAAATTCATCAACTGACCACAGCATAACAGCCTGGATAATCATAATGTACATGACATTTCCAGCCGTGAAAGTCTAGATTTTAGTAACAAATTTCTCTTCTGCCCAATTCTATT
Organism: Schistocerca serialis cubense; assembly: GCF_023864345.2. Taxonomy (NCBI): domain Eukaryota; kingdom Metazoa; phylum Arthropoda; class Insecta; order Orthoptera; family Acrididae; genus Schistocerca; species Schistocerca serialis. Next base: position 110,388,694 of record NC_064639.1, on the reverse strand, counting down.
CAGTCCCTCCTCATTAGTTATGTGATCTACCCATCTAATCTTCAGTATTCTTCTGTGGCACCCCTCCCCATTTTGAAAGCTTCTATTCTCTTCTTGTCTAAACTATTTATCGTCCATGTTTCACTTAAATACATGGCTACACTCCAGACAAATATTTTCAGAAAAGACTTCCTAACACTTAAGTCTATACTCGATGTTAACAAATATCTCTTCTTCAGAAATGCTTTCCTTGCCATTACCAGTCTTCTCTTCTTTGACCATCATCAGTTATTTTGCTCTCCAAATAGCAAGACTCATCTGCTACTTTAAGTGTCTCATTTCCTAACATAATTCCTTCAGCATCATCTGATTTAATTTGACTACATTCCATTATCCTCATTTTGCTTTTGTTGATGCTCATCTTATATCCTCCTTCCAAGAAACTGTCCATTCCGTTCAACTGCTCTTCCAAGTCCTTTGCTGTCTCTGACAGAATTACAATGTCATAGGCGAACCTCAAAGTTTTTATTTCTTCTCCATGGATTTTAATTGGTACTCTAAATTTTCTTTTGTTTCCTTTACTGCTTGCTCACTATATTGAGTGACTGTCTATAAGCCCTAATTTCTCTCATCTTCTCTTTGTGGTCCTTACACAAAATGTACAGTGGTGGCAGTAGGATCAATTTGCAGTTGTCCTCAAATGCTGGTTCTCTAAATGTCTGCTATAGTACCTTATGAAAAGAGCATTGTCAAAGATTCCAATCTGAGCTCATGAAACATTTCCATAATATCTGCATGTTAATCAAACCTACCAGTAACAAATCTACTAGCATGCCTCTGAATTGCTTCAAAGTCTCCCTTTAATCCAACACAGATGCGCAAAACTATAGACCTATATCTCTGACATTGATCTGTTGTAGAATTTTAGAACATGTTTTTTGCTCGCGTATCATGTCGTTTCTGGAAACCAAGAATCCACTCTGTAGGAATCAACATGGATTCAGGAAACAGTGATCGAGTGAGACCCAACTTGCTTTATTTGTTCATGAGACCCAGAAAATATTAGATACAGGCTCCCAGGTAGATGCTATTTTCCTTGACTTCCGGAAGGCATTCAATACAGTTCCGCACTGTCGCCTGATAAACAAGGTAAGAGCCTATGGAATATCAGACCAGCTGTGTGGCTGGATTGAAGAGTTTTTAGCAAACAGAAAACAGCATGTTGTTCTCAATGGAGAGACGTCTACAGACGTTAAAGTGGCATGCCACAGGGGAGTGTTATGGGACCATTGCTTTTCACAATATATATAAATGACCTAGTAGATAGTGTCGGAAGTTCCATGCGGCTTTTCGCGGATGATGCTGTAGTATACAGAGAAGTTGCAGCATTAGAAAATTGTAGTGAATGCAGCGGATAGGCACTTGGTGCAGGGAGTGGCAATTGACCCTTAACATAGACAAATGTAACGTATTGCGAATACGTAGAAAGAAGGATCCTTTATTGTATGATTATATGATAGCAGAACAAACACTGGTAGCATTTACTTCTGTAAAATATCTGGGAGTATGCGTGCGGAACGATTTGAAGTGGAATGATCATATACAATTAATTGTTGGTAAGGCGGGTATCAGGTTGAGATTCATTGGGAGAGTCCTTAGAAAATGTAGTCCATCAACAAAGGAGGTGGCTTACAAAACACTGTTTCAACCTATACTTGAGTATTGCTCATCAGTGTGGGATCCGTACCAGATCAGGTTGACAGAGGAGATAGAGAAGATCCAAAGAAGAGCGGCGCCTTTTGCCACAGGGTTATTTGGTAAGTGTGATAGCGTTACGAAGATGTTTAGCAAACTCCAGTGGTAGACTCTGCAAGAGAGGCGCTCTGCATCGCAGTGTAGCTTGCTGTCCAGGTTTCGAGAGGGTGCATTTCTGGATGAGGTATCGAATATATAGCTTCCCCCTACTTATAAATCCTGAGGAGATCACAAATGAAAAATTAGGGAGATTCGAGCGCGCATGGAGGCTTTCCGGCAGTCGTTCTTCCCGCAAACCATACGCGACTGGAACAGAAAAGAGAGATAATGACAGTGGCATGTAAAGTGCCCTCCGCCACACACCGTTGGGTGGCTTGCGGAGTATAAATGTAGATGTAGATGGTGGCAATCCCAAACAATAAAGCAGTACTCGAGAATGGGTCACACTAGCATTCTATATACCATCTCCCATGTAGATGAGCTACATTTTTCCAAAATTCTCCCAAGAAAATGAAGTTGATCATTTGCTTTCCCGACTGTCAACGTGATGTGCTTATTCTGTTTCATATCACTTTGTAATGTTACACCTAGATATTTAATCAGTGGGACTGTGTCAAGCAGCACGTTGCTAATGCTATATTCAAATGTTGTTTTTGCTACTTATCTGCATAAACTTAAATTTTTCTACATTTAGAGCAAGCTTCTATTCACCACATCGATGAGAAATTCTGTCTTAGTAATTTTGTATTCCCCTGCAGTCACTCAAGGATGACATCCTCTCATGCACCACAGCGTCATCAGAAAACAGCCATAACTGCTATTTACCCTGTCCACCAGGTCAATAACGTATATAGAGAATAAGAGCGATCCTGCCACATTTCTATGGCACGCTCCTAAGAATACCCATGTCTCTGATGAGCACTTGCCATTGAGAACAACGTACTGATTCTATTACTTCAGAAGTCTTCAAGCCACTCACATACCTGGGAATGTATTCCATATGCTTGGACCTTCATCTACAGTCTGCAGTGGGGCAGTTCATGGATAGCTGAGAATCAACTTGACTGACAGAAAACATTAAATCAAGTCTTTTCATTGTGATAGCAATCATAAACAAAATGGAATATTTTCTATGGATTTCTTGTCTTCATTAACTGGGGTTGTGCCAAATGCAACAGTGAACTGCAACCAATCAGTGCTGCATAGAGCCCGTAGTTATTTATGTTGGATTTTTCTAAGACAAGACTAATATAAGCCGTCTTGGCTGAGGAACAGTTCTTTATTTCCACAGGCTTGCCTGAATTCCTATCGTGTAAAATGAATGGAATCATCAACTACAATTTCAAAATGAATCTTGAGTTCTTCAGATATTTTATTTATAGCAGCAGTTAATCCATCATCAACAAAAATAGCTAAAAATTCTTCTTGGCCATCTGCTCAAGCATGAAACAATTGTCCAAATGGATCTGTTTGAAATCCAGAAATTTGATGAAGTAAACAAGGCTTTTATTCCAACATCAAGGAAAGTGCTTCAGTCCAGTGCTTCAGTCCATTTAGGCATTCTTCAATTTTCAGACTATATTTGCATTATCACTATTGAATCTTGAAAAATGTTGTTTTCACACGAAATAGCTTTATGTCCATATTATACACTCTAGCCAAAGCCAAAAGAATATGAGTTGATTCAACCTAACAACAGGTGAAAAAGTTTCCCTGTAACCAATTCCAAATTTTCTGGGAATATCTTTGCATATAATCTAGCTTTATACCATCTGGTTTTTGTTTAATTTTATAAATCCACTTACAACAAACAGCCTGATGATCTAGAGGTAGGACAAGCTGTTATTTTGGGCCAATTAAGAAATTTCATCTTTAATGATTCATGGAATATGAAACTGACTATCTAACTAAATAATTTTAATCGCTTCATACCAATTATCAGAGTCTGTGGATGTCATTGCCTCTTTGAAAGTTTCTGGCTGATCAGTAACTGCTGTGCAGACCTCAGAATTTGGGAAGAAACTGAAGGGTGAAGTTAATCTCAGTTTCTATGATTCTTTCCTAGTTGAGCAACGATACTGGTAGCACAGGGTTCATGGTCTTGTGCAACATCATCATTTTTAACAGGGTGTTGAACTTCATCTCCTTCTACATCTGTTGGGAAGTTGTATTTACATGTAATGTTGATGGTTCTGATTTCTGTAGATACATTTTGATATATTTGTTAAAGTCCACATCTTATGAAACAGTCATTTTCTTTGTCACAGGATCATACAGCCTATAATTTTTACTTTTGCCAACCATACCATTGTCTTTGATTTGCTACAAACCTTCTCATAGGCTTTAGTCATGTTTCCTTCCAAAATCATTTCTCATATGGTATCTTATCACAATTAAACTTACATGAACAGTCATTCAATGTGTAGACTACCCAAAGTGTCTCAGAAGGCAAGAATTAAGAAGTATTGTTTGATCACTTTCCACTATAGATCTGGTTTCTCATTCAACTTTACCATTCTGCTCTAGTTTATATTGTGAACTGATTTAATGGATGATATAAGTCTTCTTGAAATGATTTTATGAAGGCACTGATTAACAAACTCTGTTCTATGGTCAGTTCTAATAACTTTAAACCTTAAACCTGTTTCATGAATGCATTTCCAGCAACAACTGAAACAATAAGAACACAGAAGCAGCATCACTTTTGTTCCTAAAAAGAATAGACTGATCTGTATGAAATACAATCATCTTGAAAAATAACAAATAGTTGTGTCCACTTAATGATGGGTATGGCATTTCTCCACATACATCAGCATGAACAAATTCTCCTGGAGCAGAGGCACAAGTCTGCAGATTTGTCCTCCCTAAATCTCTTCCTATATAGTTCACTGTATTGACAAGATTGACAAAAGAATTTGCTTAAAGTAAATTTTAAATTTGTGGTCAAACTGCTGTAAGAAATTATCTTCAAATTCTCAAAGTTTACATGTCCAACAACCTCTTTGCAACAGAGCTAAGCCAGATGACAGATGATGCACAATCTACTTGTTCAGTATTTTCCATACAAAACAGTAGTCTGTAATGATAGTTCTTAAAATGTGATTTTAAATTTTCACTGACTATTGCCTCCCCCTGGAAAAAGATGTTTTCTCAAGCCAGGTATTTATAATGTATCCTCCACTGTTCAAAGTTTCCATATACTATTTACTAGTGCATTTAACTTGACTAACCCAATACAGACATCATACACAACTGAATTACCTCCCAGATTGACAGTGACATTAAATTTCCTAGTGGTTTAAACACTGAAAATAATTCCTTGTGCGAAATAAGGTATTGTGATGCAGCACTATCAGCAAGTCAAACATTATTGCAATTAGTAGCCAGAATATTTCAAATTTCTGCATAGGTTCTTGACTTTCTCCTAACAATTTAAACAGTCTTTTGTTAATAATAATCTCGTCCACAGAACATTTGCTTACACTACTTTATGGGCACCGAGTTTTATGCTTTTTGTGGTAACATTAACAACAGTGAATCCAGTTGCTAAATCTTCAGTCCACAATAAATGTTGCTCCTCTTTCAGTTACATTGTTCTTAGGTTACTGAAAGTTTACTTACTTTCATTACATGAATCCTAAGTCATAATGAACAAATCATATTTCACCAGAGGTCCACCTAAAACTTTTTCAGTCTTATCTGTATCTCCTACTGGTTCACTAACATCTGCAAGATACTGTGCTAATACATCAACTTTACTAACTTGTTTTGCAATAGTATCAGAGTGAAATATTTTATAATTAAAGGGTGGTTGTTTATTTATAGCAGACTGCTGGTAATGAATAATTTTTATTGGAGTCCACATACCATTTGTTGTAGCACATGGTGCAACAGTTCACAGCTGGTCAAATTCTGTTGCATGAAATAAAAATAATTAACTCATCCCACAGGTTCTTTGCATCAGTGCCTTCAACTGACTTTACTTCCATCAGCAATTTCTCAGCATGAAACCTTATTTCCATTTTTCTTATTTCCATTTGATATTTGTGTAACTGAAAATGATATCCATCGAATTCGTGCATACTATAAACCTGTTTTTGATTATGTATTCTTTTTTAACTTTACAAGCGTAAAATGTTACCCCCACTAAACACACATTTTCTTTGGCCCATAACCTGTTGAACAGACTGCAATCAGGTTATGACAGGTATTTGCCTTGAATAAAAAGAGTGCTTATGCACAACACACAGAAGATAACAATTAAAAATGTTACTAGGATACAGGTACACAATAGAATAAGAGACTGTGTGTTGTCCAGAAGCACCAAAGAGAGAGAAAAAAATACATCAAACACACTAAAATATCAATATAATAGAGGCAAACATTCCATGTGGGAAAAATATATCTAAAAACAAAGATGATGTGACTTACCAAACGAAAGCGCTGGCAGGTCGATAGACACACAAACAAACACACAAACAACAAACAAATTTTGTGTGTATGTTTGTGTTTGTTTGTATGTCTATCGACCTGCCAGCGCTTTCATTTGGTAAGTCACATCATCTTTGTTTTTAGATACACTAAAATATCATATACGTGCACACAGACATTCAAAGGTAATCAGCACAACAAGTGACAATACACAACAGAAACTATAAAAAGGCAGCTACTGGTATCTGTTCATCAGTTGACTGTGTGTAGAACATCTGTTAGTAACCTTTCGTTGTTGATTTCGCTCTCATCTTGGCCTGTGTTACAGTTCTCCTGGTTTCTGTGCCATTTTGATATTTTTCTGTCTCTTTTGCTCTCCTTTGTTGATTGAAAGAACCTTTAGTTTCAGTAGCTAAAGGTTATATGATCAAATATTTGTGCATACCTGTCTTTTTGCTTGTACAATGTAGTCACATAAGTGTCTGTGTGTGTGTGTGTGTGTGTGTGTGTGTGTGTGTGTGTGTGTGTGTGTGTGTGTGTGTGTACTCTATCTGAAATAGATTTCATCTAAAAGTTAGCAGAGTTTTCAGTCTTGTTTATGATTCTACTGTTAGATGGGTTGTTACCTTTATTCCTTAAATTATTTATTGGTAGAAAATTTCCGTTGGCTAGTACAGTGAATACAAATCAAGCCAGTCCAGTAGTGTTTTTCTCGCATGGTGCATAGTTGCAACCAAGACGACTTAGTATGTTATGTGCCTTCGATCACTTTGTGTACAGCCACGCGTGGCAGGGCAACCTCACATACAGTGTTGGCCCATAGACTGGCTGCTGTTTTTCAACTGTCTGGCATACCCTTCTCTTATAACAATAAAAACAATCAATCATTGACAAAATTATTTAAGTGGACAGCTAAAAAATCTACTCACCTAGGTGCGGTAGAACTCACAGATAAAAGACAGTTGTAATTGGCAAGTTTTCGGAGTCAATGGCTCCTTCTTCAGGCAGAAGGGTTGAAGGGGAAGGAAGAGGGCTGAAGGAAAAAGGACTGGAGAGCTCTAGGAAAAGGGGTAGATTTTGGCAAAGTCACCCAGAACCACAATTCAGAGGAGACTTACAGCATGGCATGAGAAGGAAAGACTGATTGTTGGGGACTGCATTGGATGGGATTTGAAAACCTGAGAGATTAAAGGTGGAAGACAGGGTAATATGCAGACAGAGATACTGCTTAAACACCATGCATGAGTTAATAAGAGTGCAAAGCTAAGTGCATTGTACATAACAGAGATGGGAGGGGGAAGATGAAAAAATAGATGGGAAAGACAATGAAAAGTGTAGAAAACTAAAATGGAGTGAGGTAAAGTGTAGTTACAGTGAAAAAATGCTGAGACAGGAGAAATTAACGTAAATTAAGGCCAAGTGGGTGGTGAAAACCAAGGACATGTTGTAGTTCTAGTTCCAACCTGCGGAGCTCTTAGAAACTGGTGTCTGGGGGAAGAATCCAGATGGCGCATGTGGTGAAACAGGTGCTGAGATCATGAATGTCATGTTGTAGAGCATGGTCTGCAACAGGATATTGCGAGTTACCACTAGACACCCTCTGCCTATGCCCATTCATCCTAATTGATAATTTGGTGGTAGTGATGCTGACAGAGAAGGCCAAACAGTGTTTACATAACAGCTGGTATATGATGTTTCGTTTCACAGGTGGCTCTCCCTCTGATAATATAAGTTTTGCCAATTACAGGGCTGGTGTATGTGTTGGTAGGAGGGTGCATAGGACAAGTCTTGCAGTGGGGATGGTCGCAGGGGTAGGAGCCATAGGATAGGGAGTTGGGTGCAGAAGGAGCATAGGGTCTGATAAGAATATTGCAGAGACTTGGAGGGCGATAGAAAGCTATTCTTGGTGTGGTGGGGAAAATTTCAGGGCATGATTTTAGGAAGTTGTGGTCCTGTTGAAGTATCTGGTTAACACATTCCATACCAGGATGATACTGAGTCACCAATGGTGTGCTCTGCTGTTGCTTTTGGAAGGATCAGCAGTACCAGTATTGGATGTGATGGCCGAGAAATCTGCTTTTTAACTAGGCTTGTGGGTTAATTACGTGCGGTAAAGGGTAAGGTGAGAATGGTGTGTATTTCTGTAAAGAGTCTGCATCTGAACACCCCTGACCTGCAGTTCTGGGTGGCTTTCCCGAAATCTACCCCTTTTCCTACACCTCTCCAGCCCTTTCCCTTCACCCCTCTTCCATCCCAATTAAAATGTAATGAAAATCTTGTTTTAGTACATTGGCAGGAAAATGGCCTGTAGTTATCTGCCAGTACTCTGTAGTCAGTTGAGCCATCCCTCTTTCTATACACTTCCACATCAAAGATGGGAATCATACTGTTTGTTTCAATTTCCACTATGTATCGGACATCAGCACAGTATTGAGTGAGGTGATGGTGGTTATGCAAATCTCCTTCACTGTGGTGCCGAGTGACAGTTATCAGTTTCAGAATGTATGTTGAGTCTTTGCAGAATTACCATGAGTTAAGATCCAGAGATTGGATCTACGAGAGGGAGGAGGTGTTTAGTGCCACCACTATTTTTTTGTTTTACTGACAGAAAGCTATGGAAGCTGGCATGCATAGAGCTGACAAGAACACCAATACATTAGATATGACATTGGGTGATTTCCATACTGTGGGTGAGCCAGGGGCCAACATCACAGTAATGAATATACAGCAGAAAGGCAAGCCAACTGCAGCAAGGGCAGGCCACTTACTACACCTCCAAACACTGGACTTGCTGATTGTTGGGGTGACATGGTGCTGCAAGCACCCACCATGAGACTTGGCATCCACCAACCATAGGCTTATTGCCCAAGTCCAACACTGTGGACTTAATGCTACTGTCTAGTGAGACACCTCCAGGCTCACTTTTGCAACAGCCACTCTTCTGCCTTAGTGGGCAGCTGTTCGAGACCAGGGTGGTTTGGCCACTCTCCCTCCTATGCCTGTGTGGGCATACTGATGATGTAAATCTCCCCTCGCAAGGACAGATAGCGCTGCTAAGGCTGTCTTCTTCTGCAAGAATGAGGGTGAGTGTCTGAGCCTGCCTGTGTCATGCCTTGAGTTGCAGGGCCATGTCCAGATGGTACACGTACTTCTGTGGACTCTGCACACCAACATTTCTGTCTACTCTTTGGCAACACAGCAGGCTGCTGGCTGCCTGCTTGCAACAGTAATTCTCTGCTCTTGCTGTCTTTAGCATGGTTTCAAAGGGGTGTTGCACTGCAGAGTGGTGCTACAAGTGTTTTAAGTAGTTCCTAAATAAAATGTATTACTATTAATGATGATACGACAGCATCCACAGAAGTAGTCTCTACAACACCTTATGAGAATTTAGTATACCCAGTAAAATCATTAGGATGATACAACTGTGCATGGATGGCTCCCAGGCAGCAGTGAAGTTCAGAGGATCCATATCCCCCACCTTTCCAATTAAAACAGGCGTACGACAGGGAGACGCTGTTTTATGTGTCCTCTTCAACCTTGCATTAGAGAAAGTCATTCGGGAGAGTAATTTACATCTAAACAATGGTCTCCGATTCGAACACAGTGAAGTAAAACTCCTGGCTTATGCAGATGATAAGTGTTGCTGAGTGAAACTGAAGAAGAACTGAAAGACATGTACAGGTCTCTCAGGCAGAGTGCCAGCAAAATTGGGCTTTTGATTAACCAAGAAAAAACTGAATATATGGAAATAGGTTGAGTCATAAACCCAAATCCTTACTTTGAAATTGATCAACATTCTAAATTCAGAAAAGTTCTCCAGTTTAAATACCTTGGATCACATTTCAACAGTAAAAATATCATAACAATGGATATAAATGAAAGAATAGCCTCAGGGTCAAGATGTCTGTACTCACTAATCAGCCCACTCAAAAGTAAACCTTTGTCAGTCACCACAAAGATGAAGATATACAACACTATTATCTGCCCCATAGTACTGAACGGTTCAGAAAGCTGGACACTTACAAAGAATGAAAGAGAAAACTGAATGTTTTTTAAAGAAAAGTAATGAGAAAAATCTGGGGACCTGTGATGGAGAATGGCATACGGAGAATTCGAAAAAACAATGAAATTTATCAGTTAATGAAGCAATCCACAATCATCCAGAAATTAAAAAGTAGGAGACTGCAATGGGCTGGACATGTGGCCAGAATGGAAAACAACAGAATCACCAAGAAAGCATTTGAAGGAACTCTCCAGGCAACAAGACCATCGGGCCGACCTCGTACAAGGTGGAAAGATGACATAGAGAAGGACATCACAGCATTAGGAATTTCCACAGGGTGGAGAGAGGCTGCAGGAGATAAAAAGCAGTGGAAGCAGATCGTTGATGCAGCACGTGGTATACAGGGCCTGTGATTGCTGAGAAGAGAGAGATTAATGATGTTTCTATGAGCAACTATTGGTCATTATCCTAATAACTACTCACTACAGCTCAACCTGGCATCTTCATCTACATGACTACTCTGCAATTCACATTTAAGTGCTTGGCAGAGGGTTCATCGAACCGCAATCGTACTATCTCTCTACCATTCCACTCCCGAACAGCGCGCGGGAAAAACGAACACGTAAACCTTTCTTTCTGTTCAAGCTCTGATTTCTCTTATTTTATTTTGATAATCATTCCTATCTATGTAGATTGGGCTCAACAAAATATTTTCGCATTCGGAAGAGAAAGTTGGTGACTGAAATTTCTTAAATAGATCTCGCCGCAATGAAAAACGTCTTTGCTTTAATGACTTCCATCCCAATTCGTGTATCATATCTGTCCACTGTCTCCCCTATTACATGATAATACAAAACGAGCTGTCCTTTTTTGCACCCTTTCGATGTCCTCCGTCAATCCCACCTGGTAAGGATCTCACACCGCGCAGCAATATTCTAACAGAGGACGAACGAGTGTAGTGTTAGCTGTCTCTTTAGTGGACTTGTTGCATCTTCTAAGAGTCCTGCCAATGAAACGCAACGTTTGGCTCACCTTCCCCACAATATTATCTATGAGGTCTTTCCAACTGAAGTTGTTCGTGATTTTAACACCCAGGTACTTAGTTGAATTGACAGCCTTGAGAATTGTACTATTTATCGAGTAATCAAATTCCAACGGATTTCTTTTGGAACTCATGTGGATCACCTCACACTTTTCGTTATTTAGCGTCAACTGCCACCTGCCACACCATACAGCAATCTTTTCTAAATCGCTATGCAACTGATTGATACTGGTCTTCGGATGACCATACTAGATGGTAAATTACAGCATCATCTGTGAACAACCTAAGAGAACTGCTCAGATTGTCACCCAGGTCATTTATATAGATCAGGAACAGCAGAGGTCCCAGGACGCTTCCCTGGGGAACACCTGATATCACTTCAGTTTTACTCGATGATTTGCCGTCTATTACTACGAACTGTGACCTTCCTGACAGGAAATCACGAATCCAGTCACACAACTGAGACGATACCCCATAGACCCACAGCTTGATTGGCACTGTAAAGTTCATCCACCCTGAGCCTCTATACAGTACATGAGCACATTGTCATATGTTTATAGGAAAATCATGGGTCATTCCCCTGAGCTCATCACTGTGGGGATGCTCACTCAGTTTCTCAGTTGGAATGAGGGGAGGACATGATATGCATGGGACATAGTTGCATGTTTACGGGCCTCGAGTCAGTTTTCTAAATAGATTGGAGTTAGGTCAATGGGTATAGCAGCTTATTCTTGGTCAAGAAGTCACCAGCAGGTGTCCTTAATGAGTCCTCTGAAAAGTGTAAAACTTTGTTTTATATGATAAGTTATATGGAGCAGTTGGCATGTAAATTGAAGAACATTGTACAGTAGGGACCAACTGCATGAGGCAGTCAATTGTTAAGACACTGACTTCATATTCAGGAGGATGGAGTTGTTCTTTTCGACCATTCTATTTTAGGTTTCCTGCGGTTATCCTAAATCATTTTCAGAAAAATGCTGGAATGGTTTCATAATCACAGGCAAGTCGACCACCCATCCTGCCTTCATAAAAGCATAATTGTATGTTCTGTGTGTTGTGTATTTTGAGCTATTTACTTTCATTTTACTATGATGACCAACCCTATATCATTGTGAATTGATCCCTGGATGAATAAATAAATAATATTAAATAAATAAATATGTCTCTGCATTGCTGTGAGCACCCTCTGTGGTGAAAGCTGGCCTCATTGATACCAGATTGATTATCTTCACACAGTAAAAATGCAGAATGATGCTGGCTGTGCAGAGAATGACATCTTTTTTTTAATGTCTGGATTCCATGTTGTGTTTAAGTGGAAGCTGTCATTCTGATTGATAAGGGCCTCAGGCAGTTGTATTTCCAATGACAGTGGGGTTCCAAGATTTTAAGTATGGACCACATTTTTTTGTTTCATTATATTTCATCAAATGATCAGTAGGAATACAGTGCTGGCTTGGAAAAAGTGAGTATGCTGCTGCTGTTCAGTGATACACTCCTGAGCAGTGTGCATCATTTGCCCTACATATGATTTGCTGCATTTGCATGGAATCTTGTAAACACCTGCATTGTGCAGTCCTAAGTTGTCTTGCACTGAACGGCTGAAATTTTTGATGGAGTATGAAAGATCAATTTCAGTTTGTTTCCTTAGTAATCTGCTTATTTTCACTAAAATATTTTCAATATATGGCAGGTAGGTTGTCATCTTGAAGGCCTTATCATCTTTCTTGTACTGTCATTTATATGTCTGTAATGCTGTTTGTATCTACTGAGATTAATATATATTTTCCAGGAAAACAATTTGGAGGTGTTCCAGTTTGCTTGCAAGTTATTGCCACCTGAGATAATATGGACTCCGTAAATCAAAGTCTTTAGAATGCCCTTTGTTTGAGCTGGATGGTAGCAATTAGTGGCACATAAATACAAGTCTGTATGAGTGGGCTTTCAACATACACTTGGACATTCAGACTCGCGCCAAAATATTGTGGCAGCAAGTTACAGACATCCGTCAATTCCACCGAAATTTCATGGAAGGAGCTATATGCCAAGAACATTTTAAATTTAAAATAGAATGTTATTTTGATGTATATAAAACAATTCTACCTGATCAAGAGATTACAAAACTAAATTGAATTTTGTCTAGGGAAAGTATTATGAGAGTTATTGATGTTTTAATTAATTTAAAGTATTTAAAATATCATCTTTCAAGTAAAAGTAGTTATCAGAATCGGAATACTTTCATCTCATGATTTATGTCAAATATGACAATTGCTTGAAGAGTCACAATTAATATGAGCATTTGTTTCATGTGAGGTTTGGTGAGTTTAGTTCATGGAAGCTCTCTCACATAAAACTTATAACTTAACTGTGATTAAGAGGTGGTCCTGTCATCCAATAAATGTTTGTAGTGTTAGGCACAGTTTCTAAAAAGGAAACCAAATGCAAAAAATTAGATTTACATAATGAGAATGGTATGGTAAATATAAATAAAATGACTAGTACAACAGAGATGTAGGATTTGAAGCAATGTTAAACTATAACCAAATGAGTCTGTTATGTTACACGAGAAGCAACTTTATTACATAATTTTTTAGGTTGCACATTACAAAGGAGTTTTCATCTGAAGTAATCAATTATATTTAATTGAGAACTTGCAATTGATATTAGACTGACAAAACATGCAGATAATTCAATAGAAATATATCACAGTTCTTCCTTTGTGGTGATTGCATTCAGCAGATTTGCACAAGTCAAGTTACTAACAGTGTCTTGCTGAATCTTTTCTGCCTTGGCTTTAGGTAGGTGATGCAACAAAGCTAATTTGGGAAGATCTTCTTTAGGAACATATTTAGGTGCTAGGGAAAAATTCATCCCCTTGGACAGGATTTCTGTGTCAGTATCACTATCAGTATAGCTATAAAGGCTAACCTCGATTCAATGCCTATCTGGTTTTAGTTCTTTCTCAGTTGTCTTCTTTTTCTTCTGTTCGCTAAAGACTGTTTCACATGACCTGCTGGCTCGTTGGTAGGGCAAGCAATTAATCTGCTGGAGCAAAAGGGTTCAATTATATTCCCAGTCAACTGACTCTACTAGCAGGATCAAATTACATGATATATGTTCTGTATATGGCACTGGCCTAGTAGTAAATACATCACACTGATGAAGATCACTTACAACAGTGACTGGAATATTGGTTTTTATAAACAAAATGGCAGACAGTCACATGCCCACAAATGTTTTATTGAAGGTGTCAACAGCAGCAGATGCCTATTTGCACACATATCTGAGATCTGATTGCAGTGGCTTTCTTTTTCTGCCGTATGTCTGTTCATCAGGGAAACCCTCTAACAAGTTTTGTAATGTGCTCATTTTTCCATCATTATGGAAACATTGATACTATGAATGATCAAAGTAAATATGTAGCAACATTCACACTAATTATTTCCCATTGTTTTCTAGAACTTGAAGAGGAATTAGCAAATGAAAAACAGGAGTATGAAGATCTCACTACAAAATATGAAATGCTTGAAGAAGAACACGTTGTCACAAAAGCCCAGCTCGTCATGGAAAAAGAGACACTGCAGGGGTAAGTTGGAAAAAAAATGATGATTTTTTTTTTATTGGTAAACATGAGAAGTCTTCAGAAATTAGAAGGAACCATAAGTTAACACACAATTGTCCTTAAAGCATCTATTAATGATTCTGTCAACAGTTTCAGTATTTATTAGGCGACTAGTTTCGAGCCCTTACAGGTTCATTTTCAAGTCTGGCTTACTAAGTCTGTGCTCACAGTACCTGATCTGAATAATAAACACTGAGTGGCAACACATGCTCTATAATGTGTGTGCAGGATGAATGCCACAATCCACATGCCTGTTACCAAGTCAAAATCCATGTCAGTGCAGCCTCAGTAGGCTAGGTTTGAAAATGAACCTGCAAGGGATCAAAACTGGTCACCTAATAAATACTGCAACTGTTGACAGGACCAGAAATAAATGCTTTACAGAATTTAAGTAAAGTTGCTGTTGTCTGTCAAGCAAATGATGAGACTGAACAAAGTACAATAGTATTTGTATAGATTGATTATACTTGATTAAAATAGCTTTGTAACTGATATTTCAGTCAAGTTGTATGAGCTATAGTTGGTAGCCAATCAAAGTGCTTTCTTGAGCACCTTATGCTTGCTGAATTGTATTGTTTGTTGGTACATGCTGAGCTTTGTAAAGTGTAGCTAGCTGCAAGCTGACAACACTTGTACCACCCCCACAAACCCTGCTGCCTCTCTCGCTCACTGCAATCGGTCAATACCAAAATTATTCAAGCTATAGTTTGAAATCTTTTATAATTGGTTGCCATTATTTTGATAGTGTTTGTTTTCTTATATGACAGTTTCATTGTGTTTCAGTCAACTCCTGTCCCTAAAGAGGGAATTGGCTAGTGCAGAGTCAGAACTTCGTACTCTGAGAGAGACATACAACTCTAAGCAAGATGCTTGGATTAAAGAAAAACTGGACCAACAGGTATGTCTTGTGTATGATAGTTTTAAATCTGAGAATTTCTGTGTAATTTTATGCACATCAGTTATGTGTTATACTGATGTATCTCCTCTGAAAATTTATGGTTCTAAGCCAGTTACAAGTCAACACAGAAAACAAAAATGTGTAACCTTGAACACACATAAACAAAACTGGAAAGAATAGCTGTCCCATATAGAGAAGATGATGTTAATGCTAACATATTGTAGTGTAGAGGTAGAAGAGCAGTGGAAGGGTTAGAAATATGTGAAGGAGGAGAGGTCCATCAAATGTGGAGTTGGGGGTGAGTGGGAGGGGGGGGGGGGGGTAGCCAGATTAGATTTCCTTAAGGAGCTAGTATGGTGGATGGTAGATTGGGGCACACATAGTGACCTTGTCTGGTTCAGCTATTGAATTTGACTAAATTGTATTGACATCATGCTCTGAAACTAGGTGATAAGCTTTTCCTTGGCCTGTCTTTCATGGTGGTTATGTATAAGAGTGAATAGTGATCTTGTGGTCTTGTAAACATAGAGAGTCATGAAGGAACTAGTTTTAAACTTCCAACTGCTAGTTTTTTCATCTGTTTTCCTGTTTTGTTATAGATGCTCCAATTTTAGCACCACACAGCTTTAAAATGTTCTATAATGAAAATAAAACTGCTTTTAGATACAGTTTTCAATCTCAGAATAGCTTGCATGACTCAGTTCACAGTTTTATTTCTACCCATATCTCATTCCTTCCCTTAGGTAGCAGAAAATGTAAGTTGGTGTCAATTGAGTCTATTGTTCATCTCATTTCTCATGTACACATTACTACACAAGTGAATTTTGTTTCTTTAAGGGCTTTTCTTTGGAAATGAAAGATACTTCTAATTTTTTTTTCAGTTTCTGATGGAAATACTAACATACATCTCACCTTGCCTCCACTCTTACAAAGTGAAACTTTTCTCTAAGTTTGTGACATCAGCAGTTGTATAATAGATTACAAGTGGACTGCAAAATACTCTGGGATGTTAAACTAATGGACACTGAACAAATAACAATAATATCAAGTTGCTAGCTATGCCGATAATATGTCTGAGTTAAATGTTACCAAGCTAATTTTTATTTTATATTTGTGTTCAATTGAGAAAGTTTGTGATACAGGCATGTTTTTGGACATACGAAGAAGATTTCATGGAATGGAAAGGTGAAGTTTGTGATGTAAGCCTATGACTGAACTATCAGCCTGACTGCAGGTAGAGCACAGTCTTTCTATTTTTTTGCAGCACTAGGAGAGGGAAGGATGGCGTGCCTCTCATCCTCACCAACATTTACTCCCCCCCCCCCCCCCCCCCCCCCCAGGGAAGATTCCTGATACTCATTTTCACAGAAGGCTGGGTGGACCTGAGGCAGTCCCAGAGGGACTGGTACAAGAAAAATTCCCACCCTTATCTGAGATTGAGCTGAGAACCTCTGATTCTGCAGTCTAGTGCTCCACCGATTAGATCACCATGGCCACTTCATGGAATGCTGTAAAAAAAATTATAGATATTGATTACATGTTATTAGATCAAATGTAGTGTCAGCCAAAGACTTGTAAAATGTTGAGAGAAGCCTGTGGCAAATAGAGGCTTTAGGTCAAATCATGATTTGTGCATAGATCATGCAACTGGGAGCAGGCTGTGCATGAAAGGCTGGTATCTAGATTCTGGTTCCAGTCTGTCACACATAAAGTGTCAAGCTACAGGTCTATGTCTATTATACCAGTGATGGAGTCCATAATGAAAGATCAGCTGTTAAGTTATTTTGAAGGAAATAACCTCTTCTATGATACACAACATGGTTTTCAGAAGGGGAAGTCAACTACAACAATAGTACTTAGTTACAAATATAAGTCTGGACTCTGAAGACTAGAAATCTATAGCATTGGCACTCTGTGACTTTAGTAAGGCATTTGATTGTATCCTGTACCAGACCCGCTCAGCAAGCTAGAATAATATGGTATTGGGGGAGCTGTTCTACAAACTCTCCAATTTTACCTAAATAACAGATGACAGATTGTATCAGTGCAAGGAGCAGACACAGGTGAAATGATGTTAAAATGTGGTGTGCCACAGGGATCCATAATAGGGCACCTGTCATTCTTAATTTTCATTACTGACATAGGCTCCAGTGGGCATACCCAACGCTAAAACTTTGTTCTCAAAAGAGAAGAATGTATTTCAGGTTGTTCAACAAACAGAAGTCTTATTTAGTGAGGCCAAGGCCTGGTTCACCACAAACAAGATGAAAATAAATGGAAACAAAACACAGAGGATGATATGCAGCCTAAGTGATACTGGAGTGCTGGGTGACCCAGCAGCCTTTAAACTTCTGGGCTTTTTCATTGATACCAAGTTAACCTGGCATAGCAGCAGCACCTACTAACAGTATACTATGCAGCTATGAGGCTGTACTGTGGGACCATTCTGTATACTGCAAGAATATACTTTTATTGCAAAAAAGCAATAAGGATCATTACCTCAAGAAAAAAAAAAAAAACTGACAATGCAAACCAATTTTTTGCAGGTTAGGAGTTCTGACTGTTTTCAGCCACAATATTTTCAGATGCCCCGTCCACAAAAAGACAAACCATGAGACCTACAGAAAGAGACATGAAGTTCATCAACACAGCACTTGCTCTAAAGACAGCATAGACTGGTCAAGATGCCTATTAACTAAGATGCAGCGCAGCTTTTCATTGGTGGCCCCAACACTATTTAATGCTCTGCCTAAGGATATTCAGTCATTGTCAGTCGAACAATTTAGAACTAGAATTTTGTGTACAGTAAAAGAGCAACCTTTGTACAGTATAGAAGAATACTTCTCTGGTGGTAGAACAATGTCTACCTAATCTGCAACTCAGTGTCAATGAAAACAGTAGCAACTCTTGTTGTAATTATATGTAAGTACCACATGACCAGTAGACTGAACAAAACTTCATGGAAGGATTTTCACAGTGGAGGGCATGATCTTGCTCTTCGTGATCCAGAGCTAAATGAATGATAGAATCTCTCACCATCACTTAACGATCTGGAGCTAAATGAATGATAGAATCTCTCACTATCTGATGGGCATATGGCTTTTTATGCACATCGGGCACAAAATGACAATGGTAACCCATGGGGTTAAGCCACTCATGCTAAATGGGATTGATGTGGTTGCTTCCTACAGCAGTAAAACTCAACCCAAGATGCAATAACATGGGTGCACTTACAGTAGTATTTTGAAAGAAGTTTACACATTTGGTCAAATATTAAGAAAGACAGAGCCTGCAAAGTGGGAGCTGACATAGGACTTAATACATTCTTGGCGATATCCATAAAAGAAACAAGGCATGACATAAAATAGCATCAGTAGTCCCAAAAGCTTGAAAGTGTTGTCACAGACATTTCTCGTATGTGTCCCATTCCTCAAAGGACTCATCATATGGAGAAAAGGGAGGCAGATAAACCAATTGGGCTATAGAGGGCAAAACAGTAGGTAACAGACTGAGGAAAATGCCGACTAGACAAAACATAAGCCAAAGATTGAAGCAATTCATATTATTGAGGAAAAAAGCCTTGTTTCACAAAGTGCCTAGCATCCAGTGCACGTTGATCTATCGATATCGATTACTCATATGATTTTTAAATGCATGCCTGTTGGTTTTTGAACACATTCTAAGTTGATTTCTGAATGAATCATAAGTTGATTTTTGAATGCGTGCATAGTGTACGTGATGTCTATGTCAGGGGAATCCTCATCATATCTAGATATAAACTTTCCTGCAGACAGAAGGGGATGGGGCTATACGAGCTGAGCAGAGTAAAGCTGAACAGGTGAATGCCAATCACTATCTGATTATGTGGTTGATTGGCTTTGCGAATGACCAGCATTGTTATAATTACTAGCAAAATCCATAGATTCAGACTACCAGAGTGGAAATAAATGACTAATAGGAATAACAGGTAAGAAAGATTACGTATTATCTCCTCGTTGTATCCAAGAAAATGAAATTTTGACAGAAAATTTTTGGTCAGATCGCTACACTAGTAAGGGCCAGTTGCACAGTTTCCGGTTAGCAGTCACTGAAGTTGTATTCTGGAAGTAGCTTGGAAGACGCGTTGTACGAACATGTAAAAACGCCTAACCGGAGAATAATCGCGCGATAACTAAACCAGTGATTCTGGCAGGGTTAGTGAAGTTAACTGCCGAATAAGTTTTGACAATGGCAGGAATAGTTCCAGTATTAGTGATGACAAGATTGTTTGTTAGAATGAGGAAGGAGAAGAAACAAGGACATCACACAAATTATGGAAGAATATGACAATTCCAAATTGATATAAAAATTTCGTACTGCTACGTTTCGATCTCATGCATGAGAAACTGGAGTGTATGAATGAAATATGAAACTAACATAAAACTTTTTGCTTGTAGTAGGCCTAATAGCCATTTGATATTGTTACTTCGTGAATTATATTCTGTTGTGTTATAAAAATGGCCATTTGTGCCAAAACAGCCTTGTTTATTGGATGTGTGTTACAAAAGCTGCAATATTAGAAAGCCTATTTTGTTTTATCTAGCACACAGTGACAAAATAGGTGTAATCAGTTTGAGAAACCACACCAGTCTTGGGTACTATTTGTATTAACAACTTTTGCGGTATTAGACAGTGACATTTTGATTTTTCATATAACAAAACATTTGACGAACTTTGTTGAGGTAATAGATTCTTTCACAGAAAGGAAAGCATGTCATGTAAAGCTGTAGCAAGATTAGAGATCCTATATTTAGTTTTATGTCAAGCAAAAGAGAAAGTTATTGCCTAATAGTCAATAAAGAGCACAAATTTTCTGAGCTCTTGTTCTCCCGATTACAAATAATCTCATCAACCAATTGCTAGGTTTAAAAAAAGAAAAAAGAGGTGCAGGATGTCAAACCGGCCAACTGGGAGCAGGAGAGGCACCATAGGACATTTTAATTTCCACTGTCCTGAATGTAGTTTAATGTCATCCATTGCAAAATATACGCGTTTCAATTCCACAGAGTGAAATTCAGTGACGTGCGATAGAAGAATGCTGTGTGAAGAGGTGTGGCACTGCACTCTGGCACACTTAAGACCAAATAACATGCCTTATATTTCCTCAAGCACATATGTTTTATGTATCAGACTCTTCAGAAAGATGTGCACTACAAATGAACATATTTTTTAAATACTATTTTTTTTTTTAAATTTTTGACATCCTATCTCAAACACTCAATGGAGGAGGGCAGAGGGGTGCCACTATCTATTATTGCTCAGGTGCGGAAATATTGTAGATCTGGAGCTGATGTGCAGAGCAGTCTGAATTATAGTAGGGAAGTGTGTAGTCTCCATGTGCCCGTGTTTACATTTAGTGATTTTGCTGTTTCCTCTTCGTTTACTGCTGTCTCGTCAAATGAAAACAAAGCGGATTTCTGTGGCCAGGAGCTATCGAGTGAATTAAAATAATTCACATAAGTATGGAATAATATATTATTAGTTTCAGATTTTACTTTATTTCCACCTTTCTGGCAGTCAAGCATTAATTGACTTGCAGAACAATGAAGTTATTTTTGTCGGTTTGCTAAAGAAATTTGGCTTTTATTAATCTTTCCCACTGAGGCAGTCACTGTATTTGAAACAAAGTGTTTAATTCCACACTATTGGCTAATTTCAACTGCTTGCTGCATTTCAAGTGCACGTTTTCATCTTCTAGCACATATGACATTATGCCATAATAAAAAACCAAACATGAGACAATACAGTACTGGTACTCCAAGAAAATTTGCATCCCAAAAACTACACTGAAAAGCTTAATATCAGGTCGAGGCCTACTTCATTGGGAATCTGGACATATGAATGTGCACTTTAAGTATGCAACTTAAATGTGCACATTTTAGTATGGTTCACAAAATTCCGATGCTTTTGGAGTATCATCTGATGTCTTGTTTCTTTTATGACAAAATGTAAGATCTTTTAATGTTTTACACATATGAACACAGGGGCTTCCTGCGTCATCGTAGCTGCGCAAGCGTGGTGGCACCTGTTATCTGGCGCTCTCTGGCAACTACTGCAATGAACCTGTTTCTAACATGTCGCAGGAAAATATTGCAAATGGTGGTTTGAAAAGCATTACTTTAAAAGTAAATTTCCTTTTATGCAAGTTGGACTACGTGCAAAATGTATGATGAATTTCTTAAATCACAGAACATTTGACTCTCATTTAAAAATCAGCTCTTTGGTGACGAGGCATTTAGAGAAATTTCAAGCCCAGAAGATCAGACATCTTTGTCGCTATTATGAGCAAATTGATGTAGTACTACAGGATGCCCTCTTTCCTCCCTGGTAACTAATTTATTTGTGGAAAATCTCGAGGACAAGTCACTGGACTCAGCTAAAAATTTTGCTGGCACATTTGTGTGATATATCCTAAAGTGTAACACGCACAAAAAAAGATCAACATTATATATGAAAGCTTAGCTTCTCTTGGAGTGTGTGAAAGGTTTGCTTATCTAGTAGCAACACTACTTATATTAATTTAAAACATTAACTTTTCCTGTTTGTGTATTCGCGTTACTTAGCAGTGATGTTGCTATTGGCCGAGTACGTCACAAGTCTTATGGTCTGAATATCTGCTGTCATCGGCTGGCAAGATCGCGTGACTGGGTTACAAAAGCGCATCGCAATCTCTATTTCAATGGTTCGGGAAATATCATGAGGTGTTTGGTGGAATGCAAATACGAAAATATGCAGCGTACATGTTGCTGCCCATCAAAGATCTTTCCAAAATATGTTTTTTTTCCTTGCATCTCATTTTCTAAAGTGCCAGGAAATTCTACGCCCATGTATAAAAAGATAATCATTCATAAAAACATAACCATTCAAGGGATTGATTAGTTTTACAATTCTGAGGGATAATTTACTGTCATTTAACATGGAAAAAGTGTGTTTTCATCTGGGAGAAACTGTATTTTTAACCAGGAAATCTGGAAATTTTTTTCCTTGTCCATGTGTACTCCCTGTTATTGTGAAGTATATTGTAATCTAGTTATTAACTTTATGTTTTATAGTACTCACTGTACTACATAGTTTAAATTCCAGTATTTTATTCATTTTATTGTAATAATGGAATGTAGTCAAAATAAGTCGGGTGATGCTGAGGGAATTAGATTAGGAAATGAGTCACTAAAAGTAGTAAAGGAGTTTTGCTATTTGGGGAGCAAAATAACTGATGATGGTCGAAGTAGAGAGGATATAAAATGTAGACTGGCAATGACAAGGAAAGCGTTTCTGAAGAAGAGAAATTTGTTAACATCGAGTATAGATTTAAGTGTCAGGAAGTCGTTTCTGAAAGTATTTGTATGGAGTGTAACCATGTATGGAAGTGAAACATGGACAATAAATAGTTTGGACAAGAAGAGAATAGAAGCTTTCGAAATGTGGTGCTACAGAAGAATGTTGAAGATTAGGTGGGTAGATCACATAACTAATGAGGAGGTATTGAACAGGATTGGGGAGAAGAGAAGTTTGTGGCACAACTTGACTAGAAGAAGGGATCGGTTGGTAGGACATGTCCTGAGGCATCAAGCGATCACAAATTTAGCAATGGAGGGCAGTGTGGAGGGTAAAAATCGTAGAGGGAGACCAAGAGATGAATACACTAAACAGATTCAGAAGGATGTAGGTTGCAGTAGGTACTGGGAGATGAAGGAGCTTGCACAGGATAGATTAGCATGGAGAGCTGCATCAAACCATTCTCAGGACTGAAGACCACAACAACAAACATTGTAGTAAACTCTGATGCTGTCTGCCCAGCCATGGCTGGTGAATGACATAGAACTGGTAAAATAAGGTAATAACCTGTGTTTCATAATTAACCCACTGAATACTCTGAAAAGATAGAAGAATCTGAGTACAGTTTTATGGAAGTTTCTAAAAATTTCAGTGTTTTCTCCAGAATATTTATAGGAGAATCTGACAACATCAATGAACACTGTAATAATATTTTGTTGCAAGTGGCTTTTCAAATGTGGTAATTTTCCTTCTTCTCTAGATCTTATATGTCACCTGAAAAGTAGACAACAACATATGTCATTCAAATTTGGAGTTGCAGTTGGATAGGAAACTGCGCTGCCACAACCAGTCCTCCAATTAGGAAATGGCCTGACTTCTTTTCAATACTGCAACTACTTAGCATACACTTTTGCCTCCATGAACATGTAGTTTCACTTCATTTAAATTCATATCTGAAATACAATTAACATCCTACCAAATGTAGGTACCGTGTTGCATTGTGACTCAGTGGTAAGCAGTAGAATTCATCAGAAGCAGTTTATTTTGCCACATAAAATTTTAGTTGTTTGCCATGTGTGACAATAACCAGAATCAATCTTTCACTTCCCTGTTGTGGTTATTCTCCAACACAGTAATACCATGTTCAGACTGGTGCTCAATTCTATATCTTTCCTTTTTGTTGATAGTGCTATCTGAGCTACCAAGGCATAACTGGTGTCATGCATTGCAGCTGTCATCTGTCAGTATCCTTTTCATACTTTCCAGTGTCCTTGGGCTCTCCTGCATTCCTTGCTAACCAAATGCTTCTAGCAGATATGCTAATTAAAGTAAAAGTATGATAAGCTTTATATGAGAAAGTACAGTAAAAATAAAAATCTGATATCTTTTCACAGGAGAAACTAAAGGAACTGGAGGCAAAAACAGCAAGAAATGCTGATGAGGCTTGGGCACAAGAGAAAGCAAGGTTGAAAACTATTGTTGAGGAGAAGAACAAGGAAATAGAAAGTGTGAAGAAAGAAAAGCGTGTTTTCAGTGATCAGGCTGATCATTTCCGCAAAGAGGTAAATATCTCATAATAAGGATAGTAGAAAAATGATATTTTTGATGCTAATAGTAATGTTTACTGTAGTAACATAAGACACAAACAACAGTATGGCTGCAATAAACCAAAGTTTATTCTTCTTTGACATACAAGTGAACAATAGTTGAGAACATAGACACAAACATTGATACAATCCAGATACTGGTACAGGCAGTTACTGACAATAAGAGAGTGAGTGCCTGCTGCACATAACTTATAAAGAGGAGAGCTCCATTAGAAGTCATGGTGAATGCTGTGCCCTGTGCACAAGTCATGTGCCCCACTGCAGGCGGCCTCTAGTGGCTGGCCCATGTAGATCCATCGGCAAAATGTTTGAAGTGTAGCATGGCCTGGTGCTATGATATGTATCCAAGTACTTTGTACAGGGTTATAATGTACCGCAATTGACATGCAAAATTGGATTATTCAGTATCCCACTGCCAGCAAGGTGAATTAAGATAGGGAATTTGGAGCATAGATAGTTATACAGTGCTAATAAAAGTGGCCATACATAAATCATATTCTTTTGATCCCAGCGTGAACAAGAACTTTCAGTTATTTGAAATAATTTAATTAATTTAATTTAATTTTATCAAATGTGTGATGCATAGCATTGCTATTTTATACCTAATGTCTCTTATAAGAGTTGCCAAGCACATTTTCTCTGATGTTCTGACTATTACATCCAATTCTGTTTTTCCAACATGTAGGTGGAATCAGTCCTAAGAAATACTGCTCATCATGCATTTTGGGCCATTAAGTGGTGATGAAGTAAAAGGAAATTATCATCATAGCTGTTCTTGATAAGAAGGAATATTACTAGGGTATCATATTCACCCAGGACAGCTGCTTCTTCTTTGTATCATTCTAGATTATGGAAAAGATATTTCTATCTGTCAATTCTAATTCCTGACCTTCAGACTTGTCTTTGATTTTTTTATTCCTTTTAACTACACAGTGTATAAAAGTTACATTTTCGAAAAACAAAATCCTGAATTAACATCTTTGAAAGCTAAGCTAGAGCCTAGTTCAGCTGTCCAAACTGTAAACAGTTGTTAGTTATTTTTTTCCATAGTTACATATTTTGGATAAGAATGTTAATGCAGTTATTATTTTCAACAAGATGCATGGTATTCCCATCTCCTGTATTGTCTTACCACATTATTTTATGCAGTAGACAAAGCAGCGGTAATTCAGAGAGCTGCTATGCTATAGAATCATAGAGCTTTTTAACTTTGTTCTCATACAAGCATACATGCTATTAATGGATATCATTCTCCAAGTTTATACTTTCTCCAAGAGACTTGAAAGGGAGCTCACTTGGAATTTTTCTCACCATGTTAGCCAGTAGCCTGGTTTGCATTCCTGACAAACAGATTTTTTGTAAGAATATCTCACTTTTCAGTGATAAATTGTTACTTGACTCAAGGAGAGGTTTATGCCGCTAAATCAGCAACTTCACAGAACACAATTATGATATGTAGTTATTACAGATCACTAGCAAAGATACACAAAATTAAGAAATCACTATCAGTAAACTTAGAATTATTTGTTTCTCTAACAGTTGACATGTGCTGCCAGCATAATGTTTGCTGGAAACATCAAAACTGTAAGTTCATACACATGCCATAATAAAGAGTGTTTCAGCATGATTTCCAGATGTCTGTCTGAGGTGAAATAGAATAAGAAGATGATGGATTTATTATACTTAAATTCAAAATGACATAAACAGATTTAATTATCATTTGAAAAAATAACATTTGGACCTCTACTTCTTCAGAATGAAGAACTTCGACGAAAGCTGGATGACTTTGAGAAAGTGGCCAAGGTACAACGAAATATATCTGGAGAAACAACAGTAATGGAAAAAGAGATTCGTGAAATGAAAAATAAGTAAGTATACTCAGCTTTATCATGGTTTGAATTCAGTTGTACGTAAAGGATTTTTGCCATAACATATTAAATTGTGATACCAATGTATCATAAATATTGATTTTAGTAACTGAACTACTCCTCCCATTAGAGCTGTGGGGCATTGTTTTGAAACTAGGGATTGCTTTGACTATGAGTAACAGCTCAATTTAAGGATACATTACTGAAGTCGGTGACATACACACACAAAACTCAAAAGTGTATAAGTGACCCCTTTGGAACCTGTGACCATGTGTGTAAAATGAGTTGTCATGTAGATGACTTGTTGGATTCTCTCTCATCCTGTCTTGCTGTCTTATCTTGATTTTTCTACAGTGATCGATAGTCCTGATTCTTCCAGTCATTTCCTTTCCTTTACTGCAGAAACAGTCTCTTCTTCCCAGAAAATAGAGTTTCTATCAACATTTGTATGCATCAGTCAGTTTGTGGCCACAAGGCAAATAACTGTTTTTCTCTGTCTGTCTTTGTTTGAAAATGATGTAATCTGTCATTGATCTTATACCTGTGGCACCCCATGGACATTCAGTAGTATACTCTTTTTCCTTAGAAAGATTGTCATTATTTTTAAATGATCAAAAATTGCAAATTGTTCAAGTTCTATTCCATTTTGATTCCTAGATGTCACACCATAGCACATATAGAAAGCATATCCAGCATTAAAGCATTAGTCACTCTAGCTTTGAGACCTATAATGTAAATAGAAACAGAAGCTGCATGTGAGATTGGTTCAGCAAGCATCAGTACCAAGGTTTAGCATAAACTTATAGCTGGATCCTTCTGTTGAGCATCTTACTTGTTCACAGATATGACAGAAATCTTTAGAAAGAACATGAACTCTATACACATATTCCCCAATCACTTTGTCATAATTGGAGTAGACTTTAAACATCCAACAATCAGCTGGAAAAATTGGTTTCATAAGTGATTGGTATGACAATAGATTTTGCAAAACAATACTAAATTTGTTTTTGTGAAAACTGCACGGAACAAATAATTATGAAGGCCTCAGGTTAGTGTCTAGATGATCATGGATGACATAGGAACCAAACCTGAAGGCAGCAAACCATATTTAGAACTGTTGAACACCGTTTTAAGATGTTCATTTACAAAGGGAGATACAGAAGCTCTGCCTCAGCCTAATTCTTGTGCCCCAACAAAGATGAGTGATGTAGGTATTAGTGTCAATGGTTGTGAAAAAAGTGAAATCATTAAAATTAAAGAAAGCTTGGACTACCATTGAAATTCCAGTCAGATTGTTCACAGAACTTGCAGCTCAGTTAGTTCCCATTTCAACCATAACGTAATACAGATGCCTTGAACAAAAAACAGTGGTCAGTTGTTGGAAGAAAGTACAAGTCACACCTGTCTATAAAATGGGTAGCATAAGTAGGTCACGAAACCATCATCCCATCTCATTGATGGCTATGTGTTGCAGAATCATTTTGAGCTCAAACATAACAAGGTATATTGAAAAACATGACCTCCTGCATGGATTCCAGAAACACTGGTCATCTGAAACCTGATTCGCCCATTTATTCACATGATATTGCAAAAGTTATGGATCAAGGCAATCAAGTGGATGTAATATTTATTGAATTACAAAAAGTATTTGACTTGGTCCCACACTAATGTTTATTAACAAAATTTCACTCATGTAGAGTGGCGAACAAAATTTGAGACTGAATTGAGGGTTTCTTGGTACAGATGATGCAGTACGTTATTTTGCATGGGGAGTCACAGCAGAAGCAGGTGTGACTCCAAACATGCCTCAGGAAAGTGTATTTGGACCCTTGCTCTTCATTTTGTATATCAATGAGCTGGCAGACAATAGCAGAAATAAACTCAGGCTTTGTGCAGGTGATGCAGTTTTCATGCGTATGACATAGTTATCTGTAATGAAATTCTGTGTGAAAAATTTGCAAAAATATTCATTCAGATCTCAATAAGATTTCAATGTGGTGGAAATGAAATGAAATGATCGTATGGCATTGTTGGCTGGGAGGCCCCATGCGGGGAAGTTTGGCTGCCGTATTGGAAGGGTTACTTCACAATATGTAGAAAAGAAGTGACCTATGACTACAATACTACTGATCACAATTGGAATCAGTCAACTTGTACAAATATCTGATTGTAACAATTTGTATGGATATGGAATGGAATGAACACAAAGGCTTCACTGTAGGTAAAGTAGACGGTGGACTTCAGTTGACTGGCAGTATCCTGAGAAAATGCAGTCACTCCACAAAAGAGATTGCTTACAAAACACTTGTGTGCCCCATATTAGAATACAGCTCAAATGTATGGTATTGACAGGAGATACTGAACATAGACAAAGAAGGATAGCATAAATGGACACAGGTTTGTTTGACTCAAGGAGAACATCACAGAAATGCTGAAAAACTATAATTGACAGACACTTGAAGATAAAGATGTCAGTTATCTAACAAAATCTTACTTGCAGAGTTTCAAGAACCTGCTTGAAGTGAAGAATCTAGAAATATACTTCAGCCACCTATATTTTGTTCTTGCAGAGACCAGAGGCATTTAAGGACTTATTCTTCTTGTGATCCTTATGCAATTGGTACAGGAAGAAACTGTCAACATGTGGTACAATTCTAAGTACACTCTGCCAAGCACTTTGTAGACTATGTATGTAGATGCTGATAAATCTAAAATGTATAGTGAATTTCATTATGCAAAATAAGTGGAAGTTGCTGAGTCAGTGAAGGCTTGTTTTGAAATGACCGAGGCACTGGTGGTACAGAACAGTGGACGTTTTTTGAAATGTGTCATACAGAGCTGTGTAGAACAGTGATAATAGTTGCTGATCATATTCTATATCAAGCTGATATCAGCAGGTCTCACCCCTGTGATGACAGTCTGTTGAAAGATAGTTCTTGATCGCATGAGTCTTGTAATTATCCATCAATTACCAGTCATTTTGCCTTCTTTCTTTCAGCTAGTTTGTGTGGCATGATTTGGGAGCAAACGTTCCACACATCTTTGTCAATCGTTATTAATACTGCCCTAACTGATCAAATAGTAGAGTGTGTTTGATATGTGGGAAATCCTCTGTGTTCTCAATAATGAATTATATGCTGTAACTGTAGAAAGAGGTAAGCAAGCCACATTAATCACAGAAAAGCACATTTGCCCTTACAGATCAGAAAGAGAAAATCTTGATATGATATTAAATACAGTAATACAGGAGCATCCATGTTGAGGTCCCACACTTAGTCTCATATATCAATGGCGAAAATGTCCACATAGTAATAGAAACAGAAATAAGTGAATAGCAGTTAACACTTGGATTCCAGTGGGAACATTGGCTAAACTCCAATGATGGTGGCATACTTATTGCAGTAAATAACTCAGTAATATTACAAAATCTGAATGTTATAACCTACATGAAGGTGCAATGTAGTGTAATGGGTTAGAGAGACAGTGCTCCTTCCTGTGGCAGGAGGGTTAAAGCTGAAGGAAGAGGGGTCAAGGAAAAGGACTGGAGACATTTAGGGAAATAGTTAGAGTTCAGAAAAGTTACCCAGACACTCAAGTCAGGAGAGATTTACTGGATGGGAAGAGAAGGAAAGACTGATTGTTGGAGACTACAAAGGATGAGATTTGAAAACCAGAGAGCTTAAATGTGAAAGACAGGGTAATATTCAAGTCAGAGATTACTGCTAAAAGATTGTGTATGAGTTAGTAAGAGCAAAAAGCTAAGTGCATTGTATTTAAGAGAGGTGGCAGGAGGATTGCCAATAATAGGCAGGTCAGGAAATAAGCTGTAGAAAACTGAAATGGAATGAAGAAAGGAGTAGTTACTATGAAGAAATGCTGAGAAGGAAGAAATTCATGTAAATTAAGGTCAGCTGAGTGGCAAGAACCAAGGACATGTTGTAACATAGTTCCCGCTTCCGGAGTTCTGAGAAACTAATGTCTGGGGGAAAAATCCAGATGGTACATGTGGTGAAAACATCCATCAAGATCACGACTGTCGCGTTGTACAGCATGCTCTGCAACAGGATATTGTGCGTTGCGAGGATATACCCTCTGCCTATTCCCATTCCTCCTAACTGATAGCTTCATGGTGGTCATGCCGATGTAAAAGGTCGAACAGTATTTACATAACAGCTGGTATATGACGTGTCATTTCACAGGGCACTCTCCCTTTGGTAGTGTATGTTTTGCCAGTTACAGGTCTGGTATAAGTGGTGGTAGAAGAATGCATAGGGCAAGTTGTGCAGCGGGGATGGTCACAGGGGTAGGAGCCATAGGGTAGGGAGATGGGTGCAGAAGGGGCATAGGGTCTCACAAGGACATTGCGGAGATTGGGATGGCAATGAAAAAATATTCTAGGTGTGGTGGGCAAAATCTCAGAATGGATCTCATTTCAGGGCGTGATGTTAGAAAGTCATGGCCTTGTTGAAGTAGCTGATTTATACATTCAAGACCAGGATAACACTGAGTGACAAGTGGTGTCCTCTGAAGTTGTTTTTTGGAGGCATCAGCAGAAATGGGATTGGATGCGACAGCCCGGGAAATCTGTTTTTGAACCAGGCTGGTGGAGTAATTATGTCCAGTGACAGCTGAGGTGAGAATGGTGGTGTATTACTGTAAAGAGGCTGTATCGAACAAATGCATTTGCCTCAAATGCCAAGGCTATGTGGGAGGGAAAGTTTGAGATGGACAGGATGGCAACTGTCAGAATGTAAGTGCTGTTGTTTGTTAGTAGGTTTAATGTGGACAGAAGTGTTTAGCTGGCCTTCAGTGAGGATGAGATCAACATCAAGGAAAGTAGCATGTGATTCAGAATAGGAACATATTAAATTTAATTGGGTGAAGGTATTTAGAGATTCCAGGAATTTTAACAGGTCAGTCCCACTGTTGAGTCCATATGGCAAAGATGTCATCAATGTATCTAAACGAAACCAGGGGCTGAAGGCTTATGGGTCCCAGGAAAGCCCCATCCAAGCATAGGAAAGAGCCATCCTGGTTTCCTTGGTCATATACTTTTGGTGGGTGCTTTGAAGCCAGCAACGGTAGGGCGGCCAGATGATTAGGTTTGTGAATGTGAGGAAGAAGGTAAAAGGTGGGGGTGCATGATCTAGATAAGGTAGAAAGTGCTGTGGACTGAGGTGTTAGTCCTTGTGAGGGGCCTGAGGTTTTAAGGAGAAACTGCAGGTCAGATTGAATCACAGTGATGGGATCTTGATGGTGGATGCTGTTTGTAGAGGTATCAGAAATCTGGCATCACTAACATACTCCTGTCAGTCAAGTACCACAGTGATAGATCCTTTGTCTACTGGAAGGATAATGATGGATTCATCATCTTTTAGGGAATGCGGAGCCTGGAGTTCTGCAGAGGACAGGTTATGGTCAAGTTTTAAAGACCTGAGGAAGAGTTGTGAAGCAATGCTAGATGTTGGGAATTCTTGGAAGGCTGGTAAGGGATGATTTTGAGGTAGTGGTGGTGGATCAAGTTGGGATCGTGGTAGGAAATATTCAAGGCAGGGGTTAGCGTCATGTTTGCTATGGAAAGGTTTTGGGATTGGATTGCAAAGTGATATTTCCAGGTGACGTTATGTGTGAAGGAAAGTAGGTCCTTCACCAAAGCAGCATGATTAAATGCAGGTTTAGGGGCAAAAGAGAGGCTTGGATAATACAGATAATTAATTCAGGAGGGAAGAGCACTTTGGACAAGAGGCTGAGAACACTGTACTGTTGTGACTGATTCTTGTGATTATGAGTTATTGTTGGTCTGAGAGGCAGTGGTGAAGGCTGTAGGATGTTAAAGAGGTTGGCTAGGCTTGATTTGCAGTAGAGGAGTGGTGGTTGATGGTGTGGCTGTTTAGGGAGCTGCAGAGGGGCGGAAGGGTACACCACTGTTGTGGTAGATTAGGAGGAGATGGGATAGCTTTTTGAGGTGAAGTCTGGCATGTTGTTACAATGTGAAGTTGGTTTGGCAGATGATACCATCCAAGGAAACGGGTGGGGGGGGGGGGGGAGGCAAATAACTAACTGTGGGATTTTATAGAAGCAGAGTAGTCTAGTGGAGTGGAAATTGACAGATTATGCATATATTCACAGATTAGCCAGGTAAGTGCAACAGATTGCTGTAGTTGAAACTGTAAAAGAGCTTGCTGTAGAGTAAGATTACATCCAGAAACAGGGACTTCCAGTGTTTGGACTTTGGGAGCAACTCCAAGGGATCAATAAGTTTTAGGATAGTGCAAAAGCATGTTATTGAAAAGAATGGATGCAATATGTGATGGGATTCATCATGGCAAGAGAGGAGATGGTTTGGAGTGTAGAAATGGTGGAAGTGGCAAAAAAGAGAAGCAGAGGATGGAAAAAGATAGAAAGAAGAAAAGCAAGGAAAAAAGTCAGAAAAGTCAGAAAAATGGTGAGAACAGTCAATGGTTAAGAAGATGTAATGAATGGGAACTTCTCGCCAGAAAAGTGAATTATATGGTATGAAAAAGTCATTGGGGGAAAAAAACGAACTATAGAGAAGGTCACAAAATGAGACAAAAGTTTAAAAACTGGGCAATCAGAAACAGACAGTCATAGGAGAAATGTAAACTACTTTGTTTGGCAAATAAAGTAATGTAGGAGATGGCAGTAACAGCCGATCAGAGTGGTTTGGTAAAAACAAACACACAAAACCATGAAAGAATTACTTATAAACAAGGTAAGTGGAGGTTGGGAAATAAAGTAGCTGTCAAATTTGCAAATAAATTGGCGAAAGGTGATTAGGAGAAGGCCCTGCAGTGTAGTAAAATGTAAAGTAACTGTTATAGGCAAATTTGTGAATAACAATGGAATTGTTATATGCAAATTTGTAAATAACAATGGACCTGTCTATGTGCCAGATAAATAAACAAATGGACTAGCACATAAGGTAGAAAACAGATGACAGTTTGAAAAAGACAGATGATAACAAAGACTGACAAGGGGTTGGTTTGGATACATTGATGACATCTTTGCCATATGAACTCAACAGTAAGGCTGATCTTTTAAAATTCCTGGAATCTCTAAATACCTTCTCGCAGTTAAATTTCACATGGTCCTATTCTGAATCCCGTGCCAGTTTCCTTGATGTTGATATCAACTAAATACCTTCACCCAGTCAGACATAATTACCCCAGCTGCCTGATCCTTCCTAAAAACAACTTCAGAGCTCATCACTTTTCACTCAGTATTATCCTGGTCTTGAATGTATTAATCAGCTACTTCAACAAGGCCATGACTTCCTAACATCATGCCCTGAAATGAGATCCATTCTGTCTGACATTTTGTCCACCACACCTAGAATAGCTGTTCATTGCCCTCCCAGTCTTCGCAATATCCTTATGAGACCCTATGCTCCTTCTGCATACATCTCCCTACCCTATGTCTCCTACCCCTGTGACCATCCCTGCTGCACAACTTGCCCTATGCATCCTCCCACTACCACCTATACCAGCCCTGTAACAGGCAAAACATATACTACCAAAGGGAGAGTGTCCTGTGAAATGACACGGCATATATCAGCTGTCACATAAACACTGCTCAGCCTTTTACATTGTCATGACTACCACCAAGTTACCAGTTAGGAGGAATGGGCATAGGCAGAGGGAGTATACTAGCAACACACAGTATCCTGTTGAGGAGTGTGCTCTACAACATGACAGTTGTGACCTCAGTGCTTGTTTCACCACACGTGCCGTCTGGATTCTTCCCCCAGACACCAGTTTCTCAGAACTCCGTAGGTGGGAATTACGCTGCAACATGTCCTTGGTTCTCGCCATCCAGCTGGCCTTATTTTACGGTAATTTCTTCTGTCTCAACATTTCTTCAGAGTATTCTGTGTGTACTGTGTGTATTAAGTCGGGGACCTAGCAACAATGGAGAGGCTTCATTCCACTGTAGCCCTCAGTAGTTCACAACCCTACACAAGCCACAGCCACCCCATACCCAGGGTTATTGTGCAGTTCATCTACCAGCAGCCTCCTCACAGGAACGTCTCATACCAGACAAGTGTAACCCCGAATGTTTGCATGGTAGAGCAATTATGGTGACCGCATATGTGGAGACTGTTCGTGCAGCAATCACCGACATAGTGTAACTGAGATGGAATAAGGAAGCCCGCATTCGCCGAGGCAGATGGAAAACTGCCTTAAAATCCACCCAAAGGCTGGCCAGCACACTGGACCTTGACACTAATCCGCTGTGTGTATTCACGCCGGAACTGGCACACCTTCCCACTTGGGAAGCAGCGTGATAGACGGTGCGGCTAGCTGGATGGGTCTTGAGAGTAACTACTCCTTTTTTCACTCCATTTTAGTTTTATTCATCTTTCATTTTCTGACCAGTCTATTTTCCACTGTCTCCTTGCCCTGTCTGTTACATAGAATGCACTTTCCTTTCATTCTTATTAACTCATGTTAACACAATGTTGTAGCAGTAATCTCTGTCTTGCATATTACTTTTTCTTTCACCTTTAATTTCTCTGGCTTTCAAATCTCATTCTGTGCAGCTGCCAATAATCAGTCTTTTGTTCTCATCCCATGCATTAAGTCTCATCTGACCCGGTGTTCTGGATGACTTTTTCCAACTCTTACCCTTTTCCTAAACCTCTCCAGTCCTTTTCCTTCACCCTTCTTCCTTCCCCTTCAACTTTCTGTTGGAAGGAGAAGCCACTGGCTCCAAAATCTTGTATATGTAAAACCTTTTTTTTTATATGTGTGTTCTGCTGCCGCTTGGTGAGTAGATTTTTTTATCTACCCAATTACGTCATATTGTCAAAGATTGATTATGTTCATTGCAATGAAGGTACGCATTAAAGGTATATTAAACATGGTAATCAGAGATCTTTATAGACCACATACCTCAGAAGCTGCAGTAGCAAAATATTTCAAAGAAATTGTGAGGAAGCACTTGTATTGTTAGTGGTCTCGTGCAAAAAATGTGTTTCACGGGTTTTGCTGGTTTTAGTGGCATTAAATGATGCTACAGTGTTCATCTTTGGCAGGCTGACATAGAAGGTGCTGTGAATCCATCTACATGCAAAATATTTGTGTTTTTGCACATGTATTTGCATATTGAAACTAACTTCCTGTATTCTCCTGGAGTACAAGTGAGATTATGTGTGTGTCAGCAAAATTTTCTTCAAAAATCTAGACACTGACATTTTATGTATAGTTTCCGTGTGCTGTTTGTATTTCTTCCCTATTATCTTTCACTAATTGTGTCGAACTCATGTGCGTGGCATGGGTATATCGTGTATTTTTGAACACTGAATGCTGTTAAGAATGTAATTGTACTATATCAACAGATGTGAATTACAATTGCACTTTATAACATTTTGGCAACATTGTTCTGACTGAAAAAAATCATTCCCCTCCAGTTTCTCTCTATATGTATGTGAATAAAGATATATTTTTGTGAAGTTCATGACTGTTGTGCCCAAATGTATTTTCTGTTAAACTGATGGTTAAGAATTACAACTGCCAAATCAAAAAAATTCAACAGCAATATGTGGTTTGGATAATTGTTTCTCCCTAATTGAAGTGTAGGTACTTATGTAATTGGTGCAAAATTTCCACCTTTTTCTGCTGCCTAGTTTCTTCTACAGATGTGTTTGTATGTATTATAACTGTCATATTGTGTTCCGCATATTATAACTGCAATATCATGTATGTTTGTGGTAAATTTCAGTTAATTTTGAATTTGGTAGTGATCATACCCATGTCAATATGAAAGTTTGTGAACTAAAGTTAGCTTCAGAGAATCAGTATTATTCCAAGCTTCTATCTTATTACAAAAGTAAGTCTCTTTCTTTGTGGATAATCTAGGGAACTTAAAATTGTTGTAGCACAAGAGATCTAGAAATCATGTTCTTCACAAACAATAAGAATGTAGTATCCTATATATGAGTGAGACAGTAGGGATCAGGCAGCTCACACAAATGCCTGGATGTAAGAATTTGTAGAATATAAAATGGAATAATTGAACAATGGGAAATCCAGGATGGAGCATAACAATATTATGAGAAGGAAAGCTGCCACTCACCACATAGCGGAGATACAGAGTCACATATAGGCACAACAAAAGTACTTTCACAATTAAAGGTTTCAGCCATTAAGGCCCTGGTCAACAATAGACACACATATGCGCGTGCGCCCCCTCCCCCCCCGCCCCCCCCCCCCCCCACACACACACACACTCACACTCACACAAATGCAGCTCACACACATGACTGCAGTCTCAGGCAACGGAAACCACACTGCCAGTGTATATGAATGTGTTTGCGTAAGAGTGAGTGTGTGTGTGTGTGCGCGTGTTTGTATTGCTGACAAAGGCCTTAATGGCCGAAAGCTTTAATTGTGAGAGTCTTTTTGTCGTGCCTATCTGTAACTCAACATCTTCACTATCTGATGAGTGGCAACTTTCCATCTCATAATATTTTTAAATGGAATAATCACATATGCTAAATCATGGGTAAAACAGGTGATAGACTTTGGTTCACAGATAGGATACTGGGAAAGTGCAATGATATTAGTTGCAAAACACTGTAGAAAGCACTGTCATCTGGTGAACAAAGTGTGAGTTTACAGAATACTGGACCAGTTTTGTGACCAAATTCAGAACTTCCTAGCAGACAAAACTCAAGACCTTGTTCTTAAGAAGGTGAAATCTCTGGATGTAAAAATAACTTCAGCCCTACCCCAAGTGGATATCAGTTGTTCATAGTGCGTGTAAGTCATTTTGTGGATATTGTTGGAAGCTCTGTGAAGCTGTTCACAGATAATTGTGTATAGGAAAGTTGCAACTCCAGGAAATAGTGAAAAGCAGGAAGACCAGCAGAGGATTGGCTCTTGATACAAGGACTGACAGTTTACCCTCAACATAAATAAAAATGACATATTACACATAAATTGACAGAGAAATCAACTTTTGTTTGATTTCATAGTTGATGATAAATCACTGAAAATCATGACAACTGTAAAATATCTAGGAGTACCTGTAAATGTAGTTCACCTATGAAGGAGTTAGCTTACAAACCCTTTTTGACAAATACTTGAGTAATGCTGATTGGTCTTGGATTCTACATCATGTAGGTTAATAAAGAGGTTATAGAAGACCCAAAGAAGGGTGTTGTGTTTCATTGCAGGGTCATTTAATAAGTGTGACCGTGTCACACACACAAATTAAATTCTGTGCACAGAGAGCACCTTACTGTAAAAATTCCAAGAGCATTCATTCCAAGAGAGTCAAGTGACATATTACTTATACTCGTGTACCTCTCACTACAGAGTGTGATGGGAAAATCAGAACACACACACCATAAAAAGGGTTTTCAGGGAATGGATGTTAGTTTAATTGCAAATTGTTTCTCTTTGTTCTTTATAGTATCATCTTTGGGATGTTCTCCCAGCTGAATATATGTTTTAAGGTCTTAGGATAGCATTTTGCGGTGGTTAAGACACTAGATTTGCATTTTTGAGAAGCATGACTCAGATCTCCTTTCGCCATCCAAATTAGATCTTCAGTAGTCCCCTAGTTCACTTAATGTATTGCAGAGATGTTTCCTTTGAAAAGAAAATGGGCCATTTCCTACTGTAGGTCACTCACAGGTGGGACCTCCATAATCTAAGGTCTGAGTGACCTGCCCTTGCTTCCAACCTTTGCCAACTAATACCTCTTTCCTCTCTGAGGGAAGAACACATAAGTCCCAAAAGCTAGGATTAGTATTTTGTACTTTAAGTGTTATTGTCTAGGGCTAGGAATGACAAAATCTTGGTCAATACAACTTCAACAGTGTGAGTGTGTGTGTGTGTGTGTGTGTGTGTGTGTGTGTGTGTGCGTGTGTGCGTGCGCACGTGTGTGTGTTCTGGTCAGTTCATTCATTCATAAATTATGTTCTTTAGATCCCATCATGAAGGAGAACCTTCAGGAAGGTGGAAAGAGTCAAGGTATACATTACCAGAGAGAAGTAGCTGTCTGAATCTAATTTTGTAGGCTGTATTAACAGTTAACTTTAATTAATCTGCTGCACTCCATTTTTGCTTGTAAGGGCTGTAAATCAACACAGTAAAATTAGTAAGAAGGCTAAATACTTTTGAATTAAAGGAGACCACTCACCGAAAAGCAGGAGTGTTGAGTTATCAACAGGCACACACAAAAAGAAAGATAACTTGCTAGCTTTCAGTGTATTCCTTTTTTGAGCTAGTGAAAAACACACACATATCACAGACCTATGATCCTACATGGTGCCAGCTGGATGAACAGCAACAGTGCTGCATTTCAGCTGGTGCATTAGGTTGTGGTGGGGGTTGCGTCAAGTGGAGTGGGTGGAGGGAGAGAGGTGTGAGGCAGGGAGAAGGATTGCAGATGGGTGGCTAGCAGCTCGAAGGGGGGCAGTCAGTCTGCTGGCTATAAATATGGGTGGGAGGGGTGGCAGGTGCATGGGCTAGATAAGTGATGTATAGTTGTTGGAGCTGGTGGAGGGCATTGCAAGCTGAAGGCAATATGGGGTAGAATTGGGAGGTGGTGACAGGATGGAAGAAGGGGTAACTGTTGAGTTGGTTACCAGAGATTGAGGCCAGGACAGTTATGGAAGTGAAAGATGTGTTGCAAAGATTACTCCCATCTGCATGGTTCAGAAAATCTGGTGGTGGAGGGAAGGATCCAGTTGGCCCAGGTTTCAAAGCAGCTGTTGAAATTCAGCACATAATGCTCAGCTGCATGTTGTGCCACTGCTTGGTCAGCTTTCTACATGGTAACAGTTTGGCAGTAACCGTTCAATCCTACTGTACAAATAGCTGATAGTCATACCAACATAATAAGCTATGCAGTGTTTGCAGCAGAGTTGGTACATGGCATGGCTGCTTTCACAGGTGGATTAGGCAGGTCTTACTCACTGGTCTACCACAGGGATATAATCCCTGTGACAAGGACATGGGAGTGGGAATGGCATAGAGATTGACTAGGATATTGTGTAAGTTAGGACATCTTTGTAGGAGGGGTGGGAATGATATCCTTCATCAGGGTCTCCCTCCAAGCTACTAGCCACCCATCCCCAATCACTCTCCCTGCCTCCATGGGTAGATAGGCTGTAGGGGAGGGATTTTCTGGTGTGGAAAGGATGTCAGCTGATATCCCCCATCAGGGTTTCCCTCCAACAAGCTGCTAGCCACCCACCCCCAATCCCTCTCTGTGCCTGCCACTCCTCTCTCCCTCTACCCCCTCACCTGACACAATCCCCATCACAACTTAGTCCACCTGCCAAAATACAACACTGACAACATGCATCCAGCCGGTACCATGTAGGGGCATAGGTGTGTGTATGTGTGCATGTGAATGTATGTGTTTTTTGCTGTGTGTTTTTTAATCTAGTTTGAAAAATTATTACTCTGAAAGATAGCAAATTGAAAAGTGGTTATTCTGAAAGCTAGAAAGTCGTCTTTCCTTTTGTGTATGCCTATAGATGACTCAATGCATCAGGTTTTCAGTGAGTGTTCTTCTATAACCCAAAAGTTTTTCCATTTCACTAGAACTTCTCTACAACATTTAGAAAAAAAGCTGGCAGTTATACAAAGTAGCTGCTTTTTATCTACTACCACATGCTTAATATCTACATAAATACAATAGTAGTGGTCAAAGAAAAAAAGGTATGTAGCTGTTGTAAGAAAATTGGGCTATTTGCAATTTTGATTTTCAACACTGTATAGTTCACTTCATGTTTAGAATAACTGACCAATATTATATGATTTTAATTTGCAGTTTCTTGCCTAATGACTACAAGTAACCCATTACAATTTTTACACCAAAATGCAAAACCCACTATGAATTTTAGAAATGGAAATTATTGTTGTGTCTTGTGTTGTGGTTGGAAAATGGCTGTACATCTGAAAGAAATACAAATTATTGTTGTGAGTTGAGTTGTGGTTGGAAACTTGTGCTGCACTTGAAAATGAAAATCATTACTGGGTACTTATACCATTAAGGAGTAAATGCATGGGGAAATGACTGTAAGAATTCTGAGATTGTTGAAGAGCTCAAAGTGAGATTTGGAATCTTGTTCAATTCTCAAGAATAACGAAAAGTCTATATTGAGCAGGTACCCCAGGTTTTTTTATTTTTTTAAAGTATGTCACAACAATTCATGTTCAGCTACATTACCCTCTCTTCTTATAAATATTTTATTATTCCACCGAGAATATTCCACTACTCCATGAAGAGTCTCAAAATTTTTGATCTTGTTAAAACCATCAGGTACATACATGTAATATTTTCTTTTATTTTCATCTGACATTATGTTGCTTATAAATTGGTTAGAAAAGGTGTCGAGAAACTGTAGGCCTATGTATTTTAAATTCATACTATTTCCTGTTGTTCAGATATAATATTATTGAGTCTCCTTCCTGCCCAAGGCTACACGGGCTCTACAATTTGTCAAGTACACAAGAGTGATTAATTATTTCAGATACCCTTGTTTATGCTAGAAAGAGTCCAGATAATATATTCTCTGTTGCAGTGATTGACAAAATATTCCGTTGGGTACTCATACAGCTGATTTCATAGTTCCCCTTTGGTAATATTGTATCTTTCTCAGTAAGAGTTTTTCTTTCCAACAATTCTGTCAAGATGTCTTGAACAACCACTCTGATCTTCAGGAAGGATATATCATCCTAAAACAATTTTTTTTCTAAGCTTGCAGGCCATTTGTTTTAACAGTCAGCTGAATATTTTCTGACAAGATTACTTTTATTAAACTGAAACAGAACTGTATACCTTGCTTCTGTTTTGTTTATTTGCATTATGTAACCTGCACTTAGCCCCCATACATTTTGCTTTATCAGAAATGTATTGTTTGTTTGAAAATAAACTAATATGACTGTAGAAACCACAGACATCTTTGAAAGAAAGACTGATGTATTTCTGTTTATGATGCTTTATATTTTCTGTAATGCTGCTTTACAAACTTAGAATACTATGTTAGTATTTGTCGTGTGCTGAAGTCTAAAAATTTTGATTTTCTGTATATTCTAGTCTGGCTGTTTTGAGTATGCACTAAGATTTTGACTCCAAAATGAAATCTTCTTAATCTTTAACTATAGAACTTTGATTGCTAGAATTAAATGTAACTGAACGTTCTTTAAGGAATGTTACTCACATCTAAATATTTAAATAAATGAATTGAATCATTTGGTGACAATATATCGTGATTTCAAAATATCAATTACAGCTCAAAAACACTGACCTTTCTGTGGTATGCATCTGAAATCTTCCAGAGAGACCTGCTTTCCACTGTGATTTTAAAACATTTCTTCTGGTGCTTGCAGATTGTATCAAGAAGAAAAGTCACATAAAGCAGAAGTAGCTCAGCTAAAACTACGTTACGATAATCAGATGGCACTGATTGGAGAGGAAATACAGTCCTTACAGGCACAGGTTACCAGGTTCAAGAGAGAACGTGACAATTACAGGCATATGCTGGATGCTGCTCAAAAGACAATTGCAGACCTGAAAGCAATGCCACAGAAAAGTAGAAAGGACAGTAAATCTGCAGATGGTGATGTGGATGAAGTAAGAGCACTATTTGTTTAAAATTAGAAAACATATATAATAGAGCTGTTGTAATATTAACCAGAGAGCACTAGTTCAATGTCACACTGTTTCTGACCAAAATAGGAACTATAGTAATAAAACAAGTATTTGACATTAGAAGTCCTTTTCTTCTATATATTGTTGCTTTAGGATGAAGAAATGCGGAATAAAATAGCATCTTTGGAGCAACAAGTCAGCTGCATGGAAGATGAACTGTCAGAAGCAAGACTTGAGAGTTCCAAGCTGAAAACTGAGCTAGTCTCAGAACGGTCTTCATGGGAAATCAAACTGGCAGAAATGCAGTCAAGAGTTAATGAGGTACATTTCAGTCTATCACTGTTTGGTAACAATAATCACATATATAATTTATGTACAGAAGCTATTGAAAATAACCATACTTCTTTTTAAGTAATCTATTATTAGATGTGCCTTATTAAATAAGAAGCATGATTTTGTGGCTCATAAGCTGGCACATGAATTTCTTATTGATGCCATTTCTGTGGCTTTTATGTGTAATTTTAATCTGTCCCTAATAGTCATGTGTAAGGATATAAGCTTTAAGTAACTGAATAAAAATAAATATTTTGGTTTTGCTGCATTTCAGCCCAATGGTATCATGATGTGCACCTGACAGTACAGTTTTAATGTGTTACAACTGATTAATTGATGGTTCCCCTATTTCAGTTAGAAGAGGACAGGATATTGAGCACTGGTCGAACAAAGATAGCAGGAATGCGAACCCGCATGGAGTTAGCATGGCAGAAGGAGAGAGAAGAGCAACACAGGCTTCTGCAAGAAACATCAACACTTGCTCGTGATTTGCGCCAAACATTGTTTGAAGTAAGGGCAATTTTAATAGGAGTAACTTTTTCCAGTTCATGTTTCATGGTACCATATTTGCAACTATATTAATTTTGCGATGTGTTTTAGAAGTTAGAAACAAAGCAGAACTGTCTTTGAAGTTTGAATATGATTGGAATTATTTACCATTTTGATATATACTGAAATGACAGAATTGTAATCATTTTGGTTTTATAATAGGTTGAAAGAGAAAGGGATAAAGAACGTCTTGAAGCAAAGAGGCGTCTAGACCAGTTGAAGAAGTCAACAGAAGAAGAACAGGAGGAAAATAAAAAGAAAGTTTCTGAGGTAAGATATGCTAGATCTTTGTGATGTTTAGCAGTGAAGT
Source organism: Schistocerca serialis cubense (assembly GCF_023864345.2). Taxonomy (NCBI): domain Eukaryota; kingdom Metazoa; phylum Arthropoda; class Insecta; order Orthoptera; family Acrididae; genus Schistocerca; species Schistocerca serialis. Next base: position 110,345,353 of record NC_064639.1, on the reverse strand, counting down.
AATTATGGATATGTTGCAAAGATATATATATAGTACTACTGGTTTAATAACAAATTATTGCATACAGAATACTGACAGCCAAAAGTAATTTGCCATCAGAATATGTTACTCTAAAGCCGTTTATATTGTTTCGGTGAAATGAATTAATACCTTTGGTTTTAAGTATTGCTGCTTGAATACTTCTCTTAACAACTGTTGCCAACTTGTTTTTTTATGGTCAACAGAGAATATTAATACTTTTGTATGTGCTATTCATATCTGCCATTACAGTTACAATGTGACCTACTTGAGCTAAGAGATGCTCATGCAAAGTTAAGAACCACAAACGAAAAACTTCGTAGAGAGAAAGAAAGATATGAAAAAGAGAGGGAAGAAATGCGACAAGTAATTTCAGCACGGAAGAGAGCAGATCAAGATGAGGAACGTAAAGTGAATATGATCATCCAACAGGTAAAATAACAAACGCTTTATATCTCACATATTTTTTTAATAATTTGTTTGTAATCGTCATCGTGTCTGCTTATCATGGGCTGGTAGTAGAGTGGTTTCTTTTGCTACTGAAATCCAATTACCTTCTTCATACTGAAATACAGAAATGGAGGTACTGGGAAATATGATCAGTACTTCTTCCAAAATTAAAAATTTCATAGTAAATATATTCCCTAAAATATAAAGATAAATAAGAATATCCTCCTGGTTTATGGGTAACACAGTGATCTGCACAGAGAAATGTGAAGGTGTAGACAGGTGTTTTAAAAATGTCAGAGCCTAATTTCTTTTCTCATAACTAAACAAATAAATAATGTTGGATGCAAAATGCAGTATCTCACTTGGTGATAACAAGTATGCTGACATGAGCTTCATTGCCAAATAAAATTTTTCTGCAGGATCAAGGCTCAAGTGCAGATATGAGGGAAGTTTGGAAAGTAACACACAATAACTTTATTACTAAAAAGGTTAATGGGTAACAAAACAAAAAAATCGCCTAGGAAGTTACATCTTTTACCTACTTTTCTACATAGTCACCAATGTTCCCAACACATTTCTCCCATCATGGTACCAGTTTCAATACACCATGTTCATAGAAGTCCATTTGATTGGAGTACAGCCATCTGAGTCTGGTGTCTGTTGCAAATCATTGGCTGCCCAGCAGTTTCTTCATAGAACCAAACCGATGACAGTCTGATGATTCTGAACCACCTCCCACCCAAATTTAGCAATTTTCTCATGAACAAACCAGCAGCATGGGGGTGAGGATTGTCATGAAGCAGTTTGACACCATCAGCATTAATGTTGTGGTGTTTGTCACACAGGGCACGGTGCAACTGAACCAAAGTTTTAATGTAGGCTACATCATTCTCAGTGGTCATGTGTTCCACAAAGTCCACCAATAACACACCATGCATATCCCAGAACACTGTCATATGCACTTTCCTAGCAGACTGAGTCACTTTGAATTCTTTTTGTACTGTTGAACCAGCATGTTTCCACTCCAAAGAGGCCTGCTTGGTTTTGGGCATGTAGTGGTATGCCCACAACTCATCACCAGTGATGATTCCTTTCAGAAAGTCATGCCATTCTGTGGCACAGTGCATTAAGTGACCCAAGCTTCTTGTTGTTCACTGGTCCTTCTGGTTATCTGTCAGCTTCTTAGGCATCAAGAAAACATTTCAGTGTGTCATGAACAATATTGTATACTCCATATCATAGGAAATGTTGAATGACTGGCATGTCCAACTGTGAACCTTATCACAGCAGTACATCTACAAAATTATCATATTCATGTACAGTAAATTAGAATTATTTAAGGATAACCATTTCCATAACTCAAGGAAAAAAGATTATTTTGTGCCTTGCACTCATCATTTACAATTACATGTTCAGAACTCCCCACATATGGGAATCTACAGCAAACTAGAAGGCAAGAACATTCTAAACATGAAGTCATCTCCATTGGCAATAGAAAGCTACTTGATGCTATCCTTCAGAAATGCTACTCACTAAAGGAATTAATGAAATATAATTTGACAGTAGGGGCAATTATTTATAAATAGTTTCCATTAAAACACAATTGTTAAATTGTTGCTGCCATTCTTTATGTGTACTTTAATACAAATGAAATTATGTTATACATTTATGCATCTCCTGCATCCTACCCATTTGATTAGTAAATTTACATTATGTGACAAATAAATCACCATTCATAAAAATCCAGAGATATGTCTATGGGTATTACGGTAAAACAGAATTTATACTGCTTAGTTGAAAAATTTTATTGTACCTATTTTTCCTATGCACCATAACATACACTGTAGTTGCATGTCTTTTCAGCTATTGATTTACTCATAATATTTTTGTATAGGCTTATACTTACAATTTAATTTCATTAAAACGCTGTTCCTCATACAATTGTAGTGGCTGACACAATGTTATTATCCAGCCAGTGTGGACTTCTTATTGACGACCTTGCAGACGATGTTAATGGTAACCTCAGGCTTTCAGCAGATGATTCATTTATCTATAATGAAATACTAACTGAAAGAAGCTGCATAAATATTCTGTCAGATCATGATAAGATTTCAAAGTGGCACAAAGATTGGAAACTTGCTTTAAATGTTCATAAATGTAAACTTGTGTACTTCACAAATTAAAAAATGGCATCTCCTATTACTGTAATATCAATGAGTTACTGTTGAAATTGGCCAACTCATACAAATACTGAGGTCAGACTTTGTAGGGATATGAAATTTAGTGATCATATAGGCTCAGTCATGGATGAAGCAGGTGGTAGACTTTGCTTTATTGGTAGAATACTGGGAAAATGCAATCAGTCTACAAATGAGATTTCTTACAAATGACTAGTGATCATTTCTAGAATATTGTTCAAGTGTGTGGGACCTGTACCAAATAGGACTAACAGGGGATACTGGACATATACAGAGAAGGGCACCACGAATCGTCACAGGTTTGTTTGATCCTGGGAGAGTGTCATAGAGACACAGAAGAAATTGAACTGACAGGCTCTTGAGGATAAGTGTCACCTATCCCAAGAAAGTACATTAACAGAGTTTCAGGAACCGGCTTTAAATGATGACTCTAGGAATATACTACAATCCCTTATATATCACTCACATGGGGGTCGTGAGAATAAAATCTGAACAATTACTGCACACACAGAGGCATTCAGACAATCATTCTTCTCGCATTCCATTTGTGAATAGAACAGGAAGAAACTCTAATAACTGGTACAATGGGACGTACACTATTTCATGCATATCACATTGGTTTGCAGAGTATAGATGTAGATGATTATGTGGATTGTTATCAACACTATAAGAGAAAACAATTGAATCTTATTATTATGAAACAGATATTACACAGAACCTTTTTAATAAATCATTCAAAATCTTAAATAATTCACATTTCATTGTCCAGTTCATTACTATTATTCTACCTCTATCTTTAAATCTGTCATCCAGGAATACCGTACAAGTAATTTAATTGATATAAATTATTTTTTATTTGTTTGTGTAGACATTATACATTCACAAAGCCAATTTATTAACTTTATTCTTTATTTATTTCCATCCATAATCCGCATTCAGTGTAACTCTATGCTGTAAAATATAACAAGATGTTTAGTAATCAAGGAAAGCAATTCTTTGTAAAATATTTTCTGGTACAGTGTTAGGTACAATATGACTGTTGATTTCAGACAATTTGTTCACAAATAATGTTTCCTCTTCATCTGTGCTGCCATTATGTGAAATGATTATGTAGTGATATAGCGGGGAGCTATGAATACTTAATTCTGACATTTGAATGTTAATAGCAGATCAAACCTGTGTGCCAGACCAGAACTCAAGCTCGTCACCGTTGACTTTCGTGGGCAAGTGCTCTCGCAATTGAGCTACCCAAGCACAAATTATGATCCATCCTTACAGCTTTACTTCCACCAGCATCTCCTACCTTCCAAACTTCACAGAAGCTCTCCTGCAAAACTTCCAGGAAGTTTCACATCAGTTTACACATATATTTAGACAACATGAGAAACATTATTAATGTTCTTGTAGTAAGATAAGCAGGTCCAATCTAACAAAGTGGTCAAGGAAATATGCAAATACAAACAAATGAACTTGAGGTACCATAGGTGAACCTAATCTAGCACAATAACTAAATTAAATACAACAGTACCAGAGAAGGAAAGTTGCTACTCACCATATAGCAGAGATGCTGAGTCACGATAGGAACAACAAAAAAAAATTCACACAATTATAGCTTTCGGCCATTAAGGTCTTTGTCAGCAATAGACACACATACACACACGCACACACACACTCACACAAACGCAACTTACACACACGTCTACAGTCTCAGAGAGCTGAAATCACATTTGCATGATTGTAGCATTCTTCAAGTGGTGCGGAAAAAAAATTGCCATCCCTAGGAACTTGCAGCATTCTTTGAAAGTTGTGGGGTGTGGAAATATGGCAACAGCTTGGATCATCTCGTCCAGTGAACAGAGCCCGTAGCTAATGCCTTTGTCGAAGGAAGTCGATCTCTGGAACACTGAAGATGCACTTCTCCATGTTGATGATAACTCCTGCCTCTTGGAGGCAGGAAAATACCTCCTCAAAGTGCTGGCAGCGATCCGTGAGATCATGTGAGTAGATGAAGGTATCGAAGGTATCACCCAGGTAGATGAAACAACCCAGGGTTCAATGCAGGACTTTCTCGAGAAAGTGTTGCTAAGTTTTGGCAGCACTGCAGAGCTAGAAGGGCATAAATACACTTTGGGTGATTACTACTGCCTTCTTCACATTCATATGGGCAACTGGAATAAATGTAAATGCTTTTGAGCAATCTACCTTGTGGAAGACGATTGCACCAGCCTTGCGGAAGACAATTGCGCCAGACAGGCCATCATTGTAGCAAGAGGGGCACTGGGTAGCAGCTGGGGACCACCTTGGCAGTGAGGGCCTAAAAGTCACCACATCGGTGCCAAGTGCCATCTTTTGTTGGAGCGAGGTGTAAAGGGGAGGCCCATGGGCTCTTCAAGGGGCAGAGCACACCATCAGTGTGTGGCTCTTCGCTTACTGCTCTTCGGTGGGAGCAGTAAAAAACCATGGGTCTAGTACTGTTGCAATGTTGTGAAATGCATTGTGGTGTACCTCCCAGGGGGGTTGTTGGAAGGGTGGATGAGGAGAGGAAATTTGGTGAGAAAGTCAGCAAACTGGCTGGAATATGAAAATTGTTTATTAACAAAATGGGTGGCAGTGCAAGATTTACAAGGAATGGAATGGCAGGACATGCCATTAATGATACAGCAGTTTTCTAGTTTGAGGAGGAAGCAATAGTGGGTGATGAAGTTGGCACCAAGAATAGGGTCCGTAACGTCGGCCATGGTGAAGGTCCATGCGGATGCACTTATGATGTTGACGTACCCAATGTGGGAGCAGTAGGTTGTTATTAGGGAGCTATTCAAAGCTATGAGGAGGAGGGAGAGAGAGGGTCAGAGGAGGGTAGCAGTTTGCAGAGCCAGAATCGAGCAGGTAAGCTGTTGGGGAGGAGGGTTTCTGACAGTTATGTAAGAATAGACACAGAGAAATAGCAGAGCAGTTGGGAGTCTACTACCATCTGCCGCTGTTGATTGGAGACCCTGCATATGGTGCAGCATCATTACAGAAGTGCTCATGATACCAGCAAAGATCACCAGCAACTCAAACATCCTGGGCACCACTAGCTAGTCAGAGGTGTGTGTGTGTGGGGGGGGGGGGGGGGGGGGGGGGGAAACCTGCATGGGCGTCCACACTAGTGGTTGTAGACATTGTGGGGTGGGTATGCCACAGTGTGGGGATGAGCATGTACTCCTGTATAAAGATGAGCTTGTTCATGTAGCCAGTCATGCAGGTTATGAGTAGCGCTATGTCTGTGGAGGATTCATGGGATGTGGACTGCATTTCTGAAACTGCAAGTTGCGCTATCAGCTGGTCTTTCAGGGCACCGAATCTGCCGGACTGTGGCAGGCTTGCGATGGTGTCGTATGCCACCATAGAAGGCCCTAGCTGCATCACTGTTATGGCAAATTGTGTGAAGTCACTGGTAATGTGAATATTGCCTCTACCCAAGCAAACAGCAACTAAGGGTCGTGGGAGTTGAAACGCAGCAAGTGGATGGTGGTGGTGGGAGGAGGGCAAGTGCACTGGAGCAGTGGTTGTCCTTGCGAGCTGTGGGCAGCAGCTGAGGAAAGTGTGAAACATGGCCATATTCGCTTGCAGATTGGGGAGGGACTGGGGGGCGGGTTCAGTTACCTGCAGTAGGCAGCAGTAGTGTGCTGTGCTACGCCCACAGCCCGGTGTGGTGAGTGCTATCTGGGTGGTAGGGGAATGTGTCGTCAGCAGCCTCTCAGTGCAGCCGGCGGTGGTATGGAGCATAAGTTTGAGAGGGGGGGGGGGGGGGGGGGGGGGGGTTTACACTGAGGTCACCATCTTGGGAATTGAGTTCCTCTTTGAACATAAGAGGTGGATACCATCTGTTTGCTAGGCGTGGAGGGTAAAATGGATGGACAAAGCAGGCAAACAACATAACAAAAGATGTCCAAATGCTGAACAGTTCCTTTATTGGAATGTTAACAGACACAATTCATTGCAGAATGCATTTACACAGGTATGTTGCCGCAAAAATGTCTATGAACTAAAATTCTCTCATGAAGGAATTAAAAGCACACACATAGAATGCCCACCAGCTATGTGTGGGAAATCAGTTCACATAGTTTTTTAAACATGTGAAACGTTATTAATTTTTGTGAAGTGTGGTGAAGGGAGTTAATCTACCACAGTGATCAAGGAAGTAAAAAATGGATTTGGAGGTAGCATTAAGTTTATCTAATATAACACAGTGATCAAAGCAAAATACAGTATACAAATAAATGAACTTAAGGTGCTGTAAGTGCATCTAATCTACCACAGTGACTATAATAAATACCAGCTAGAAATAAACTTGAGGTACCATAGTTGAAGCAAATCTAACACAGGTTGAGATTTCAATCATTAATGGTTGTATACCTAGTGCTGGTGTGATCTGCTTATAGTTCACAAAAAAAGTTCAGTTTCCTCCCATGTGGAAATTATGATTTTGGCACAGAATGTATTGATTGGGGGTCATGTGTAAGTTTATGTTTTATCTGGTGAAATGCTCATAAATATCACCGTTTTTTGCAATTACATTCCTTGGCTGTTGTATTTATTTTAAAGAATATAATACAGAAAGATGGTGAAGGAGGAATACCAGAGAACTTGAATTGAGGTTTACATGCGTCTCTAGTGTATCCAACACGTTTTTAATGGCTCTTTGAAAGTGCTGATAGCTGCTTTTGAGTTTACCCAGAAAGTGGCCCCAAATTGAAAGTGAGAATGAAAGTAGGCATGATAAGGTTTCATGACTATTTTCTCACTGCAAGAAGATTTTAGTGTATGGTACATCTCATTAAAATCCTTCTGGGTGTACTGCTGCATAATCTTAAAAAATGCCTAAAATACTAAAATAAAACAATGTTTCAACCATGTAGCAGTGACTGAATCATTGGCTTATTTTAATATCTTATTAAATGATGTGCCAGTACACCCCGAAAGATTTTAATAAGATTGATAATGGGCATGGGAGGCTATGCACTGTTTTTTTTTTTTTTTTTTTTTTTTTTTTTTTTTTTTTTTTTTTTTTTTTTTTTTTTTTGCTATCTGATTTGCATGATATCCTGAAACACAGAGGCAGCTCAACAACCAAGCAAAGCCATTCTCATTCATTTTAGCACCTGTTAGAACAATGTAGCACAGTGATCAATATTGGCTTATTTGCAGGTTGATGAGCTGATGAGGCTAGCACCTGATCTTTTCTCTGGTAAAGAAAAAGCAGCTACTACAGCAGCGTCAACTGCACAATCTCCATCAACTCCCACCCCACCAAGAAGACTTAAGGTGAGAAATGTGAAGAATATCACCAGGTAATACCATAAAAAATTCTTTAATATTTCTTTACTAATGGACATTTGTGTTTCAGGGTCCAAAGTCACGTGAGTCATCACCATCACTGGAGAGAAAAGAATTTGTCAAAGGTATGTAACATCCAGTTTCCCCATTCCTGATTTCTCAACAGAATTGTAGGGTAGCAAATAATTTAGCACTAAACTGTACTGTATGAAACAACAGTGTAATAGTCTGTACTTGAAAGTGGTGAAAGGTCCTAGTTGACACAACATGAAGAGGAACAATTTTTACCAAAATAAAATTCCTAATTATTCCTGCAGAAAACTTTATAGTGTCTCTTGTACAAAAGTTTTGTTTAGCTTATTGAAGAACTCAGGTATTGGATGTTGATCATATTAGAATAGATTAGTTTATTGGTTTTTGTTTCTGTAGTAAAAGTTAACACATCATAATTTAAATTTGTGGTCTCTGCAAAATCTACAATCTTTTTTTGGTGCATTTTTAGTACAACTCACTCTGAGGCAGTTTGATTTTGTTACAACTCCTTCACAAACTAGTCAACAACAGATCTCTCGAGTCTTCTCTGAGCAGTTTACATGCAACAACAAATAATAAAACATTATTTATGGTCAAACGAAATAATGTTACTTGAATTTCTTTATGTTTGCAACTGTATCTAACAGTTGTACCTTCCATTGCATTTACAAATAACATGTGGAAATATAATTATTTACATACTGTAATTATCCTTAAATTGCTTCAAAAACATCTTCCTCTGCAGAAACCAATGTGACTGTAAAATAAATAGCAATTTCAGTTCTCTTATTCAGTCTACAATTGGTCTACCCGCAGATTTAGGGGAACTTGGCTTGAACACAAGTAATTTATGTGTCTTGCTTGTATTGTATTTTGAAAAGGAAAATATATTATTTTACATGATTCACATGAGAATATAGGAGGCATAGCATAATATAGGCCAAATGAAGCATATGTTTGGTTTTAGTTTAGAACAAGAATATACATAGAAGACTTAATTTATTTTGGACAGTTTTCAGCTGCTTTTATCTTTTGGTGCCCTGGTACAAGTAACAAGAATAAAAATAAGAATAAGAATCTTTATTAGTCATTCAGTATTTTCTTATACAATGGGCTTCTTCAATAAGTTCAGTATTTATATTACAGCTGTGTTGCTATTTCACTAGAGTTTGAAGAAGAATCATATAATTTGTTGGACAGAAGATTTAATTACTTAGCTGTACACCCCATAGAATGCATTTCAAGTATATGATAAGTTATGCACATGTCAGGTGTACTATTCAGCTGGATGAATAACTTGTGCAGTGTCTTAACATATGACTGAGACATATACCATAACCAAATTAAAACTGATGTCCTAGTCATTCTAACTTTATGACTGTTATAATCATTATATCAGTAAACTAAAGTCCACATCAATACACCAGCACTAAACCCATTGGAAGATTGACATGGTCTTCACATCTACTTATTTTCAGGCGTGATGTTTTTATTTTCATAATTATTCTTCCAGTATTTGAAAGTACTTTCCAACATAAAAGTATACTCTGTAAATACAATTTGTTTTATATTAATTTAGACTTTTTTGTTTGTTTAGAATCCTCTGTGGATAGGAAAATACAGTTGCAAACAACAATGCAGAAATTAACTGAAGTAACTGAAGAACTGCGAAAACAACAAAAACTCACTGAAGAAGAAAGAGATCGTGACCGTGCTAGAAGAGCTATGGGGATGAGAAGGTTTGTAACTTTACTTATTCTTAACTTCAATATTCAATACTTTTTATATTCCACTTATCATTCATAGTTTTAACATTTCTATTCTTCTTCTTTTTACTATTTTCTTTGCTTGAATGTGTGACATTTACTCAATTGCAACTAGTTCTATAGGGCAGTTAACAGTACATTTTTTGTAAATGACATCATTACAGAGCTGCCTCAACAGAGTCTGATAATCCTCCAGAAGTTCGCATGCGCCCAAAGACAGGGAACAGTAAAGGAATTCAGCAGAAAGGGAGCTTATACAGAAAGAGCCTTTCTCTGGAGCAGACATCAGCACAAGAGCAGGTATGTGTAGTTAGTAAGAATTTTGAAAGTTGTTAACAAAGCAGATACAATTTACTGGAGGCAACAATTTAATTACAAAATTTAATTGCAAATACTGTTATAAAGTCAAGATGTACCAGAAAGTAATAGCATGCATTAGAAGTAACTGTTTTATTTGATGTTATATTACAAAGACTTTTTACTTTCTGTGTAACATTTTTCCATTTTATTAACTTTTGGGAAATTTATTTTGTGATACGTAAATCTTGTTTCTTATGTGTTGTAAGTTTATTTGTGTATCTGTTGGAGAGGTACCAAGTTAATGTAATTAGGTGCAAATGATATTAAAGAGTAGTTTGAGTAATGTCAAGTTGCATAAATATATGAACTGTTTTAATTTTAAAAAATTTTAAAAGTAATACTTAGCATTAAATTTGAGATTATATTACCCCCTATTTTCTTTGCAGCAGTCAATCTGGACAGATACAGAGAACGAAGGCAGCCTATCAAGCTTACAGTCTGTAGGATCAGACACATTTTATCCACTTAAGAGAAGAGAAACCAGCATGGACAGGTATGTTAAAAATATGCAATCATCAGGGATCCATTGAGGTAACTTAAGGCCACACAGTCCCTTAGCTGTATGTTCTAAAAATCATGTTCATGATATATTATAATAATGTGGAATAAGGCAGTTTACAAGCTATTATTTTATATTTTGGTATTTTTTTGTCCATTCGCATTTAAGTCTGTGCAACAAAAGAGTGCTTGTTTTGATAATTTCAGTCAATAGGTTATTATTTTGCATTATATGTACTACCGGTATAGTCTTCAACTCATAAACTCATATGTGAAATATGTAGATTTGTTGAGAAGTGTTTTTTTCTCCTCAGTACACCATTGTCAGGCATCTCATATCATAGGTCAAGTGAGCCAGATTCTGTGTGTTCATGATTCATCCTGTTTCAAGCCGAAGTTAGTGTTAATGAAGAGTAATGCAAAGATATTTAAATCTTCTACTGTAACTATGGGCATTGTTATTGTTTCCAAATATGTTGGAACCTTTACAACAAATTTCTTGAAATGTGTATGCAGAAATGAAACATACCCTGTGATGATAATTAGCAAGTTAATGCTATGTACCATACTGTATCAAACCCAGATACATGCCTTTTATAGTGCCAGTTATACGATTGATAATGCATTACCCATGAAAAGTAAGTGCTGGTATTTAGGTTTGAGTCCCAGTTTGGCACACATTTTCACTTGCCAAAAAACTCCAATAATAGCATGAAGCAGTGGTTAAATGTAGTATCTCTGTGTCTCATGAGTCGATTCGTCTCATTAGTCGACTTGGTTTTGGAAAGCCAATCAGAAAGCATTTCTCAAATGTTGTTCATATGTTTCCAAGATGGCAGCAATAGATGTTGCTATTAATGTTACTCATGAACAAATTGCAACAGTAACTTACATGAAAAAAAAAATGTAAAGAAAATGAGTGGAAAGATAATGAAAGGAAGAGGTTAAGAAACAATGGAAAAGAATATAAATCCCAAAAAAATAAGATTGTTCCTGAGGAAAGTGTTTCGTGGTGCCAGTGATCCATCCATGCTGCAAAACTATGGTATGGTTTCTGCAAATACTCAACATTTAATGGGGAACAGAAGGAGGCGATATTTATTGAGTTTTCTTGGTTGGGAGATTATAATAAGCAAAATGCTTATTTATATGGATTAGTGTGACCTAATAAGTGCAAAAAAGTGTATCCAAAGAAGAGGAAGGTTCCAACAGTAAGCCAGAGGAAGGATTCTTTCAGGTATTTTATTTTTGACACTCCAGTTACTGAGGTTGAAGTGTGTAGGACTGCATTTCTAGCTGTTCATGCCATTTCTGTAAAATGTTTGAGGACTGCCCATAGCAATTAAGGATGTGACACTGAGAGTCATGAATCTACAACACTTGTATCTGTAAATACACCTAGACAGGATGGAAGAGGCAAGCATTGTAACAGACCTCACTCCATTGATAAGGAGAGAAAAAATCACATCGTAATGTTTCCAAGGTACACATCACATTATAGTAGAATGCAGAATCCGAACAAGTCCTACATAACCTCTGTTCACTTGATTGCTGGAATGTATCATTTGTACTGTGAAGATCTTAAAATTACAGGCGAAGTCCCAGTGAAACAACTTGCGTATGAAACCATTTTCAACACAGAATATAGTGTTGGTTTTAAATTGCTGTTGAGTGATACAAGTTGGATTTGTGATTCTGCTAAGGCATGTAATAACACCAAATCCACAGACATCAAACTACACCTTGAGAAAGCTGAAGCTGCATATAGTGCTCTGAAAAGTGACTGAAATGTGTCGAAATAGGATGGTAGTGATGAACTCATTTTGTGCATGGATTTACAACAGGCATTGCCAACACCATATATCTTGACAGAAACAGTTTTTTTATAAGAGACAACTTTGGACATATAATTTCTGTATTCACCATTGTAGTGATGAGAAGGCAGTGGTGTGTGTCTGGTCCATGGATGTTGCATCTAGACGGGCCGATGAAGTAGCTAGCTGTGTTTTAAAGGCTATAGACATGATGAAGGAAGAATGTTATCAAAGGCTCATCATTTATTTTGATTTTTGTGTTGGCCAAAATAAAAACTACATTATCCTAGGTCTGTGATTGTACCTCCTAGATAAAAAATGTTTTGATGTTGTTGAGCACAAATTTCTCCTCCCTGGTCACACATTCCTGCCATGTGACAGGGATTTTAGAGTTATTGAGAAGATGAAAAGAAAGACATAAGCTGTGTACACTCCAGCAAAACGGGCTGAACTAATAAGAAAGAGCAAGCAAAAGAACCCATTCCTTGTGGCTGAAATGAAGAAAGACGAATTTGTGTCTTTATTGTCTATAATGAACAGTATAGTCAAATGTAATGTTACTGTTGGCAAAAAGCCTGCAGACATCAGAAACGCTATGGTGTTTAGATTAGTGAGTAGTGAACATTCTGTATATATCAAATATTCACACAATCAAACTGAGTAACCTGTGCGAGTTAGTTTACGGAAGTGTCGTGGACAATTTACGAAGCTTGCAGACAGCCGGTTAGTTCCTAAGTATCCAGATGGATGTCAAATTAAGGCAGCAAAGTTCAAGTACCTTCAAAGCTTACTGCAATTTGTGCCTCGAATATATTCAAGATTTATTAGTCATTGCTAAGTGATGGTAGTGACGATACACTGGAACAGGAAAATATTGATGAGAAGTTTGACCATTAATGACGTGCTATGTCTACATGTCAAAGATTTCATTTTCTGCACTTTAAATTACAATAAAGTGGCCTAATATTTACTAGTACCATCTAGTTACTGTATCACAGCAGGAGTTCACATTACTATATAAAATCATATTTCCTTAATTCCCATTTCCTGACACAACATACTCTGGTGGCATGTGCCCCTTTTCCACTGTGCCCCTCATATGTTAGGAATATGTCTTCACTTGTGGATTTCATGTGAAAAATAACATTGTGTGTGTGTGTGTGTGTGTGTGTGTGTGTGTGTGTGTGTGTGTGATTTGCTCATGCATTTGTTCACTTCTCTTGGCCACTCAAAAATAGTCATTACTGGACACAAACAATCAATCAAGTTAACAAAACTGTATCTTTGCAGTCGTCTTTCTGGTGGCTCAACACAAAGTGAAACTCCACATTCCACAGAAAAGAAAAAGAAGAAGAGTTTATTGGGGAAACTAAAGAAACTTACAAAGTCTCGAAGCACCGAAGAGACCAATACTGCATCGGATTATCCTATGTCGGCCAGTGCTCAGGTGAGAAATATGTGGCAGAAATTTTTAATTTAAGACAAAGTCTTTAAAAACATTGGTATCCTTCCTAAAATGTTTACATATTACACTATGATATCTAGTTTGATGTGGGCACGGCTAGCCATTTAAAACATAGCATTAATTGTCAGCACTGCTGCACTTAAATACTGTAGAAAATTAAAAATAGTGTAAGGGTAGCGAGAAGAAACTCTGTTTGTTCAAGATGTTGTAGCACGATATTTTCAGGTCCCTAATTATGAGTTATTCTAAACTGTTAGATTTTGTGTTCAGTTTCTCATCAAAACTTAATCTCAGAGGGCTAGTTAGAATTTTATAACTTAGTGAAATTACAAGGATGAGTTAACATGTTTTGTGAAAAACATAATACATACAAAAACAAAATTTATTTCTCAGCATTGCCTACTATGAGCATTATTTATGTACTCAACAGATTCCCACTTTTTATAGCTTCAGAAACCCTGAAAAATAATTTCAGTATTCAATCAAAATTTTTTTCGTGATAAAGAAACAAAAATGTCACATGAGAGCAAATCTGGTATACATTCATCAACCCACTGTTTTGAATGAATCTTTATTCCAGGGGTGTAATAATGGATTGACATTTTCTCTATAGTCTTGTAAGAATGCTGGAAGACTTTTCAATTGTCCTTCAGCTTGAGAAATCTGCCATATCTCCGTGCCTACATTAGCATATGTGAGAAAGTGGTTCTGAGTGGCATTGCAGAATCCCCTTAAACTTTCCTCACCCAAGTCTCTGTCAGACGTGCAGTCCATACTTTTATTTTAAAATGTTTAATCACTGGATGATACTTGTCTTTATAATTATGTATAGAATGAATAAAATCAGTAGCACCTATCACTTAAGAAAGATGCCACAAAGCAACTGTACACTGCATCTGTTTGAAACTGTAACAAAATCTTTACGATGTCTTCTTCATCTTCTTTTTTTCTGACAAGCTATGTAAAGAAGTAGAGGAAACATTATGTTTTTAAACTTTGACTTGAGACATCTGGGTACAGAAATTTGTGTGGCTATTTGAATTTGACAATGCATTGATATCATTTTCCTTGCCCATTCTGTGTTTGTCTGTCATTCCAATGGATAGTATGAGATGGCAAGCCTCGGACAGGGAAGAAATCTGTCATGATCTTTTCAAAAGAATTATTCTAGCATTTGCCTTCATTCATTCAGGGTAACCATGGAGAAACTAAATCAAATTGGTTGCTCAGGGATTTGAAATCCACTCATCTCTCAATTGCAAATTCAGTCTGTTTACTACTGTTCCAACTTCTTCAATTTCCTTCTTTATTCTAGCAACTTTCTCCATTTGAATTCCTTATTGATGCATAATGGAACAAAATACACAGGAACATGTTATGTGGTCCATTTTCTGTGTTTTTCTTTGAATAAATTAATTTGCAAATATGAAATTCTACAAGACAACATTTTTAGAGTAAGTGTAATAGAAATATGAAACAAAAAGCTAGACATAAAAAGATGAAAATGCAGCAGACTAAAAGTAATATTAGTATGTGTTACATTTGTGAAACATCACTTGTACAAGAGCTATTTATAAACTAACCTCTGACTGACTATTAAAAAAGGAAAAGAATATATGAAACAATTCATATACATTCTGTACTTACATGTCATTACTTCTCCACATAGTCGCCAAACATCTGTCATATTGTGACACTGGCTTTGATATCCCTTCTTCAAAGAAGTATCCTGCCTGGTGCTTCTGCCAGTTGTTGACAAAATGATTGAGGTCATCTTCTGTCATGAATTGCTGTGTAGCCAGGCAGGCCTTCATATTGTGCAGGAGATGGAAGTCACTTAGTGCCAAGTCTCACTAATAGGGAAGATGTTGAAATATCTCCTTGCTGAAGAGTCAGAGTTTTTCCTTCCTTCTATTCACAGTATGGGGTCATGCATCATCATGAAGGAAAGTGATGCCCTGTGTAATCATTCTCTGCAGTTTGTTTTGGATTGACCTTTGGGTTTCACAAAGAGTCCCACAATAAAGCTGTGATGTCACAGGAATCTCAAGTGTTACTACAATGAAATCTGTTTTGTGATTCCAGAAAAGTGTAACGTTCTTTTTGTGGTTTGACAGTGTGTGTCTGAATTTTTTGGGCTTATTGGGAGAATAAGTGTACATCTACTGTTTGGACTAGTTCATGTACTGAACTCACATCTCAACCCCCTCGTCATGGTAGCACTGAAGTGCAGAAGGAATATCAAGGCCAAACTCACTGTCTCAGTTTAGTGAACATATGTTAGACATTTTGGTACCCATCATGCTGAAACCTTATGGTAACCAAACCTCTCTGTGACGGCGTTGGTAGGGTTGCCCTTGGAATCTGGGGCACATCTTCAGAAAGTTCAGAAATTGTAAACCAGTGACTCACATACAAAAATTCATTGGTCACATCTGAATGTCTTCCTCAACCACTTTCATCATGCACATCTATGTGACCTGCCTTGAATTTTAAGCACCAGTTACTCACAGCACTGTCACTGTAACTTCATCCCCATACACAGGACACAATTGACACTGAATCTCAGTGGCATTGACTCCTGCTTTCAGGAAGTGAATTATAGAATGCACCTCACAGCTGCCATGAAACATGACCACTGGGCATTTCATTTCATCCTAGACTCTGTCTTATAATTGTCTGTATCATCTTTGTTTCCATTATAAAGGAAACAGTTCAAAATAAGAAAGCAGGCAGCTGGGGAATACAAGGTGGACAGTAATAAAACTGACAAACTGCAGGGACAGAGACCTGACTGGAAATGGAGGAAAAAAGGTCCTATGAACATGTGTCCGCATTGTTGTCATGACAGATGGCACTGACGAATGACAGTTCGTCTGACCATGTGCTATGTGTTCCTGATGTGCCTCAGGCTGTGTGATTGACATAGCATACTGAAAGCAGCAGAATGATCTGGTATTCATATTGGTAAAAAGCCAAAATGTTGTTTGTGTACAGCTAACCAGATGGAAATGGTTGAACGGCAGTGTGGCAATACCAAAACAAGTACCCTCAAAGACACCAACCACAACACACAATACTTCAAGCCTTTTTGTCTGTTTGTAACTTCATGTGTTCCTTCAGGCAGACAAACAAGCAGGGAGGCAGTGGAATTTGCATACACCAGATTTTGAGGACAAATATGATTATGTGTATCCAGCATGACAGTTGCTGTTATCGCTATCAGCTGCAACGAGTGCAAGGATTATCAGCAGCAGATTTCCCTCTACAGAAAGGATTTTGTCAATGGTTTTTGCACCAGACCATTACAATTATGGGCTTTCTGACATCAGTCCTCTTTACTGACAAAGCGATCTTTACCAGAGCTGGTCTCGTCAGTCTGCACAATTATTTGTAGGTTACAGAAAATTTTTGGGGAATGATAGAGGCATCAATGTATGGACAGGATTCTTGGTGGCCTCATACTTGGACCACTTATTATTGCACAATGCCTCAACAAAGGAACATACCTGGACTTCCTCCAGTATACTCTGCCTCAGCTGCTTGAGACTAGGCCTTTGGCAATATGACAGTTTATGTGGTTTCCGCATGATGGAGCAGCATGCTACTTCTGCATTTACAGTTTGCCAGCACCTCAACATGTTCCCTGGACATTGTACAGGACATGGAGACCCTGTAGCATGGCCTGCTAGATCACTGGAATTAGACCCCCTGGATCTTTACTTCTGGAACATCTGAAAAGCATTGGGTATGCCGAACCATTTCTAATGTGCAGACCCTTCAGCAGTGTGTTTATGATTCTTGTGATGCTATTTGGAGAGAGGCCATAAAATGTAAAAGAGTGTGGCAATCCTTGATGTGACAATGAATGTGTGCATTGCATCCCATGGAGGCCACTTTGAACAACTGTTGTGACATGGGCACAATGCAGCTCTGTACTGTGTTCCAGGATGATTTGTTATCATTGCATACGCTCTGTCCATTTCTGGACACATATTCAGAGGACCTTTTTTCCTCCATTTCCAGTCAGGAATCGATCCCTGCAGTTTGTCAGTTTTATTAATGTTCACCGTGTATAACTATTCCTTGAATACATGTTTGATTGTTGTTGATGGTGGTGATTGATTAACAATATTTAGAAGCTTTCTTTTCATTGTAATTTTTTATGACAACACTCAAAAAGAATATTATATAAACTGACTTAAGTTTCATGGACTGTGATAAACTATTTTCACTGTACTGTATTTCTATTATTAGATGAGTGAATATTCTGTATTCATAGCTGGGACTGCTCGTTTTATTTAGTTAATGCTTACTTGAAATTCCAGTAGTGCCTGTTGTTAGTTTACACCCAGCAAATGTTGTTTCCTGTACTCATTGTATTTAATTGCTTTCAATTAATATGAATTTGATGTGAGGTTCAGATAGGATAATCTGGTATGAATCACCGAGTTGAAGTGACTTGAAACAGAAAATCTGTGTCAGCTATAGATGATGAAGGAGATGGTTTCATGAGATTTATTAGAAAGTCATGTTTAAATAGAAGGATGAGAAAAGATACCAATACCAAGCCTGGTGGGGCTCCACAGTAGTTATGGTTTTCACCAAGTGAGTTTTTTCAATACATCACAAATGGGTATTATGTGGTAACTGTTGCTAGACTACACAATAACTAGATGCTTATTATGCTCCAAATGCTTATACTAAAACTAACATTTTGCCTGAGGAACATAATGATGACTTGTTGTATCTATAAATCAATATTCGTTTTCGCACATAGATTCAACAGCAGAAATGCAGTTTCAATACTTTGTATAGCTGTTTAGCTTAAGACCACTATAAAGTTTTAATGTTAATAATCTCAATGCTATGGTAATAATTAATTCCATTTATAATAAAAAATAACTAAAAGGAGAGAATCTTAAAGCAACAGCTATCATAGAATGTACAGGAAAATGCTGCAACTCTGACGCAGTAACAGGATATTTGGAAAATTACAAAATATATTAATTGAATCTAAATTACAAGCGTTGTTCTGTAGTGTTTGGCCACTTAGTTATCTCAATATGCTTATGACAGAAGTAAAATTTTCAGTCTCCTTTCTATTCCATGTTACTAAGAATTGTTTCCTGTATTCAAAACATACTACAAGCAGAGTTCTTTTTGATTTTTAATAGAAAAGAAACAAAATTGTAATTTATAGCAAAGTACACCACTGTTAACAATTAGTAGAAAATGTAAACTGTAAATGTTGCTAGGAAGTAGTATGGCTGCAAAGTACATCATTGTCAACAATCAGTAGAAAATGTAAACTGTAAATGTTGCTAGAAAGTAGTAAAACTCCTTTGTGCTGTTTATCAGAATTCCCACACTAAATTAATAATGCACAATTGCTTTCAATACACAGTGTAATTGCTACCAGTGGAAGGTATCATAAAATAAATTTCATGACCCTAATACAAATTGTGTTCAGAAATATAAGTTAAGAGCTCTCACCCTCTAGTTATTGTACAGTAACATTTTAACAAAGTAAAACAATTTACTGATATAATTTTTTAGGCTTTCCCAATTAAATAACTTGTGATATCTCACTTGGCTAAGGAGCCAAATATTCAATTTAAATTCACTCTATATTGTCTAGCTGGGCATAATCTTCAAGTGAGATGCTGCTATTGCTGAGCTTCATTGAACTGATGCCATGGTGACACTGCCTCACCTTTATACGCAAATACAGTGCATTTACCAAATGCTGTGAGTGCTGCCCCACTGAAAAGAAAACAAGCAGCATCACCTGTGTTGGAGGCAAACAAAAATGAGGTTTCACTAATGTAGCTAATTGTTTATTGTAAAATTTTAAGTACCTTCACCTCAGCATTACATTTACAGTGTAACTGGATACTGATGGAAAGCTCCCATTTTTGGGCATTCTTGTCTATAAATGGAATAACAACACGGTGGGTCATAGTATTTACTGAAAAACTATGTGTACTGGCTGGTATCTGCATATTTACTTCAAAACTACGTGTACTGGCTGGTATCTTCATACTTCAACTGTCATCCATCATATTAATGCACTTGAGTCCTTAATAAGCTGGTCCAAAGAACATATACCATATCCGATGTGGAAAAATTAGCAACAAGAAACTGAATACCCACCTAAAGTGTCTATTTAAAAAGAAAAGATTCTCCGAGAAGCAGATTTGTGATTTACTGGTGTTCAGACTATCACTGGAAGTACAGCAAGATGAATATTCATCGCATTCCTTCCATACACTGGGATGATATCACCAAAGCTAATGAGAATTTTAAAAGTTTTGTAATATCAAGACTACATTTTGTTCGCCGAATTATTGCCCTTTCGAGTTCTGTTAGTGATGATCTGAGTCTAAGGGAGCACGATGTTTATAAGGTTGCATGCCACTATGGTAAAGCATAGATTGGTCAAACTATTTTGTACTGTTGAGGACAGGTGTGTGGAACATCACCAACACACAAGATTACAACACCCCAAAAAATACACAGAGCAGAGCATTGCTCAGGTACGCAGCCATATATAAAAAGACATAAGAGCATGCTCCTGGTTCTTGTTACCAGGATTGTTTTCTGAAGGAATCCATTGAAATTAAGTTGGCTGATAACCTTATTAATAAAGACAGAGGCTCTCCTCCAAGCATGTCATGGAACCCTGTGCTCACGTGCTTTAGCCCATAGTGTTCAATGATGAAATCACCTGAAGATTTTTACAATTATTTACGGCAGCACTTTCTCATTTGTGTTTGTCTTTGCCAGTGGTTCCACTGTTCGTATCCTTTGCAGTGGGGGCAGCATTCGCAGCACTTGGAGCAGTATTCTCTTCTGACCAATATGGGGGTGATGACTCCACTGTGGTATCAGTTCAATGAAACTCAGCAACAGCATTGTCTAACCTGAAGATGATGGCCAGTTGGACCATCAAAATATTGTGTGACATGGAGATCCAGCTGCATACTCTAGAAGGGTATCAGTAAGCGAAATAGTTGTGTGTGCACAACTAGTCTAGTGTGAAAAACAATATTAAAGAACTGAGGAGAAGTTATTAATGTACCAGTAAATAAAAGCAGCTATGATAAACACTCCTGTGCATTACTTCAACTTTTAGCAAATACTGGCAGAACAGGCTTAAGTTATTTCCACCATAGTAAAAATGATGGAAAGAAATAAGTTTTTAAGAAAAAAATGTTTTTTACAGGGTTCTGATTTTGGTGGATCTGGTTCTGATATCAGTACAGGAGGGCAAGAAGATCGGGGAAGCAAAAAGGATATGAGAGATCGGCTCACTGGCATGTTCAAGAAGTCAGGATCAAGGAGTAATAGGTAAGTGTGAAAAACACTACAGACTTTACACTTTTTTATCCAGTACATCCATGTTAATATCCTAACTATTACTTTGTTTCAATTTGCATTGATCGCAATATTTAGTTTCTTTTATTATGTCAAAAATGAACTGATTTTAATGGAAGTAATGCAACCACATTATATAAGTAAGAGAATCAATGGAATATCTATTTGACTTCGCAAGCAGCTGCAGTGCAAGCTCATATCTGAGTTATATGACAGTTAAACAAAGTATTTCCCTTTTATATTTTTTTATTGATTCCTTGTCTTAATAGAACTGATGTCTTTCAAAACTCTTGGAGTCTTCTTTAAACACAATTTATGTTGTATAACTGCTCTTTATGTGCTGAAATGCTTTGTTATGTTCCTTCAAATTGTACATACCAGCAAAAAATGTTTCATACTTTTTCCCTTCATTTATGAGCAGCTTGGAACGAAGTACCAGAGGTATCAAGGATCAGAGTCCAGCACTTTCCGATCGCTCTGAATCAGTTCCAAAGAAAAGTGGTACCTTGCCACGCCCTTCACCAGCTGTAAGTACTAGAACTCAAATTCCAGAGAAAAAATAATGTAATTCTGTTGCATATGCCAAATACTTTTTCATAGTGTGGTGTAGCACTAGTGTCTTAATACTATAAATAGGTCTGAAGACACATATACTTTATTTTATGGTAATGTTTATTTTTCAGAGAAGTGATGTTGGCCCCACATCAAGTATGGCAAGACCTCTGTCACCTGGAGTCAAGAGACCTACTACTCCAACCATTCCATCAAATACTACAAAACTACATAGACCTAAATAGTACTGTTGGATGGAAATGAAGAAACAGCAAACAAAGCAGAGCCTGAAAACTTTCAGGGAACATTATAGTGTAAAATGTGTGGCAATACAGCTGTTAATTAAGCTGTTTAAAACTAGTTTCCATCTCGCCAAGGAAAAAAAAACATCAAGTTTCACCTGACAGGGGAGACAGTAAGGGTAGCTGGGAAATTCAAGCCATGCTACAAGTACTTTGATTGCTGGTGTAACATTTTCTCCATCACAACATACAGAATTATGCCATAAATACAACAATATGAAAAAAAACCACATTGTGTCTGGATGGAACCCAGCACAATGATACTAGACTTCAGTGCGCAAGAATTCTTTTCCAAGCTGCTTTGCCACTTCATAAAAGTGGCATAAGCAGTAAACAACTTTGTCATGTTTTACAAGGTTCTGGTTTTGAGATACTGCTGACAGTGCCAGTAACTTTGTTCTTTCAAAGTCTGGGAAATATTCACAATAAAAATTCACTCTAAAATTTCAGATGTATGTTATAACAAGTAAATGGGTGACACGGGTCCAGAGGGGCAAAGGAAGCCACATGGGATACTTTAACGTACATCTTTTCCCCAAAATGACACTAAGTGTGTTGTGATGCATTGAATTCTCTTGTACAAGAGCCCCATATTTTACCTCGTTGCCATTCCGTATTTAGTAGAATATTAATTTCCAATTTCCTTCATGTTAATTCTTCATTCCAGATATTAATTTGAGGTACTGAAATGATTTCAAAGTTTCATATGCAAAACACAATAATTGTTTGGAGTTTTTTTTTTTTTAAAAAAAAAGCATGACACTTAACAATAAAGATTAAGTATTAGCAGTAAACAGGTAAACAGGATATTAGTACTAGAAATAAATTGGTTGGTATTATACATTACTTCAAATTATAAAGATCAGTAAGTGATCTTTTGTCATTCCTGACATGTTATCAAGAGTAAAAATCATAAGAAAAATGTTGAGCAGGCTATATGAAAATGGTGTGATTAAATAATAAACATGGTGTTTACTGTTTTGGAAACAGAGTATAGTAAGACGACATCATTTTTCATGCAACTGGTGCAAGAAACGTAATGCAACAAATGTACATGATCATTGTTTAAAGCACGGTAGTAATGAATAGAAAACTATAAAAACATGGTGTAGCTTACACTTGTTGTTCTTGTGTAATACGCATGAAACATTGGGGGCTAGTTTTCTAGCTGTTCTCTCTAAATGTTGTTGGTTTCCAGTGCATATTTATACATTGTTAACCATTGTGATCGAATATCTGCTCAAGTAAATTAAATAGAGAACTTGCCTTACCTATGTGTTGCAATATGCAATTGTGACAATACCAGTTTGGGGAAAGATCAAAATAACTACAAGTAAATTTCTTACTGGAGAGTGTCTAATTTCTATTAATATTCTCCATGGCATGTTTTAAACATTCATCTTATATAAGATGTGTGAGATTGATGTACAAATTTGTAAGTGTGTTGATATTTCTGAAGCAAATGTGAGTAAATAGAGAATTTGTAAGTTTTTGTATAAATATGCATTTTTTGTGTACTGTGATAGTAATCTTTACCACTTTCCATCTCCCTAAGTACCAGAAGTTACTGAGTGACTACTATATATTTCATTCAACATGCCTCCACTACAGAAGGCATATCCTCACTTCAAATTTTGTTGTATGCAGCCTTTGTTCTGTAGACAGTATGATCAATCCATCATCCATATTGAAAGGAACATTGTAAGTTTAGCTTAGCAAGCAGCAAATAATGATCACACAACCTTTGGCAATCTGCTGTATCTTACATAAATACATTTCTCACAGAACTTTAATGCTGCTCCTTTTCAACTTGTTCAATACTTGTCCTCATTCATTTAGACAAGTACTGGTTGTTTCAAAAATAACTGTGAGTATTTTAATTAAAAAACACACAATACATACACTATTTGACCAAAAGTATCTGGACAGCTATTAGTGGACACTGGTATGTGGTGTGTGCACCCTTGAACTCTGATGGTGACACTTTCAACAAGGTGTCTGAATATCTGTGGAGGAACAGCAGCCCATTTTTCCTCAATAGCTGGAACCAGAGAAGGTAGTGACATTGGACACTGAGGTCTGGAGCAAAGTCAACATTTTGACTTGTCATAAAGGTGTTCCATTGGGTTCAGATCAGGTTTCAGGGCAAGCCAGTCCATCTCAGCAATCGTCCTGAAATGTATGGGCCTGCCCTAGTCCCGACCTCAGTGCTGTTGTCCACAAACCATTGCCTCAAAGATGCTGCTGTAAGATATGGTGAATCATAAAGTTGATTAAATAATCGTCTCCAAACTGTTCTTTTACTGTATGTATACACAGTGCTGTAAAAATGTTTGCATATTCTTCCACATTAAGCATTTTCTTAGGCACAATAAGGGGACCAGACTGTGACCATGAAAAACAACTCCACACCATAACACCAGTTTCTCCATACTTCACTGTTGGTGCTACACATGTTGGCAAATAACCATCTCCAGGCATTCGCCAAAGTCAAACCCTTCCATAGGATTGGCACATGGTATAGAATGATTCATTACTCCAAATCACTAGTTTCCAGCCTTCCATTGTCCAGCGTCATCGGTCTTTACACCACCTTGAAAATATCATGTAGCATGGACTACAGAAATGTGTGGCTTATGATGAGCTTGTCCTTTGTACCTCATGCTTTTTAACTGTGCTAGCTGAAATGCTGGACCTTGGACTTTGGAACTCATGAGTGATTCCTTCTGCTGATTTCATGCATTTTTTTACAACCATCCTCTGCAATGCTCAACGGTCCCTTTCAGCCAGTACAAGAGGTCTGCCTGGTCTTGATTTACTTGTGGTTGTTCCTTCAGATTTCTACTTCACAGGTGCCATGTCACTGACTGTGTGGCCTCTCCCACCGGAGGTTCGTGTCCTCCCTTGCGCATGTGTGTGTGTGTGTGTGTGTGTGTGTGTGTGTGTGTGTGTGTGTGTGTTGTTCTTAGCATAAGTTAGTTTAAGTAGTGTGTACGTCTAGGGACTGATGACCTCAGCAGTCTGGTCCCTTAGAAATTCACACTCATTTGAACACTCTACTTCACAGTCACGTAACAGACAGTTGACTTGGACAGCTTCAGAAGGTTTGAAATGTCCTTGATGTACACTGATGAGCCAAACCATTATGACTACTACCCACTGTGCAGCTGAATGCCTCTTGGTGGTGCTGCAGATACATGACGCTGTAAGCAAAGAATGTAAACGGAAGAGAGACAAATGGGCAGTCATTATAGTGAAGATATGGGCCACAAATCCTCTGAAGTAAGTGGTTTTGACAAAGGGCACATTGTTGTGGCACTGCAGCTGGAAACTAGAATCTCTGAAATGGCAAAGTTGGTTGCCTGCTGGTGTGCTGTCATGAGCAACTATGGAAAGTGGTTGAAAGATGGTGAAATAACATGTAGGCCATATGATACTGGATGACCACCTCTCATTACAAAAGGTAGAGATCAGAAGGCCCTTCACTGTGTAATCCAGGATAGGCAGTCATCTGTGGCAGATCTGACGACAGAGTACAATGCTGGTGCAGGCACAAGTGTTTTGGAGCACACTGTTCAAAGGCCATTTTTGAACATGGAGTTCCACATCACATGACTCCTGTGTGTTCCTGTGTTGACCTGTTGACTCAGTGACGTTACCAGTTATGATAGCAGTGGGCAGAGCATCACTGAGTTTTCTCTGTGGATCAGTTGAAATGTGTTGACTGTCAAATGAATCGCATTTCTTGTGACCGAACAGCTGCACGAAACATGTGCTGCACTATACGTGCAGGCCGGTGAGTGCAGAATTATGCTATGGGGTGCATTTAGTTGGGATTGCATGGGATCTGCGGTGGTAGTCGAAGGCATCATGACAGTAGTGAACTACATGAACATTATTATGGACCACTTGCATTGCTTCATGCCTTAAGTCTCCCCCTATGGCGATGATAATTCCAGCAGGATAACTGTCTGTGTTGCAAGGTCAGAATCATGCTACAGTGGTTTCAGGGGCATTATAGTGAACTCACATAGATATCTTGGTCAGCAAATGAACCTGATCTACACTCATTGGAACACATATCGGGTGCCAGCTGCATGCCTGTAAATCACCATCCTTTAATTTAAGGGATTGCTTGACCAGTACGTAGATATCTGGTGCCACAAACTTCTGCAATCCTGTCAAGGACTTGTAGAATCCATACCAAGTAGAAACTGTGTTTGAAAAGTGGAACAATAGGCTATTAAACATGTGGTCATAATGTTCTGGCTCATTGGTGTATCTGTTACTCAAGTGTCATCCAATGGCTAGTACACATTCAAAGTCATGAGCTCTCCTGACTGACCTATTTTGCTGTTGCGGCTTCTTTACTGACAACACAGTACTCCCCACCTCCTTTTATGCTTGTGGGTCCATCTCATGTGACACATAGTGGTCAATTCCACATTCCATAGGGGTGTCCAGATACTTTTTATCAGATAGTGTATAGTGGCTGCACGAGTAGCCTTTGGTGAATATGTGGTACAAGAAGTTAATGTTGCTATCGATACGAGTCTTTTGCTATGTTAAAAGTGTGATGAGTAAAGCTGGCATGAAAGTCAGGATGAGAATGGGAAAATCTATAAGATCAGTAACATAAACAAAATGCTCTTTTGAAGGAAATAATGTTTGTTGGCATCCAGCTGTGAATGCAAAATATAATTTGAGTAATAAAACTAAAAATATCATTTAATTTGTAATTTAACTATTAAGCAATCTGAGTGGAAAAACAATTGTAGGCTGTTTTACTGGTTCTGTTTAAAAAGCAGCTCATTCACAAGGCACTGGACACATCAGTTTATAAGTATATAGGGGAAAATGATGTCTATACAAATGTATTTAAGATTACAATAATACACCAGATACATTAAGTATTCACATAGTACACATCAAAAATTTAAATATCCTACAATGGAGTAAAACCAATGATGCTGTAAATGTGACTTTAATGATTTTTCAAAAGTTTTGACCTCGGTAATTCCTTTTATGTGTGCAGAAGTTTGTTATCAAGTTAACTACCTAAAGTTTTCCATAATGTGGATGCATATAAAGGAAGAATAGCGGATATCTTAAATAGAGGTTTACATGAGTCTACAGGTTCTATTCTATTGATTCTATTCTAATGATTTTTTTTCATTACTATTTCCTCACTAAAGTAGGATTTTAGTGAGCAAAGAAAGTAGTGTGTCTTTCTCAGTTTTGTACTGAGGTATTCAATATGTTCATTCCATTTACATTGCTTTTCAGGCTAAGAATTTGGTTTCCGTACTGCTACCGACTGGTTCATCATTAATCAAAACAAATGATTGCTGTAATTCTTCCCTATTTTCCTCTTTTAGTAGAATTGTGATGTCACCTGCAAGTATGATTGTATTATGAACGTCCACATTTAAGATTAGATTGTTTAGGCACAGAAGGGTTGCCATTACTGAGCCTTGGGGTACACCATATTCAATTACTTTATAGTTTGACAGGTGTCCATAAATAGTTTTCAGATTGATATTTGTGTGATTGATGCACACTGCTTGCTTACAACTGCTAAGGAAGGAATACCTTAAATACCGTATTTTTCAAGCTTTTAACATCAGAATGTTGTGGTCCACCATGTCAACAGCTTTTGATAGGTCAGTAGAAACTCCTGTTCATTCCTGTTTCTTGTCCATCAGGCTTTGTGCGCAACTGTGTCATTCATTACATAGGATATTGTTATTATCTATAAATTACATAACTTTGTCATACATAACTTCTTCTAATATTTTTGAAATGTAAGAGGAAATTGTGATGGGTCTATGGTGAGCAGCAATTTGTACTTTTCATAATACTGTCATTATTCCATACTGTATTTTCCATTATGAGAAAATTATGAAAAACTTTTGGGGAATTTTAACTGTTATTTGACTGAAACAGGTGTTTTGAATCATTTTCTTACTAATAGCCCTCTAGGATCCTGCTCTGGAGAGCAGTAGATTGTGGAGTTGTCAGATACGGGAAGCCAAACCAACATATCACCTTGTTACCTATGGCATTTTGGGCTTCCAGGTTTGTTACTTAGGTGTTTTTCCATTAATTCATTCATTCACTCACACATCATGCTCCATAAATTCCATGATGAAGGAAAGCCTTCAGGGGCATGGAATGAGACAACTTATACATGAACGTGCAGAAACAGCCACTGCAGGCTACTTCTGTAAATTATACTAAAAAAAGGTTATAATTCATGTTAATCTGCTCACATTAGTAATTATGGAAATTATTTCTAGAGTACTTTACATATTAAAAAATAGCTAATTTGAAAAGTCTACTGCTCCTTCTCTTGTACTACTCAACTGAATACTTCCTTTAAAGCATTTACTTTGTACAAACTACTGAATAAGTCAAGATCTGTGCAATACAAATCCGAATTATGCAGAATTCATATCCCTTAGTCCAGATATTCTGATTATTGTGGGAGTAGTTGATGAGGTGTTCTCTAACATTGTACTTGAATATTTGGGGATTTTCAGTTTCATGTCTACTGTCTACCAGCAACCTGTTACTTTTTTTTGCACCAGAATATAAGAAACTAATTCTGGTCCTGTCTGCCAGAGTTGGCAGTCGTGTGAGCATGAGGTGTGCTTACTAGTGTGAATGAATGGTGTATGTTTCTCTTCTTCTTCTTCTTCTGATAAAGGCTGTGGCCAAAAGCTTATGTGCAGGTGTCTTTTCATTGTGCCGATCTGCAACTTATGTCATTTTATAGTAAGTAGCACTCTATCTTTTCATAGATTGTTGGTATTCTGAAACCCACATAGAGATCATATAGTCTATATGAAAATTATGTTTACTTTTAGTATTATTGTTGCAAATTTCAGAGCTCATTCTAAATTACTCCTGTTATATTATCCTGTACAAATACTATTAGGGATTATAAGTATTGGCACATAAATGTAGATGTTTGGTTATCAACTATGCACTATGGTCTTATTGCACACTTATGCAGAATAAATATTTATTGACGTAGCTCCACTGCTTCCAAAGATGATGTCAAACAACAGTACTTAATGAAAGTATGGTAGCAACACTGTCTGCAAGTGAAAACAAACAGAAATCTCCATCATTTCTTTCAGTTTCATGTATATGTGTACTCTTGAACATTTGAAGAATATGTTTGACATAATTCTGTTTTACTGAACCATTACTGAAAAATGGCACCAGAGTTCTATTTACATGCTCTGTTCTGACACAGTAAGGCTGCTGGGCTTTATTATAAACTTGTGCCACAATACCGACGAGAGAGAATGCTTGCTTTACATTGTTAACAAAGCTTGCCCAAGAATCATTTGTTAATATATCATCATGCCAAATGACATAGGCTCCTAAGTGAAACAGCATACTCCCAGAGTCTGAAAGCTATAAATTTGAATTAAGATTAGTGATAATCTAGTTTAGTACTGTTTCTGCAATCTTATTTAATGTCCCTTTCACTAATTTTGAGTTAAAGCCAAGTGCCTTGTAACAGTATGTTTATCTAACCCATTTCAACACTTTTAAATTAAGTTTCCATTCGTGCTTTGATGTGTAACTCATTTGGATATGCGAGTGAACTCAGTTCTCCCACGAAACCTTGTAGTGTCGATGGGGTAATACCAGATGGAATTGTAATATTCCTTAAGGTAGCTTCGCAAAGAATATTAACTTTACACAACAAAAGGAATGAGCTATTTGGGATGACACTGAAGAATAATGATTGAAAAAAAGAGAGACTGAAAGTATTAAATAAGTAACTAAATGTCAACAAATGAAACAGTGTGATATTACCCCATATGATGGGGTAATTTTGGATGCTCATTGAATTTCCATCTACAGTTCCATATTTTCCTCTGACTGGGTAATTTTTCAGAAATACAGATGCTTAGAAGTTCTTCTTATACTTTTAGAAGATATTTGACACATGGATACAAAATAATTTCATGTGTTCTGAAAACGTTTAACACATCTTTAGAAAAACTTTGATACATTTTCATACATAAAAATTCTCTCTTCTCTATATGAAAATGGGATCTGTTCTTTCGGACATGTCCGAAAGAACAGATGCCATTGGTGACCGTGCAGCTCTCTAGAATGAAATTACAATTAAATCAATACCATTAGCTGCTGATGGGCATTGATATACATCAACGGGAACAGTTGAAAATTTGTGCCCCGACCGGGACTTGAACCTGGGATGGATAGAGCGTCTGCCATGTAAGCAGGAGATCCCCTTCTTTTACATCTACTTTTGTTACAAAGCAAACTGCCTACTTTCTTTGATGTCCCCTTCCAATCGTGTTTATTCTTTAATGTTGAACATGGTATGTTAAATTGCTTGATGCTTTTCTGTAAGGCATTTTTCCTAATCTTATGTCAGCACCTGCCTTTTCAAGATTTTGAGCATCATAATTGCACCTCGGAAGGACACCAAGTCTCCTTTTGTAGGTCCACAGCATTGTCTGACATTCCCACAATGTATATAGACATCTGTAAATAGTTTACTGAATTTTAGCACAAGTAATGTACATTGATAAAATACAGTTATATATCCTTCTTAACATCTAAATAGGTAAATTATAAGGACATCATGCTTACTACTTTCTTTTTTCCTGGTATAATGATGAAAGTACACTCCTGGAAATTGAAATAAGAACACCGTGAATTCATTGTCCCAGGAAGGGGAAACTTTATTGACACATTCCTGGGGTCAGATACATCACATGATCACACTGACAGAACCACAGGCACATAGACACAGGCAACAGAGCATGCACAATGTCGGCACTAGTACAGTGTATATCCACCTTACGCAGCAATGCAGGCTGCTATTCTCCCATGGAGACGATCGTAGAGATGCTGGATGTAGTCCTGTGGAACGGCTTGCCATGCCATTTCCACTTGGCGCCTCAGTTGGACCAGCGTTCGTGCTGGACGTGCAGGCCGCGTGAGACGACGCTTCATCCAGTCCCAAACATGCTCAATGGGGGACAGATCCGGAGATCTTGCTGGCCAGGGTAGTTGACTTACACCTTCTAGAGCACGTTGGGTGGCACGGGATACATGCGGACGTGCATTGTCCTGTTGGAACAGCAAGTTCCCTTGCCGGTCTAGGAATGGTAGAACGATGGGTTCGATGACGGTTTGGATGTACCGTGCACTATTCAGTGTCCCCTCGACGATCACCAGTGGTGTACGGCCAGTGTAGGAGATCGCTTCCCACACCATGATGCCGGGTGTTGGCCCTGTGTGCCTCGGTCGTATGCAGTCCTGATTGTGGCGCTCACCTGCACGGCGCCAAACACGCATACGACCATCATTGGCACCAAGGCAGAAGCGACTCTCATCGCTGAAGACGACATGTCTCCATTCGTCCCTCCATTCACGCCTGTCGCGACACCACTGGAGGCGGGCTGCACGATGTTGGGGCGTGAGCGGAAGACGGCCTACCGGTGTGCGGGACCGTAGCCCAGCTTCATGGAGACGGTTGCGAATGGTCCTCGCCGATACCCCAGGAGCAACAGTGTCCCTAATTTGCTGGGAAGTGGCGGTGCAGTCCCCTACCTCACCGCGTAGGATCCTACGGTCTTGGCGTGCATCCGTGCGTCGCTGCGGTCCGGTCCCAGGTCGACAGGCACGTGCACCTTCCGCCGACCACTGGCGACAACATCGATGTACTGTGGAGACCTCACGCCCCACGTGTTGAGCAATTCGGCGGTATGTCCACCCGGCCTCCCGCATACCCACTATACGCCCTAGCTCAAAGTCCGTCAACTGCACATACGGTTCACGTCCACGCTGTCGCGGCATGCTACCAGTGTTAAAGACTGCGATGGAGCTCCGTATGCCACGGCAAACTGGCTGACACTGACGGCGGCGGTGCACAAATGCTGCGCAACTAGCGCCATTCGACGGCCAACACCGCGGTTCCTGGTGTGTCCGCTGTGCCGTGCGTATGATCATTGCTTGTACAGCCCTCTCGCAGTGTCCGGAGCAAGTATGGTGGGTCTGACACACCGGTGTCAATGTGTTCTTTTTTCCATTTCCAGGAGTGTATTTGCATAAAGATAACTGACAATAACTGTACACTGCACTGAAAACTGCTACACACCACTGTCTTAATTTATAAGTGCTACAGTGTATGTACAAATCTCCTTGACAATATGTTAAGGTGTAAGCAGCAAAATACACGTGAAAAATAAAAGCTTGCATTCAGTGATACCAATGTCAGAAGAGAAATATACTGTTCCTATCAAAATTCACCACTGCATCCAATATTTCCCCACCTTACGGTAGCCAGCTAGGTTTCCATCTTTCACTACTAACTACAACGTAGGTTAGGCTATTCTAACAAATGTGCTGTGGCACAGTATTCTGGAGTAGGTTACGAAATAGTGTTACCATAAAAGGGAGCTACTTTCCTCCAATATTTAGGCACTTTGTACCAATGCCTAAAATACCTAAGTTAAAGTTAACACATAAATTTGATAATTTCCAAGCAGTTAACTAAAACATAAGGAAGTAATGGCTGAGTGAAGAGGTCTTTGGATTTTCATTTTATAGCGAGTTATGCAATTTTTAAAAGTGGGGCAATGCTTCCTGTACAGGCGGGTTACTTTGCTCCACTTTCAAAATCAATTTAATCCGAATGAAAAAAAGTGTGTGGAGCAATGTTAGACATATAGTTAAGTTCAATTTTAACATTTATTAAACAGAAAAAAAATCCATATATAAAAATATCGTATTTAATTTTCAAAATTGCAAGCAAAATTATTTGTAAAAAAAAGTAAATATTAGATTTTCTTGGATATATCATATTCACCAAACATACAACAAGTTTATATAATCTAGGTACCATAACTTAATTACCAAACAATTCAGCACTGTCAGTCAACACCACTCAGTTCAGCAATTTGGAAAAAGCCCCTTTTATTCACCATGTCTGGCAGATCTATGCTGCCTACAATATCTTTCCAGTGATAAAAGAGTTCATCTGGTTTTGATGGCCATTTCTATGATTTTGTTGGCTTAGTCATAGCAATGATTGTTGCTCCAGTCTCATTAAAGTTTTGAATAACACCTGAATACAGATGATCCTCACATTGAAAGATCACAAAAGCACTGACTTCTCTCTTTACTTGTTTAATTTGGGGTCCTTGAGAGTTCAGTAAGTTTTTCTCATCTTCTTCATGCTCTTCTTCATCAGAAGAGTCTTGTGTATAGTGATCTTCACTTCTCTTAGAATGCCAAATTTGCTTTCTTTTACGTTTTCTTGGTTGGCCTCTAGGTGTTTGTGAAGCGGTTTCTGCTGCAACACCCACATTCTCCACCATTCTACTACTGGTACTAGTTGCATCAGAGAATCTTTTTCCAGGTGAGACTGGAATATTTCTTCTTTTCGTGAGACCTTTATCCCCAGGAATGTTGAGAGTTTCCTTTCTTTGAAGAATGAGCAGAAGTTAATTATGCATATCATCTTTTTGCACCTCTCTGTGTCTGATGCACTCAAGCAATGATTCAAAATTACAGGGAAATATCCCACACTTCCTAAAGCCACTTTCAAGGTTACTTTTTACATTTGGCTGCATCACATCAAGGGCCCTTTCCAGCAGAGCAGGAAACTGGTGTTTAGGATAACAGCACACTTCATTCCTTCCACTCAAACAGTACATGCCACCATGCAACTTTCGTGGGATGAAAGAAGGCAACGTCTAAAGTTTGAGCGAGATGAGTCGAGTTTGGTGGAAGACAAACGAAATGAATGTCATTTTCTCTACACGTCTGGAAAATTTGGATGTTCAAATGTGTAGAGAGATTGTCAGCAATCACAACCTTTTTTCCTTCCAGTTTCTTCAGCTTGGTCTCTGACCAGTCACTGTAGGTCACTGCGTCAAACCGTCCTGAACTAGAATGATTGTACCTGCATCTCTTTGGACCTTACTCCATCCATGTATTCCACAGTCGCCCAGACCTTGTAGACACAGGGTGGCAAAAGTTCCCCTGCTACACTGCCCCACATAATAATGGAGCGACTGGATCTAGAAAAGTTACAAATCCTTTTTGGGTATTTTGCACTTCGGCGACAGGTAACTCTGCTTTTACTAGGATCGTCCGTGAGATTTGTCTAATCTAATTCCAGATGTGTGATAGTCCTACATCTCTCGTTACATTGGACAGATTTTCAATGTATTTGCGCAATATGATTTCATCAATAGTTGCCCTGTTGCATTTGATGTTGACGGCAAATCTGTCAGTCAATAGAGGATGTCATTGAAGGAAACCTTTTGTCCAATCTTTTCCTTTTGTCCAATCTTTTCCTGGTATATTGTTGGAAAATGCCTTCACATTACGCCCCGTTCGATCCAGATGAGATGTAACTACGTAACGCAGATCAACAGAATTTAAGGGAAAGCCATAATCACTCATTTCTACATACGATGCAAACAAGTTCTCATCATCTCTATTAAAAACAGGCTTCATACCTGCGGTATTTTGGTGTTTTTAAATCGTACGTTTTGAGATTCTGAAGTGATCTGCAGCCTTTCTGTGAGAAAATGTACCATTCTTGATACTTTCCAGGCATTGTTTCGATTGTTGGAGTGAATAATCGATGTAGCGACGTGATCCTAGTTTTCTTTTATATTCACACACCATATGTATGAGAAATAATACAAAAATATAACTAAAATACATTTCATAGAAATAAGTGGGATCACTTTGCTCCATTTTATGAGTGCCCCCACAACTGTTGAAAATGTAAACTCACTTAATTATTTTCGAATAAGAGATAAAGAATCGCAACCGCATTATCAGGCGAAGTAAATTTTAATTCAGCATTAAATTCTACAACAAATGGTTGTATACTTACCCTTTCAGTAACAAAATTCTGTTCTGCAGAGACAAATTTTAGTTCAGTAAATAACACTTCAACTCAATGGCTTCCACTCAGCTAGACTTGCTGACGTGGCCACTGTTTCTATGTTTCGATACAGTGTATCGGTACGTGGAACTGGGGTTCACTGTTTCGAAACAGTGGTGTTTCATTCCGCCCCAGTCTCGGATAACCGAACCAGTTTCGATCTCGAGCCAGACACAGAAACTGTATAGTTGTTTCAAAATAAGGCTCTTTCAGTCCACCTGGGCTTGGAACGGACTAATTGTATCGAAACAGTGATGTTTCATTAAGCTCTGTGTCGGACGAGATTCGGGCTCGGCACAGGTACTGAAACACATTTAACATACCACTTCATGAAACACTTTCAAGAATGTCGAAATCTTTATGACAAGAAATAGCATGAAGCTTAAGATTACCGAAAATAAAGTTTCGTTTGTAGCTGACTGCTTTATAAACACTAACCAAACAATAAAATAACGCACACTATTCACACTCAAAATAACAAATATGTGAAAATCATTCAGTTAAATTACACATTTTTTAAAACATACGCTTCTCTGTTGATGTACAGTAATCATATTAAGAAACGCAAGTAAGCCTACAACATTTTGAATAAAAAAAGGCGTAGAGGGACAGTTATTAGACATGTACGCAAATTTGATGTAGGTACAATTGCAAGCAATCTATTTGGCGTATCACTGATAGTGTTATGATGAACGGGAAGGGGTGGGAAGCATGGTAAATTTGTAGTAATGGTTCGAAACACCTCAAAAGACAAAAAATTTTCTGTTATATTTTGCTATTTATTCGAATTACTTAGCGTTATTCGTGAGTCTTTAGTCACTGTGTCTATTATCCACAATGATCCCTTTTGTGTGTGTGGAAATTAGCAAGATGGGTATATTACCCATACTAACGGAATTTGGGAATCCCAGTAGCATATACGTTGTTTCTGCAGTTTCCTCCCACCCCCAGTTCCGTTCGTAGTGATTCTTCTGTCTTCAGCGATGGCGTTACGAAGCCATATGAAGATGAAGCCTGAGGAAATTAAGTGTAACTTGTGCTTGGCAGTGTTATTTAAAAGTAGTTCAACCTCTTGCTTAAACAGACATTTGCGACTCATTCGAAACCAGTTTTTATGAATCTGGACAGTGACGAAGTCAGTTCAACTCCCACAGCAACTGTTCAGGAATCTGCCGGTTCAGTTCTGGGTAGGTGTGGTAGACAAACAAAGATTACTGGATTTGCACCAAGACCAGTGCCTTAATCCAAGCGAGCCATAATAGACGAACAGATTTTAAGATTTGTTGTTAAAGAATATCTTCCGTTTAAGTAGTTGAGAGTGTAGAGTTTAGAAAAATGACTTATTTATTAAATGAAAACTGTGTACCTCCGAGTAGAAAATCCGTCTCCAAAAGCTTACTCTCTCAAATGCTCAACAACACACTAATGTGAGTAAGATCTGCAGTGCAAGCTGCATCCTCCATCTGCATTACGACTGCTTGATGGACATCTTTGAAAAATGAGAATTATATTGCAGTGACTACTCACTTCATTGATGAAAACTGAAATCTGAAGTCATATTTGTTATCTAGTTTTAAATTCCATGACAAGCATACAGCTGAAACATTTCCAATGAATTACAAAATGTGACTTCAACTTGGGGTATTACCAATAAAATTATAGCTTTCACTACAGATAATACACCTAATTATGGTGAAGGTAGTGATAACGTGCAAATGGTGGCATATATCTTGTTTTGCACGTACACTGAATTTAATTGTGGAAGTAAGCCTTGAACCAATTACACAGACAAGGACAAAAGTGAAGTCAATAGTGGAATTTTTCAAAAGAAGTCCTCAAGCATTTGAGAAATTACGCGATATTCAGAAGTCATATTTTTTATCTAGTTTTAAATTCCATGACAAGCATACAGCTGAAACATTTCCAATATTTTAACCCCAAAACAAGATTGCCCTACGAGATGGAATTCCATGTATGAAATGGTTGAGAGGCTTTTGAAAATCAGACAACCATTGCACCCTCGCCATCCTCAGTTTGGATTCACAGACAAAACTGTCCAATGAAGACTGATGAGTTATTGAAAAATCTTGTGAAATACAATCTCCTTTTGAGCAAGTCACAACAGAAATTAGCAGCAAAAGAAATGTAACCTCGTGAAAAGTTGTCTTGTTAAGCAAAGGTTTACAAAGTCCAAAAACTCAGACTACAGCAATGAAGACATTAATACAGTAATTGCTAAACTTGATGATGAAATCTGTACCCGCCTCCTTCAAAAGTTTGCAGATAATGCAAATTTTTTGCGGAGCAACATTACTGGATCCTCGCTTCACCGAGTGTGGATTTCCAAAAACTGGGCATCGATTAAAAGAAACCAAAGATGCCATAATTAACAAGTGCTGTTTAATACGACAGAAACCCACAAGGTGTTCTACCGACAATCCACCACCAGCCAAACCAGTTGAGGTGAGGACATTCAACTCTAGCAGTGGCAACGTTTGGCAAGGCTTTGACCTAGCTGTAGGAAGGTTGATCCAAAATGTGAAAGTATAGTCGAGTTTGATAAAGAAATGAAGATGCCAGATCACAAGATCCATTGCTGTGGTGGAAAGAAAATAACGTGTTGTTTCCTCCGCTGTTTGAAATAATGAAACGACGTCTTTGTATTATGGCGACCTCTGTTCTATGCAAGCGCATATTTTCAAAGCAGGAGCAAACAATAACAGACAGACGATCCCGTCCTTCAAACGAAAAAGTATCAAAAATTATATTTGTAAACTACAACTTAGAATAGGCACAGTAGATCTACTCAGCAATGAAGCAGTAAAATTTCAACTGGTTTTGTTCTTCTCTGGACAATGGGCACTGAATTTTTATCCGACTGTATTTTGTTTAGTCCACTAAATCTTACATGTAGCTACGTTACAAGATCATATTTCTCAAATTTGTTGCACATAGAAGACACGTTTTTGTTCACCATTCAGTGAGTTTAATTTTTAAGTACATTTATTTATGTGTTTGAGAATAATTATATCATTTATGTATGTATATGTTGGTGTGTGTATTTTTGTAAATGTGCTATATTTGGTTATTACACAATATAGGCGTCTTAATACTTGTGTATCATAAATAATTCTCAGGCAGTTCAACAATGGTACTTTTGATGCTCCTGTTTTTGTCGTTTGGATACTGTGATAAAAATTGCATTCCAACAGCAACTTAAATTCATCTGTGATTTCCTGGGGAAGTTTACAATAAAATGAGAATATATCTACTTGCTGTGGCTACTTGAGTGATCTCCATATTACTGTACATCAAACAAACTTCTTTAGCAAGAATAACAAGTGGTGTAGAGCCGGATCTGCCATGATGTAGGTATCACGAGGGCATTGCACTGTATGGATTGTCTTAAATTTTAGTCTGGATTTTATACTTCAACGAAACATACCGATCGCTGTATTTCAGTTACCTTGAAATATTTTAACATGTTTTCCGGTTCTATCAAGTGTACATATTAAGAGCTGTATTCAGCTGACTTGTGAATGTTTGATGAAAAACTGCTATAGGCCTACTTGACTACTGCATTATATGCTCCAGTCTGTTATGGTAATTTTGTGATTTGCGTGCATCAGTCACTTTGCAGGCCTGCTCTGTGTGACAAACAACAGAAAATTTAACTGTAAGAAAAGTGTGAGTGGCACACTCATAAATGTTAATTCAGTGCCTTGCTTCCCAGAATGCTATCTCAGTAAATTACATCTCATGATATGCCTTTCCAAGAGCACATACGGATTTTCACTCATAAAAGCTATCAAAGTTAGGAGCTAGAATACAGGGAAACGAGTTTGGCAAAATCTGTTATGTCAAACATAGAAACTCTGTCCTCAGCCAATTGAAAAGTATGAAAGTTACACGACACGAAAGCAACGAATTTGCTGCAGGAAATACAAAACTGCCAAGACACCTAAGTGAAAGTTTCATACTTTCTGCGATATGATTAGCGTTCTCGCCCCTCATTTGTGTTTATATGGACATACTCATACAGTAGACATTCAAGATGATAAAATGTGTCGATATATTCGATTACCAAACACAGACTGTTTCACTGGTTCAAAACAGCGTATCGAAACATTACAATGTACTGTTTCATTTGTTTCAAAACAGTTACGTGTTGCAGTTTGCCCATCTCAACAACTAAACACAAAATGGCAGACCCACAACGTACTGGAAGGAAGACTGTGCTGCCATCTGTGATTTAAGGCTGAAAGCTTTTGGTTTTAGTTGAAGATTTCCCCTCCAGAGGGCTTTGAAACTTTTTTCACTTCTAAAGCAAAGTAACCCCCGTAGGAGCAATGTAGCCCTAATTTATGGAACATCTAGAGTTCTAAGCTTTGTAAGTTCGTAATACAGCACACTTAAGTTGTAAGATGGCAAGAACTATGCCCCTTACATGAATGCATTAATGATCACCTAACTCACGTTGAGCAAACAGTGCGGCTGAACAAAAATGACTGACAAGGCACAAGGCATTTTGTAGAGGGTATAGTATGGACTTATTGGAATAATTAATGTCGAGTGATGGTTTTAAAGTAATTCACACGACATGAAAACTTTGTGGAAACGCTTCGATTTACTGGAGGCTAGTTTATCCCAGGGGGGTATTCAGACCGTGGCCAGCTGGGGAGCGGCAAAGGGAAGCGACAATAGGCAGCTTAGGACGGCTCAAGCTCGGAGAAAGTGGTAACGGGGCGCGACCTCCAGCTGCCTTAAGATGAGTGGCAGTGAGTGGGTGGTTCACCCCACGCTGGTGTACTGGGAAGCAGACGGAGAACTTGTATGCCTGTTGATAAATATCCGTCACCCCGTTTTCAGTGAAACATGCGAGAAAGCCGTGCAAAGCTATGGAGGAGTGTCAGCAGAGCCCAAAATATGCGCGATCGTGACTATATCAACTTCACGCTGAATTCACGGTCTGCAGAGTGTGAAGTAAATCAGGTGAAGAGCGACAGAATGAAATACGCCGGCCTCCAATGGGAACGTACTATGAAGGAATTTGAAGTATTCTCCTGGGAGTCAGAATTCCAGAAAAATTGGTGTTTTGTGCAGACGCTAACCTTGATGGGTGGCCTGGGAGGAGCTAAATAGCAGAAGTTGAGAGGAAGGGAAATTTTGTGGGAATTTGTTCACTTCCCAGAGCAGGCACTGGTCGGCACTGGGAAGCGATGCATAATTAACGGCACTTGAGCAGCAATTGGCATAAGTGATTTTGCTGGAGGGGAAAGCGAGGCAAAGAGCGGACTGGGAGAAGTCTCCGTAGTGGTCTTCCGTTCCCAGATTGCCTAGAGTGCGGACGTGGCGTTCTTTACTCAGCTTGCCTGAGAGAGAGTGAGTGTCTCTGCAGTTTAGGACTTAGCAAATGGAACGATTGAGCTTGGAGATAGAAAGTTTTCATTCAGCTATGCACAGAGCAAGATAGCTAGAAGTGAATAGACGAGCACAACCTTGCAGCACCACGAGGTTGGCCGACGTCCGCATAACGACGACGCCTCGCCACACTGAATTCGGTGATATTGTGCCAGCTCTGGCCACTGATTAATTTGTTGGATCACGTTGGCCAAAGCTCCCACGAGGGTTTCATGGGCCGTGTATTGTAGAATTCTTCTCGCACTTCGCATTACGCCTGGGTCAGTCGATAGGAATTACTTTTGATTTATCGCGCTTTACTCCACGCAAACGCAATTTATTACCACTGCCTGTTAGGAGAGTCATGTAATGTGATGATTGAAGGTCGTGAGTTAAAATAAATCTATGCTAATCGACTGAATCAAGTAGTTGAAATCTCAAGTCACTTTCTTAATTTTATGTTCAACATTTGCATCTGGTGTTCAATAACTGAATATAACATCAATTTGCACCCCTTTTTAACTAAAAGGGATCAATCCTGAATCAATTAATGTCAACACTGCCACTGCAGTTCAATCAGGAGTCACAGGGCCTTATTACTTTCTTTGCGTTATCCGACATTGTGGCAGTTTTGCACTCTCTGTTGATCTGTTAGTCAATTACCTGGGGTGAACACACACCAAAACCAGATAAGTGACGGGTGGGGTGTTACGAAGTTTTTAATCAGTATCGAGACATTCCACACAAGTCAGTGCCTACAACAGTGGCCATGTGCTTGGCAGTAATGTGCGCATTGGTAAAAATCTGGAACATTGGTTACATTACTCTTACCACTTGGTCAAAGTCAAAACAAGAGTAGAAACGGCCCTGGTCACTTGGCCAGTCTCATCATATACATAGTCTACGCAATTAAGCGTTTAGTCGAAAAATCTCC
The DNA here is from genome assembly GCF_023864345.2 of Schistocerca serialis cubense. Taxonomy (NCBI): domain Eukaryota; kingdom Metazoa; phylum Arthropoda; class Insecta; order Orthoptera; family Acrididae; genus Schistocerca; species Schistocerca serialis. The sequence goes on along the minus strand of NC_064639.1, from coordinate 110,303,900 downwards.
GTCGCCACGCCACAGGAGGGCTCAAAACAGAAGTGCTCAAAGTGTATAACCATCTTTTCCTGCTTTGGGTCACTTTCGAATTTCGTTCATTGGTTTTGATCAGCCCCTAGCGGATGCACATTGCATACTTGGGTAAAAATTGCTATCGCACTACATTGCAAAGGGGTCAGATCGTGTTCAGTCAGGTTGCATCCCCATAATGTCCTTATAGTAGGCCTGAAACACCCAGGGGATGGCAGCAGTGTCGAACGTTGTCAAAAACGTTCCCCTGCTGCTCATCGCACTGCGAACTGACGTTTCTGACTTCGAAATGTGTTTTAATCAACGCCCCAAGGACTCTGACTCTGAGCAGCGGCGTGTCTGTAATGTTTGTCTTTGTCACCCGTAAGAAAACCGCATGATTACAACGCTAGTGTAGCGGTTATGACCTCGGTTGGGGCAGCATTAAAAGATGGGGTGAAATGTAGTTAATGGGGGCGTGTCGGTGGGCGGAATAGTGGTGAAATTTGGTGCCTGTGTCACATCAGTAACCCACCTTACAGCTCACATATACGAGGTGCATTCAAGTTCTAAGGCCTCCGATTTTTTTTCTAATTAGCTACTCAGCCGAAATCGATGAAACTGGCGTTACTTCTCGACGTAAACGCCCTGCAGACGTACACATTTTTCACAACGCTGACGCCATGATTCCATGGCAGCGGCGAAGGCTTCTTTAGGAGTCTGTTTTGACCACTGGAAAGTCGCTGAGGCAATAGCAGCACAGCTGGTGAATGTGCGGCCACGGAGGGTGTCTTTCATTTTTGGAAAAAGCCAAAAGTCACTAGGAGCCAGGTCAGGTGAGTAGGGAGCATGAGGAATCACTTCAAAGTTGTCATCACGAAGAAACTGTTGCGTAACGTTAGCTCGGTGTGCGGGTGCGTTGTCTTGGTGAAACAGCACACGCGCAGCCCTTCCCGGACGTTTTTGTTGCAGTACAGGAAGGAATTTGTTCTTCAAAACATTTTCGTAGGATGCACCTGTTACCGTAGTGCCCTTTGGAACGCAATGGGTAAGGATTACGCCCTCGCTGTCCCAGAACATGGACACCATCATTTTTTCAGTACTGGCGGTTACCCGAAATTTTTTTGGTGGCGGTGAATCTGTGTGCTTCCATTGAGCTGACTGGCGCTTTGTTTCTGGATTGAAAAATGGCATCCACGTCTCATCCATTGTCACAACCGATGAAAAGAAAGTCCCATTCATGCTGTCGTTGCGCGTCAACATTGCTTGGCAACGTGCCACACGAGCAGCCATGTGGTCGTCCGTCAGCATTCGTGGCACCCACCTGGATGACACTTTTCGCATTTTCAGGTCATCATGCAGGATTGTGTGCACAGAACCCACAGAAATGCCAACTCTGGAAGCAATCTGTTCAGCAGTCATTCGGCGATCCCCCAAAACATTTCTCTCCACTCTCTCGATCCTGTCGTCAGACCGGCTTGTGTGAGCCCGAGGTTGTTTTGGTTTGTTGCCACACAGTGTTCTGCCTTTATTAAACTGTCGCACCCACGAACGCACTTTCGACACATCCATAACTCCATCACCACATGTCTCCTTCAACTGTCGATGAATTTTAATTGGTTTCACACCACGCAAATTCAGAAAACGAATGATTGCACGCTGTTCAAGTAAGGAAAACGTCGCCATTTGAAGTATTTAAAACAGTTCTCATTCTCGCTGCTGGCGGTAAAATTCCATCTGCCGTACGGTGCTGCCATCGCTGGGACGTATTGACAATGAACGCGGCCTCATTTTAAAACAATGCGCATGTTTCTATATCTTTCCAGTCCGGAGAAAAAAAATTGGAGGCCTTAGAACTTGAATGCACTTCGTACTTCTTAGCTATGGGCTTTTTTTTCGCATCTGTCGACACCTTGCTGTTAAAAATATCGCCGAGACACACTTTGCACCATTACAGAGGAAGGCCATATGGGCCTTGGAGCCACATTTGAAACTTATATGTCGCAATGGGAGACAATTACAGAGTTTCGTAAAGTGATTCTTTAATTTTATTGCACATTATCGGTAAAGTATATTGGGCCAACTCATACTCAAAATAGTGCTATAACTCTTCAACTTTCCCGTAAAACATTTTGCATCAAATTGGCCAGTTTTCAGATGCTGCACGTTTCGTAGCGACACAACGAGTGTTTTTCGAAAGCTTTTCTACGGGCAAATTTAATGAAATGGCATAGTTTTTGTACTCAAACGGTGGAGAATTTAAAGCTCTGCATTTTAATCACCTTGGATTTCTCTATTAATGTATTATCTATTTCTCTATTATCTATTATTTAGGCGGAATCTGAAAAGAAAAAAACAGAAAAAGTCCGAAATACTGGTAGCTTTCTTTTCATCACCGGTGAAGGTCCACTCAGATATTGAAGCAAACCCAGATTATTCATAACAGATCCCTACTTGAGAGATTAAAACAGTTTCCAGAATCCCACTAACTTTTGGAAGGCATCCGCCTTTTTGGAGCTAATTGTATTGGTCTGTACACTGAAAACTCCTATGATTGTTGCGTATGCAGTAGTATTGCAATTACGGATGGTCGGTTTTACACATATATCTCAAGAACAGTCGTCATCTGCAGTTTCACTCTAGTCATTAGAAGGAAAGAAACATGAGTTTAGTGGACTTTGTAATCAGTAACATACAGTGCCTGTGTATATATATTTCTATCTTACTCATTATACAGCGTGATTATAAAGAAACTTTCACTACTTGAGTCAGTTTAGACGGAAAACTATTTACCGTATGGGAAACCAACTGTGTAGGAATTATCTTCAGACTGTGCGCTGTGGAATTTGCGTTGTTAACTTGCCGTTAGGCGCCGGTTCTGGTACGGCAAAGCGGGGCTGAAACACAAGCATTAAGTTGCAGACAGTCAACATGGTTCAGAACAAGATGAGCATGATATTACTCGTAAAGCCTTTTTATCAAATTGGCAGCAGTGAGTATTATTCGGAAATGAAAGCTGTCAGTTTCAAGAAGTGGTTCACTGAATAATTCTTGTCATACCTTGCTTCGAAGTCGATCATTGTATATACCGTGCCAGTTATCATTCAGCTTCTGGTCTTCGCGAGTATCGATGCATTAAAGGAATACTGGGAGGTCCTCTGCGCCGATGTTGACGAACATGATTCGGACGTTCGTATAAACTGGCTATTTGGAAATTGCTCCTGGGAAAGGCCGACAGTCAATTGCACCACAGGTTGTTGCAGTTGTTAGGCCTTCTGTCGCCATGGCTGAAAAAGGTGGACGCAATGGGCGATCTTCATGCAATGCACGAACTTTGTCACTAACCTAAACATTCCATGCTACATCGTTACTTCAGCGTAGCAGCAGAGCAATCTCTAGCGCGGTTCCAGGCATTCGTAAATGCCCACAGAATGTTTCTTTCAATTGTTTAATCGTTATTTCTCTTCTGCATGTCCTTACAAAAGCGTCCACAAAGTTTCATTGTCTCAAGCAGTATAAGTTTAATTATAACCACCCTGCACATTACATTGCCCTTCGATTTTCGTAAACGAATGTTACTTTAACCGAAACGATGTCATACTCGAACTTGAGAATAGCCACTCTCTGTGACGTTATGCGGAAATATCCGACAGCTGCCGAACGCACAGGCCCAACCTTCTATGTAGTAATCTTGGCCAGCAACACGATCGGCCGACCGCAGGGGCAAGTTAACTGCGCGCCGGAGAAGCAGTTCGGAGAAAACTTTCCACTCGCTCTGAGTGGTGCGGGGGAGAGGAAAATGGATCCGACAGCCAGAGGCGGATTTAACGCCCTGGGGAGCGAGGAGGGTAGGTTTAACAGGCCCGACCTGTGACAGGTCCTGTCTAATGGTGCGGCAGACCGAGTTCTGTTCCCCAAGGGTCCCTTGCTGGAATGGCAGCGAGTGACAGGTAGATGCGCCTGAATACCGCCCCCTGACAGCCACATACCATATTTTTCGTGGTGTCGCTTCCAAGGACAGATCTGTCACTGAAGAAACCTCTCAATACCTTTCCTAATGAAGAGGTACTGAATCAAATTTGAGGAGGTAAAAATGTCAGGACCGTGACTTAACTATGGCAAGCAAGTTCAAGTGCGTATTGGTTGCATTTGCTATGTTTAGTTGGCTTACTGTAATTTCTTTGCATGTTTCGTGCATCATATTCGTGACGACACACAATGATGTGAAACGAGGAGGTTTAAAAATAATAAACATTTCCTCCATGTTAACGCAGCTGCCTGCTCGTAATTTACCTATATTTATTAAAATATTAACCTATGGCAAAATTTTATAAACGTAACCGAATTACGCACATACTACCTACTCAAAAATTTATTGGTAGCGTAGAAGGAGATGTCAAGTAGAAATGACTTCTACTGGTTTTTAAAACTTTCGTTATCTGCCAGCACCTTTAATTCACGAGGCAGGAAGTTAAGATTTTTACAGCTGCATACTTTGCTATTTTCTTTGTAATAGTACGATTACTTAGTAATTTCCATGAATGATTGCCTATCGAAGTCGCTGGGTCCAAACGATACATATCGATCGTGCTATAGGAAATCGATCATTCGACTCCAGTGGCGGGCGTTGTGATCAATTATTTGTGATTGTCATTTTTATCTGTTTTCCGTCGTTCCCTTACTTGCTCTAAATTACATACCTCCGCGAATTATTTGTGAGTTGCTAGGGAAACCCACACGATTTATGTCGTTAGTGAGTGGGATGTCTGATGTTCTTGACATTTCTTCGGCGGATTCTCTCACATGGAAGAATATAATTCCATGTTTATCCAGTGAAGACTTTTTGTCGGAAACATGCAGTACTACCGGACGAGGAAAGAAGGGACTGTGTAGACTGTGGTGGTGCGAAGTCTGTAAAACTTCGTAAAAACAGTTTCGATGCTGAAATACCGTCACAGTTTCATTGCGGACAGTGCCGAATACGAACGGGTATCAGGAAGAATACATGGTTCGACTCTTCCAAATTTTCCATCAAGACCACCGTAATGGACTTTCACATTACGACAACACCGACGATGAGTAAGGCAAGTCGTCTCCTTTGCAATTACAAGTATTTTTGTAACGCTCTTCTGTTGTCGTTACTGTAGTGACCAACATAAACATACTCATACGGCCATCCACCGAAGTCCCATGATCGATTTCCGATAGTACGCTCGATATGTATCGTTGGACCCAGCGACTTCGATAGGCAATCATTCTTGGAAATTACCGGCTACTTTTTGGATAGCGAATGATGCATACACATCTATATGACTACTCTGCAATTCACCCTTAAGTGCCTGGCGGACGGTTCATCGAACCGCTCTCACTATTTTTCTACCGTTCCACTCTCGAAAACCGCATGGGAAAAACGATCGCCTGAGTTTCCGTGCGAACTCTGTCTGATGTCTCGTGTTTGGGAGTGGATACCACATTTTATTCTTACAGTACGTTTCCGTGGAATGAATCATTTGTGCCGATTGTAGAACTGCCCCAGAGAATTTGGAAATTCGTGGTAAGGTCTTATGGGACCAAACTTCTGAGGTCATCGGTCCCTAAGCCTACACACTACTTAATCTAACTTAAACTAACTTACTCTATGGACAACAGACACACCCATGCCCGAGGGAGGACTCGAACTTCAGACGTGGGGAGCCGCACGGACCGTCACAAGGCGCCCTAGACCGCGCGGCCCCAGAAAATTATTTCAAATGACATCAATGAATAGAAGTATGCTAACTGGGATGCTTCCATCAGCAAACTCTGCAAATACGCGTAGAGCACACGTTGCCGAACTCTAGCATTTAACAAGATCTATAATGTGTGATTTCCAATTCAAGTTCTGATCAATATGCACACCCAACAATTTTGAACAATCTGTTTTATATATTTTCTTTCTCCCATGCTATGTTGTTGTTAATAATAATGTATTTCGCCTCGCACAGAACTGAATTATATTTCATTTATTTAATGAAGAGGCTCACACAAGGTAGGCTATCGTGGAGAGTTGCATCAAATCAGTCTTCGGACTGAAAACCACAACAACAACATGACATATCAAAGCCCTTGAAGCTTTGCCAAGTCGTTTAACATCCAGACAGCTTTCAGCGGCCTCCTGAATATCGAACACAGTAAAACTTTATGATCAATGGAGTGCGCAAGGTGCCTGATTAGACGTTTCTTCTGCTCCAATCGTATCTTTCACGCCTCATCATGTGACCCCACAAGTTTCGAAAGCGTCGTTCTCATTCGCCATTGCGTTAGCAATAAATCGACGCAGGAGTTGTGTGCGTGGCGGAGGTCCAGAAAGTAAATTCCCACACAGCTGAAGGTAATACAGGACAAGCATTGCGTAAGGCGTGTGCACATGTCTGAGAGATGTAATACGCGGCTAGCGGTGATGCGCGCGACAATTAGTACTTACCGAACGATCGAAATATCGCCTTTGAAGTGACAGGAAGACAAAGTTCGTGATTCTTATCCGCGTCTAGCTTAAGCCTGCGATAACGTTTGAAAGCTTCAAGCGTAAGCCTGCGATGACGTTTAAGAGCCCACATAATGGAATGACCATGGAGGTAAGAAAGAAGGGAGGTGACATTACGTCACAAACATGAACCCGATGTCTACCATCTTAACTAGCCCAAAGCGTTTGGTTCACCGCATTCATACCTACATATTTCACCACGGTCTCACTTCCCTGTGACATCACTCTGTCGTATTACTAGAGCAAATACGCCTCCAAGAACAGAAAAACGTTCGAAATTGCCTTCCTGGCACTGTTTTATTCATGTACGCACTATAATTTTTAGTATTGAAAACAGTTGTTGCCCGCACACGACAGAAATAATGAACAAGAGCACTCGTAAACAATAGTCTGCTAGTGTTTTGGGCTACATAAAATGGCGTTCACTGTGGCTTCAAAACAACGTTCAGCATAAGTCTGTAGTGTCATCTCCCTTCTTTTTTTACCACTATGGTAACGACAATCGAAATTCACTGTCAGCTTTCCTAATAAATTGCCTGACAAAAAAATAGTGATGAGGAAAACAAACAGAACTTCACGGAGCGAGAGAGTAAGTGACATTATTTCGGTGATTACAAAATCGAGTCAAATTTGCAAAGAAGTTGGCAGTATGAGCCCACTTATCAGTACGACGGTGCATCCCTTCGGGTTGGATGCAATGTCTAATATAACAGTTATGACACACTATCTCGTTTTTGTTGCCCCCAGTGATAACAGCGCCGCAAGCGGCCAGCAAGCGACGCTTCTGAATACGATATCGGATGAGTACGAATACTAACGTTTACATTGGTTTGTAACATGGTTTTACAATAGATGTGTATGTAATGCCATAAAATTCGACAATAATTAAAAACTTATGCAGCGTTTTTAATTAATTAGTTTCGCAAGGACCCTGGAAGATATGAAACGTTTCATTGACGGACAGTTTATTTACTACTCTCTAATGACGTACAGACGTTGCTTTAATAAGTCGATCTAGGTGGCGCAGTGGATAGCACACAGGACTCGCTTTCGAGAGGATGACGGTTCAAACCCACGTCCGGTAATCCTGATTTAGGTTTTCCGTGATTCCCCTAAGCGGCTTCAGGCAAATGCCGGGATGGCTCCTTTGAAAGAGCACGGCCGACTTCCTTCCTCATCCTTCCCTAATCCGATGGGACCGATGACCTCACTGTTTGGCCCCCTCCCACGAATCAGCCAACCAACCATAACAACAAAAAATTGCTAGTAAACACCAGAAAACCTGACCTTTTACAGAAAGATGTTGTATATCTGTCCAATAAAGCAGAATTTTGTTCGCCACACTCTCAGCCAAATCAGTGAAACCTATATGGACTGTAATACCTACATTATTCAACGTATCACATAAGGCATCACAACTATAGCTTAAGGGAAACCACAGAGACGTGATGATAAATCGTCGAAAGGAATAAAACTGTTTCCCAACACAAGAGAAATCATTTCCACAATCGTTACTGAAACTGAGCCACAAATAGCAAGAGTCTTTAGCACATTTGCTTTTGAAGCAAAATATTTATATTTACAAAAATATTAATGTGCTGTACATCCTTCATTGGACCAAACATATGGACACCTTGTGAATGTCCATCATTCTGCCAGACATGATGAAAGAAAACGAGTCACTACAGGCGTATCACCAAAGAAATTTATTTCAAATGACTAATTTCGGTGCAACACTTACGCTATCTTCAGGTCCACTATAAACAAAAAGGGTGCTTCCATTTCTTGGTCTGTATATCATAGGACCCATATAGTCGTCTGGACTGCATACATCAGGAGTGTATACTCTGCAACGTGTTATCACGGCAGGTGGAAGTCGGAAGGCGCAAGACCCAGGTTGTACGACGGATGAGGAAGAACAGTCCATGAAGTTCCTGTGAGGTCCGAGGTCCTCTGAGTGTGCAGATTTCTGTGAGGCCTTGCGTTATTACGGAGAAAGGAAAGGTTTTTTTTTTTTTTTTTTTTTTTTTTTTTACACTTCAGAGTTGATTATTGCACCTTGAGAGAGACATCAAACAGGATAATCCCTTCAGATTCCCCAGAAGACTGTTGCCTTGACTATACCGGTTGAGTAAGAGAATAGGTGTGCTGTCACTTCATGTATCGCCATTTTGTTTCTGGTTCAACGTGATGAATCTATGTTTCATCGCCTGTGACTATGTTCGACAAAAAATTGTCACGATCAGCCTCGTAATTTGCGGTCATGGGAGACACATCTGGCCCTCTTTGTGCATGATATACAGTAGGCTCTAGATACCGGCTCCCAGGTTGATGCTATATTCCTCGACTTTCGAAAGGCGTTCGACTCAGTTCCACGCTGTCGCTTGCTCCAAAAAGTGCGCGCTTACGGTCTATCCCATGACATATGCGGTTGGATAGAAAGTTTGCTAACAGACAGAGAGTAATTTGTCGTCCTGAATTCAACAGTGACAACGTTCAAAACCCCTGTCCAACCATCGCTACAGTGATTTGCTTTATCGGTTTTCGAATGTGAAAGTGGGAATTTGTTTAGAAAAGAGTGCTTCACTCAGTAACAGAAAAATTTTCCCCCTTTCTTTGATATGGAGATTCGCATAAACATTACCATAAATGTACCAACATCATCTTACTATATGGTGTCAAAGCAAAGCACAGCATCTGGTTACAATAGATAAGTACTGGCCGTTTCAACGATCATAGGGAGGAGTACAGTACATTTTTGTGTGAGTTGAGGTGTGGTCACAGTTAATGAAGTTGCAATGTGTTATGAGAGCCACCAGGAAGTCTATTTTCTGCATAGTTAGCGATGTTAAAGTAGGCAAACAACTCTGTTGGTTGATGGTGTTCAGTTTACTGCTCAAATTTTCTAAAATTTTGATGTGGAACAAGATGCATAACAAGTGATTATTTCGTAATTCTGCCCACAAGGAAACTCTGCTGGCTGCCTAATACGTGATCTGGTAAGGCTCTTTAGAACGTATTACAATGAATTTGAAACAATATTGAAAGAAATGCCTGTGATGGCACTCACCTAAAATGTGTGGCCCCTTTGCAGAAATGTATTCTCATATAGAGCACAGGGTGAGTCCATCCCTATGTTCTGAGGGAGTGGACACCTCAGTTGACTGTCACATGCCAACCATCGGTTCAACGTCCTACTGACATCAAAATCATTAGAGATGGAGCACTAGCTCAGAATGATGCAAGGATGGGGAAGGAAATTGGCAAAGCCCTCTCAAAGGAACCGTCCTGGTATTTTCCTGGAGTAATTTAGGGAAATCATGGAAAATCTAAATCTGGGTGCTGGCTGCTTGAGCAGATGTCCTCCTGAAAACGAATATTTCCTCTGATATGTATCTTCTTGACCTTATGGGCCTTTTGAAAAGTCTTTAGCATGAAGCAATAATTTCAATGATGGAGGGAAAAAAACATAAATTAGAAATGGAAAACTTCCTGACTGGTTTTTAAATCTCTTTGACTTGCATTTGGGAGGGACATTTTCCAGATTTTCTGTCCAGCCATCCAGACTGGAATTTGCTTCGTTGGTTCTTGAATGTGAAAGGAAGCATCTGTTTGGCAAAGAGTGCTTAGGTCAGTAACAGAACAATTTACTCCCTTTCTTTGACACGGAGATTTACATAAACATAACCATAAATATACCAATATCGTCTTACTATATTGTGCCAAAGAAAAGCATCGGATTTGGTTACAATAGATGTATATGGCCCTTTTCCACGATTTTTGTGTGACGTGACGTGTGGTTAAAGTTAATGAAGTTGTAACGTGTTGTGAAACTCACCAGGAAGTCAATTTTCTGCATACTAACAGATGTTTATGCAGGTAAATAATTTTGTTTGTTTGTGGTGTTCAATTTACTGCTCTAAATTTCTGAAATTTTGTTGGGGAACGACATGCAAAACAGGCGCGTGTTTCGAAACTCCAACCGCAAGGAAGCGCTACTGTGCACATACTACGTGATCTGGTGAGGCTGTTTAGAATTTATCGTGATGAATTTGAAAGAATATTGAATGAATTACCCATGGTAGCGATCACTCAAAATAATATGGGCTCTGTGCAGAAACGTATCCTCGTCCAGGGTGCCAGTGAGTCCAGTCCACCACTATGTTCTGAAGGGGTGGACACCTCAGTTGAATGTCGCCTGCTGACCTGTAACCTTGGAGCATTCTTGCTGCTATCTCCTTACTTCAGAGAATTGCACCACTATCTCTGTGCAGCGTGGGTACAGGGTAAGTTCTTCATAATCAGACAGGTATGATTAAATGCAGTGCACTAAATTAATATCGGGAAAGAGAAATGAGGAATAAAAGACCTTATTACGAAGTGCACTTAAGAAGGTAGCAGGAACCACTAGCTATTCCTGTCACACAGTAAAAAGAATAAAGCAGGAGAAGGAAACTGCAGCTACAAGTACTCCCGAAGAATTCCCTTCTTGAGGATAGATTTAGAAGGAGAGGAAACTTTATATTTAGGTAATATTGACAGAAAGGTTGTCAGGGGTCTTAGTTTCAACAAAGCACTTGTTGTATGTTTTACATTGTTGCTATCGCAGTTAGCAATATTTTCTGTTAAGTTACATTTTTTTACCCCTTTCATTGTTTTGTGAGATTTCCTTCTGGTAGTATGTGGTTGGACATGTACAAAAGCCGGCACGGTAGCTCTCTGTAATAGAAAAAACTGAGTTAATGGATCAACGATGAACTGAAACGGGTGTCTTGCGAAGTCCGTCCCGAGCAGGTAAAAAAAAAGCGTATTCGGTCAGAGGGTTAGCTAACCTCTGCAATAAAAAAACTGAGTGAATGGTTAAACGAACAACCTGAACGGGTGTCATAGGACGTCCGCCCTGAACATATACAACAAACAATATAGAACAAAATGAGATCAAGAAAGAATTTTGAAGAAAAGGATGGATAGAGCGTTTGCAATATAAGCAGGAGATCCCGGGTTCGAGCCCCGGTCGGGGCATACATTTTCACCTGTCCCCGTTTAAATATATCAACGCCCGTCTGCAGCTGAATGTATTAATATATTATTCCAATTTTGATTTGCATTGGTTGATCCTTTTTTTGCGACTGTTTCTTTTTCGGTACTGTAGTGAGGAACATCTGTATTTGTCGAATTACTGGTCGTACTGGCGTTACCTGTTAATACGAATATTTTTCAGACTCACTATCTGTAGCTTACAAGATATCTATGTTTCGCAAGACTTTTCCGGCTTCCATGTGGCAGCCACCTTTGGTTTACGTATCCGAAAAACGGACAAAGATTTAACTGGATAATAACTGTATTTTTATTGTTAACAGGTGAGCACAAAAAGAAATCATCCTTTTCCGATTAGTCTAGGCCTACCTAATTTTGTCAATACGTAATTGTAGGTCTTGACTGCTTCTATTGCACTCTCTGTTTTCTGTGACTGGCTTGAAGATCTTTCTTAGAATCTTTCTTTCTTTGACTTCTAGTTGTTCTACCACACCTTTCTTATCCATTATGAGGCATTCTGTTGTTTGAAGAGCTTCCGGTCAATAGTGTTCGAGCTTGCTCTTGATGGACTCCTATTGTTATGAACTTCGCTGGTAAATATATCAATTTTCATCTTGTTGCTCCTTGACTTAAAGACTGTTTTCTAAGAAACATTGGGATTATTTTTCTTAGGTAGTTAAAGTTTTTGTATCTGCATTGTTTTCCTCTGATTTCACCAGAAATTTCTGGGCGGTGTATATGTATAAATCCATTATTTGCCAAAACTTTATTTTTTCAACTTTTTTTTGTTACATTCATGTGATACCCTGAGTGATAGACGAAAGAAAACGGTGTTATTAAAAATTACAGTATATTAGTACAAAAATTATGCACAATATTATTTTCAATATAGAAAACTATACGAACCATCTCGAACAAAACAAAAACATTTTTTGTAATATTATTGAGTGACTATTCAGTATGAAATGAAACAAAACCATCTTCACCAACATTGCACATCTCACACATTTTTGTCGTTTTTTCCTTGTAGTATGAACATTTCTTCTGTTTTTTACTTGGCACAATAAAGTTGCTTCCTGGATCTAATTGTACAGTTGTGCTCACCCGTCCTCCATTCAGTGTGTTTTGTTCTGGTCCTCTGCGTTTTGGTGTCGATCCTGTTTTCTTTGAAAGATGCAACATTGCTATTCTCCTTCAGACACGCAAAGGTGAGAGCTTCTCATTTGGAATAGCAATTTGGCATGCGTGTCATGTGTTTGCTGCGCAGATATCAATAATCTGTATGAATAATGGCTACCGCCACTTTCTGATATTATACTCGTCCTAGGAAGTTATATCTCCTAGTGCAGTCGATAGTTCCAGTAGCTACCATTTTCCTCTTTCCCATTGTCGTGATGAGTGTTTCAGCCCCGGTAAAAAGAAAAAAAAAAGCATGTGATTCGGATGCTCTGTTGTGGAATCATGCAGATTAATTCATTTATTGCCCTAACAGCTTAAAGCTCCTGTTTGTTGTCAGTCTTGCCGTAGTATGGCGAACAATTATACAGAAATTCATTGGGACTCGTAAGACACCAAATTTTGTATCCAAATATGATAGTTTTTCCCACAGAAACTTCTCACCCTAATATTTACTTTAATAATGTACCATCATTTCATCAGTTGAGAGTTCTGTACGAAATGCGCTAAATTTATCAAATTCGTTCTTCAGAAATTCAAAGTGCAACCTCAGTTTGTACATCTTGTCACCTCTATGTATCTTGGAGTTGTTATTCAGGTGAATGCGTCCAAGAACAGCCACCGACAAGGAGACTGCAGCAGCAATTGTGGTGTCGTTTGTGAAAATCCTACATCGCAGTACGCGCCTGTTATCAGCAATATCCGGTGTCAGTCAGCGTTCAGTCCTGAGTGCGTTGCACACACACCAATGGGACAGTTTCCCGAAACCTATTTATTGACATGGAGTTGAAGGCTGACATCTGGAGCCTGTTCCCAGAACATAGTCTCATGGGGAAGTTTATGATAGCTATTCAGGAGTACAGAGTGAGGTAAAAGTCTGAATACACCCCTACAAAGTCGAACGGTGTGGGGAATCATAACGGCGTCTGGTTTGGGGTGTCTGTAGGTGAGGGCGCAACTTTTAGGAGCAACGGAACAACAGCGGCCATCTTGAAATCCGCCATCTTGGATTTGGGTTACGTGTTTCAAATGGGAAAGGGGTCGTACAGTACATCTGCATCTTTCTCAGGAATGCACATATGGAATCTGTTTTACGTTATCTTTATTTGTGCAGGGGCTATGACCTGATAAAGTCTGAAATCAGAAGACTGTTTATTATTGCAGGTGATCTGCAAATGCATTTACACAGCAGGGACGTATCGAAATTGTGTTAATGAGTGGTGGACGAAGTACCAGAGTGACTGCCGCTGGTAGCGTTCTCGCTTCCCACGTCCGGGTTACCGGGTTCGATTCCCGGCGGGGTCAGGGATTTTCTCTGCCTCGTGATGACTGGGTGTTGTGTGATGTCCTTAGGTTAGTTAGGTTTAAGTAGTTCTAAGCTCTAGGGGACTGATGACCATAGATGTTAATTCCCATAGTGCTCAGAGCCATTTGAACCATTTGACTGCCGCTGACTTCAATGCGCGGCATCCCGAGAGAAATGACATTTCACATATGATAATATCCAAGTCATTGCACAAATTTCGTGCAAGCCACGCAGTGGAATTCCAAGAACAGCCACCGACAAGGAGACTGCAGCAGCAGTTGTGGCGTCGTTTGTGAAAAGTCTACATCGCAGTACGCGCCTGTTATCAGCAATATCCGGTGTCAGTCAGCGTTCAGTCCTGAGAGCGTTGCACACACACCAATGGTACCCGTGCACATTGCAGTTACAATATGATCTTTTGGAGAATGACCATGACCGGCAGATGCAGTTTGCAGAATGGGCTCTGGATCAGTACAGCAGGGACCCGAACTTTATACGACGGATGTTGTTCGGTGACCACGCTAATTTTTTGTGCGAGGAGAAGTAAGCAAACAAAATCACCATTAGTGGGCAGAAGCAAACCCCTCGTGGCTGGATTCCTGTAAATGTGCTGGAGGTGAAAAAGTGGTGGTTTAGTATGGGATTTGGGACACAAGAATCGTGGGTTCATTGTTTGTTGATGTAACCTTGAATGGAGGAAGGTATCTTAATATGCTCCTTGATTATGTGCTTCCAATGCTGTTGAATCCGCAGGGTGATTTCCCAACCTTCTTCCAACAAGGCGATGCAACTTGCAGCTATGCTCACGAAGTCAGACTGTTTATTGACAAACGGTTTGGAGGCCACTGAATAGGTTGGAGGGGTCCTAGCGAATGGCCACCACAGTTCCCTGGGCTCACACTTCTTGACTTTTCCTGTTGGGGACATTTGAAATCAATTGTGTAAGAGGTAAAAATCAACAATTTAGCCCATCTTTGCCGGCGTATTGAGAAGTCGTGTGCCTCTGTTGGCCACAGATCCTGTGATGTGTGCAGCAGGACTCCGATTGTGTGCCCAGCGCAATGGAGGTTATATGAGCATATACTGTAATGTTGACTCTCAGAAGTGTCCTAAATTTTAACAGTTCATAAATCCTACACAAAAAAATATATTTTAAAACAGATTTGACATGTGTGTTCCTGAGAAAGATGTGTTCAATATGATGTGCCACATGACCCCTTCCCATTTGAAACACGTAACCCAAATCAAAGAAAACGGCTTTCAAGATGGCCACAGCTATGCCATAGCTCCTATCTAACTTGCTCCCCCACCTATAGACACACCAAACAAGACGCCATTATGATTCTTCACACCGTTCAACATTTCTAGTGGTGTATCCAGAGTTTTAGCTCACACTGCCAATAAAGGATCTCAGTTCTTGTTGGTTAGAAGAAAATTTATTGGCACTCAAAGATTTTTACTTTGTCCGATAATAGTATTCATTAGTTCCTCGGATAAAAATTACTCCAACACCTCGGGCACTGGTTTATTTGCTAGACATCCTGCAACATAATTTTCACTGATCTTACCTGGTTCATTAGTGTTTGTGTACGTTGGTACACATTTATACCATTCGAATTTGTGTTTTTTGTGCATAATGTACCGCTTCACGTTTATACCATTTAATTATTTTTTTGTGGATAATGCACCATTTTCCACTCCACGTCTTAGGCTTTGCTTCGCTTCTGGAGGTAAGTCGTTGACATTCTCAGGACCTGCTACATCTCGTACACTATAGTCATCGTTCAGAGTATTTTCTTCTCTGTCTTCTTCATCTGTCATTTCATGTGCATTGGGTGAAATAATCACCACTTCCGTCATCGGTTTCTTCTTCACTCACTTTATAGCTCTCCAGTTCCGTCAGAACTACTGGAATCCTAAAATATGAAAGGAATTATTTCACTCTGCTAGCTACCCCTGGAGAAAATCTCATAGAATACAAAAAAAGCATATCTTAACAATGTGAGCTTCTCAGAAGATTTCCTCAGAACCTTGCAGAACTAGCATTCCTGAAAGGAAGCATATTGCAGAGACATAGCTCTGCTTTCGCGGGCAAAGCAAAGGCAAAGGTCTCAAATTCGAATCTCGGTCTAACACACAGTTTTAATCTGCCAGGAAGTTTCGTATTAGCGCACACTCCACTGCAGAGTGAAAATTTCATTGTAGTAATTTTTGTTTATAAGAGGTGTGGTGTAAAATAAATGTGCGCAACGGAAAATAACAAACGCTAAAATGAAGATTTGACCCTATCTGACTGCCCCCTGAAGCAGATCTTAGGATCTCTTAATTCTATAAATTACAATCTAAACATAAATGAATGATGAAGGCAGCTAATCCTATTAAATAATAAACGTTGTTCCTGCTTATATTTTTATTACAGATTTTAAAAAACCTTTATATTACAAAGATTACATTTCCTAAATAAATTTACTAATCAGTTGCCAAACTCTACACGGTCTAATATCAATAACGCGAGATGACTGATATCATCTACGTACCAAACACTAGAAGACACTACTTTAGAAGATGATCTACGGTGGTGTGGAACCTCAGTGGAAATAAACAACTTGATCACAGCTGTTCAGCTTTTATAGCCCTAATAAGCCGAAGCAATTTGCGACATCACCGTATGTACTGCGTCCGGTGCGTCGGAGTGATGGTTCTCGTACACGTCTGCGACGATGGAAGAACTCCAGTCACAAATAAACTCACTCAAACACTCGCACGACAGAAGGCGGTCCTCTGACTAATATACTCTACTTCTGTCTTCTCCTCTCTGTGTTCTATAGACGAGAAACACGAACTCCCAGCCACAAGGACGAAGTTCAGATAACGTCTCAATGTAAGTATAGGCAGAGGAAGTGCTCTCAATTACTGAACGCTGTGTACTCAACAACGACTTCCAACCCGGAGGTGAAGTCTAGAATCGTATAGGTTCGCAACAGTACAGTGCTTAACTGTTCTAACTATAAACTCTCCGCCGGCCGCTGTGACCGAGCGGTTCTAGGCGCTTCAGTCCGGAACCGCGCAGATGCTACGGTCGCAGGTTCGAATCCTCGGGCATGGATGTGTGTGATGTCCTTAGGTTAGTTAGGTTTAAGTAGTTCTAAGTCTAGGGGACTGTTGACCTCAGATGTTGTTAAGTCCCATAGTGCTTAGAACCATTTGAACCATTTTATAAACTCTCGTGAGAGCAAAGACAACAAGTCCGTCTGTACCAACAAAGCTGATATCGAGCGACCGTCACACACGGGCAATTACAACGGAAGACCTCGTCTCTCCACCGCTGTCTTCCCAGCAAGGCTCATCTCCCTACCATCGCAATTCCGAAAACGAATCATATTGCCGAAACCACGGAATATTCTCCCTCTCTGCAGATTCTTCCAAACGCTGACCAACCATATTTTAGTCTTTTGTCGCCCAGCGCGGAAAGTTTGAGAGGAAAAACCTATACTCGTACAATGGTACGCTTCTGAGTAAAAATCCTTGGAAATAACCCAGCCTGTGTGGTTTCCGAGGTGCTGCTTCTTAGTTCTTCTCACCTGCGTCCAATATTTGCAAAGTTTGGAAGTTTTATCCGGTTACTACAATAGCGGCCGGCCGTCACCCTATTGTGCTCCAGAGCTCAGGTACCACGGCGTCAGTCTAGTTACTTCTTGTGTTTAAGCAGGACCAACACCTGTGCGAGACTTCCACCCAGAGCTTGAGTTATGCCTGCTGTTTCATCTCCACTGGCGTTCCAACATCTACTACTACAGGCAATCATTCATTAAGCCGTTTTTATAATAAAGACACTCCGTCACCTTGTAATGTTGATGCATTAATTTGTTCTGATTGCGATGCTGATATTCAAGACAATAAAAGCGGGTTAAAAGCTGTGAACTATCTGGGGAAGTTAACCTTGCATTACTGAGCAACTGTTTCACCAGGTATCCAGTCTAGTTTACCAAATTCCCAACCAGACTAACATTAATTATAATCCAGAATGAGATTTTCACTCTGCAGCGGAGTGTGCGCTGATATGAAACTTCCTGGCAGATTAAAACTGTGTGCCCGACCGAGACTCGAACTCGGGACCTTTGCCTTTCACGGGCAAGTGCTCTACCATCTGAGCTACCGAAGCACGACTCACGGCCGAGAGCTTCTGTGAAGTTTGGAAGGTTGGAGACGAGATACTGGCAGAAGTAAAGCTGTGAGTACCGGGCGTGAGTTGTGCTTCAGTAGCTCAAATGGTAGAGCACTTGCCCACGAAAGGCAAAGGTCCCGAGTTCGAGTCTCAGTCGGGCACACAGTTTTAATCTGCCAGGAAGTTTCATTAATTATAATCTTTTAACAGTCATCTTACGACAACCTGTGATTATATATATATATATATATATATATATATATATATATATATATATATATATATATATATATATATATAAGAATATTTAAATAAAAAGAAAACAAATCAGTTTATATTTGGATATTTATTTTAGCACTGATCATTGTTCTGTTAAAATTTCAGCATATTACACTTGATTCATAACTAAACCGGTGCCTTATTTAGGATTGTGAAAATGTGAGTTTGCAATCTTACGGAACACATCAAATATGGAGCCAAGATTGGGAGATTGCATACAACACTGCATTCATAAAATAACACACGAAGGACGTCGAAACATATACAAGAGGAAATTAACCACAACCAACCGATTCAATTTTCACCCAAAGAAGTTACGTTCGTAGCACAATCCTGTCTGTCATGAAATTACCACACATTGGCATACTAAATTCATACTAACTCCCTGTGAAATCTTCCCAAAAAGAGTAGCTGAGGACTGCTTTGATGCTTACACCACATGTTACACGTGGTCAACTTGGTTTACACAAAGAGCGTAACTCCACAATAATTTTGATAATTAAAATAAATTACATCGAAACGCAATTTACAAAAGAAAAACCTTGAACTGGTTACTGTCGTCTTACTATGAACCTGATGGGTCAAATGATTGTATAAGCACGTGGTACTGGTCTCACAAAGTACACCCCACGTGGGTTGAACATAAAGAAAAGTTGCTATATTGGAAAATATTGTCAAGATGAGATGTTATAATCTCACACACACTCGCATTTAAGATAGATGATCTTAGTTAGAGTTACGGATCCTCAACATGTGGTTCCACTTTACTCACAAAGTAGTGACAAAGCAACTACTGGAAGATATTCTGAACTTCACACTCGAATTACACTGCGTTGCAATTTAAGATAACATAAGATATTTTAGATCTAAACCTGAAATAAAGGTGATTAAATTTTCAGTTAGGCTGAACTTAAGAAATCCATTGTCCTACGGACTTCGCAGAGACATGCTTAGCCGGAGATCTTACCACTTCAGACGCTCGCCGCGGACTGACTGCCTGGGCCCCTACCGAGGGTGCTTAACAGATACAAATCGAAGTGACCAGAGAGGCAGCTTCCTATACCAACATGACAAGGGATGGACAGGACCATACTAGGAATAGAAACCTCTTTGCTTTTAGAAAGCGTAGCTACCTGTTACGACGTTGGTCCTACAGTTCTCTAGCAGACAGGCTAGTCTGCTACCATCAAGCATGCAATTAGAAATACATTTGCTCGTTCATCCTTTCACACAGAAGGGAAGGGGGATGACAGTATCTTATCATATACAGTATATAAAAGAAAGCGGACGTAGATTCCGTATGAGACTGTGTGACATGAATTACATATAAACTGTGTTTTAAAGTGAAGTAGCGTGACAGATCGTTCATGATTATGTGTAAAAGGAACATGTTCCACTGCTCAGTCTCCTCCCAGATTACATATAAACTGTGTTTTAAAGTGAAGTAGCGTGACAGATCGTTCATGATTATGTGTAAAAGGAACATGTTCCACTGCTCAGTCTCCTCCCAGATAGAGTCAGAAACACCACAGTAAATTTAGAAGTGGAATTTATGCTGTAAATGACAACAGATTTAAGAAATTAACATGAAAGGAATCCAACAGAGATCTTTCAACCTTTCATGCAAACAATAAGCATTAACAATTATTTACAAGGCGTACGTGACAATGTCAGTCTCCTTTAAATATTCATATACACGATGTACAACCCATCAAATGATATCTAATTGTGGTTGTAGTTCACGACAAAGTATGTGGATGAGTGCTCGTAAGGTGCGGAATTATAGCCACCTTACAGTGTATACAAGTATTGTCGCGTCAACAGAGGAGTGATAATGTAACATGCAGTTGACCCATTATCGATATTGCACTTAATCCAGAAAATCTGAAACAATACTGAGTGTTACATGGACATCAGTATGTTCATAACAAACTGATCCAGTCAACTAAATCACAATTCATTGTTGTGCACGAACTACCAGCAGACAAATAGTGCAGCCAAGTGTGAAGATAGAAAACAGATAAATTATTTCCTTTCCTAAAAATAGCTTGTTAGAGAAAAACGATTTCTTTTCCATTTGCAAACATTGTGGCAGTCAGTTCAACCATTAAGTACAATAACCTTAGCTAAAAATTTCATTGTTTATGTGGAAATAAAACATTTGCGTCCCAAAATAGGGACAGTCGTAAATAGTTAACTGTGTTTTCTCAAATGAGATTTACATTCTCCTGTTTCAACGTTGGCAGTCTTTTGCCATATTCAGTCTTGCTTTTGTTTTATAAACATCGGTCAGAATAACAAAGTGATGTGCAAATAGTCCGTTTGTAGGACAGCTACCATGGCAACAATCAATCAGGAAACGTGTTTGATCGCACCTTCGTCTGTGTTCCCTGTTCTGTTGGTAATTCCGGCGCTTCAGGCGACGGTTTGCGCAGTCAGATGCGGACTAATAGCCAGTAACGTTTTCGTAGTGAATTTTGTTTGTCTGTGCAGCGTGGTTACTTCATAGTAGAAATGGGCAACAATAGGAGCTTCAACTCCGTTCTTGATAACCAAAACGAGTTGAACACACATCCAAGAACTGAGATCTTCAACGAGTATAGCAGTTCATCTCCTTTTTATAATTTTTTAGCAGTTAAATTAAAGTAAGGATGTTTACCTTTCAGGGCTAAATAGTTCCGTTCACTCCTAAAAATGTAGGGAAATATTATCAAGTGTGTTACTAATGGACCTAGAGACCATTAAAATTGTGGATTTCACAATAATATAGGTCGTTTTCGATGTGTGTAACCCTTCTTGCATCCTTATTTCTTGATACATTTTACAACATTGTACTTATTTTTTAACCTTACACTAGTCGCAAGAGACGTGAAAATGCTTCGGGCATCCTTCTTCACTGGACGACAGTCAAAACAAAATTCACACATATTATAAAAATACACTCCTGGAAATGGAAAAAAGAACACATTGACACCGGTGTGTCAGACCCACCATACTTGCTCCGGACACTGCGAGAGGGCTGTACAAGCAATGATCACACGCACGGCACAGCGGACACACCAGGAACCGCGGTGTTGGCCGTCGAATGGCGCTAGCTGCGCAGCATTAGTGCACCGCCGCCGTCAGTGTCAGCCAGTTTGCCGTGGCATACGGAGCTCCATCGCAGTCTTTAACACTGGTAGCATGCCGCGACAGCGTGGACGTGAACCGTATGTGCAGTTGACGGACTTTGAGCGAGGGCGTATAGTGGGCATGCGGGAGGCCGGGTGGACGTACCGCCGAATTGCTCAACACGTGGGGCGTGAGGTCTCCACAGTACATCGATGTTGTCGCCAGTGGTCGGCGGAAGGTGCACGTGCCCGTCGACCTGGGACCGGACCGCAGCGACGCACGGATGCACGCCAAGACCGTAGGATCCTACGCAGTGCCGTAGGGGACTGCACCGCCACTTCCCAGCAAATTAGGGACACTGTTGCTCCTGGGGTATCGGCGAGGACCATTCGCAACCGTCTCCATGAAGCTGGGCTACGGTCCCGCACTCCGTTAGGCCGTCTTCCGCTCACGCCCCAACATCGTGCAGCCCGCCTCCACTGGTGTCGCGACAGGCGTGAATGGAGGGACGAATGGAGACGTGTCGTCTTCAGCGATGAGAGTCGCTTCTGCCTTGGTGCCAATGATGGTCGTATGCGTGTTTGGCGCCGTGCAGGTGAGCGCCACAATCAGGACTGCATACGACCGAGGCACACAGGGCCAACACCCGGCATCATGGTGTGGGGAGCGATCTCCTACACTGACCGTACACCACTGGTGATCGTCGAGGGGACACTGAATAGTGCACGGTACATCCAAACCGTCATCGAACCCATCGTTCTACCATTCCTAGACCGGCAAGGGAACTTGCTGTTCCAACAAGACAATGCACGTCCGCATGTATCCCGTGCCACCCAACGTGCTCTAGAAGGTGTAAGTCAACTACCCTGGCCAGCAAGATCTCCGGATCTGTCCCCCATTGAGCATGTTTGGGACTGGATGAAGCGTCGTCTCACGCGGTCTGCACGTCCAGCACGAACGCTGGTCCAACTGAGGCGCCAGGTGGAAATGGCATGGCAAGCCGTTCCACAGGACTACATCCAGCATCTCTACGATCGTCTCCATGGGAGAATAGCAGCCAGCATTGCTGCGAAAGGTGGATATACACTGTACTAGTGCCGACATTGTGCATGCTCTGTTGCCTGTGTCTATGTGCCTGTGGTTCTGTCAGTGTGATCATGTGATGTATCTGACCCCAGGAATGTGTCAATAAAGTTTCCCCTTTCTGGGACAATGAATTCACGGTGTTCTTATTTCAATTTCCAGGAGTGTAGATGTTTGTATGAATGTGTGTATATGTGTTTGTCCCACATCTGCTCCTAAACCACTGGGCCGGTTTTAATCAAATTTGGCACAAAAATCCCTTACTATCAGGCAACAATCACTGTGGGAGTATGAAACATCTATCTAACTTAGTTCAGGAGGCATCATGCATTACGTTCAAATGCATTAAATTTGTGCTACTAACTCTATTCGCAATAAACATCGCAGATAGTATCCACATATCCCTGTATATGCACCCAAAAAAACTTCATCATGTACCACACATAGTTCGGGAGATATGACGTCATAAACAATGACCTGCGTGAAAAATTGTCGCATTGTGCATGACGTTTAAATTTCTTACTTCTTTGCTACTAACTGCATTCGCAACGCATTTTGCAGACAGTATCCACATACGATGCTGAATGCACCTACAAAATTATATCATTGGATGACACATAGGCCATGAGATATGACGTCAGATCAGGCGATATGGCGGCATAAAAACTGAGATGCCTGAAAACTGCGTGACGTTAATTTTCTTTTTTTTTTCCTATTCTTTCCATTTGCAACATGTTTCGCAGTCAGTATCCACAAAAGCCGCTGAATGTAGCTACACAAACATATCATTACACCACAAATAGTTCAAATATAACGTTATAAACGTTGAGGTGCGTGATAAAATGCCGCATCATGAACGAAGTTTTAATATATTTATTCTTCATTTCGAAGACACTCGACTCATCAAATCCCGGACGCCTGGCAGCGCTTTGGACAGCTTTCAACTGCGAAGTTACAAAGGGCCGAAAAAAATAGACGTCTATAGAGTTATGAACAGGCGTTGCCATAAAGACGTTTACAAAATCGCGTTGTAGACACGCAAAGCAGTTGCGTCCAGCTGCCTGCTCATGTAACTAGAAATATTGTTTATGATCAAGTTCTGAGTCAAATAAACATTACAAAGAATTTGTATTTTGCATACTACGTTTCTTAATTTGGATTATGTACTTATACATTTGCACATTGTTCATATTTCTGTAAACGACTGTTTCATAATTTCAAAGGTGTTTTCACGAATACATGAAATGAAATTTTTTCGGTAGCACACTACAAACACAGTTCATTTTTTTGTTTTCGTTTCCAGCAGAAAATTGACAGTACTAGGTTTGTCAGCAGCTATAGTAATACAATAAACTCAATATGCGAGGGCTATTTGGAAAGTAAGGACCGATGGGTCGCGAAACGTAAACCTTTGTGAAAATCAAAAATGTTTTATGTGCAAAAGTTAGCTACGCTTTCCAGCTACTTCTCTACGCAGTCGCCCCTCCGACTTGGACATTTGTCGTTGCGTTGTGCAGCTTCCCAATATCCTCGTCATACAAGGCAGCCGGCTGTACTTTTCGCCACTTCTCTGCACTGGTCTAGTGGTCGTTGTCTGTAACCAAAATGTTCTCTTTATAGCCAGCGGAGATGAAACTCAGGGGGAGCCAGTTAGCCTTGTGGGTGATCAAGCATCGTAAACGCTGCCCTCGCAGAGTGCGTCCGAGAAATGTCATGAAGAAGGAAACGCATGATAGTCATTTTATGTGGGCTGCATGACATCAGTCGAAATCTCTTACAAGGACCTCCTACTTGGCGGGACAGACTATTGCAGCAAACATCTTTATGTACTAACTGTGCTCTTAGGCCTGGAAAGACCGACGTGACGCGATCGACGGCGTACCAGAGACGCTGCTGAACACATCTATACAAAGCTTCATCGGATTTTCAGTGAGGTTTCCATTTCGCGCCCGATCGGAACTTACATTCTGAACAGCCCTCAATTAATTTTGTACACCAGCGTACAACGTATACCGGCGAAGTCATCTGGGATACTGTTCCAGTTATGCCTGAAGGTGTTTTTTGCATCGTTACAACTACAAGAAAAATACGTATTTTTCTCATCAGACGCGGTTCGCTTTATTGAACTGAAGGACCATAAGTGAACCCTGCTTGCTTTCTGACCTACATCAGCAAACGCCTTCTGCTAGGACGTCTTTGTTTTCTTTGTTCATTAGATATTGACACTTGTGGTCTAATTTTTCGCTGCTTTGCAGAACTACGCATTTTTTTACTTTTACACAGTACGCTTTTCCGTGTGCTGCTTTGCAGAACTATGAATATTTATTACGTTTTACACAGTACACTTCTTCGTAGACACGAAAGAGTGTTCTGCGAAAAACGTAAAAAATGCATAGTAGACAGCCTCGGACATGGATGTGTGTGATGTCCTAAGGTTAGTTAGGTTTAAGTAGTTCTAAGTTCTAGGGGACTGATGACCACAGATGTTAAGTCCCATAGTGCTCAGAGCCATTTGAACCATTTTTGCATAGTAGACACGAGAAAGTGTACTGTGTAAAACATAAGAAAATGCGTAGTTCTGCAAAGCTGCGAAAAATTATAACACAGGTGTCAGCATCTAATGAAGAAAGAAACCAAAGACGTGCTAGCAGACGGCATTTCCTTATGTAGGCGAAAAACAAGCAGCAATTATCACCACTGATGATGCTTTACTTTAGTGGTTGTTCCCAACCTGGGGACAATTATCGTCTGAAGGGTAAAATGAAATTTTCTGAGGGTTAAAAACTAAACGATTCGATTCTATTTCAGTCGCGAAACTAAGTTATTTTCAAAAGATCATTGCTACTATCGCAATTTTGTAATACTGTAATATTGATTATAAACACCCCCCCCCCCCCCCGAACAGGCCGTGAAGGCCCAAAGGTACCGACCGGACGCCGTGTCATCCTCACCCACAGGCGTCATTGGATGCGGATATGGAGAGGCATGTGGTCAGCACACCTCTCTCCCGGCCGTATGTCAGTTTCCGAGATCGGAGCCGCTGCTTCTCAATCAAGTAGCTCCTCAGTTTGCCCCACAAGGGCTGAGTGCACACCGCTCGCCAACAGCGTTCGGCAGACCCATCCAAGTGCTAGCCCAGCCCGACAGCGCTTAACTTCGGTGACCTGACGGGAACCGTTGTTTCCACGGCGCCAAGGTTCAAAAATGGTTCAAATGGCTCTGAGCACTATGGCACTATGGGACTTAACTTCTGAGGTCATCAGTCTCCTAGAACTTAGGAACTTAGAACTACTTAAACCTAACTAACCTAAGGACATCACACACATCCATGCCCGAGGCAGGATTGGAACCTGCGACCGTAGCGGTCGCTCGGCTCCAGACTGTAGCGCCTAGAACCACTCGGCCACTCCGGCCGGCACGGCGGCAAGGCTGTTGGCGCCGATTATGAGAGTCATCAATGATTAATTGTCCTAAATTAACAGGGTTAATGCGGTGGAGGTTACAGGTTCCTCATGTAGTTGAGCCACTACACACGTATGTGCTACTTCATCCTGTACAACGCTGATGACAAAAAAGAGATATATACGTAACAAATGCTAAATATCTCAAGAAAATGTCTTCTCCAAGGTGTAAAATGCAGATACTAACTGCAGTAGTCCAGAAATTGCTTCACTGCTCGCTAACAGACTAATAAATGAATTAATTGACAGTACGACACAGCAGTAAGTACATGAGGGCTACTATAGTGCTGTACTCAATGTTGTTATATCCCCCCCTGTAGCTGAGTGGACGATCACTCTGCAACCCCCGCCCGACCTCCTTTAAAAAAAAAAAAAAAAATGTGGTCAGCGCGAGAGAATGTCAATCTTAAGGGCCCAGGTTCGAATCTCTGCTGGGTCTGAGATTTTCTCCGCTCAGGGACTGGGTGTTGTTTTGTCCTCATCATCATCATTTCATCTCCCTCGACGCGCAAGTCGCCGAAGTGGCGTCAAATCGAAAGACTTGCACCCGGCGAACGGTCTACCCGACAGGAGGTCCTAGTCACACGACATTTACATTTATTTAGTATTATTATTGTTAGTAGTAGTAGTATTAATATTATTATTATTATTATTAGAGTGGTTAGACATGAAGCATTAACAGCTTGAAGTCGTCCAATTACTGCCAATTCAGAAGTAAGGAATGCAGCAATCAAGTGATTACGAACAGTAAGTTTAGTGCACACATCTGAATCTGTTTGATTTTAATGTAACAAGTGTGTGCGTTGCTGTGGACAGTTAGCTTTCTTACCTGAAAAGGAGTTGTGGGTAGCACTTGCGATGCACCAGGAATTCCTTCGTCATTCATTCTAACATACACACACACACACACACACACATACACACACACACACACGCGCGCGCGCGCGCGCGCGCACACACACACACACACACACACACAAACACAACCTAAATATCATTCATGTTCCGTTACTTTAAAAATAAAGGTGTTCCAAGAAAATTCTTTCATTCCACAGTTTAGTTAGGTGCTAAAGTTATTGATAATGTGTGGGAGGAGTGGCCGGGGGGGGGGGGGGGGAGGGTGGAGAGTAGGGCAGGACTACTAGGTAATGTCTGACTGTACTCAGAGGTAATGGTGTAGGAAAGGCTGGGGACAATTGTTTTACTTCAATAAAGCGAAACACGTCTAGTGAGAAAAACTCGCATTTTCGACGGAACAAAAGTAAAGCAAGTACGGACAATATGGCCACACAAATGAAGAATTGTTCCAATTACGAAGGACTGTAAATCACACCAACCATTTCCCTACCTCAAGACAACGGCTAGGTGCAGCCGCGTCCTTGACACACCGAGGTAGGAAGAAGGTGGTCCCCGTTGGGGTAGGTGTGGGGAGGAATGCACGGAGGGGGCGCCTGTGCAAGTAATGCGAGGCCTGCTTTGTTTCTCGGGGCGAAGAAGCGTTTTTGTGTCTCCCGCTCATTACAAGAGGCGGATGAGCAGTAACAGAGCCCGTCGTAATGGCGGCGCGCGTTTCTGGAACTAGGGAATCGGTATTTAATGGGCGGCAGGGGGAACGGCAGATTGTCGGTTGGCTTACCGAGCGTATAATGGGCGGCCGTGCCCGCGCTCCCCGCTAGGCCGCAGGTGTCTCGGCGGGTGCGGAGTCGGCCAGGCCGCGCCGGTCCCGGGGCTAAAAACGCGGGCCCTGATGTAGACGGATGTTCCGCGTCCCCGCGGCCGCGCTTTGTGCTCCGCAGCCGAAGACGTCGCGCTCTAAACGGACGGCGGCTGGCCGCAGGCCGCACGAAAAGCCAGTAATCAGTCACTGTTTCGCCAGCCTTCCATCTCGGGGGGCGTTCTTTAAATATGTTCCTCCTGCAAGAAGTTGTGTGCTCGAGTTCTGTGCAGCACTGTCTTAGACCGGACCGCGTAGAAATTAGAGACTTGACACGTTTTTGACGTTGCTGAGCAACCGTTAAACAATATTTTTTAAAGGAACACACCGCCATTTGGCTGTTCTATTGTTTATTGAAGCACGACCTAGGTTTCGCCATTTTCATGTTTTCGATTTTATGTCTTTAACATACCGGGTGATCAAAAAGTCAGTATAAATTTGAAAACTTAATAAACCACGGAATAATGTAGATAGAGAGGTAAGAATTGACACACATGCTTGGAATGATATGGGGTTTTATTAGAACCAAAAAACTACAACAGGTTCAAAAAGTGACCGACGGATGACGCTTCATCTGATCAGAATAGCAATAATTAGCATAACAAAGTAAGACCCGATCCAGTCATTTAGCTAAATTAAAATATTCCATAATTTGTGTCAGATCATAGTCATGTGTTCTTTAGTAATCAGACGACCAGCTCTGCAGCTGTGTCACTAAGTCAGTTTTTCTAGTAATTCAGATCTCAGACAAATGTTATCCAGCAGGCCTATTAGTAGATAGGCCAGCATTTTACTAAGCTGTGTCATTTACGAGCTGATATATAGATAGCATTATCGAGCGACACCATCACGAGGTAAGAATTTTTCGGTTTATTTCTCACGGTCAGATTCAGATTGATTTCACAGGGCCTTGGCGTAGCGCTGCTTACTTAAAATTTATCAGTTTTTCATGAGTTAAGATTTATCAGTTTTCATAAATCAGAATTAAACTATCCAAATCTCATTTTTTTTATTTATATGGGAAGGTTACAAATATATGTTAAAAGACGTAAAATCGAATGCTTGAAAATGGCGTAAAAGACCGAAAGTTGGGTTGTACTTAAATAAGCAATAAAACACTCAAATGGCACTGTGTTCTATTTAAAAAAAATTAGAGACTGGCGGCGTATAAAAACGGACGGCGTAACATTGAAACAAAAAGTTTGCTGCTACCAGCCACAATTTATTGTATTACCACTACCCCTTTCAGGTGTGGTAAACTTCCGTTATCAGGTGGATTTGTGTGAATTAGACGACGTGTACCGTATTTTACAGACTATAAGCGCATTTTTTTGTTCGCAAAATTGCCTCCAAAATTCAGGTGCGTCTTATATTCGAAATTAATATAAAAATGTCCAGTGTTTGATTTAAAACTCCTGCTAGTCTTAAAAATGATACGCCGCGATACGATACCTCTCTCTGTCTGGTAACATTGGGTGCAACTGGCAGCAGCGGATGAGTTGCGCGGATTCACAAGGTTGCAGATATTGTCTCCCTACCGCCCCGCTCTCACAAACACAGAACACTGTGTAAGCTATGATGCGTCATTGCAGTTTACGGTACCAGTGAACTTCAATTGTGTTTTGTGTTATCGGTAGCAGTACAATATTTTTGTTAGTAGCTTTTTTCGTAATGGGAAAAAAATAGGAGTTATTCATATGATGCGGACTTTAAATTGAAAATAATAGCATAGGCAGAATAACATGGAAACGGGGCAGCTGAGCCGCATTTCGCCCCTCCGCCAACAGAAAAAACCATTCGCGATTGGCGGGCTAGTAAAGAAGAATTGAAAAAAAATGAGGAAGACTAAATGTGCAAATGAGGACTGAATGCAAAGTGGCCAAAACGAGAAGCTGACGTATTGAAATGGATTCAAGCACACCGTCAACATGGCGCTGGAATTCATACAAAAGTATGAGTCAGCTAGTAAGTTGGCGCTACAGTGAAACTTTACATTTTTAGTGTGGAGTTGGTTGGTGCTGCAGGTTTATCATGGACTAAGCATACGAACCAAAGCCAAAATATCCCAGAAAATACCACACAAGTACGAAGAGATCTTTCCATCGCTTTCTTATTCAATATCGGAAGGAAACCAACGTGGACCTAAGCCAAATAGCGAATACGGACGAAACTCCTCTGATACTTGATGTGCCGAGTAACAGGACTGTTGCCAGAAGAGGTGCTAAAAGTGTAACTATAAAAAGAAGTGGACTGAAAAAATTCGTACACTGTTGTCCTTTCATGTTGTGCTAACGCTACTAAACTTAGTCCAACGGTCATTTTCAGCCGCAAAACAATGCCAAAACCCTCTGAAATACCGCCAGATGTCATTGTTCACCTACATTACAAGGTTTGGATGGACGAGGCTGGTATGAAATTATGCATTAACAGAGAGTGGGAGAGAAGGAAAGGTGCTTTATTGAAGACGATTTCTCTTCTTGTGCTAGATCAGTTTAGTAGTCATTTGAAAAATCCTGTGAAAGAGAAATTGAGACAGGGACATACAAAGCTTGCCGTTATTACAGGAGGACTTAACTTCACAACTGCGATCCTCTTGATGTTTCTATAACCCGGCCACGGTGGCCGAGCGGTTCTAGGTTCTTCAGCCCGGAACCACGCTGCTGCTACGGTCGCAGGTTTGGATCCTGCCCTGGGCATGGATGTGTGTGATGTCGTTAGGTTAGATAGGTTTAAGTAGTTCTAAGTCTAGGGGACTGATGACCACAGATGTTAAATGGCTCGGAGCACTATGGGACTTAACATCTGTGATCATCAGTCCCCTAGAACTTAGAACTACTTAAACCTAACTAACCTAAGGACATCACACACATGCATGCCCGAAGCAGGATTCGAACCTGCGACCGTAGCGTTCGCGCGGTTCCGGACTGAGCGCCTAGAAGATGTTAAATCCCAGCCATTTGAACCATTTTTTGATGTCACTATAAATAAATCATTTAAAGTGTATATGAGAAAGGAATGGAAGAAATGGATGATGGGTGAAACCCAACATGAATTCCAGCCGAAGGGAGCTCCAAAAGGACCTACAATGAAACACGTGTGTCAGCGAATAAAACAGTGATGGTCTAGAATCAGAGAAGACATCGTTAAATTTCCCAATAAGTGCGGCGTAAATAACGCTCTCGATCACAGGGAATACCATTTTATATATGGAGAGGAAAACGATGACGACGAAGAGAAATAAGAAGAAGAAGAAGAAAAAAGTTCAGTTCCAGGGATTTTAAAGCAGCTCGGTTTTATAAACTACGAACTTTTTTCAGTATCGCCTTGCAATCTAATAATAAAATGGTATTTAAAAAAAACTGCTTAAAAATGAAGATGCATCTTATAGTCAGTAGCGTGTTATAATCCGTAAAGCACTGTAAGTGTCCAGGCTCGTTTGTCTGTCTTGTTACATTACATACAACATCACGAGCAATTTGTGAAGTTGAAAGTTTATGAAGTGCATGTGATATCGTATGTGGTGTAACATGATAGTAAAAGTAGCCTGTGACTCGCTTGCTCCAAGGACCTAAGCACGACAGACATTTAATCACATAAAACGTCTGAAACGCCAAGTGGTAATAAAATGAAAAGCTATGACTGATAACAGAAAACGTGTTGTTTCAATCGACTTCAATAACAGTGGCAGTTAAGCCTAATCTGAAATGTTCGCATTTAAGTTGATGTAACAGCAGAGAAAATTGTTGCATGCAGTGTTCGTTCCACGCCGACCATAGACTGAGTATTTAGAGGACTTTTTTGACAATGTTGACTAGAATACAGCTTGGAATTCTCAAGATAGTATGGATAAAACACAGGCAGCGAAAGGATATTTACGAACCAGACCTCATTTACATTGTCCGGTCACATCAATGTGACCACTTCTTGCGGCTCAGATCGCTACCAGACGTGCTAGAAGAGAATCAGTGAGGTTCTGGAAAGTTTGGTCAATTGCACCACGTTTATCGGTTGAGGATGTATGGCGCGAACAGCTCGATTGAGATGCTCCTACAGATTCGGAGATTTTGTTGGTCAGGGCAGTACGGTAAACTCATCTTGTTGCTCTTTCAACCAAGCACGTACGCTATAAGCTTTGTGACACATTGCATTGTCCTACTGGTAGATGCCATCGTCCCGACGGAAAGCAGATGTCTGTAGTGGTGGACATGTTCCTCAGCGATAAGATGCGTTCTTCTGTTGGTCCATTGTGCCTACCATACTGACGAGATCACCCAGGAAATGCTTCGAAAACGTTCTCCAGATCACAAGACTCCCTCCTGCAGTTGAAGATTGTTGCACGGTCTTTGATTTCAGGCATTTCATGCCGTACACGCCAACGTCCATCTATGCGATGGAGCACAAAACGTGATTCAACTAAAAAGCTCACCTGTCGCCACTCAGTGGACGTTAATTTGCAATACTGGCGGACAAATTCCAGCCTTCGTCTCCGATGAACTGTAGTCAGCATGCGTGAGTGAAACAGGCTCCTGCTCTGGAGGTCCATGTGGAGCGATGTTCGCTGAACGGTCGTTGAGGAGACACTGTTGGTAGCCATTAGAGACGGGCAAAGTCGTTCATCCGTGGGAACTAGTTTGCTGGTGATCGCTCTTTTTTGGGAACCGCTCAGTTCTACTCGTTCACCGTTCATTGTGTTTGGTATATGGTTTTTTTTATGAAAAATTGAAAATTAGTAGCATAGGTGACTGAAGATGGAAGGCTCCAAGAGGGGGCAATTGCCTCCCCCCCTGGAGTACAGAGTTTTTATTCATAAAAGAATTCTCACACACTTGTAATTTTCGTGATTCTGCGAAACATCTCGTTTAGCCAACGCAGTGAAACAATCGCAGTGAAATAATATAAGGTGGTGAACAAAAAACCGGCACCGAGTACAGACTGCTCGCCAATTACGCACGATTTGTTGATCGCTACGAGCAGAATAGGCAAGCATGTAATAATTAGGCAGTAAAGAAATAACAAGCTAATGCAAACAACTTCAAAACAACAGATGATTGGTAAGCGACAATGAGCAGTCTAGTACTCGGAGCCGATTTCTCGTGCGCCATCCTGTACCACTGAAATAATATTGTGGGAGTTAACACATTCTCTTTACAAAATGTGACACTGTTCACTCCATTACGGAGCGTGGGCTTCATTCGGTTTTAAGTCGGTCTGCCTTCCATAACAATGAACATGCCGTTTTACCTTGGATCACAGAAAGACGGAAAATGGCCACTAGTGCGTGCCGTGCCGACATCTTTTGCATGTGTAATAACAAAGAATCTTACCTTTTTACAAGTATTTGTTCTGCCGTTTATCGAAATAGTGAAGTAAGCTGATGCGCCATTTTGTTACCTGAAAAGATGTATGTATTACATACCATGTAATTTTTATGTAATTATAAAATACATTTTAACTATCGGTCGTGGACGCTGAATAGAATACGAAGTGAACCAGAAGTTCAGAGTTCGAAAAAGGTGTGAAAGAGATCTACACTCCTGGAAATGGAAAAAAGAACACATTGACACCGGTGTGTCAGACCCACCATACTTGCTCCGGACACTGTGAGAGGGCTGTACAAGCAATGATCACACGCACGGCACAGCGGACACACCAGGAACCGCGGTGTTGGCCGTCGAATGGCGCTAGCTGCGCAGCATTTGTGCACCGCCGCCGTCAGTGTCAGCCAGTTTGCCGTGGCATACGGAACTCCATCGCAGTCTTTAACACTGGTAGCATGCCGCGACAGCGTGGACGTGAACCGTAT
This sequence comes from Schistocerca serialis cubense, assembly GCF_023864345.2. Taxonomy (NCBI): domain Eukaryota; kingdom Metazoa; phylum Arthropoda; class Insecta; order Orthoptera; family Acrididae; genus Schistocerca; species Schistocerca serialis. The sequence goes on along the minus strand of NC_064639.1, from coordinate 110,270,242 downwards.
GTGCAGTTGACGGACTTTGAGCGAGGGCGTATAGTGGGCGTGCGGGAGGCCGGGTGGACGTACCGCCGAATTGCTCAACACGTGGGGCGTGAGGTCTCCACAGTACATCGATGTTGTCGCCAGTGGTCGGCGGAAGGTGCACGTGCCCGTCGACCTGGGACCGGACCGCAGCGACGCACGGATGCACGCCAAGGCCGTAGGATCCTACGCAGTGCCGTAGGGGACCGCACCGCCACTTCCCAGCAAATTAGGGACACTGTTGCTCCTGGGGTATCGGCGAGGACCATTCGCAACCGTCTCCATGAAGCTGGGCTACGGTCCCGCACACCGTTAGGCCGTCTTCCGCTCACGCCCCAACATCGTGCAGCCCGCCTCCAGTGGTGTCGCGACAGGCGTGAATGGAGGGACGAATGGAGACGTGTCGTCTTCAGCGATGAGAGTCGCTTCTGCCTTGGTGCCAATGATGGTCGTATGCGTGTTTGGCGCCGTGCAGGTGAGCGCCACAATCAGGACTGCATACGACCGAGGCACACAGGGCCAACACCCGGCATCATGGTGTGGGGAGCGATCTCCTACACTGGCCGTACACAACTGGTGATCGTCGAGGGGACACTGAATAGTGCACGGTGCATCCAAACCGTCATCGAACCCATCGTTCTACCATTCCTAGACCGGCAAGGGAACTTGCTGTTCCAACAGGACAATGCACGTCCGCATGTATCCCGTGCCACCCAACGTGCTCTAGAAGGTGTAGGTCAACTACCCTGGCCAGCAAGATCTCCGGATCTGTCCCCCATTGAGCATGTTTGGGACTGGATGAAGCGTCGTCTCACGCGGTCTGCACGTCCAGCACGAACCCTGGTCCAACTGAGGCGCCAGGTGGAAATGGCATGGCAAGCCGTTCCACAGGACTACATCCAGCATCTCTACGATCGTCTCCATGGGAGAATAGCAGCCTGCATTGCTGCGAAAGGTGGATATACACTGTACTAGTGCCGACATTGTGCATGCTCTGTTGACTGTGTCTATGTGCCTGTGGTTCTGTCAGTGTGATCATGTGATGTATCTGACCCCAGGAATGTGTCAATAAAGTTTCCCCTTCCTGGGACAATGAATTCACGGTGTTCTTATTTCAATTTCCAGGAGTGTATAATGGACGTGCGAAGCGAACGAAACGAACAACAACAACTTGATACTGAACTAACTTGGAGCAGTCTGCAGTGGAACTGCGACGAGTGGCCACGCGAAGAACGAGTCCGGCCGAGCGAGACCGACACCGAGACCGAGACCGAGACAGAGGGGAACGGGACCGAGGCTGGGGAACGAGATCGGCCGACGTGCCGTTGCGGGAACGAGATCGACCGTTTCCCGTTCCCGGGAACTATAAGTAGAAAGCCGCGACCGAAGAGAACTATGAAAGATCGTTCCTTAGAATTCGTTCCTCACTCGTTCCGTTCATCTTGGTGGACCGTTCTTTTGGACCCGTTAGTTCGCGAACGACCCATCTCTAGTAGCCATTGGATCATCTGGACGGTCAGTTGCACAACAATTGCAAGTCTGTTCGTCCGTACACATCGTCCATTGCATTAGACCATTGCTTTTCACAATATATATAAATGACCTAGTATATAGTGTCGGAAGTTCCATGCGGCTTTTCGCGGATGATGCTCTAGTATACATAGAACTTGCAGCATTAGAAAATTTCAGCGAAATGCAGGAAGATCTGCAGCGGATAGGCACTTGGTGCAGGGAGTGGCAACTGACCCTTAACATAGACAAATGTAATGTATTGCGAATACATAGAAAGAAGGATCCTTTACTGTATGATTATATGATAGCGGATCCCGCAGGGGGCTCCCGTCTTGGGAGTATGTGGGTGGCAACCACACGGGCCCTTAGCTAAGCCTGGCATTACTTCCACTTACTTGTGTCAGGCTTCTCCTGTTTCCTTTCCTATCCGGCCCCCCTCGGCCAACTCTTGGTTTCTTCGACCCCAACGGTATTAGGTTTCTGAGGCCCAAGGGTGTCTTTCACTTTCCTCTCTAGTATCTATTATCTACCCTCCGACCCAACGGCGAAGCGAGCGGAAGAAGAATCTTATATCCCAGGTTCTCAAAGATCGTGGAGGCGGAAGAGGTCATGCCAGACGAACTGGCTGTAAAGGCGCCGCTCAGCCATCATTGAGCTCGCGGCAGTTCGTTGCAGTTCTGGTACCTGAAGTCACATGTCACATACATATGTGCCGTGATGAATTGTTCCAGAATTATAGTGTGTGGGTCACTTCCTCGCAAGCTGTAATCCACCTTAAACAAATTCACGCAAATGTCAATTTCTCCTGTCATTTTCTCTAAAGACCAATGGCGATGGCATAAGGACGATGGTAGCAGGCTCCGAGTGAGGCTGGAAGCTACTAGTCTGGACCTGCACACTGGCGGCAGGTGTGTGATGGTCGCCTTCCTGAGAACCCGTGTGACTACTTGGGAATCCGGTCCTGCATCTGCGACTGGGCAGGCCTATTTAGGATGACCGCTGCCCACTCTGAATGGGGAAGGCCCTAGAAAATGTGGGCTAAACATCGGAAGTCACACTTGAACCGGGCTGGGAATCCGCACCCAGTAGGTCACTCCTTATACTGCGGACGTAAACAAAAGAAGAATGAAACGATTATGACAATAGGGACATGGAATGTCAGGACCCTCCTGGACGTGAACAATTACAGACCAGAGAGAAGAACCGCTCTTATCACCCAAGAACTAGCCCGTCTAGATATAGACATAGCTGCCTTGAGTGAGACAAGACTCTCAGGTGAGGGACACATTAGTGAGGTACGTTCAGGGTACACCATCTTCTGGAAGGGAAAGGATGCAGGAGAACCACGCATCCATGGTGCAGGATTTGCTGTAAAAACGAAAATAGTGAAAGATCTTCGACTTACACCTGTCTCAATTAATGAAAGACTGATGACTCTTAGAGTACCCATTGGTTCAGACAGATTCATCACCTTCGTCTCTGCATATGCTCCTACTTTAGACAGTGATGAAGACACAAAGAATCAGTTCTACCACCAACTGAACAGTACTCTCTCTAAAATACCCATTCAAGATAAATTAATTTTACTTGGTGATTTCAATGCCAGAGTGGGAAGGGACAACCGTTTTTGGAGAGATGTCATGGGTAAACAAGGGGTGGGAAACTGCAATGCAAATGGGTTGCTACTTCTTGGTCTATGTGCTGAGCACGAGCTTTTCATCTCCAATACCCAATTCCGTTTGCGTAACCGCTATAAGACCACATGGATGCACCCACGCTCCAAACATTGGCATCTTATAGACTACGTTATCACGCGACAGCGTGACAAGAAAGACATTCTCATCACAAAAGCAGCACTAAACATCGATGAGTGCTGGACGGACCATAGACTTTTAGTCAGCCGTTTGAGAGTACCAAAGTATCGCAAGCCACGATCCCACTTTTCAAACCCACCACGCAGAAAATTCAACATAAGCAACCTGAACAACAAAAATGTTCGCTCACACTTCCAAGACATACTGTCCGAACAACTTAACAAAGCTCCAGCAACCACAGATGACGTCGAACAAGAATGGACCACATTAAAGAACATCATCAAAGAAACTGCTGAGAATGTTGTTGGTTGTAGTGCACGGAAAAGAAGTGACTGGTTTGATGACAACCACGGAGAAATCCAAGCCATCATCAATGCAAAGCGGGATGCTTACCTATCCCTTGCTCAAGATCCATCCTGCGCAGAAAAGAAAGCACACTTTCAAGAACTCAAGCAGAAATGTCAAAGTGAAATACGAGTAATCAAGAACAAATGGTGGCAACAGAAAGCCACAGAACTTCAAAATCTTTCTGATGCAAGGAACCTGCGTGGCTTTTACGCTGGTATTAAAGAGCTGTATGGACCTATCCGCTCCTCATCAGGAGCACTGAAAGCTGCTGACAACTCCACCATTCTTACTGAAAGTCAGGACATCTTAAAACGTTGGAAAGAGCACTTCAGTTCACTGTTAAACAGCCCTTCTACTGCCGCTGGAGATTTTCTCAAAAATGTCCCACAGCACCCTCCAAAACCCTGGCTGGCTGATCTTCCAACTTTTCAAGAATTTTGCAAGGCACTCAAGAGTGTGAAACCTGGGAAGGCTCCTGGACCTGACAGCATCCCGATGGAGCTTATTGAGGGTGGCGGCTTGCCTCTAAAAACTAGACTCTTCTCACTTATTATATTAATGTGGGAAACCCGCAAGGTACCAGCTGACTTGAAGAACTCCACAATTGTCACCATCTTCAAAAAGGGCGACAGAAGCGTCTGTGGTAACTACCGGGGAATATCTCTACTCTCTGTCACTGGAAAAATTTTTGCAAGAATCCTTTTAAATCGCCTCCAGACACTTTCAGAGACTATACTACCTGAGTCTCAATACGGGTTTCGACCTTCAAGAGGGACAATTGACATGATCTTCTGTGCACGACAACTACAGGAGAAGTGCAGAGAACAGCAAAAGCCTTTACTACTTGTTTTCTACGATCTAGAAAAGGCCTTTGATACAGTTCCCAGAGAAGCCATGTGGATGGTCTTAAAACGCTTCGGCTGCCCTGAACATTTTGTTGACCTGATTGAAGCTCTCCACGTTGATATGACTGGACAGGCCCTCTGCCAGAATGAAATGACTGGTGAATTCCTAATAACAAGTGGGCTTAAACAAGGATGCGTTCTTGCACCTACATTATTTGCATTGTATCTGGCAGCTATGCTTTACGAGACAACCGTAAACAATGCAGGAATAGAACTAAAGTACAGGTTTGATGGAGGATTATTCAACCAGTCCAGACTCCATTCAAAAAGGTTCACCAGTACCACTCGTGTGACAGAGCTGCAGTATGCTGATGACAATGCCTCTCCAGCTCATTCGCCTGCAGAGTTGCAGCTGTCAGTTGATTCCTTCAGCAGGGCGTACGAACGATTTGGTCTCTCCATCAATATTTCAAAGACAAAGGTGATGGCGCAGCCAACTCCTGGCTCCTCCGTTCCTGACTTCAGCATATCCATCTATGATACACTCCTGGAACAAGTGGACCATTTCCTCTACCTGGGAAGCATACTGTCATCCAACTGCTCATCTGGAAAAGATGTGGAGAATAGAGTACATGCTGCACATGTAGCATTTGGTCGTCTTACAAAGCGTGTCTTCCTGAATAAAGACCTAACACTGTACACCAAACTCATGGTGTACAAAGCTGTAGCCATTTCCACTCTGCTATATGGTTGCGAAACCTGGACGTTATATCGCTGCGATCTGAAGAAACTAGAACGCTTCAACCAACAGAAGCTAAGATATATCATGAACCTGAAATGGGATGACTTCATATCCAACACGGCTGTTCTAGAGAAAGCAAAAATGCATAGCATGGAAGCTCTTATCATTGGGCATCAACTCAGATGGGTCGGACATGTCCAGCGGATGAAAAATGACAGACTTCCACGCCAAATGCTGTACAGCGAAGTGAGCACAAGTAAAAGGCCACGAGGTGCCCCTCTCAAACGTTATAAGGATCAGTACAAGAAAAATCTGAAAAACTTGAACATCGATCCGAGTAACTGGTCCACAATAGCAGAAGACCGAAGTCGCTGGCGCTCAGTTACCTCAAATGCTCTTCAAAACTTTGAGCTGGAACGTCGAAGAATGGAGAATGACAAACGCCAGAGACGTAAACTCCTCCAGGCTCAGCCACGTCCTCCACCTTCCATCAGCTGTAATGTCTGTGGCCGCCTGTTCCACGCTAGGATTGGATTGCTAAGCCATCAACGACACTTCCACACCTGAACCGTGACAAAGGAAATCTCAGGAGAGAAATGAAAACTCGGATACGAGTATCAGCCGACGACGACGACGACGATATGATAGCGGAACAAACACTGGTAGCAGCTACTTCTGTAAAATATCTGGGAGTATGCGTACGGAACGATTAGAAGTGGAGTGATCATATAAAATTAATTGTTGGTAAGGCGGGTGCCAGGTTGAGATTCATTGGGAAAGTCCTTAGAAAATGTAGTCCATCAACAAAGGAGGTGACTTACAAAACACTCGTCCGACCTATACTTGAGTATTGCTCATCAGTGTGGGATCCGTACAGGTCGGGTTGACAGAGGAGATAGAGAAGATCCAAAGAAGAGCGGAGCGTTTCGTTACAGGGTTATTTGGTAAGCGTGATAGCGTTACGGAGATGTTTAGCAAACTCAAGGGGCAGACTATGCAAGAGAGGCGCTCTGCATCGCGGTGTAGCTTGCTGTCCAGGTTTCGAGAGGGTGCGTTTCTGGATGAGGTATCGAATATATTGCTTCCCCCTACTTATACCTCCCGAGGAGATCACGTATGTAAAATTAGAGAGATTCGAGCGCGCACGGAGGCTTTCCGGCAGTCGTTCTTCCCGCGAACCATACGCGACTGGAACAGGAAAGGGAGGTAATGACAGTGGCACGTAAAGTGCCTTCTGCCACACACCGTTGGGTGGCTTGCGCAGTATAAATGTAGATGTAGATGTAGATCGTCACATCCGTTGTTCACCCTGTCATCTAGGGCCCGAGGTAGACCATAGTTACCTTGACGCCGCTTCTGGATAGCGCGATTTTGACATGCACAATGAACATTAACCACGGAGACACTGTTAATAGGCCCTTGGTTCACACGGGCGATCAGTTGCTCAACAGTTGCACGTCTATTCGCCCGTACACATCATCGCAGTCATCATTCATATCTGACATCTATGACCCGTGGTGCACCACAGTTGCCTCGGTGCAAGTTTTGGATAACGCCATTTCGCCATGCACGGTACACGAACTTAGCCCTTTAAGAAATGCTCCATCCTTAGCTCGAAAGCCAATGGTCATGCCCTTTTGGACATCAGATAAATCGCTCCGTTTCCACATCACGACAACGACAGCACGATTTTCCGCATCCCTCCGACACGCTGTATGTGCCCTCCACTGCTAATGTTGACACCTGCCGTCTGTGACTGGTTATTGCATGTCGGCGTCGTCTATAAGACCGTGTATAAGGCTCGTGGGGCAGGAAAGGGGAGCGGTAGGGTAAATTTTCTCCAGTTGTAATTCACACGGTTGCAGTCTATCGCCGGCCGGGGTGGCCGAGCGGTTCTAGGCGCTACAGTCTGGAACCGCGCGACCGCTACGGTCGCAGGTTCGAATCCTACCTCGGGCATGGATGTGTGTGGTGTCCTTAGGTTACTTAGGTTTAAGTAGTTCTAAGTTCTAGGAGACTGATGACCTCAGAAGTTAAGTCCATAGTCCTCAGAGCCATTTTTTGTAGTCTATCGCCAATGTTATTCAACCTGTACATCGAGCGAACAGTAACGCAAGCCAAGGAAAAATTTAGAAAAAGTACTGAAGTTCAGAAAGAAAAATTAAAGCTTTGAGTTTTTCTGATGAGACCGTTAATCTAACAGAAACGGTGAACCACTTGGAAGATCAGTTGAAAGGGGCGAATGGTATCTTGAAAAGGTGTTATAAGTCGAATAAAAACAACTTAGCTCCGACATATTGCGCTCACAATTAAACAGGACACTGTTCTCATCAGGACTAACACTTACGACGTATTGAAGTGCACAGGTGCCGTGCATGGTCAAATACAACAGCGCAACCTGCAGGTTGTGTATCTTCAAGGATTGCTTTACTAAGAGACTAGTGTCCTGTACCTTTAAAAACTGTAAGTTTTCGTGCGGAGATGCAAAATTTACGGCGACTCGTGTTTAGACGAAAAAACAAGGGGCAAAGATGAGTTGTAACTACACAGTATTCATGGGAACTCATTACTCAGTTTGATAGACTCGCTACTCATAATGTCGATGTGTTTTCCATCACAGGGAATTTTGAAAAGTAAAATATAGAGGTTAATCTCACAATCCTTACGAGTTCTCCACTGGACATAAAGTTGTCTGCCCGTTTCCGGTGCAGCGAAATGAAGATTTGGAGAAAATATAATGGTTGAGTCTCGTTTCGTTACGCTGCTGCCCATGTAGCAAGAAGTTACTCGTTAATTTGGGGAGCCCTTGTGTGCAGCTGCAGAGTAAAACAAGGTTAGCGGACACGCGAATTTGCAAACTCACTTCTCCGAATGTCGCAACCAGCCAGCCGGTTCTTCCGAGGCAATTACGCGAGCCACTCCACGACACTCGCGCAGACTGCTGCGAATGAAACGTGCACGTGTAGACGAACACGTGGGTGCGTGCGGTCTTCTGAAGTGGAGCCTTTGAGGGATTGACATCTGAGGACGGAGAATTCCAGGCTGGTATCTGTGGCCTATGAGGGCTTCTGAATTTTTAATTTTGTTCTGAATATCGATTGAGGTATTACATGTCATGCACATTACTCAGTGATCTTGTTGCTTCGCTGACTCAAGTTGCAACCCTCGGCCGCTAGTGCAGTGGTTCCCAACCTTTCCGAGACCATTACTCCAGAGTTCAGTCATACATAAGCCAGTACCCCCTCCTCTTCCACACCTCCCTCGCCACCCCCTCCCCCTTAACCACCGCCTACATCAGAATAAGGCGTAAATAAACTTTAGACTGAAAAACCAATTTCTTTGAACATTTCCGTTTCTAAAATGACGAAAGATAAACGATACTTTCCTTTTGTACTTTTTTTTTTTTTTTACCATGAATTGTCGATCAGTGAGACAATTGCAACTGATTATTTCTAACAACTGTTTTCTATACGACGATGAAGCAATTCTCACTGCATCCTGAATGCTACCAACAACTCCTTTTCGGAAAAGAATGCTAACTATCCATATTGGGGGTACACACGTTACAAAACACGATTCATCTGCACCACTCCTCTCGTTACTGATACTTGCTTCGCCCACACCCCGCATACTCATTTAAAATCGACCAAATTAAAATTTATGCTCTACACTTTTTGTTTGTAAATCACTTGATTGCAGGACTCCTTAGCTACTTGCGAGGGCCAGTCTCCCTCTCTGCCACGGATGTCTGTCGAAGACGTGGCCACAGCACTGCAGCAGGGTCGAGCGGCAGTGCGCAAACATGTAGTCATGGGGAATTGCCCGAACTTGGACACGCCAGCAAACACGATGCATAAAATCCTACGAAACATCCTGTATTGCTATCCATACAAAATGACCCATGTTCAGAAACCGCTTCCTGTTGACCAGCTTATAAGACAAACATACTCTCTGGAATTTCTTGCTCACATAGAAGTGAACAACGAATGGTCATGGAATACTGTGTGGACAGACGAAGCCCATTTCCATCTCCAAGGACACGTCAGTACGCAGAATTGCAGAATGTACAGGGTGTGTCAAAAAAATGTATACAGACTTGTTCAAAGTCATAGACAATTTATTTTCCGCTCTACAAGGTTAAATATCTGTGAGAAAGTAATGTTTTGTTTCTTCAACAGGTGGCAGCAGTGGCAAGGAAGTAACTGCAACATGGCGGACGTGCGTTTGAACTTTGAAGGGCGGAAGCAGATAATTAAGTGGTACTGGAAGTTTGAGAATGTAGCTGCGGTTAGAAGACAGTGGAGAAGTGAGTATGGTACAGAACCACCTTCAAAGTTAACAATTATACGTCTACGAGACAAATTCGAAATTCGTGGAACAGTGTGTGATGTGCATAAAGGTCGATCGGGGCGACCTCGTACAGCTACAAGTGATGATTCCACAACTGCGGTCTTGGAACTGTTTCAGCGTTCGCCTCAAAAATCTTCAAGGCAAGCGGCACGTGAGAGTAATGTAAGTGCTAGTAGTGTGCTACGCATCCTGAAGAAAGGCTAGTTTCGTGTGTACATTCCAAGGCTGGTGCAACAGCAAAGTGACGACGATCCAGATCGAAGGTTAGAATTTTGTGAATGGGTTCAGGAGATGGTGAACTGGGATTTATGGGTAGCATAATTTTGTCGGATGAAGCCCAATTCAAACTCAATGAAACTGTCATTAGGCACAATTGTGTGTACTGGGCTGAAGATAATCCTCACAATACAGTTGAAAAGGCTGTGAATTTGCCTGGGGTAGATGTGTGGTGTGGTTTGTCTGCAAGGGGACTCATTGGGCCTTTCCACTTTGAAGGTACTGTTACTGGAGAAACGTACCTAACAATGCTTGTGAATCCATATTCCCTGCCATTCGCGCATTATACGGTAATGATGAGTTTTATTTCCAACAAGATGGCGCCCCGCCGCACTATCATAGGGACGTACGAGCATACCTGGATCACAATGAGCCAGGCCAGTGGATAGGACGCAGGGGACCAATCGAGTTTCCTGCACGCTCTCCAGACCTCACGCCGCTGGATTTCTTCTTATGGGGTACAGTAAAAGATGAGATGTACAAACGTAAACCAGGTAACCTGGACACACTTTGGAATGAGGTTGAGTTGGTGTGCGCAGAAATCTCATTGGACACCTTGGTACGATGTACGGAATCAGTGGTGACTCGTACTCAGAAATGTGTTGATGCTGGAGGCCACCAGTTTGAACATTAATCACATTTGCAAAATACATTTATTTTCCCAATTGGACTTTAAGCTTTCCATTTCCAGAAATTTAACATTGTAGAATGGGAAATAAATTTTCTATGGCGCTTCAAAGTGTGTTTACATTTTTTTTTGACGCAACGGAAGATCCACACGCACATGAAGCGGTACCATTTCATTCTGGAAAGGTGATTGTGTGGTGCGGGTAAACAGCAACGTTTATCGTAGGGCCGTATTTATCGAGGAAATGAGTCCTGCGGGTCTTCTAACCTGTATCGCCACTGGTAAATGCTCTATGACAGTATTTTGCGCACCCACGTCCTTACAACACTTCAGCAGTGTGAATGTGTAAGTAGGATCACTTTTATGCAAGATGGCGTTCCTCTGCATATTGCACAGCCAGTGAAGCGGTTGCTGTAGAGGCATTTCGGAAATGCTGGAATTATCAGCCGTTATTTCCCTACAGCCTGGCCTTCCAGATCACCTGATATTAATCCGTGTTACCCCTGGCTGTAGGGTTATCTGAAAGATGCTGTGTTCAGTGCTCCAATTATTACGCACGTAAGTGAACTGAAGGTGCGCATTACGCAGCGCATACTGAACATGATTCTCGAGACTCTCCTATATGTTTTGAAACATGCTGTTTCTCGATTTTGACTTGTGGCAGAAAACGACGGACAGCATATTAATCACGTCTTGCTCCCGTCTCACGGCAATGAGAACCTGTGACATACTGCATCTTGTGCGTTTTTTTTTTTTTTTTTTACCCCAGGACAACTAAAAACCGATGTCATGTTGTTTTTAAGCGATTTTTGGTCTTAGGATTGTTAAAAACCGAGGTCATTTTTCTTTCTATGCGGCTTTTGGCCTCAGGACAATTGAAAACCGATTTTTCCCATCCTTTGTGGTACGACTTGCCTAACATTGCTATAAATGTTGACTTTTGAACTTATATATAGAGTCATGGACGTTGAACAGTACGGGCGGTGTAATGTACGACTCAAACTATAGTTGTCGTATTGCGTTTCATGTGTCATTTGTAGCCGACCGCATTTACGATAAGCCACTTGCTGTGCCATATATTGGTAAAATTTTCGGTATTTTTTTCCATCACGTTCCTCTTGCGTCCATGATATGCTGTTCAGATTTGACATTCTAATTGGTTGTTCTTTTCCTTCAGCGTTTTCGAACTTGATCTTTAATTATGGACACCTGGTATTATGTTACGAAGCGACAGCGACTGTTTTTCCGAGCATATAGATTTTGCTAGACAGTATAAGAAGCCGATACAGTGGCCGGGTGCATAGCCTGTTACCGGTGTAGACAACGGCTGGATTGTGAGGCGTCGGTCACAGACAAAACACACTGGCAGCATCGCAAAGTATTCTCCCTGTGTCACTCTGCACACAACGCATCACGCTGACACCTTCCTACGTGTACCCCACCATAACAGCCAGCCAGTTCGCGGCAGCAGTAAGATGGCTAATGCAGAACAAGGTTTTCTTTTCTTTTTTCTTCTAAGTGCTGAATGAGAAACATTTGGTTCTTATACAGTGTGTTTCTGTAAGAGCGAGCAAAAATTTAACGGGGCATGGAGGATGCTCCACTGAACAATTTGAGGTAGGGAACCTGGTGGAGCCAACTAAAGGAGATATAGGAATAAAATCACATTACTGTGTCCTTTTTTATTTGCATTAGCTAACTGCAAATACCATCACTGACAGAATGAACGTGCCATTTGTACTGTATCTTACAATATGTACTGAAACTGACGGCCATCAACCTCAACGCAAGCACGTCATGGCGAACAAGAGTCCTGACAAATATCACTGATGTGTTTCGAATCACGTAACATGCAACTACCATTCTGGCAACTAATTCCATCTCTGTATCCACTGGTGTCTCATGCACTAATGACTTTAGATATCTCCATAGGAAATAATCAAGGAGATTGAGTTCAGGTGACCTCGCAGGCCATGGAATAGGGCCTCCCCTACAATCCATCAACCAGTAAATAACTGTTCCGGTACTGCTACATCGTATTGTACTGTACGCCTCTGAATAGAACTGACTAGTGAATGAGTCTGTCGTTGATTCATGGCACGTTCTGTCATGGGCAATGTAAATACGATACAACAGAGCCACCTTATGGACAAGTAAGGTAAACAAAACTTGCATCTTCACTTCCTGATAACCAGGCTCGTCCTCCTTGTTTCCTTGCAGGAAGTAAAGAATGTGCGTGTAAATAAACAGCACAGAACATGTAAACTTGTTGGCACGTTAGTTGTAAATAAGCTGGAAAACAGTAATGCTAGACAAAGCGGTAACAAGTTTATTTCCATCTCACCCTAAGCTGGCTTATCCGACCCCAGGACCACTATCTCAAATTTTACGGTGGAGCATTCTCTATGACCTGTTAGAGGTAGGGGTGTAAATGTGGAAACCAAGTTTGTTTTTGCTGTATAAAAGAAATGTTTACTTCTCTTTCAGCTTCAAAAATTAGCCAAAGCTAATTCATAATGTTTTAGCAATGAATGTAATATTACGAAACACAAAAACTAAATATGTTAAAAATTAACAACTCATTAATTTTTCAAGAAGTGCAGGTAATGTGGAAACGCCTTAAAATTGTGTGAAACTGAGTACCTCAAACGAAAACTATAAAAAATGTTGGAAACTATTTTATTTTATATTAAATTTAAACTACACAAAAATATTTTTAAACGCAACTGTAATATAAAAATGCTTCATAAGCGAAGTTCACTTGCAAAAATCGCATATGTGAATATCTCCTTCATTTCAAGCACACAAAGTGTGACTCCACTCCTCATACACTACACAGTTAATCCACAATTCTCCCCGAACGTCTTTGGAAAATGCGCCTCCACAAAAAATACAAATGGCATCTTCTTCAGTAGGTTTTTTTTCCCCCAACTGGGGGATCAAAATCTGACTCGCCTGAAGAGACAGTTGGTGCATTGGGCTCTTCATCTGAATCCTCAGATAACTTAAGCCGTTTATTGCACTGTTTTCTAGGAGGAGCTTCACGTTTTTTCTTGCTTTTGGCAGGTGCCTTAGGAAGCTTCTGTTTAACATTCAGTAAGGAGTCTTCAAGGCATGTTTTATAAGACAAAGATGTCAAAACAGCTGATGAACCTGGCTTACGACCTCTGTTGCAAACCTACCTCTTTAGAGGAGGGATTGGCATGATATCTTGTGGAGATATACACGCGTTTGATGAGGTATTTGACAACTATGTTGACCATCTCCTTTCTCTTAGGCCATCTTCAATTGGGCTGTCAGTTGCATCAGGTCTGAATGCGTTCTGGGTGTCTTCTTCTCTGAGGTCATTACTTCCACCTGGAGATGCTGCATTCTCATAAGTTCCTCTCAGACTTCTGGTCTCATCTAAAGCTGACGTGGCAGCTATAAAGTCGATTTCTGCAAAAACAGTCCTGTCACATGGTGGTGCTCCATTCAGTAGAGTATCAGTCCAATTCTTCCTGGGGAAGATCATCATTGGTGGTATGAAAGTACCGCCAGCACTCATACAGCATATGACAGTCAACAGGGATCCTCACTCTGCTGATGTGAGGGCACCTACTTGACTTCAATCCAATTATATGTGGTATTCTGCTCTGGTCGACAGAGAGCCCAGTCTCGTCCACATTGTACACACGATTAGCACTATAGGAGTGTTTACTGTACTCAGCTTGCAAAATGTCAAAAAACTTGTCTGCAGCATCTTTGTTGAACCCGTTTGCTCTCGAGAATGAGGTTCCCATAGGTTTGTGAATTGTGAATTTATTTCTGAGTCGTCTAAGAAAACCAAGCTCTACCTGCAGCATTTGAAGTATGATTAATATTATTTCTTTCCGCTAGCTGATATGCCATTCTCTTGACATCTAATCTGGTAAGGCCATAGAAGCGATTATCCATTTCAATGAGATACTGTACCAACTGTTTCTCAATAGCATAAGGTACTACAGGCTTACGTCCAAGTCTCAAAGAAACCCATTCTTCAGGTGACATATCACTATGCAGCAACCTGAGGTACACTGAAAGCTTTTACTGTTCTTCTCAACGACATTTGCTTTTCCCTTAAGGCTATTATACACTTAATCATGTTTTCAGCATCCCACTTCTTCACAATATCTCTTGGTTTCCGATAAGTTAGTTTTTGTGGCATCTAGAAACAGAACGTATTATACGTAATGTCTTTGATGTTGGTATTGTGGAAACGTTTTCATAATGCCATTGTATGTATGCTTCCACATTACCTACGCAATGGCCATTTTAAATTTCGGTAGGTTACATTAAGCAACTATCCATTTAAGGTTGACAAAGGACTGCCAAAACCTTTTATGCATCTGCATTTATAAGCTATCAGACATAAAGAAAGATAACTACAAAGTATGTAGATAAATATAATACCACAACTTACCTCGAAAAAGGTTTAGAATATACGAGAACGTAAATTACATCACTGTCACGAGGTGTGTTGCTCAACTGACTCTACCGAGACATATAGGAACTATTGCAACAATTTCTGGTTGCCCCACTAGAGTGCAGCACTCTGCAGGCCAGATACTAGACTTTTCCACAGTACCCGCATGCTTCCACGTTTACATCCCTACCTCTACATTTTTATGCGCTCTTACGGAAATACCCTGTATACTGCGGGAAAAGGTTGTTATCCAACTCTGATAGGCCATTGAGGATGAGGAGGAGGGGTGTCAGACGCCCTTTATTGGTGTTTTCATTATTTTTTTTCATTCATGTAAATAGACGTTCTTGATTAGTGTTTCCTTTATTGCTTGCTACTGGTGGAAACAGGTGAATGGCAAACTGGCAGCAGTTGTGGTACCGGTTGAGGCGTACACCTGTGGCCGCTGTTTTTGTCCCACGCGCCTGTGTACATGAGTTGAGAACAAGCAAGCACGAATCAAGAACGTCTATTTCCACCAAGGAAAATAAATAGTGAAAACACTGTCCTCCGCATCCTCAACAGCCTGACAGAGTTTGATAACAGCCTCTTCCAGCAGTATATAAGAACCGAACTTTTCGCATTCAATAGTTTGCATAAAAAAATCAGCTGAGGAGGGCCACCTGCAATAGTGCCAGAAACATCGGATGTTATACACACTGACACTGTAGTCACAGACCCGGAAGAATTTCACTGACTGTGACAATGGCCGCGGAAGCCTACGTTTATAAGTGAGTAGGCAGTTACAGTGCAGATGGTACTGCCGGCCGAAGTGGCCGTGCGGTTAAAGGCGCTGCAGTCTGGAACCGCAAGACCGCTACGGTCGCAGGTTCGAATCCTGCCTCGGGCATGGATGTTTGTGATGTCCTTAGGTTAGTTAGGTTTAACTAGTTCTAAGTTCTAGGGGACTAATGACCTCAGCAGTTGAGTCCCATAGTGCTCAGAGCCATTTTGCACATGGTATTTCGTCTCTGACTCAGCGGTGAACAACCAACTAGGAAAACACACAGACCCATTGCGAACTACATGTAGACATCTAAGTGCTCTTTTTATATTAATGGATTCAGTATTGTATTACGAGGGTTGAATGAAAAGTAATGCCTCCATTTGCGTTAAATGGATTTGGATGGGAATATTTTAATAAATCAAACGCAGAAATAATCCTTAGAATGTGATGTCTAATTACCAATATTCACTTTTCCACATAATTACCAGCCAAATGGATGCATTTCTGCCAACGATGAACAAGTTTTCTGAAGCCGTCACCGAAGAAGTCGACACACTGATTCCGCAACCACAATCTCACAGTTGTCTCAACGTCTTCATCAGAAGCATAATGATGTCCCCGCAGATCGTCTTTCGTTATCGGGAACAGTTGGAAGTCAGACAGTGTTAAGTGCGGACTGTATGGAGGATGCCGTACAGTGGTGAGATTCAGTCTCTGAAGTTCTGCTGTGGTGGCACGTGGAGTGTGTGATTTGGCATTGTCATGCTGCAGAAAAACATTTCCCTTTTCCTTTCGGTTCCTTGTTAGCAGTCGTTTCAGAGTTGGCAGCGTCGTGATCTAACGCTCTGAATTTACTGTTGTTCCACGATCGAGGAAATCAACATGGATAACACCATCTGCGTCCCAGAACACTGTGGCCATGGTTTTTCCGGCTGAGGGCTGCTTCTTGAATTTCTTTTCCTGGGGCGAGTCTTTGTGTCGATATTCCACAGACTGAAATTTCGTCTCCGGGTAGTCATGGTGTACCCCCATTTCGTCTCCTGTCACAATTGAATGGAGAAAGGCGTCACCTTCATTCTCGTAACGCGAGAGGAGTCCCTGGCAAATTACTCGCCCAACGACGCACAGTACTCACAATAACACAGTCACCATAAACGGCTTTCATTCTCTGATGAATCTTCTTTGGGGTGACACCTTCTGCTGTCAAGAATTCAATGACCGCACGTTGCTTAA
Source organism: Schistocerca serialis cubense (assembly GCF_023864345.2). Classification (NCBI taxonomy): domain Eukaryota; kingdom Metazoa; phylum Arthropoda; class Insecta; order Orthoptera; family Acrididae; genus Schistocerca; species Schistocerca serialis. The sequence continues at coordinate 110,253,266 of NC_064639.1, read as the reverse complement.
ATCGCATTGACCGACCGTCTCCGCAAGGTTCTATACGAAGGCTTCCCGCCAACTGGAGCTCTGGAGCAGATGCTACGGAACAAATGGTTCAAATGGCTCTGAGCACTACGGGACTTAACATTTGTGGTCATCAGTCCCCTAGACCTTAGAACTACTTAAGCCTAACTAACCTAAAAACATCACACACATCCATGCCCGAGGCAGGATTCGAACCTGCGACCGTAGCGGTCACGCGGTTCCAGACTGAAGCGCCTAGAACCGCGCGGCCACAGCGGCCGGCTGCTACGGAACAACCCGGTACCTGCCGCATACCAATGCTGCCAACTGTTGAACAGTTACTAAGGTGGAGACATTACTTTTCAGTCAACCCTCGAACTTATTGCTCCTGCATGTAATTTTTAGGACCATGGCATTTTGCAGCATGCACTTTATTACTGACACTCGCAACTAATGCGATAGGCATAAACTTCTGAAGAAGGGCACTAAAGGCCCGAAACTAGTAAAAAAATTAAATTTCAAAAAATTTAAATGGCTCCAAGCACTATGGGACTTAACATCCGAGGTCATCAGTCCCCTAGATTTAGAACAACTTAAACCTAACTAACCTAAGGACATCACACACAGCCATGCCCGAGGCAGATTCGAACCTGCGACCGTAGCAGCAGCGTGGTTCCGGGCTGAAGCGCCTAGAACCGCTCGGCCACAGCGGCCGGCAATTAAATTTCTTTTATGCAACTGGTTACTCATTATTCCAATATATACGACTAAAGTTGCTGAAGATGGGTAAAATGCAAAATTATGAGTCGTTGGTTTAAACAATTTCAACAAGCTGGATGCCTCTTCAAAGGATGAAGTACGGACCAGTGTACTTCCATTGTTTATAATATGTGCTGTAAATTTAAAACTTCCTGTTTCCAAACGTGCATAGAGCGCTCACAACAATTTATACTTTAATAATATAAATTAAAATAATTAGGCCAACTTTTCGAATAATCGTGTGCTGGGAGGTCCTTTCCGCAGCTGCCGAGTTCATCATGCCGTGTGGGGCCTGGATCACTCCTCACGTCGCACCAGACTTCAGGGATTTAGATGCACGAACCAGTCACTTTAATGTTACCACTACCTATGTTCGACGTCAACGTAGAATAACCAGTCACAGACGACAGGTGGCAGCACTAGCAGTGGAGGTTATGTGAAGAGTGTCGGGGGGATGCAGTGGAATGGTTCAAATGGCTCTAAGCATTATGGAACTTAACATCTGAGGTCATCAGTCCCCTAGACTTAGAACTACTTGAACCTAACCAACCTAAGGGCATCGCACACGTCTATGTCCGAGGCAGGATTCGAACCCGTGACCGTAGCAGCAGCGCGGTTCCGGACTGAAGCGCCTAGAACCGCTCGGCCACAGACGGCGGCTGGATGCAGTCGCTGTCGTAATGCGGAAACGGAGCAAATTACCTTACATCGAAAAGCCCATGATCACTGGCTTTCGGGTCAAGGGTGGAAGCGTTTCTGAAATGGCTAAGTTTGTAAACTGTTCGCATGCCGTCGTCGTTAAAGTATACTATGCATTGCTAAATAGTGCCATCCAAAACCAGCGTCGAGGCAACTGTGGTGTACCACAGGCCATTGATGAGAGGGGTGAACAACGGCTATGGGAATATGGGCAAATAGAAGTGCAACTATTGAGAAACTAAGTGCCCGGATGAACCAAGGAGCTACCAACAGTGTCTCCTCAACGAGCGAAAGTTTCCGCCTATGGACCTCCACAGTGGGCACGTGGTTCATGCACCCATGCTGACTGCTATTCATCGAAGACAAAGGATGGAATCTGCACTCCAGTACCGCAACTGGAAGTATACGAAGTGACGACAGGTGACCTTTTCAGATGAATCATCTCTTCTGCCCCATCTTACAGTTGGTAGTTGGCGTGCAGAGCCTGAAGCGTCCGAAAGCAAACAACCCGCTACAGTCGTCGATATGGTCCTGGGAGGAGGATGGAGCATTCCGGCGTGCGGAATGTTTTCATGGCACAGTGGATCAACACAAGTATGAATCTGTCTTTGGGGAACATGTTCATCCCACGATGCAGTTTGTTTTGCCTCGGCACGATGGCATCTACCAGCAGGACAATGCAACGTGTCATACAGCTCACAGCTTACATACTGGTTCGGAGAGTATCAGGATGAGTTCACTGGACTCTTTGGACACCAACCTCCCCGGTTCAAACCAAATTGAGAATCTGTGGGACCACCTCTATCTGGCCGATCCCCAACCAAGAAACCTAACGTAGCTGGCCATGGCACTGGAGTCGCCTTGGCCTCACATCCCCTCCAGCACCTTCGAGAACCTCACTGACTCCTTTCCTGCACGTCTCGCAGTGGTTCGTGTTGGAAGAGGTGGTTATTCAGGCTTTTACCAGGTGGTCACGTTAATCTGACTGGACTGCGGAAAAGCAAGACTCCGTACGAAGAGGCCATGAAGGCCCAGAGGTACCGACTGGCCTCAGTCCACAGGCGTAACTGGATGCGGATATGGAGGGGCATGTGGTCAGCACACCGCTTGCCCGGCCGTATGTCGGTTTACGAGACCGGAGCTGCTACTTCTCAATCAAGTAGCTCCTCAGTTTTGCCTCACCAGGGCTGAGTGCACCCCGCTTGCCAACAGCACTCGGCAGACCGGATAGTCACCCATCCAAGTGCTAGCCCAGCCCGACAGTGCTTATCTTCGGTGATCTGTCGGGAACTGGTGTTACCACTACGGCAAGGCCGTTGGCGTATAAGCAAGAACCCCCTCCCCCCTTTATAAAGTTACTCACATTATTTCCTCACTTGGAGCTGTATCTAAACCACAAGGACAGAAGGACAGTGGGATGGTGAAAGGCGATATTTATCGCTGTCTCGCAATTCTTTCTCTCATTTTTGAGTTCCATGCTCATTTTTTTTCTATCTGGTTGGGGGAAATTACCATGACATGAATCAAGTCAGCCAGACAAGTGACGGGCGTGTTTCAAAGGAAAGAGGATAAGCCTACTGCAAGCTGAAGCTTTGATCTGGTAGGTGAGATGAGGTTGGATAATATGGCTTGTAGGAAATTCAGTTATTTAACTGTAGATAGTCCCTTATTTGAAGACGCTCAGTCGTCTTTTTAAAAAGATTGGAATAATATTCACGTTCTATAATACGTGATATTACACGGGCGATGCAAGGGTCCTTGCATCCCCTGGACGAAATACACAGATAGGTTGTGCTTTTAGTAGAATATAGGTCTTAGTTTTTTTATTTCCATAATACATTTCGAAACTTCTATTTCATCTTCAGAAGTCAGTCAAGATCAGATGTATTTCAGTTGAAACAGCCTCCGAATGTGCAGTCAGTCTAGGAAACCAAGTATAACCATGCAATTACTAACCATCCACTAATCCAGTATGTTCTTATTGGAACAGAAACAGAGTTTCATTAATCTACATCTGCTACTAGAGCTACATCTACCCTAAGCAAGCAGTAGTGTATGAAAGATGACACCTCCGTGAACCGGTACCGATTTTCCCCCTTCCGTAATTTGTTCGCAATTGGAGTTGGTGAGAAAGACCATAGGTAAGTCCGCATATGAATTAGAATTGCTCTGATTTTCTCACGGGATGTTAAACCTTAGTCTCCCTTTCTGATTTTCCATCATGGCCATTTCATGAGGTATATGTGAGAGAATGTAGTATGCAGTCTGTCTTTTCTTGGATCGAACGCTCAGGGAATTTCAACAGCACAAATGGCTTTCCCACAGGATATACCAGTGAAGTTCATCTGCGTGGTCCTCTCACGCTTCCTAAACGAAATCGAGACGATACGTTCTTTAGACTTCCTGCATCTCTTCTCATAATCCTGTCAGGTAAGGATTCCAAACTGGTGAACAATGCTCAACAATCGGTCGGACGATGGTTTTGTACGCAACCTTGCAAGAATCGCTCACTCGTACTAAACCTCCAGGAATGTCTCAGTTTAGCCGGTGAGACCGTGTATAGTGGTATAAGGGGCGTACAGTAGAACTGGCACACTTCAGCACTCGTGTTTTGCGATAGTTAAGCCAGTTCGTCTTGGAACTGACTTGACTTAGTGAGGCACTGTGTACGAATTAATACTATCTGTTATGTGGAGGTGCTCTCGCACCTTTATGTCTCTTTGCAGAGCCGTAGCAACGCCGATGGATTCTGGAAGTGCAATACTATCGTCTATGTTTTACGTAATGGAGTGGGGAGAAGTATTTTTGTGCAAATAACTTTTACACATGATGCCATTATGGTGCATTTATTTAAGAAAAACGCTAAATTGGACTTATTCACACTGATTGTAAGTTAACTATTACCGGTACGAGAGCATGGTCTACCGCGTGGCTACATCGAAAGGCATCCAATCCACGACTGCCGACTATGGGGCAAAGTCTGTAACTTGTGCATACAATCGATCTAGTTCATATAAGACCGTACATCTTCGCTTACGCCAAAGTAATTCATTTATTTATTGGTATCAACGTTTTCCGACATTGTGAATCTACCGAAAGGTCGTATTTATGACTTGTAGACATCTCCTAATGATTGAATGGCAAGAGGCAACTTTTGTTTGCAAATATTTCTTAATAGCAATTACTTGATACAAGCCAGAATAAATTTACTTCCCCTACATATCTGTTCGCTGACGTCACGAGCAATTTCTGCATCGTCACTTGATCCCATTGGCTCTCAAAGCGCCAGATGGCCAACTGCCTCTGCTACCCAGCATGGAAACTTACCGCTCGCTCCTTACTCCATATGTACTGCAGTGCTGACACATTCACTTTACGTATGTGAAACAGCAAAACTGGAGATATAGTAAAACACGCTCTTATCTGCAAATATGAGGTACCTTACGACCTCTTTCATAGATGAATTTCATTTCCTTTGTATTCTTGCAACAAATCGCTGTAGGACGTATACTTTTCTCATGAACCTGTACGAACTGAGGTAGACAAAAATATTTCTCTCGTGACGTCACCATCACGATAAAACAACGAATAAACAAAACAGAATACGCTCTACCTCGCAGTCGTTACTCGAATTTGAAATAGCCTAATAAAGCTTCGGTATGTGCGGTATCTAATGAGGTGTCGGGTCGAGTGTATTTCTACAACATACAGTAGCCCTGTAGTAGAAATGTGAAATGTGGCGTCTGTTTTTGAGACATAGTGCACATAAAGAATCAAAGTGGTGTGCAGTTGCATGCGAGCAGTTGCTTCTGATCAGATACGCAGTGCTTTACGATCCCGATCACAATCGAGAACTATCGTCCTGGAAACTGTTAGCCTGTAAATTGGTCTTAACAAACTCGCGGAGATAAAGACATAATAACGGTCACGCTAGAGAAAGCGCCCGTGGGCCACGTTATTAACGCCGGCCAGCGAGCCGCGTCGAGCGAACGCCCGGTATAATACGAGTTTCGTAATCGCCCTCCGCGCCAGGGACAGGATAACGTGACGAGCAGCGCAGCCGTCTAATCTCACACATCTCCCCAACAAATCTTCCCAATTATCTCCGAGAGGCAGCGCTGCAGCTTAGCGGGTCTAGATTACCATTGTGTTCCGCTGCGCACACGATCATTGTTTAGGCCTGTCTGGCCACTGTGTAAGTCAAAGACGGCTACGCTGGGCAGTTAGACGAGGGCCAGATGCTTCACTTGTCACAAGTGACACGGTATGAGGACTACCCGTGACACAAGTAACGCTCCTATTACACGATGCGCGTAAACCATACACCTATGCACCAGCGCCCCAAGCGTGCATATCTGTGACTACAGGCTGGTTCACTTACACCCATTACGCCATCCACGGGTGATTACCAGGCGCACATGCGCAGTAGACGCGCGAAACGCAAACAGGACTGACTTGATCTGTTGTAAAATCGTTCGTTCCTCCGCGCGAACCACAAGGCGGACCGTGTGATGTATTGGGACGTCATTCTATCAAATTATTTATGGTAGCTCAAGGTTCCTGTTTAATAAGAAATTGTTTTTTATCTATTAAGTAATTGTTAGTCTCTTATGTAGGTTACTACTGTTCTGAATTAGAGACCCAACGGTTAGTTTTATATTACAACACTTGGTTACACAGATGTGTATATATACTTACATTTATACAGCATTTTGCACATGGTGGACCCATTTGTTTTTGGAGCTATTGCCCTGGCAGTGACAGTAAATCTTCGGATTAGGGCAAAACGACGACGGAAACAAAAAGCCAGACGTTGTTGAGTTCGATCCTGGTTGAAAAGAAGGGGCGAAGGCAGGGGATTATATTCATTGCTTAAGAAAGGACTGAGGCCTGAAGATCCGCGAGAATTTCGGGACTTCGTGTGGATGGACACGGCTTGTTTCGAAAAGCTGATGTCTGTGAAAGAAGATAGGATCAGAAAGTGTGACACAGTCATGAGCGTGGCTGTCTCACAGTCTCGAAAGTAAGAATTAAATCATGTGGTTATACGTTTTGTTACCACACCAGCTTAGATCACGAATAAAATACTGGTAAATGCCCTGATATGATGCAGGCTGGTTATAACATTACATTTCCTGGCGACTGGGAATATTTTACGAGTCTGGTTTTTAGCCAAAGAATAGCACAGTCAACCATTTCAAAAGTTGTAGTGGATGTATGCACTCAAATTTACAATGCTTCACAGGACCAGTATGTAAAGGTGGCCTTGTGTTTTTTTCCGAGTTTGAAGTATATAGGTGTGCTATTCACAGTTTTACAGTTCTCTCCTGTCGCACTGGGCCAAACTGCACGGACTTTCTCGCCTATCACTGCCAGTTTCTCTTTTCTGGCATGCCGAAATAAAGCAAGAGATGCAATCAAATCAAACATGAACCTACGTAAGCTAAGGCATTGCGATAAAAATCGAAAATCTCAGCGTCTCGTTATATGCATATTACTCAGAAAGATACAATTACTGACGGGGGGAAAAAATCTGCATTTATGAAAATCTACTTACTGAAAAAAATGCGGAAAATCCCCAAGACCAAAATCTGAAATTAGCTACTAGCTACCTAACAATAACCAAATAACAATCAGAAAGTTTTGCAGTACCCTCTTCTGCGTATTCGCAAGTTGTCGCTGCCTAGTACCACATGTGACAGCAGTTTAGAACTGTTCTTTATTCTGGTATGTGGATAATGTGTCTGCTAATTTTCGTGGTTTCGCCCATTTTACCGCTAGATGGCTGTTGCGCTGGACCAGTATCGTTCGCGGCGGATCGTCGTGTAATACCCCCTTATGAAATACAGATAAAGGGAGGAACTTGGGAGTTTAACTTCCGTCGATATGGAGAGGGAGCATTAGCTCACTTGTGAAAGGACATGTCCTTAGTTATGGAAGTATCCAGACATTGGCTTGAAGTTATTCACGCGAACTACAGAGACATAAAGCAAGATCGTTGGACAATAACCTCATCTTGGGGGTTGGATCTCCTCCTTCGAAGAAGACAGATTGCAGAGCCTGGCCTACCCTCAGGGTGAAATCTCCGTTTTCGAATCGCCTGTTGCTGTTGCTCTTGCTGTTCGTCTGTCTGTCTGTCTGTCTGTTTGTTTGCTTTCCGGCCCTCGTCGTCCGTCCGCCAGAGCCGTCGCCCGGTGCTCGACGCCGCCTGCCGCTGTAGCCGTTCGTCCGTCCATTTGTCTGTCCGCTCGCCTGCCAGCCTGCCTGTTCGCCGCCACCGCCGCCCGAGGATCCTGGGCCGTCCCTTCTTGCCGTCGTCGTCCAGCCGCTGCCCGGAGGAATTCGCCAGACGCTTTCATCGCCTGCCGGAAGGGTTGCCGTCCCCTCTCGTTGACGGCTCCTTCCCCGCCGCCGCGTCCTTCGCCGCCGCCGTCGCCGTCCTCCACCGCCGCCGCTGTCTTCATCCCCCTCTTGCACACCACCACCATTTCCCACCTCCATCATTTTCACCTCCCCCTCAGCTGCTCCAGCCACCATCACATGGAACTCACCCGCTGCTCCCATCCCCGTCTTTCCTTCCCTCCCTGTCCACCCCACTCGGCGCCGCTTTCGCCAGTCACTACCCCCGACTCTCCCTCACCTGTAGCTATCGCCCCATCGCCATCTGCAGACTTCCCACTGCTTCCTGCATCACCTCCGACACTCTCCAAACCGGTACTGATTTCCTCTCGCCATGCCATGGTCTCTGCGACACCCACGCCCCCACCCCCTGCATCACCTGCCCCTCAGGGAGGACCTGCCCCCGCCATCTCCCCCTGCAACCCATCCCGAAGCCCCCTCTCCACCCTGTCCCATCCAAGAAACCTTCCAAACGCCCTAATGTTGACCCTTCCCCTGCCATCTCCACAAAGAAAAATTCTGATCCCCGCAACCCACCCACCCCCACGGACGCGACAACCGACCCACACCCCTGCCACACCTGAAGCCCAGACCTTTGTCCTCTCCAATCCTGACCCTCAATTCCTTGATGCCCACATCCTCACCCTGGCCATCCAGAAATACTTCCCCAATACCCCCATCTCATTCCTTGCAAGGACTCAGTCCTCATTAAATTACCCAATGCTTCCTTCCACACCAATCTCCTCTCCAGAATCCCATGTATCCAATTTAGCCAACAAGCCACCCTCACTTACCACCACACCCCGTCCCCTCCCCGACAGCGTCAACCACCCGATGTCCACTGACCTTCACTACCGTGATCACAAAGCTTAGTCCTGTGGTCATAGAGGCTGAGGTGTTGGACCAACTCAACTCCCATCCCAACGTCGAAATGCGCTTGGCCCATTGCATCTTTAATGATGCCGGGCCGACTTAGCTAGTGCAGACATTCACCAAATCCTCCCCCATTGGCCTCCTCCTTACAGAGGGAGCCCTTATATACAGTCACCGTTATAAAGTGAACCCCTCCCATTCCCCAGACCAATCCTATGGCTGCCAATGCTGCCTGAAGTACAATGTCCATGTTACTGCTGCCTGCAAGAGCCCTCCTACCTGTCCCCACTGCAAAGCTTCCCACTTCTTAAAGAACTGCCCCAACCTCACCTCTCCCCCCTCCTGCAACACCTCTAACAAACCCCATCCTACCTACTCCTCAAACCGTAAAGCGAAACCTCCTCCTGTCAGCCCCGAGCTCACCGTCTCTGTCCATCCCATTGATAACCCTATCCACCCCAACAACTCGCTCTGCCTCCCCCTACTGCAGAGTACATCATCCGTTTCATCACCTATGCCACCTACTCCCACAACCATGCCCACTTCACCTTCAACCCCCTCACCACCATCGTCTAAATCTTCCCTCCCATGGCGTGACAACATTACAGTATCCTTTATCATAATATCTGCCCACCCACAAACTCCTCTTCCTCCACACCCTCCAGCAGCACTGTGTGTAATCCTTCATCTTAAAGGAAACCTTACTTCAACCCCATATCTCCATCTCCATAGCTCCATACACCCTTCATCACACCAATAACCCGTACCCTCTGTTGCGAGGGTGGGTTGCTGTTGGCCACTTTAATCACCTCCCTGTTTGGCCCCAACATCTACTCAAAAATCCTGCCGAGCATCTCACCCTCAGCCTCTTCTTCCCCACCCTTACCGTCACCTGTACCACGATTTATGTCCACCCTTGTACCTCCATCCCGTACGATTTCCTGGCCCACAATGACCGCACCTTCTCCACCTACGTGATTGCTACTGACCTCAGTACTCACAGCCGTGCTCTTGCTGAACTCCAGTGGTGGCATCAGTTTATCACCACCCTCCAGGGAGACCTGGTTCTCCTCCCCCAGCACACCTCTCCCAACGTGATCCTCTCCTCTCCCAACCTCCTTGGGTGCATCTCTGCAGATGTCCTTGACCTCATTGGCAGTGACCATGCTCCCATCCTCACCATCTCTACTGGTCGCTATTCCAGCCCCGCTCCTCACCTAGACATCCCTCCTAAGCTTGTCCACGATTACTCCCTCATCTCCTGATGACAACTCCCTCACTGCTGCCTTCCTGAACCAGATCTTGTCTGATGCTGTCGGCACCCATATCCCTACCAAAGCCATCCCTCCTCATCGATCAGCCCTGCCCGCACAGGCCGTCCTTCTCCTTTGTGAATCCCACTGCCTCTTCCACTCTTTTCTCTGCACTTGTGACCGGGACACACTCACCAATGACCGTCAATTACGACACATCTGCAACATGCTTACTGCAAAGAATTGCTGTGTTTGGTGACAGACATGTACACAACTCAACACTACGCTCCCAATAAACTCTTCCAAGCATTGGTCTGCTTCCCACCGCCTTACTGGGAACTGCCCTACCTCCCAGTACCCTCTCCTCCTTGATGACCATCCCTTTCCTGACAACCTCAGTAAGGCCAACCACTTTACCTCCCGCCTATCCAATGTTTTTTCTATCCCAGATGATCCCCAATTTGATTATTCCCTCTTCCTTGACGTCATCAACCGTACAGATACCTCTGTTCCTCCCCTTGCTCCTAGCTTCCAGTACTTGGGCCACACACCACCATCTGAAGTTGACACTCCCATCACTACACAGGACAACAGCCTCACACTCCGCACTAAATGCGACATTGCTCCGGGCCATGACACAGTTAGCTACTGCCACTGCCACCTCCCTCCTTCCTTGCAGCCCTTTCCACCCTCCTCCATGTAATCCTTGCCACTGGCTTCTACCCCGACCTGTGGAAAACCTCACACATTCTGATGTTCTCCAAATCCAACTAGTCTCCATCTGATGCCTTTTCCTATCGCCCTATATGTCTCACCTCAGTGTTCAGCAAGCTCTTGGAATCCATCCTTACCCAGCGCATCCATCACCACCTCCTCTGACACCACCTCCTCCCCAACACACAATGTGTCTTTCGACCTTCCTTGTCTGCCAATGACCAATTCCTACGCCTCACTGATCTCCTCTGCCTCCAGCTTAACTCCTGTCGCTCGGCCATTTTTCTCTCACTTGATCTTGAAAAGGCCGATGACTGTGCCTGGCATCCCGGTCTCCGTTTAAACTCCAGACCTACGCACTTCCTGTCAGTTATGTCCGGATCATTGCCTCCTTCCTCTCCCACCACCACTCCTATGTTACCTTCCAGAATGCCAATTTCCACACCTTCTACCCCTCCATGGGTGTGCCCCAGGGCTCTGTCCTTTCCCCTCTCCTCTATGTCCTGTACACAGCAGATATGCCCCAACCCCCCACTCCAGTACACTTCCTGCAGTATGCTGATGACACCGCCTTCCTTGCCCTCGCTCCTACCCTTCAAGGGTCCCAAAGCCTTCTCCAGAATCACCTTGACCTTTTTGCCACATGGTGTAACCAGTGGTTCCTGAAACTCAATCCTTCCAAGACCCAGGCAATCATCGTAGGTCATACCACTCACTCTTTCCGGATCCTTGACTTCTCCCTTACCAGCTGCACCCATCATGTCCGCCTCTCCCCCACCCTCACCTACCTTGGCCTCACCATTGACCGCCACCTCACCTGGATCCCTCATCTCTGATCTATCCAGTCCAAAGCCCACTACCACGCCCAACTTCTCAAAATCCTCTCTGGCCGGACATGGGGGTTGGACTTCTCTACCATCCTCCACACCTACAAATCCTTAATCTGTCCCATCCTCTGTCATGCCAGTCCCACTTGGATACTCCCCCCCCCCCCCCCCCCCCGAAATTCTGTAAGTACCTCCAGATCCTCGAGTGCCATGCACTCTGCCTCGTCTTCCGTATATGCCTCCACATGGATCCTCTACAACCTGATTCCTTTCCCACATCTGCTCCTTTTCCTCGAACATATCCACGTCCTCTACACCTCCCGCAGCCTTGATCCCCCTCATCCTCTGGTTGCTCCTCTCTGCTCTCCAACCTCTGCCCTCTGCCACTCCTTCACCATTGTGTCCCCCATACCCCCCACCTCTATACCCTTCATCTCCTTTCCAAAGGTGGCTTCTGTCGACTCTCCCTCCCACATGATACCCTCTTTCCCTCCATTTATCCCTCCTACCAACTCTGATCCTCATCTCCCCCTCCCTTCCTCTGTCCTTTTCCTGGGCTCCCTCTACCCCCCCCCCTTCCATACTGTTTTTCTCCCCCCTACCCTCCCTCTGCCCCCTTCTCTCCCCTTAGTCCTTTTTTCTCTCCCCTCCACTGCCTTTCCCACTCCTTCTCGCGTCCACCCAGCCCCCCTTTTTATATGTCCCCTCCCTCTGTCGGCTGCCCCCCTTTTTCCTTTCCTCTCCTCCTTCCCCTTTTCCCCCTCATCGGTCTGGGTCCTCCCTCCCATCTGCCTCCGTGTCGCCTGTAGAGTGCTGTTTTAAGTAAGTGTTCAGTGTTGTGCCTCCACTGTGTGTTGCAAACAGCCACCATACTGTCGGAGTTGTGTTTTTTTATCTTCTGCGAACAAAAACCAGACTGTCGCCAGGTTTTTTAATTATGCCTGTCTATTTACTACGTGTTTTAATCAGCATCACCGACAGTTTCTTTATATTTTCTTTGTATCTTTTCCTCCATGTTTCAGTTGTTAAAGTCACCGTTATATCGCCTGCTTTTGTTTGTTTTTCATTTCTCCTGATTCTGTTTTTTAACTTTTCTGTAGGCTGCGTATTGTGCTGCTGCCAGCGCCCCCCCCCCACCCCCTATGTGCATAAGTACAATGAAGACACGAGAAATTAGGGCTCATACATAGACATATAGATAGCTGTTTTTCCCTCGTTCTATTAGTGGGTGGAAGAGGAAAGGAAATGTCTAGTAGTGGTACAGGGTACCCTTCACCATGCGCTGCACAGGGGCTTGCATAGTATCTGTGTAGATGTAGAAAAGGGCAAAATCACTGGATACACTGACGCAAACAGTTTATTATGATTATATTAAAGAATTTTGTTTGTTTCATTATTTCTAAAGACCTAGGCAGCTGTGGCAACTGTGGGTGGAGGCAAGCTATATTGAAGTGAGGGATGATGGGAGAAACCGAAAAAATCAGTTTGCCCAACCTGCTCCATCCCCATATTCAAAGCCTGGATCACCCATCCTTCTATCTATGCACTCTAAACTACCACCTCAAAGGAATTTTAATTATCTCTTCCTGTAACTGATCACGAAATCCTCACAGAGTTCTACCCATCCTTTCAACTTTCACAGAATACCTCTCTCATTATACGGGATCTCTCCAGCCTTCTCCCTGCCTTTCCAATATCTTGGTTCGAGGTTATCATACCCAGCTTTCCTATCCCACAACCTTTCTCAAACTTTCTCATAAGAAAAACTGTCATCACGTGCTACTCATTCCTGACAGTTCATAGCATGTAGTGAAGAGTCTTATTTTTATTATTAAGAATACCATCAACTTAACAGAAGGTATGTTGTTTAAAATCTTCAGTTTACAGTTAAAACATTCAAATCGAATTGCGACATTATCACCGCTGCTAATTTTTCAGGAAACACGAAAAATGTATCAAATGAAAACTTTACACATCATACTATCCACAGATTTACTACATGATCTCAAGTTGTTTAGCTGCATAATTACATATCGTGTAGGCAAGAAAAAACCACTGTGCATGATTCTGCTGAAACTGATGGAGACGTGAGAGTATTCTGTTGACCAGTCTTCGAATGCTGCTGAAATTTATTTATCTGGGGGCTTAATCCAAAACATACACTTGAGAGGTGTTTTAAGTGTAGTGGCTGGTTCATGTAGTATATGGTAAAAATATTCCATAAAGCACAGTTCTAATGGTCTGTTCTGTGTGGATATCGGCATATTTACAAGGAATACTGTCCCCACCTCTTGCTCTAAAGCCTATTACGAACACAAGTATTTAAGATTGATATGCAGGAAAAATTAGCACACTGAACAAAAGTTAATAACACCAGGAGACATCACACTAATGGCTCTGAGCACTATGCGACTTAACTTCTTTAGTCATCAGTCCCCTAGATCTTAGAACTACTTAAACCTAACTAACCTAAGAACATCACACACGTCCATGCCTGAGGCAGGATTCGAACCTGCGACCGTAGCGGTCGCGCGGTTCCAGAGTGTAGCGCCTAGAACCGCTCGGCCATTCCGGCCAGCTCACACTAATTCCCTGTAATACAGGTAGTATAACTGTGAGGGATATGGTGTAGTCCGCATTGTTGCCAGATTTTCCTCTCTCCCTATGATGTCATAGGTGCCATCATGCATTGTTGCCACATTACTCCTAATAGGTCAACTGCTCTATGTATAAAATATTGGGAAATTCAAAATAACACAATTGTGATACAGGCTTTTTCCCCAGTTTTGTGACATCACTGTGGAAGTAGGTATGTTGTCTCAGGTATAAATTGGCAGGAAATTCTAGATGGCGCAATGTTCTGTTGCAATGAAATTCAAGGTCACTCTGTATGACTTCAAAACCCAAGATGGCGATGAAAGATGGTAACCTGAACATACTAGGACAGTGTGTACGACATCCGAGTCCAGGATGGCGATCCAAGATGGTTGACCTGGAATAATGGTGCGGCTCTATGGTGTCAGAATTCAAGATGGCGATCCGAGACGATTGACTTGTGGTACTGGTACAGTTCTATGATGTCAAAATTCCAGGTGCCGATTCAAGATGGCTGTCCTGGGATATTGGTACAGTTCTATGACATTAAAATTTAAGACAGTAGACACTTGTATAGTGGTGCAGCTCACATGGTTGTCACATTTCGTGTGTTCTAAGGTTAGAATTCTGCTCTAAGAATAAAATGATGAGAAATTAAAAAAAAAAAAATCTGTGGTTTCTCCCTGACATTCCAGTCCACTTGTCGTAAGTTTAAAATGTTGCTACCCTGCTAACCGAAATTTTAAAAAATTCTCCTATCCCTCTGACATCACTGACACACTGTAGTTTGCATGATTCTCACCCTAAGTTTGAGCTGACTTGTTCTTATTAAGTTTAAAACTATGTGGTGTGTAGGAGGAGCAGGATAGGTGCAAAAGTGTCTTTGTTCGAACAAAGACCACACTGGAGGGTCCTCTGCAAATGCCACATCCCCTTCCACCGCCAATGTCCTTATCCGTCAACCTCTGTGGTAACTACTCGCCGTTGCAATGTCTGCACAGGCATAAGAAACTGAGCAGAGTCGGGCCATGTGCCACCCAGTTACCGACCGCTCCTGGGCTGCCATAGTTAAACTATCAAAAACTAAAAATCCTTTCAGGAACTGGGGGTCTCAGAGCGCTTATGGGTGCCATCCAACTTTTTGTCAACATCCAACCCCCACTGCTCTGGATCCAAGCACTTACCAGTCCACTGCTGCACCTGGTGGAAAACTCTGAAGGTGTGTTGTTGAGTTGCAGCTTCAGTGAGATGTGTGGAAGCTGTGTTTGCTGATGCTTTGTAGACTCATGTCTCGATTGCTTACCTACTCAAGCTGAGTGTTGTGGTTGAGTTGTTACCATGGAGAGAACAATCTGAAATATCTCACCAGCAGCTGCTATTTCCTTTGGATGGGCTGAAAGATCAGTTAATTTGGTAATGTATGATTCCAGATCCGAATTTTTCAGAGGGCCTTAAGAAATTTAGCTTTGTCTTGATTGAATAACGTGGATGTAGAGTCGCAACCACTCAGTGCAAAGGGGGAAGGTCATGTGGCTGGCAATAGTCTTCTCCAGTGCAGGTGGTAGAAAAGCTGAGCGGCTGTACCTCTTCCTGTCTTGAGAAAACATGCATTGGGATGATTTTGGAGACCAAACATTGCGATAACAAGGTCAATATCTGCCCCCACTACTGCGGCACACTTGCGAGCCTGCATCATCAGTGTGTCTGCATCAGCCACTACCTGCTTGGAGGCGATTCCAGTGGTGCTCCACGGACTGCTTTTTGGTCGACTTTTTCAAGCCTCAAGCAATCCATGGACTTTCTATTTATCTACCCATCCGAATATCCATCAAACACAATTGTTACACATTGTACATGATGGATATATGAGTCGAAAATGTATTCAATGGTAAGCTCACTCGACCATACGAATCTGAGAAACAAAAGCACTCCATCAATCATATGTACTTCACAACTGAATCCAGAGCAGTGGGAGCAGAAGCTGACAAAAAAATGGGTTGGTTCACCTTATCAAACTGGAACATCCGGCTCCTGAAAGGCTTCTTCGGCTTGTATCTTGCAAATGCAAGACAGATTGCCATGGTAAGTGTGGATGCAGGCGAGCAGGACGGGTCTGAATGAAACTGTGCCAGCAATGTAAAGGGTCATTCTCCAATGTCGACAGCGGTTTTAATGTAGAAGACGCAGATGGCCTGGACGAGCTCCTTGCACTACCACTCTCTGAAGCAGCTGAGGCGAGAGAAAGTATTAATTCATGCAATATTTTGGAGCGTTATGCGTTTATATTACCCAGTTTTACTCTATTATTACTCATGCAATTACAATTTATTCAGTTGAAGAATAGCAACAACTCTCTGTTCAACCTGGACCTTCCATAGTCCCAGACGCTTTGCCTGAACATCCCATTGCTCAAGACCCTTCACCTGGACTTTCTAGTGCCCACGAAACTTCGGCTGGGTCACCAAATGCCAAACAGAGACGAGTGAAAAACTGTGGACACGTCGTCAGTTCAGATATTTCTTCATACATCGATAGTTCACGATACAACTTATATGTTTACGGTATCCATGATCTATCACTAAATGCCTTACTTGTTTTCAGGAAGGACAACCTACTCGAAGTGATGAGCCAATCCTGGGCTCGACATTCACTCATTTTATGATGCATGTACGTTACAACACACAGATTTCACATTCAGCTATCTGTACAACGCCACGTACCTAATATGTTGTAAATATAATTTGTTAACGTTTTCTGCAAATATACTTTCCTCAGTTCATAGAAAAAAAACCTCTTTCAAGCGTATTACACTGGAAGTACAGCGCTGGTGTAAGATAATAAGGTGGGACGATGCAGAAGGCATTTGTCGTAATTTTCGCTTTACTCCACCACCCCCTTCCGCCCTCGTATAAAAGACTGACTGTATGTTGTAGGAAATTGAATGTACTTTCCCGTGGTATAGTGGTTTTTGTTGATAACATGTATTTTTCGAGATGTTGTGAGGGGACGTTTTTAATGTTTTCTGCACAAGGGTCAGAAAGTCACAGTTTAATCAGTGTCCTTTATCGCCGAAATCTTTTGTCAGAAAATAAGACCTGACTAGTTCATTTTGTAGGAACTACTGTGTACTTTAATTTTGGATGGACTGC
Organism: Schistocerca serialis cubense; assembly: GCF_023864345.2. NCBI lineage: Eukaryota > Metazoa > Arthropoda > Insecta > Orthoptera > Acrididae > Schistocerca > Schistocerca serialis. The sequence continues at coordinate 110,236,001 of NC_064639.1, read as the reverse complement.
GAGAAACGCTTAGTTTTCGAAATAAAACGAAAAACTGGAAAAAAGAGCAAAAATTTTAAGTTTTTTTTGCGTTTTCCGTTGGGAAGCCGACTTGCCACAAGACAGCAAACTTGAAATTCGAATTCAGAACCCCAAAAAACCTACAGAATTGCTGTGAAAAGTACTTCCGCAATTTTGTTGCAAAAACTACTGTTCTGAACTCCTATTGGCTGGATTAACAAATGTAATATTTCGATGATGAAGTGCCGTGCAGGCATGTCGGATATTTTGTTGTATTTTAACTTTGCACTTGATAATGGCTATAAAGCTGAGACTGCAATAGTGTGAAATAAATGAATATTAAAGTACACAGTCAAACAGCAGAAATTTTATTGAAAATAATGTTTTTTACTTTTGCTTTTTAGTATATCTATTTACCCATGAATTTTCTTAAAAATAACTCACTACAGTTCAAAAGAACAATGGCGTATATAATTATAACATTAGAAGAAAAATACCTAGTTCGTTACTCCACGTTAAGGTCGTTTTCAGCACAAAAAGAGGTGAACAATGCTGCCAAAAAAATTTTTATTATTTGAGCTAAAATATATGTAGATTCAAGCAATGGAAACTCAATGTAGTAATACCAACAATGTAGGAAAAGGCAGGTTGCTACTTTCCCTAAATAAGACACGTCAAGTTGCAGACAGACACAATTAAAAAACCCTAGTTTGACAGAGAGAAAGGTTAAATCTGCGAACGAACTGAAAAAGTTTCTCCATTTATATCTGTATTAAAAGAAACATTATAAATGGTCAGCTTGTAGTGATATTTCCATATGAACGTGCAATATGAATCTAAAACGGCTCAGTCCACATCATTACGATTAATAGTACAAATGGTTCATTGAACATAGGACGACCTAACTTCATTAAGAGATGTAATCTTACGTTAAAGATTTCACACAGTAACTCTAAGTTATGAACTGCGTGTATTATGTCGAGGCAGCGTAAACTCACGGCGCACAAATTGCCCAGACTATATTCATCCAGTATATGAAAATTAGCTACTTCCAACGAACTTCACACATGATTTCAAACCCTTACCAAATTTTTTCAGGTTAACACCCTCAACAAAATTATGAAAGGCAGCAAGTTTATTGCTTACTGGATTTTCGCTTTTCATGTTGTAAAACTTCAACATGAGGCCCGATGCTTTAATTTATCTTTTCTCTACTACTAACTCTATTCGCAAAACATTTTTGAGACAGTATTTTCATAGCCCACTGACAGTGATTGCAAAATTACATCATTGTTCGACACACAATTCTTGAGATATGACGTCATAAACATTAAAGTGCGTGTAAATCTAGCCGTTTTCTACATTGATGTTCGACTGTTTAAAGAATGGTCAGGGGTTACTGGTGGGTTATTGTGTGAGCAATCGTAAACGTAACACTTTGAACACGTCCTATGGCTTATGGGAGCCTTCATTTTGTTTTTAACATGAGATTGGACATATGAATGGCAAACGTCCAAAGGTGAAACGGACTGCTTAGTTCTTACCGTTCAGAACGAATACGCACCACTTCATGTTATTCCCGACACTATTATTAACGTCAGAGATTACATGGATATTTTGTGTGACTGTGGTTCGCTGTGGTATAGAAGAGAGAAGATTATAGCGAGAGTTGTGTCTGACTTGAGCCAATTAGTAAAGTTCAGGTACCGTTCGATAAAATTCTTCAACCAGCCCAGTGACGTAATTAGAACATACTGGGTTACCTGACGAAATGCATGCTGTCTACACCTTATGCTATCTACATATGGCATGGGGCGGAGGTACATGTTGTTCCAGTATTATTTATTTTTTACTCACCGATGGGTGAACAGGAAGAACAACTGTCGGTCGAATTGTGCCGTCTCGATCATTGCTTGACATGTGCGAAAGAGGAAACAAAACATTTATTCACTCAGTTTGGAACTTGTGCTCTCGAAGTTTCAACAGCGAGCTATTACGTGATGCACTACGTCTGCCCCGTAGCTCTAGTCACCGGAAATCGTTGAACATCTCTTTAACATTCTCACGCAAACTAATCAAGCACGAGAAAAATAGCGGATGTCCTTTGAATTTTCGACTTATCTCTAGATGTCCTCTTTTAATACAGGCTATAACGGCCCCCTGCCTTAATATGATGAAAATTCGCTTTTATGTTAGTAAATAAAATGTCACATGCTTTAGGAGAATATAACTTCTCATCAAAACATTTTAAAGATGTTCGCAGGGTAGTCGTCAGAACGCTGAATAATATTGTTTCAAAGATAAAGTTTATGGCTCTTCACTTTTGTTGTCTAGGGTATTATATCTTTATAAGAGGTCCGGATTTTTTAAAAAGGTAACGCTGGAGACATCTAATAGTTTTATAAAAGTCATCACACGTTTTTATTCCTCTTTAAAAAAACACACGTAGAGTTTACATGGCGTCTCTGACAAAAAAGTTACATCTTGTGCATCAATATCTTTGGTTCTGCGATTACATACAATAGAATTAGCCGGCACTAAGCACACTGACCGACGCGACTTTCACAACTACACTGAGCCAACTGCCTGCCGGTCTTTGACAGTGCTCGTATTTATAACCTTCCAAAGAGATCAACAAATTATCTCTTTTTTTTAGAGTCAATTAAATTGTTATTAAATGAATTATTTACATGAAATAGTCACGAATGATTTTGGTGCTCAGGTGTTTAGATTAAAAACATAAATGGAGCATTTTGCAAATAATTACAAGTGTTAACCAAGTGAAATAGCTGGATTACAAAGTGTTGAATATGACCTTTCTCATTTGCATAATATTGGGGTTAAAAAGTGCAAATCTGTAAATTACGTGAGTATACAGTACAAAAGTATTATTAAGCGCATTTGTTTTTCATACTAAGTGTAGTGAATAATCAGGTTTTCCTGGCCAAATTTTATAACGAGCAATTTCGTAGTCTCATATGTTGACACTTTGAATAAGCCTATGTGAGCAAAATATAACAGTTCCTAATGAAATATTCGTGGTAAAACAGTTTAAATAAATGTACCTTGCTTTTGCAATCTCTTTTGGATCGAAATATTATATATTAATGACATTGAAAAACATTGCATCATAATTGCACCCATACGAAATTTAACTAATTTGAGTTTAATTTACTGAAAAATCAGTATCATATACTTCCATCCTTCTTTTCACTCCTACGGGATCATTACAAGGCGAATATTCGGTATGCGATCTCTGTTGTAGATAACCTGTATTTTCTTTCTGTATTTTTCTGTCGAATCTCAGACTGATAACTGTCTTCGTCACAACAGCATTGCCACAGATAGGTAATTCTAGATGTTTAAAGGCTGTGAATGATTTCAGTGATTTCTTGGTGGTGGTGTAATCAAACAATACAGTATCATTTCGCCCATTTACTAGCACAGCATTAAATTTTTAAAATGGTGCTCACATTGCACTCCTTATACATGAGCCAAAGGGACTGGTCCATAGGCCTAATATCGTGTAGGACCCTGCGAGCACGCAGAAGTGGCACAACACGACGTGGCATGGATTCGACTAATGTTTGAAGTAGTGCTGGAGGGAATTGACACTATGGCTGTTGCAGGACTAGCCATAAATCCGCAAGAGTACAAGGGTGTGGAAATCTCTTCTGAACAGCACGTTGCAAGGCATCGCAGATATGCTCAGTAATATTCATGTTTTGGGAATTTGGTGACCAGTGTAAGTGTTTAAACCCAAAAGAGTGTACCTCAAGCCACTCTGTAGCAATTCTGGATGTGTGGGGTGTCGCATTATCCTGTTGGAATTGCCCTTGTCCGCTGGAATCGATGCAGGCGATCAGACAGAATGCTTACGTATGTGTCACCTGTCAGAGTCGTATGTAGACGTATCAGGGGTCCCGTATCACTCACTCCAGCTGCACACGCCCCGCACCATTACAGAGAGCTTCCACCAGCTTGAACAGTCCCCTGCTGATATGCAGGATCCATGGATTCACGAGGTTGTCTCCATACCCATACACGTCCATTCTGTCAGTACTATTTGAAACGAGACTCGTCCGACCAGGCAACATGTTTCCAGTCATCAACAGTCCAATGTTGGTGTTGACGGGACCAGGCGACGCGTAAAGTTTTGTGTCACGCAGTCGTCAAGCGTACACGAATGGGCCTTCGGCTCCGAAAGCCCATATTGATGATGTTTCGTTGAATGGTTCGCACGATGACACTTGTTGATGGCCCGGCATCGAAATCTGCAGCAGTTTGCGGAAGGGATGCACTTCTGTTACGCTGAACGATTCTCTTCAGTCGTCGTTGGTCCCGTTGTTGCAGGATCTTTTTATGGCCGCAGCTATGTCAGAGATTTGATGTTTTACCGGATTCCTGATATTCATTATACACTCGTGAAATGGTCGTACGGAAAAATCTCCACTTCGTCGCTATCTCCGAGATGTTGTGTCCCAACGCTCGTGCTTCGACTACAACACCACGTTCGAACTCACTTACACCTTGATAACCTGTAATTGTAGCAGCAGTAACCGATCTAACAACTGTGTCAGACACTTGCTGTCTTATTTAGGCGTTGCAGACAGCAGCGCCGTATTCTGCCTGTTTACACATATCTGTATTTGAATACGGATGCGTACACGTTTCTTTGGAGCTTCATTGAAGAAGGTACTGACTATCTACAGGTCTTACCAAACTGCACAGCAATGTTCTACCAGCGAGTCGCCCACGAACAGTTTCATAGAATTATGACGTTTGTTGGTGTATCAACACGGACTGCCCAACTTGTTCACTAGGCGTGGTATATTAATCACAGCCTCGTAACACCGTGTAACAACAATGGTTGTAAAACGGTCCAAACTGACATTGACCGCTGACGAATGTCAATGACAGTTTCAAATCCGAGAGAGATTGCTACTGCCAGTGACTACAGGTCCACCTCAGCCATTCGACGGGATGATTTTGAACGGTCGCTGCTGGTTCCAGCCTGTACAGGAAAGCAAAAATTGTGGTCACGCTGCATTCCAAAGGGGTGCGATAATGTTCAGTGGGGGTGCACCCCCTATCATTAGAGAGGTGCTGGAACGTCAAAGATTGTCAAGAGCGTCGTTCTGTTGTTCGTCGCACTGAGAACTGTCGTTTTCGATCGACAAATGTGGGGGGGAATTAACGCTCCAAGAAAATGCGTGGTTTCATTGATACCCTTTATGCCACCGAGGCCTTTTCGTGTCGATTCCGAGCGACGGTCGGTATGGAACGTTTTTCTCGGCCACCCATAACAACACCGCATGATTTCAACGCTGGGTGTCGCCGGATCTTCACCGCCGAGACACCAAAGCAGAGGTGACATGTGGTTAAGACTGGGTGGAGTTCGGCAAAATTGTGGTGAAATTTGCTGTCACTGTGACGTCATCAACCAGCGTTACAAGTCATCTGAACTTCAGAGCTCTGGCATTTTTTTAGGGTGTCTCGACACCTTGGTATTTGATGCGTCATCCAGCCCGAAGCTGACGTCCAGGGCGTCAAACTTTTGCACAATTACAAAGGAAGGTTGTAGTCTCCTTTGAACCAAATTTCAAAGCACTGCGTCGGGATGGAAGACAATAACAGGCTTTCCAAACAGTAATCCTATAATTTTGTTGCACAGTGTAACATACAGTATTACAAAATATTTAGCAATTACTATCGTGCGCAAAGAGAAAAAATAAACGCTAATACAACAGTGACAAGTTGCAGGAAGGCAGATTTACACCGAAGCGCTAAAGAAACTGGTATAGGCATTGAAAGGTCCCCTTAGAAAAATTAATAAATTACTGTGCTGATAAACTTCTACGTTATTTGCTTTTCAAACAGCTGTGCAAAACTGAACGTACTCAGACATACCTATTCTGATCAACACTAAACTGACACACAATATTTTTAGCGCAACGCAATCTGACTTTCAAAAATCCCTACAAAAGAATGGCCCTGACTAACAATAACCTATACCTTTCATGAATCACTTACCTCACAAAAATCTTCGTTACTCGAACTACTGCAATACAGCGAGGGCCATTACTGCCAGCTAAATTAAAGATTTTAACTTTTGAAGGCACACTACTGACAGGCATGGTTAGCAAATGAAAGATTTTGATAGAGAACAAACAATGTATTTACCTTAATAGTCATTATATATATAGCAGTTCATGACATCCATTCTTACAAATTTACTGTCTCTGATGGACACACGTCCAGATCATCCGCTCTCAAAACTCCGCCATTTATCCCCCAACATCCACCACTGCTGGCGGCTCACCTCCAACTGCGCAACACTACGCGCTGTTAACAGCCAACTTCCCAACACTACAATAGCATATACTCCAACAATGCAAACCAACCACAGCCTTCACTCAGCAGTCAGTGATTTTCATATAGAGCGCTACGTGGGGTTACCAATAAAAAAACCTAAACAGCCTACTTACATAGCCACAATGCTCCCCACAAAAAATTTTACAAATTGTTTTGGGCAGTGGCCAATGCAGATTTGAAAAAATTTTCATAATTACGATAACAAAGATATCAAATGCACACACTTATTGATACAATGTTCTATGTAAGTAGGCTGTTTAGGTTTTTGTGTTGGTAACACCACGTGGCGCTCTATATGAAAATCACTGACTGTGCTCTGTGAAGGCTGTGACTGGTTTGCATTGTTGGAGTATATGCTGTTGTAGTGTTGGGCAGTTGACTGTTAACAACGCGTAGTGTTGCGCAGTTGGAGATGAGCTGCCAGCAGTGGTGGATATTGGGGGATAAATGGCGGAGTTTTGAGAGCGGATGATCTGGACGTGTGTCCATCAGAAACAGTAAATTTGTAAGACTGGATGTCATGAACTGCTATATATATATACTATGACTTTTGAACACTATTAAGGTAAATACATCATTTGTTCTCTATCATATTCATTTGATAACTATGCCTATTAGTAGTTAGTGCCTGCAGTAGTTTGAATCTTTTATTTAGCTGGCAGTAGTGGCACTCGCTTATTGCAGTAGTTCGAGTAACGAAGATTTTTGTGAGATAAGTGATTTGTGAAAGGTATAGGTTAATGTAAGTCAGGGCCATTCTTTTGTAGGGATTATTGAAAGTCACATTGTGTTGTGCTAAAAATATTGTGTGTCAGTTTAGTGTTGATCAGAATAGGTAAAGAGCGAAATGTCTCAGTATGTTTAGTTCTGCTCAGCTATTTGAAAATCAAATAACGTAAGTGGTTTATCAGCACAGTAATTCATTAATTTTTTTAAGGGGACATTACAAATGGTGACCCTGCCAGGATACCTCACTGTAATCTTCTGATTTTTTCTTGTAGTTTCTGTAATTAGTGTAGCTATTGTTTATTGCTAGTGCATAATTGTAGAGAGAATTTCCTTTGTAGTTGTAGTTTTTCATTGTTGTACAGTAAAACAGTTGTGGCATGCATGTAGATTTGCAGCAAGTATTTCGCAGCTGCGCTTGCAATTAACGAAATATTATTTGCAATGCTATGTTAATGTGTTTTCTTATGTTGCTCTTCAAATTGTGCTTTTCTGTGTTATCGTGTGAAATATTGTGACAATATTGGCGTGTGAAAAACGTAATACTAGGCTCCAAAGTAAACTGAGAAATGACAGTGAAGACGAAAGCAGTGTGTTAGCGCCACCATGTAATGAATTAACTAATGTTCAAAGTAGTAATTTGGTAATTGTGCATGGGGAAATGGAGCGGGCTGCAAATAATGGTGTAGACAGTGAAATAGTTAGTGAACAGGGTAGCATTATCGATCGATCGGTCGGCAACAGCTCGCCTCAGGAATCCGAAATGACAGGACACAATCTCGCAAATACTGTAGATTCAGGTTTTGGGTCCTCACCGTTTTCTCAAATAAGTCAAGACCCATTTTCTGCTTGTCAAACTGTGAATGTTGCCAATGGAACATATTTCAGACACCAGTGCATTGTTATTACAATTAATTCAACAAATGGGACAAAAGCTTCAAAAGTTAGACACAATGGAACAAAATCAGAGACAAACACAGCAAAAGCTTCAAATGTTAGACACAATGGAACAAAATCTTCGAAAGTTAGACACAATGGAACAAAATCTTCAAAAGTTAGACACAATGGAACAAAATCTTCAAAAGTTAGACACCACGCTAGAACAAACACGTGAAGATTTAACTACTGAAGGCACTAACTACTGATAGGCATAGTTAGCAAATGAAAGATTTTGATAGAGAACAAACAATGTATTTACCTTAATAGTGTTCAAAAGTCATAATATATATAGCACTTCATGACATCCAGTCTTACAAATTTACTGTCTCTGATGGACACACGTCCAGATCATCCGCTCTCAAAACTCCGCCATTTTCTCCTCATGGTCATTACGCGAGACGTAGATTGGGGAAAGCAATATGCTGTACGGCTCTTTCCGGAAAGCGCTCTCTCGAAATTTCAATAGCAAATCTCTCCATGAAGCACTAACACTCTTGCGTCGTCAGTACTGGAAGAAAAACACTAAAACGTTCTCCCTCTCACATCATCTGTCTTAGCAGTGGCCACGCCACCGCCCCACTGGGCCAAAGATAAACAGCCAATTTTCTTAGCTCACTGCCGAATGCAGCCATGTCAGTTAACCGCTGTTTGGCACACTGGAGTCTAGTACACCTCAAGCCCACTTTTCGTTTTGAGAATGTAAACCTGAGAAAATCGGGCCTTTGACGCCACGTGTTACTGAATTAGATTGTACGACTGCCAATAAAGTCAGTGGCATCACGCTGGAAGCGTAAGTCCGTCTAAGGCAGCCGTCCACCCCAGTGTGTTAAGTGAGGTACACGGTGTGAAATTTAAGCGCATTTTGTTTCAAGTGTATTTTGGCATCAGAGCGAAAAACCAACTGATTATACTATTCTTTATCATGTCTAATTTGGTTTTGTATGACAGATGATATTTTATTCAAATGGAACGCCGTACTGGATCCCAACGGCCTCGTTTCACCAGCAGTGGATATGACAGGCATCTTATCCGCATGGCTGTAACGGGTCGTGCAGCCACGTCTCGATCCCTGAGTCAACAGATGGGGACGTTTGCAAGACAACAACCATCTGCACGACCAGTTCGACGACGTTTGCAGCAGCATCTCGAAGACCATGGCTGCGGTTACTCTTGACGCTGCATCACAGACGGGAGCGCCTGCGATGCTGTACTCAACGGCGAACCTGGGTGCTCGAATGGCAAAATGTCATTTTTTCTGATGAATCCAGGTTCTGTTTACAGCATCATGATGGTCGCATCCGTGTTTGGCGACATCGCGGTGAACGCACATTGGAAGCGTGTATTCGTCATCGCCATACTGGAGTATCACCCGGCGTGATGGTATGGGGTGCCATTGGTTACGTGTCTCGGTCACCTCCTGTTCGCATTGACGGCACTTTGAACAGTGGACGCTACATTTCAGATGTGTTACGACCCGTGGCTCTACCCTTCATTCGATCCCTGCGAAACCCTACATTTCAGCAGGATAATGCCGACCGCATGTTGCAGGTCCTGTACGGGCCTTTCTGGATACAGAAAATGTTCGCCTGCTGCCCTGGTCAGCACATTCTCCAGATCTCTCACCAATTGAATACGTCTGGTCAATGGTGGCCGAGCAACTGGCTCGTCACAATACGCCAGTCACTATTGTTGATGAACTGTGGTATCGTGTTGAAGCTGCATGGGCAGCTGTACCTGTACACGCCACCCAAGCTCTGTTTGACTCAATGCCCAGGCGTATCAATGCCGTTATGGCGGCCAAATTGGCTCTGAGCACTATGCGACTCAACTTCTGAGGTCATCAGTCGCCTAGAACTCAGAACTAATTAAACCTAACTAAGGACATCACACGCATCCATGCCCGAGGCAGGATTCGAACCTGCGACCGCAGCGGTCGCTCGGCTGCAGACTGTAGCGCCTAGAACCGCACGGCCACTCCGATCGGCTTATTACGGCCAGTTGGTTGTTCTGGGTACTGATTTCTCAGGATCTATGAACCCAAATTGCGTGAAAATGTAACCACATGTCAGTTGCAGTATAATATATTTGTCCAATGAATACCCGTTTATCATCTGCATTTCTTCTTGGTGTCGCAATTTTAACGGCCAGTAGTGTATTTTTTCTTATAGTTCTAAATCATGAGCAAATTCATTAAAATCTGAAGCCAGTTACACGAAAACCTAAAACGTTATGGTTTTTTAAGCAGTAATGTTTTTCACTTTTTCCAATATTTGAATTTTTTTAACCTTATTTTTTGGTTATGACCCTTATAAGCTTTTGAGAAGTTATAAAAAATTTACAAGTATAAATATTCAGTAGATTATTTGTTATAACAATTATTGTCGCTGGGGTGCGATCTACCCCAATGTGTCAACTATGTCACTCCTTAGAAGTGTGTCAAGTAGGAGTTAAAATTAAGCAGATTTTAAAATATTACTGTTCTGTAAGTATTTTTGTTTGGTTCTGATCAGGAAAACTGCACTTTTGAGAATCTCTTAACGTTAGTTGACATTTTTGGATTCTGCTGTTGGTTGCTAGATGCATATTTTTACAAAATACAGATGAGAACCGCGGGTCACAGAATTGCTTGAGTCGGGCCGCAATTTGACAACTAGTGCACAATGTTCTCATGTCTTGTTAGATACCCTCCCGTTGGAGGTTCGAGTCCTCCCTCGGGCATGGTTACGTGTGTTGTTCTTAGCATAAGTTAGTTTAAGTAGTGTGTTAGTCTAGGGACCGATGACGTAAGCAGTTTAGTCCCTTAGGAATTAACGCACACATTTTTCTTTTTAGATAATATAGTGGAGCTTCGGTAGAAGGAGTGATTGCATAAATTTACGTTTCACATCTTGCGGAAGTATGCTCCGAAACTTTTTGATATAATAGAGGCGAGCGGAAATATTCCTGTATGCGGCGGCAGTTGTTTTCTGCCCATTTTAAATGCTCATCCAATAGTTAAAGAGTTTCGTCGCCCTGAAGAGGGCCACCGCCAATCGGTCAAGAGTTCGATTTTTGTTTTACAGATTCTGTCTATATTTACAGAATGAGGCGACGTTAACGCCAAAAACGATGTTATCCGTATTTCCTTAGGCACTGCGTGAGACGGTATTACTGTGCTTGCGGCATGGACTGCCTTCACTCAGTCGTACATAAAAATGACGTCATCAAATCGGCCGATCATTTGTAATGCTATGAAAGCCTTTAAAATGACGAAGTTCTCATTTGAAAACAACTGGCAAATCGTTCGCAATAATTATTCGGAGAATAATAACTGTGTTTGTGGCCAGTGGTGAAACACTAGATTTAACAGTGTGAAGCTTCCAGTATTTTGATAAGCAACTCTGTTACGTCATGTTACGGCAATCAAGACTAAAGTTGTTGGTCAGCTTATGGGTGGCGACGGAAGTCGTTCAGGTTTGCTTCACATTTACGCCGTAGAGCGGTAGAAGATAACTAATGTGTACCGCTGGAGACCTTGAAAGAGCGAGTCGCTGCATTACTATTTCTTACTACGCACGTTTGCAGGCGTCCCGTAACAAGTGACCCAGTAATACTCCTGTCACATCTCCCTTGCGCCCGGTAGGACTTCAACAAAGGGCCGTTACATATGTAAACACTAAACAGGACTCCCACGCCACCGACAACTGCGTCAGTAGCGCTAGTGACAATAAAAACCTTATTTACGACGTAACGAATAGGCCCGGTCTGCGTGTCCGCTGGAGGGAAGGAGGGGGGAGCCAGTTCTGGGACGTCAACGAAAAAAGAACAGCGCAGCACGGCTCGGCGGGAGGGGGGGTGGTGGCGGTATGGTGGTGGCAGGGGTGTGGGGAGTGGGAGGCTGGATCCACGCAGCGGAGCCCCAGCATAAACAAACGAAGGGCCCGAGCCGAGCCGCCAGCGCGGCGCGCTGGCCTTGAGCCTCCTGCAGCGCGGGTCACGTAGGCAGGCCTCCAGCGGCGGCGTAGGGGGTGGGGGCGGCCGCCGGCCAATATTACTGGCCTCTACGCGCGACTAGTTCGGCAGTCGTCCGCCGCGCGTCGCTGCGCCACGCCAACGGCCACAACAGGTACGTAGCTGCTACAGACATGCTGCTGGTGCAGCGGTCGTCGACTGGCGTTCGTTGCGAGACCTGTCGCTTTCCAGTTTAATGTCTGACAGCACACACTATCAAAATACTGCTACGGCTACAGAGAACAGTTGAAAAAGAAATTCATTTTGTTTCTCTGCAGGCAAAGCAGTTGGCGATTCCGTTAGTGTTGCTGGAATCGGCTGCGCACTAACAGCTGGCGTGCTTTTAAGTTACCGTTCCGCCCGATCAGAAACAGAACTAACTCCGATTTTAAGAAATGCGACAGCTAACTTTGAAATAATAATAAAGAACAGTGCAATCAGCATTATGCAATTATATCTACATTTTCGGTACAAAACATTAACTTGAATCGTTGAGCAAATTGTCACTGTTATAATGGTACGATTACCTCTGCTTCTTGCAAATTTTGATCATTCTTAAACACGAGCTTCTTGTCACGCAAGAAAGAATATTGCTTTGTTCGAGAAGTGTAAATCGAAACTCCAATCATGATACTGTGTATTTTACTTACACATACTGTGTCGTAATTCTGATATTTTATGTGTATCATACGGTAATATGAACAGTTTATTGTGTATACGGTGAAACCAGAGTGCGGAAACTTAAAAGTATGTAATCGTGGTAGGAACCATAACGCTGCCTGCGCTTCAGTGTTGCGTTGTGTTCTGTTCTCTGTGAGTGGTGATCAATGCAAGACTTAGCGTTTATTTTAGTCGCCCTGTTGGACCATAGCCATATCATATAATTGTGAAATTTAGTCTGAGCTCCTGAGGAATAAATTTTCTGAGTAATGTCGAAACTAGTTGTTTTATTTAACGATTGAACTGCGAATGGCTCTACGTCGAAATAGTTGTTTCAACATGCTGTACTTACCCAAATGTTATTTACGTTTTGTAAACACGAACTGCCGCCTCTAATACTACTACCAATAAACAGTTAAATCCTTGAACACACGCAGTATGTGTTATCCCACGACGTTAGGTGATCGAAAAATAAATTTGATATATACAGGATGCTTCTAAACTCCTGTTGCATGCTTTTATAGCGAAAATTGTAACATAACGTACTCCGCTAGGTGAAAGAATGACTCTTTAAAACTTCCTACATACGCAACCAACTAATAGGCCCACACAATTATATAGAATGGCTACATAAAGGATTTTCAGTTAGCAAAAATTATTTATATTTTATTTTCCATTACAGATCGATTCCGCCATTTAGTTGTTGCCAAGCGCCTGTACAACTAACAAAGAACTTAGAAGGACTTGGTTAAAAAATACAATACCCATACATATTAAAAAATACAATACCCATACAAATTAAGCTGCGTCTGCTGTCATAAGTAACTAAAAAACAGTGAAGCACTTAATGAATTTGAGCAATATTACTCTTGCACGTCGAAACTGACATCAAAAACTGAACAAGTGTGTCCACAGTCTAGTATAAAACAGATACAAGATACCAGGGTATGAACACAATATGTAGTATACTTGGAATACAAACAAAGAGATAATCGCCACGTATATCTATTGTATTCTAGGTAATATATACAAATGTGCAAACAGTTTATGATTTTATTTTTTGCGCCGACTTTAATCTGAGGATTCTCTGATGGAAGTAACTAGGTCTGGTACTTCACTGTATTGATATTATGGCGCTACAGACAAGTTGGTTGTGTTTGTGTTATATTTTTGTGAAATATGAGCTCGTTGTCGCGTTATAGGCGCTCATGTGACAATGGCGCAAAAGCCGAAAGCGGATATGCAGAATAAAACAAAGAAACATTATTTTAATTCAGTAATCCTTACGGAAATGAATACGTCTTTTTTGGAAATTATTGAGGCTATGATGTCCGAGTGTAAGAAATCAGAAATGCAAATAATGGTAGTTACTTGTGACGAACGAAGCGTGCGGTATCCATTTATCTCATTGTTAAGTGTACAGTCGAATCCTCTTCCACTAATATTGCTCCACGATTATCAACAGCGGTTTGCACTGAGCACTGTTGCCACATTAGTCAGTTGAATACAAAATTAATGTAGTAATTATCATTACTAAATCGCACTTTATCGCCAGATAATGCGATATATTACTTCACATGGTTACTCATAAGGCGTGGTATTACCGTATACTCATACACACACACACACACACACACAAAAGTTTGCTATTTGTGTAGGACAATGTTATCCATGGATAACGCTGTCCCAGAAAGAAAGGAAAAGACACAATAAGTATGAATAATAACGTCTTCAGTCTCAAATTTTCGTGTTTTATTTAGTCACACAATGAGTTTGGGTCTCTACGGGTCCATCAACTGGTGGGAATCATTTTGATACATTACTGACTTAGCTGCTGAGCGAGATGACGCGAAGCCTATGTTCCTGCTGTGAGAAGATTAGATGTTTAAGTTCGAAATTCGTGAATCAAATAAGACAATATGATGAGAAACAGTAAAAAAACTTATCGAAAGATCAAGGAAGATCGTATTACACTTTAATCTCAGCAAACTTTGATTTATTCGTTCTGTTATTTTCATTAAATAAGGCAATACACCTTGAGTGATGTTATGTGTAATTACAGAATGCATAAATCATCGTTTTATGACATTCGTTAAAAATGTTTTTCGTGGATCTTCCGGTAAATTTTTCACTGTTTCTCATCATATTTTCCGTTGTTTGATTAGCGAATTTCGAAGCTTAGCATCTGCGCTCAAGAGCTGAAGTAAATGGACTATTAAAACGATTTGCACCTGATGATGGACCCACAAGGTCTGAAATGCGTGGTGTGATTCAATAAAACACGGAACTTCGTGACTCAACGCGTTACTATGCATACTTCCAGTGTAATGAATACAGTCACGAGCACATCTGCAAAATATGGATAAAAGTAAATTGAAAAATAGTTCCATCCTCAGTTTCGAAGAAAGTTTTCGAGAGATTTACCTTGATTGTGGGGCAAATGCCGGAACTGGTAATTCCCTCCCATCTTTTCTTAATTGTGTGGCCCTCTGCCCCGTTGTGAGAACACTTTGTAATTAGGTGTAAAGAACCGATGCTCTATCATGGGCCGGATCTCCATGCCATGAGTAGTTAATGTGATAAAATTGGGAACTTTAGGTTTCTAGAGATGAGTTCCTATTTAAAACAATATAAAGTTATATCTGCTATGCCCAAACCTTCAAATTCCGAAAATACTCTGTGCACTCGACAGTTACGGTTGCTGTAGCTCACATGTGATTTATGCTAGGGAGTTTCTATGGATCCCAATGCTTCGTTTGAACGATTAGCACATCCCTATATCTGATAGTTAAATTATGAACGGTACTGTGCGCATACGAGTGTTTGCATACAACACATACATACAACGCATACATACATTCTGTTTACCTACGTCGATAGGGCTGTTACTCGGTTTGTGTGATTCACGTTTGCGATACCTGGATGTGTGCCATTGGCCATTGGCCTGGAGGTTTAGTGGAAAAGCGCGTGCGTGGAAATCGATAGGACGCCGGATCCCATACCGCTCGGACGACGGTAATTTTCAGTCTGTCACTGATCTACCACCCGTTTCTCAATAATGTAGGGAGTTGCTAGAACCGACACGTACAGTTCAGGTTCCACGTCAGACTGTAGGTTCCCTTTCCCCGACTGGATAACGGATAGATTGTGGACGCGCACGTTCCCGAAGTGGCGTCCCGTTCAAAGACGTTGATACACACGAAATTATTATTATCAAGTGATAACTACCAAGAAAGCGTCACATTTTACACACTTCGTGATAATTTATCACTTGAGAATGATACACAATTTGAATTCGCTTTTGTGAAATCTACAACACGAAACGGGACATGTCTATTCCGGAACGGGGAATAAGAGATGTGCTAGACTACATATCGAAAGGTTACGGGTTCGATCCCCTGTGACTTATCGCTCCTGTCTCCTCTGCCAATGATGTGTTATGTGAAAAATGAGTGCAGCGATTTCTCTTCCCCGTTTCTGCTGTGTCCTATGACGTAATTATGCGTTGAGGCAAAACGTCCGTGTACGAAAAACTGGACAATCTTGCAGAGAGCTACTGTATTTAAAACCAAATACTAGTAACCGATAAATTATATACATAAAATGTATGTGAAGTTACAGCGCTGTAAAGAGACCTTTGTTCTGTCTTGTTACTACCGGAGGTTCGTCTGTAAGAGTAAATAACAGGCTCTCCGCTCGCCACTCCATCCCCTCTCCTGCCGTAATCTGTTGTACCTCCGTTTTTTGCACCTTGCATACGAAGATAGATGGACGAATGAAGAGATATTTGATTTTTCTAAATTACTAGGACAAACTGGTTATAAAGTCTTAGCCGCCAATTTGCATCACGTCAGGCTGCCATGTCAGATCGTGCAAGAGCAACATGCGACATCGAGACGGAAGTAATCTCAATACAGACGGTGTGTTTACATATCAGCAGCACCTGAAACAAAGCGACATCAACAAGTCAGCCGTATACTTAATATTGTTAATCGTCCTGGCTGGTGGTAGACTTTTTGCGATTAGAAAAGACAGTTAAGTGGCAAAGTTAAGTACTCCTGGCTGTATTTCTGACACTTGCAGTATCCGTCTTATATGCGACAACTGTGAGCTTTTAAGCGATTCTCGCTGGTATATCCAGCACCATTGTCTCGGTAGAGAAACTTAAATGTTCACTTACTTTGTTAAGGGTACGCTATCGTGTGTTACAATTAGAATCTGTGTCAGTTACGCAGACTGTGAATTGTAATGCATTTCGTTGGCAATAAAAGTGCTTGGAATGTTCTTCGACAAAAGGTCTAAATCGACGAGAGAGGTCTCATTTCTGATGTACGATGAAGTCTACGCTTCATGTCTGACGTAATGATGAAGTCTAAAACCAAGTTTTGCCTCCCCAGTCATTCAGCTAGGTTCTGTTCTGTTTTCTTTTTTACCATTATTGTTTTTCGTTATTATCTCAGTGTAAAGTCTCAAATCGAATCCTTACGCCGTATTTATTTTAGCCGCCCAGGTTGGACGCGTCCTTTCGGGGAGTTTTCTTCGCCTACCAGGGAAAATACGTTTCCATTTTTCCACCAGACACACGCAATACGAAGACATATGTAAAACAAACCGGGGAGTACGAAGCCCATTGGAAGTTTCTGATAGATTAGAACTGTCTGCCGAACTGGATTTGGAACTGGGACTTCACGTTTGCGGGCAACCGTCTTACCAAACCGAACACTGCTTACACAAATCATTGACAGATGGCACGCACATCGTTTCTGTTGTTACCGGTGAAGTAGTGAGACGACTGTAGAACGTGCAGCAAAGCGTCGGCTCGAACGAAAGCAGAGATGAGGAAGGGGGAAGCAAAGCGCATCCGTCACACACGAGATACCCACGAACACCACTGAGTTCTCCGTCGGAGGAAGCCCGGCATCTATTTACGAATTGAGGTTAGGCTGAGAAATAATGATGATATGCTAGGACTGCGGACAGGCTACCGGAGTTTAAATTTACACAGATGCCCCACGTCAGGTAAATTACCGCGGAAGATAGGATTTGTGACACAATAAACACGTGGTGTTGCCATTTTAAGACAGCGGCTACCGAGCCCACTGTTGACAGTGTACTAAAATAAATGGACAGCTTGTGTCCGTTCACAAAAACAGCCGCTGGAAATCAGATTCCAGCAGCCCTGACGCTTGTATCAATATTTCCTCGTGCCACTGTTGACAGGGGAAAATCCAACACAGATATTTCCTCTCGCTGTGGAGAGAAAGACGGCCCGTCGGTAGCTGGCAAGTATAACTGGAGGCTCGGAAGAAATTATCTTCATGCTCTGAGCATTACATTACACAGCTATCGATAACATTACACGGGCTGTGATTCTATTTGTTTCACTTTTTTCCCCTCCATGCTCGAAAGATTACTTGTTGAATGCATAATACCAGTTGCTTTTCCGGTTGATGCAATTTACTAGTTAACACTTGTTTTTAATAGAGTCTGAACTTGCAGTTCCCGTAATTATGAAAGAGCAGCCGCTAATCGCAGCTGTTACATGTACCATAGCATATTACATCAGTGCTGTCCGTGAGAAGCAAAGGGCTACACCGGCGTATTGTACACAGTCGAGTTAACTATGGACACTGTGAAAATAGATCAGAACATGGAAGTTCATCTCTGTTTTAAAAATGAAAAAGGCTACAAATCAGGCTGTAAACAATTATTTCTCCTGGTTGTTTATTTATTTATTCGTAATTTTCGTAAGTTTATGCATGCATTTATTATGACACACAAATAACAAGAGCTCTTGTTGTACGTGCGTAGGATTCCGCAGCCGGCATCAGCTGACATGGAAGTTTTTCTTGATACAAAGCCGCGTCATGTAACAAAACATCTGTCACTAGATCAATAAAAGCGTCGCCGAAACGATAATTTTATTCATAGAGTGATAGTTATTTTACAATACCCAGAAAAAATATTGCTTAGTTTGGAATTTTAACATCTAAAAAATAATAATGTTAGGAAGGGTGAAAACAATGGTAGCTACAACAGAAAGAAACCGCTCTTGGTTGTGAAGAGAATTATTCAGGTGATATTTGCTTGCGTATTTGGGTGAATGTTAGGTTTCAGCCATCACACCTGTAGAAAAAAAAAAAAAAAAAAAAAAAAACGCGCTAGGTGGCTGATTTATTAGGACTTTGGAGTCACATTCAGGAGAACGACGGTTCGCCGCATCCACCCCGATAAGGATTGCCATGGTTTCACTAAAATCTATGCCAGATGTCGGAATGGTTCATTTGAAATGGACTCGCCTGATTACATTTCCTGTCTCTCTTCCGTTTAGTTTGCCTTATACCCTTAGGTATTGCCGCTGACGTATGTGAAACCTACAATTCCTCCCTTTTAGAAAACTTGTCGAATGTCTATTCAAGTGTGCCACAAGGTTCGGTAATATTTTCTGTTTTCTCCGCATGCCCTTTTGCATAGGGGAGTGGCTCCATTTATTGCGCCTGAGGAGGGCAAGGATGGAAGGAAGGAAGCAAGCTTAAGATTTAATGTCCCGTCTGCATCGAGGTCATTAGAGACGGCGCACAAGCTCGAAATGTTTCAACCATCCTAACATTTGTCTCGGGCGATTTAGGGAAATCACGGAAAAGCTAAATCTCGACGACCTTACACCGATTTGAACCGTTGTCCACCCTAATGTGAATCGAATGTACTAACCATTGCGCCACCTCGTTCGGTGTCAAGAGGGCCAAATTAAGCCCGGCGCTATTGTTTAATGTTTAGTGGTGGTGTAACAGACATACTTTACGTATAATGTGTACGAACAGCACGCTACGGAAAAGTGAGACCTGACATAGGTAAACAACATATAATTTCGGTTGAAATAACACAATTATCTGTAAGCAGTCACTCATATTTTCGTTTCCACTACACATTTTGTAGAATTAATCCTGTATAATATTGTTGCGAGTAAATCGTCTACATGTGATCCAGGATGCTTTTTCTTACACCCCGCATTACGCGCTTCACATACCGTGAACAACGGAACACGTAATGAAAACATGAAAAAAAACTGCTTGCAGTTATCTGTTTAATAAAGTAGATATTCAGAATGGTTCCGGGTAAGCTGACCAAAAAATATTCGCGTTCAAGCTACATTTCACATGAAGGAAAAAAAAGTTTATTTTTACAGTAGTTGGATCACTAACTTCAATCATATATGATGAGCATCTTCAGATTTGAGTGGATGATAGGCGAAAATGTTTTGGGAAAAGTAATCGGCCTGGAGTTACACAATACAGAAATGCTAACACGTCAGCTTCAAAGCCTTGATAACCGTTTCTATTGGTACGGGATAAAATATGTTGCGTACAAGGGTTTGGTGATGGTGTTTTAGAATTTCATTATTTTGTGGTTCCAGGCTGATTACTTTTACCGGAAGATTTTGTTTGGTCAGCCACTCAGACCTAAAGGCGCTCATTTATATGGTCGAAACTAGTCATTAATTGCGTATGTCATGCAACAGAGACTGTAAAAATTCTTTTTTCTTCAGATATGTACAGTTGCTGTGTATCTCGCGGAGAAATGTCGTCCAATATCAGAAAACAAATAAATATACTCCAAATCGTAGTATATACCGGTAACATTTTTGTTTGTGCTTATGACCCCGTATTGCTTTTAATGACTACCTCAAAGGCCTCGCGGCCGAAGAATGACCTGATATCCAAACGAACACGAGAAGAAATTCTCGTACTGCAGGCTATGCAAATACTGCCGCTTGCAATGTAGCGCTAAGCTGAGAAATAAATGCCCACATTGTAGCATACGTGCCGGCTGTCATGTGCCTTTCAGCCTTTAGACTGGTAACGTTGTAGCAGGTAACGCCCATGAGGGGCTTGATTCACGTGGGACATACAATTAACCAGCTGCATGCCATGTCGTGCTGTCACGCGAGCTCTGCAATGGTATGTTTCGTGCAAGGCAGATACGGGCGAGAATACTGCACGCGAACGTTTTACCTCAATAGCGTGCACTTCCTGGGTTGGTTGTTGTCAGTGCTAGACACTTTCGGAAGGCAGAGTAAATACAGTCGTAGCCATCTACACCTTCTTGCTGCATTAGTAACAGTAACTGAGAGAGCGAGCGAGAGAGAGAGAGAGAGAGAGAGAGAGGGAGGGAGGGAGGGAAGAGTCCTGCAGTTTGCAGCAAGCGACCGATATTCTTTTTTTTCTTTTTTTCCAGCGATTATTAATCAGACAACGGCCACATAGAGCGCGGAAACATGTAGGCCTACCGCGTATTAAATATGCTCTTGTTTGTTGCGTATTCGTTACCCAGACAAGATTTTATAATCATGATTTTGGAAAGGGTCCAGATACACTAAGGGGATCTCAGACATTTTGAAGACTCTTCAGATTCTTTCCCGTCGTAAAACTGTTACATAGGCCATTTTCGTTTTGAGCAGTGATTTGTCGTCTGTAGCAAAGCACACAGAAATTCGTCGATTTACGGACGTATTTTCAAAACTAGGGCAACTAGTTCGATCTATCGATAAATTCGATAATTAATAAAATATCACTTACTCACAGTATAATTTCTCTCGCACTTACCATGAAGGTATAATTAAGGAAAATTGTTTCTAAAATGCCGGCCACTGGTGGCCGAGCGGTTCTGACGCTACAGTCTGGAACCGCGCGACCGCTACGGTCGCAGGTTCGAATCCTGCCTCGGGCATGGATGTGTGTGTTGTCCTTAGGTTAGTTAGGTTTAAGTAGTTCTAAGTTCTAGCGGACTTATGACCTCAGCAGTTGAGTCCCATAATGCTCAGAGCCATTTGAACCATTTCTAAAATCTCTTTAATTACTTTTAAGGCTTATAGCGGCGAATGAGTAAGTATGATTTTGAATGAGAAATTTTGTGCAACAACGTTCAGTTTCCGCTGTTGAAGAACGAATATTAAAAACTAGGTGTTCGTGTGTCCCCAATATACAAATGGTTCAAATGGCTCTGAGCACTATGGGACTCAACTTCTGAGGTCATTAGTCCCCTAGAACTTAGAACTACTGAAACCTAACTAACGTAAGGACATCACACACATCCATGCCCGAGGCAGGATTCGAACCTGCGACCGTAGCGGTCTCGCGGTTCCAGACTGCAGCGCCTAGAACCGCACGGCCACTTCGGCCGGCGAATGTACTAATGTAGAGTGTAATTATCAATCTACTGTGACTACGGTAGCTAACAAATTAGTGTGTACACAAACGAAATGTCGGGTTTTGGAGCATACTATTATTTGTATGTTCTGGAAATGAGATACTGTTCAAAATGATAGTTTCAAACGTCTTATTTTGCACCTCAGGCACAGTTTAAACTTCTTCTTACTCTATTTTTATATTCGGAATCCGAAAATTATACAGTGCTTCATCTGCCTCGTACGTTTCTAGCGCTCTAAGCGGTTACATTTCTTCATGCAGTAACCAGAAGACGAACGCGTTTGCCTTGATCGAATCTAAGCCGAGGCGCTATTGTTGATCAAAGAAAATTTGACCGAGGCCTAACTTCGACAGAGTTCCTTATTTCGCCATCAAATTTTGTTTCACAAAGAAACTTTGTTAAAGAAAAATAGTGTAATACCGGCCTTAGCCCTGAGTGATTCGTAACGTTATGCCTGAGGCAGCCATAGCGAACGCATTACCGGTACTCATGTTCAATCTGTTTTTGATTATCTTCGTTAGTGTTTTGTGTGTTTAGGTGTACCATTTTGTTGTTTCGTTTTTTCATTCTGTTTTGTGTGACACTCTTTTGCTCTTCCATGTGGTGCACAGTTTTCACAATCAAGGGAAGTCCGATAACATATTTTCTGTTATATATCTCAACTATGTTTGTGATTTGCGACATAAGAGCGAAATTTTTTCTGTACACCACTTTTATTTTGCTAATTGTTTTATGCAGGATAGCGTGAGAACCCCGCAGTTGCAATGAAATGTAACAATAAGAAATGAGCGCTACCACCCGCCATTTTGTGGACGAAACACTTTATTTTCATTTAACTTGGTTTCGGAGCTAGGCGGTTTTTAAACGTTTGCATACTTTAGTGCCCAATTTTTAATATTTCTTCCGATTAAATAGTTCCTTTGATTCCATTAGGAGCCATTGTGCACTACGACCGTAGACTATAAAGAAAGATAGGAACACAGCGATTAGTCGCAATCCCAGCAGCTTTTATTATTCTTTCATATCCAGATTCCAGCTGTAAATAACCATCTTTTGTGCTACAATACAAGGAAATTAAACAATCAGAATTTGATTTACACAACACAATACGTAAAACACCACGTTATCCAATAGCAACGATCCATTCTAGTCAACACACCGTTTGAATGCGCTACAATCCAACAAACTCGCGACATTTCATCTCAACATATGACCTTACTGGTGTACAGGCAGGAGGAAGCCGCTGTGGTTCTTTACACGTACAGCAGCCTCAGCTTTACACGTACTTTAAAAACCCTTTTCTATAAATAAAATCATCAAGTATATTTGCATATAATTTTAAATACATCAATAAATGCCGACTTACAATGTGTTTGTTCGCACATCAGTGGTGAAATGATCCACTAAAACTTATGCAAAGCATCGTTAATAGGTCCGTACAACTTCCATAAACAGAACTGTTACAAGAAGTTAGAAATAGAAATTAAAAAAAAAAAGTTAAAAAAAATTGGAAAGCGTCTTGATAAAATACAGTTACATATCAGTTTGAAATGTACTGCCACGAGTTTATTGGATTGCAACTCACTCGTTTGGTATGTTGACTAGAATGGACTATTGGATAACGTGGCCTTTTACTTACTATTTTATGTAAGTCAGTTCTGATTCTGTAATCTCCTTGTATTTCAGCACAGAAGATGGCTATGTATAGCTGAAATCTCGATACGCAAGAATAAGAAAACTAATGGGATTGAGAGTAATTGCTGTGTTCCTGTCCTTGCGATTACATAGTGTTTTTTTAACCGAAAATAACACTGATTAAATATTTCTTTGAGTCCACCATCTTGTTCTGCGTTGGAGATTACGTTTAGACTAGTGATGGGGAGCTCGTGAATGAGTCGTTGAAATGAACGCTTCACTCCAGTGAAGTGTGAACTAACCACTCAATGTCAATGAACTGGTACTTCAAACTCTCCACAGATAGTACACTCCACACTTTTTTTCTAGTTCGTTCACTCACTCTCTTCCCCTCTCCCTCCCCCACTACATTGGCGCTACGTCACTCATTCTCCCTTCACTTCAATCCTCCCTGTACTGCCTGTCGACGAATCGCGCGGTGAAATACACTTAGAACAGCAGTTGCACTTTCCTTTCACATAACCTAAATCGGCGAAGAAACCCCAAATTTCACTACTTTTACGCGATCGCGTGTTGCTAGCCATTGTATAAGCGTGAACAGACACAAAAACTGCTTTCGAATAAAATAAAAAGGGATTTTACCTGAAATCGTACCAATGACTACAGGTGACAGTTTATGTTTTGAATTTAGAGGGTTATTATTCTCAATAAAAATAAAATCTCCAGGAAAACTTCTGAATAATTACTTAACGTAGGTATATAGACTTTGTGACAGTGGTAAACATACTCATTCTATTTTGGATTAAATTTTAAAAGGAACATAAACTTGGACTGCATTTTGTTGGTAGCCCTAGTTTTCAGTCCATAAATATAACAAATAAGGTTTCACTTGGCAGATGAAGACTCTTTTTGGCGCTTCATGAGAAAATGTCAAGCAAGATTAAACGTAATACCTCCTTTATATGTGACAGGCTTCTCTGTTTCTCTTTCCTTTGTCCCCTTCGACCATCCTGTATTTAAGTTAACTCAGACGCTGTAAGACGCAAAACGTTGCGTGCACGTTACTGCATAGTTCGTCCATCTACTGGTAAAAATATAAAGTATTACGAAGCTTTATTGTACGAGCGAGCGTAGCCGCGGCTGAACGGCGAACTGGGCAACTTCGCCAGGCTTCCGTACTTCATGAATGAACTACTTCATTTGAACGCTTCACGGCAAAGAGTGAAATGAATGAAGTACTTCACGGGAATGAACGAGTTCGACCCATCTCTAGTTTAGAGTGGTATTGCACTGTCAGTTTTTCTTTTTCGAAGATATTTGATCAAATATTAATCATATTTCTTTGACTGAGGTCTTTGACATCGTGCAGAAGGGGGTATCACACAGTCTAATTACACTTTCATCAAATATTTCGTCATAGTTCCTTCACTGCGCATTCGCCAAAGTCATACGGGATCACGGACTTTGCGGCCATGTTTATATTTTTAAACGTCAAACAGCTCCAACCGGTTACATTGCTCAGTGCAGTAAACAAATATAAGGCGAGATGCTAGATCTTATCAGAGAAAATTTGATTAAGGTCTAACTTTGACAAAGTTCCTTATTACACTATCAAATTTTATTTGACAAAGAAACTTCGTCTAAGAAAATTTGATAGTGACGAAGGAACTATGACGAAATATTTTATGATAGTGTAATATCTTTGACATTCTTTGTCAAAGAAATTTTGATAGTGTAATACTAGCTTTGCAAACATTTAAATTTCATGTAAAATATATTTCACCATTTGAAGATTAGGTTAGGCTCAAAACTAACCATCGCATTTGACTAAATGGCGGTTGCCTGCTGCGGTTTTGTCATAATTATACTTCCTTTACTAAGCGCTGTAGGGAAAGGGGTTTTGTACAAGCAAACCACTGTCTCCATTTGCTGTTTCGACTGCGTTGATGTCGGCGGTCCTCGCCTGTAATCCGGAGAGCCGTTTACTGTTGACAGATGGGCGGTCCCGCATACAGCGTCGCTCCGGCCCCATTCACTTTGTCCGTGCTAGGGGCGGGAGACGGGCTCCGCCCAGCGTCTCATCGCGCCAGCGCTCATTTAGCTGAGAGGCTTTGATGCGCGACACGCCGCGCCTTGCATTAATATTCCGCGCGAGATGGGATACGCTGCAGTGGGCGGGGGCAAAAAACAGCAGAGACAGAGACATACAGGTCGAGAGGAAGGGCCGCGCGTCACGTAGGCCGCGCCAGAGGGCAGCACCAGCAACGTAACTCGCTCGAGGGCCAATAGATGGCAGCAGTCTGCTAGCTGCCGTCGGGAGACAAAGGGAGGCGCGAGCCGGTGTTATACCGTCGACACTCGATAACTCCAAGTGCAACGTTCCTCATAAATAGTTCAATAATTGAGCGTAATTGTAAAGAGAGTCTGAGTGGTCAAGGTGGAACGAAGAAATAGTCGCGAGGGCATCAGGCACAAGAAAAAGTTTAAAAAACCTAAGATTGTTTTCTACATAAGTGATTTCCAGCGTGGTAGGTGAGAAATAATCTAATGCCGTCTTTTGTTCTAAGATGGACGGTCCTACGAGAATCATAAGCTTGTACTACTCGGCTACGGTATTCATTGTTTAGTAAAGAAAGGAGCGCCACAAAGAATTGAGTGTCTGAGTAGTACAGAAATAATTATTGATGAAACAGTCGAATTATGAAGTGATAGGTAGCCACTGACGCCGAGTAATGGAGTATTTGTGGACGGTATGTCATGACAGTCGCTTCGATTTGTCGTCTGTACCAAAGCACACAGAAATTCGTCGATTTACGGACGTATTTTCAAAACTAGGACAACTAGTTCGATCTATCGATAAATTCGATGTATTATTCGAATTAACAAGAATCAACTGTACATTATCTACAGTTTTGTATTATCGCGAAATATGGGAGAGAGTGTCACTGAAATTTTACAGGATTTTAGCTGGACATCATTAAAAGAAAGGCGTTTTTCGTTGCGACAGAATCTTCTCACGAAATTCCAATCACCAACTTTCTCTTCCGAATGCGAAAATATTTTGTTGACACCGACCTACATAGGAAGAAACGATCACCACAATAAAATAAGGGAAATCAGAGCTCGTACGGAAAGATATAGGTGTTCGTTCTTTACGCGCGATATACGAGATTGGAATAATAGAGATTGTGAAGGTGGTTCGATCAACCCTCTGCCAAGCACTTAAATGTGATTTGCAGAGTATCCATGTAGATGTAGATGTACAGCAGTGGTACTCAACCCCGTCACTACCGCCCAGAAGTGGGCGTTCCAGCTTTCATGGTGGGCGGCAGGTGGTAATAATTTTAGAAACATATTCATTTGGTTTTGGTATGTTATTATTATACGCTTGAACTTGCTATCTCTGCTTATAAGGTTACATTCCAACTTTATAAATCACTATAGCTGTGCAACAAGTGCGCGGCAGAGGTACAAAAGTGGGCGGAAGTTAGAAACAGTTGACTACCCGTGATCTACAGCATTACTTCGATTCTGTCTCACTGGCATGGCAGTGGGCACGTTTTATTGTATTATTTACCTTAATCCTAGTGCGAACTGAAAATTAACTTAGAAATTACTGTAACGAGGTATAATATTAACTATTTCCACAATGCGTTTCGGATGGTTACACCTCCATCAGGTGGATTTATGTGAATTATTAGGACGCGTATGTATTGTTCCGGTATGTATGTATACCTTGACCACTGACAGACAGTGGCACAAGTTATCCAAAACCAATGGCGTCTATGCGATAGTTTCTAAGGGGAGGGGGGTCTAGACCTGGTGTATAGAGCACTTTTAATATTTTGGAAGACGAATGACGACTTATAAGTAGCCGTAAAGAGGTTCAGTTCCTGACCCTGTTAACAACCTGCGTAATACTGACTTTTAAATCATTTTCTATTAGACGTACAGTTCTCATTACGTATTCAACATAGAAATTGAAAAGAAATGGAGATCAAATCCATCTCTGTGCGACTCTTTAAGGACCCCGAAAGTTTTTGTATATTGTTGCTGTATTTTTTGCTGTGGCCCCTTGGTTTTTGTAAAATTTCTTATTAGATATATAAGGAGTTGTGATAACACCATGAATCCCAGTAGTCCCCATAAATTTAAGTTGATTTAACGTAGTCAGATGTTTTGTGCAGTCTATGAATCACATAAAAAGGTCTTGTAGGCATTCTATGGCAGTTTCCATGATCCATCTTCATGTTTGCTATTTGATCCCAGGTGCCGCTACCTGTTCTACACTCTGCTTGCTCACTCAACAGCTCTCTGTCTACGTACGGTTTCAGTCGGTTTTAGATTATTTTTAAGAGAATCTTGTTAACTTTCCAATTAGGTGAGTTGAAAAACCTTTTTAGGATCTCCCAGCCAAAAATTCCTTACGATATATTCATTACAGTTGGGGCCACTGTCGCACGGCGTTTTTAAAATGCCGTTTCAACCGGACGTCTTTAAGGGATAACTCTGTCGACGGCGAAGTAGAACGACAAGGAAAGCGAAGGAAATCGGCATTGGCTTTGATTAAGGAACCGTCCTTGCTCTGACTACAAGTAACTGAGGATAAAAAGACCTAAATGCTTGTATCTGCATAGGAATTCGAATCGCATCCTTCCAATTACGATTCAGTGCCTTAAGCAACACTCGCCTGGCATAGTAATTGCGCAAGAAGCCTTTGGTGCAAAACAAAGCAGTTCGTAGTTACAAGACAACGTAACGTGTTGTATTTCGAATAAGTGGTCACGTATCTCATGCGTCACAGGGAGACGTGCTTCACAACGACGCATCACTATGGGTCGAAATTGGACGTGCTCATGTTTACAAACACTGAACAGCGAACCTTTCCATTTTCACCCGTATTTGTTTTCAGTCCACTGTCCTTCTCCCAGAAGAGAAAAAAAAGGAACGTTAATTAAAGTGACTGCGACCAGTCGTCGCTCCTCTGCTTCGCTTCCGGATTTCCCGAAATTCGCTCTTTGTAGTCGCGCCAGAGGCAGCGATGCGCTGTCAGCCGCGGATCACAGGCGGGCCCTGATTGAACAACCTGTGACACTGTCGACCCGCCCAATATCGACCTATCGTCTCGCAGAGAGGCGGGCGCCGACCCTGCCCTCTCGCGGCTATTTCCGGCGCCTCTCAAAAGGCTCGTCAGCAGAGCGTTCTTCACAGCCATTGCCAGCTGTGCGCCTCAATGCGTTCGTTTCGCGATACTTTTTTTTGCTTTTTTTGTGAGTACACAATAACATCGAAAAAAGTACGAATCTGATAGCAGTAGTCCGTTATCTGTGAGAGCTCAAATCTAATTTTGAGTCCCGGCGTATTAGTTTCTGCGTCTACTAGCAAGCTATAAATGTTGCGAAGGTCACCGAATAACGTGCCAAATGCATCTGTGGCGGTCGTAGATACATCAAGGAGGATGCCGTCCCAGTTGCTGTAACG
The DNA here is from genome assembly GCF_023864345.2 of Schistocerca serialis cubense. Taxonomy (NCBI): domain Eukaryota; kingdom Metazoa; phylum Arthropoda; class Insecta; order Orthoptera; family Acrididae; genus Schistocerca; species Schistocerca serialis. Next base: position 110,206,988 of record NC_064639.1, on the reverse strand, counting down.
TAGTAAACATTATTCCTATCTGTCTGATGGGCTACAAATCTGCAAAGTAACGGGCTTTAACGGGTACACAACACTGTCGCCTGTCCAATCCAAGATTCAAGTACACGAGGAAGAAATCCTTGTGTCTGAAATAACGTGGATTTATGCGTTGTTACTTCGGGCACAAAACCTACCTTTGGGCACGAGCACCTTCGCATTTTACTTGCATGTTGAAAAGAGCAGACTTTGTTCACGGTCCACAGCTGTACGAAATAGATTGAAATTTATTCGCTAAGTGGGAATTCTTTCACATAAGCTGTTTTAAGTATAGATGTACAGCTTGTTCGTGACATGAAAATGTGTGCCAGAGTGGACTCGAACCCGGATTACCCGCTTATCACGAGCGCTCGATTTGTGGCCAAGCGGTTCTAGGCGCTTCAGTCTGGAACCGCGCTGCTGCTACGGTCGCTGGTTTGAATCCTGCCTCGGGCATGGATGTGTGTGATATCCTTAGGTTAGTTAGGTTTAAGTAGTTCTAAGTCTAGGGGACTGATTACCTCAGATGTTAAGTCCCATAGTGCTTAGAGCCATTTGAACCATTCGAGCGGTCGGTTTGACAGCTTCAGCTAACCCTGCACGCTCCCCGAACCACCCCAAACCTCCATATGTCACAGTGTCACACCATTATGACATAGTACACTATATTCATCGGGCTGTACGGTGCAGATGCCGACATTTGGACGAAAATATGTAGCGTAAAGGGGTAACGAAGCACCAGAGATAGAAGTCACAAAGCACACACAACTAAAAGCTTAACCATAAAGAGGAGAGAAAGTGTTGATGCTGGGCGTCATGTTCATTCGACTGCCACTTTATAATTCAAGCCCACAGGGGGAGCTGCCCTCGCTCCGTTGCCAGTTTCCTGCATTTGTGAGTGGAAATCCCGCTCGCCAAGAAGGAAGGTAGAGATTTTATTGTCACGTTGATGACGAGGTCAGTAGGGGCAGAGCTGAAGCTCGGATTCGGGAAGGAAGTGGAATGAAATTCTCCATGTCCGTTTGAGTCGAACTGTACCATTTGCCTTGAACATTTGGGAAAACCACGCAAAACTTAAAATCTCGATGAAAAATGTCATATTACCGCTTAGTTATACTACCAGTTTCAGTAGTCTGACAGTCATCAGTTTCATAAAAGTATTTGGAGCATCATATTAGATGTAACAAAAAATCGTTATCGACAGGTGATAGAACCATGAATAATACACTGTCATCATACAATAGATTGACGATGTAATTCATGTTATGATATGATGACAGTTTATTATTCTTGTTTTATTACGTGAAGATGACGATTATATTTAGGAACTTGATGATGGTCAGACGACTGAAACTGGTTGCACAAATAAAGTATTTTACCAGAAGCTGGAGGTGGTGATATGACTTTTGCAAATAATATGAGCTATGGAACACCAACTCCTGCAATTATGCTTAAATTTGGATATCTCGATAGGGATTGGAACCACCGTCTTCCAGAATGCGAATGTGACTTAATACTGCGCTAAGTCGCCTGGTCCTTTCCTGAAAGTGACGAAGTCAGAGCACTACGGTACAAAACGGGACATACAGATTCTGCAAGTCAGTCATCAAACGATAACGACGTTCACCTACAGAAGCTTGAGTTGTACTCAACACCATGACAATTTTATGTCTTGCGGGTAGCAGTACTGGTTTCCTCCCGTTCACCAGGAGGAACTGATTTCATTTGCTGCGAAGATGTTTCAGGTTCTCGCATCTCTGAACTCTCCGTTGGCTACCGTCCATGTTATCTTCTGTTCGTCGTTCAGTTTGTGTGACACAAATTGACAACAGATCTCGAACTTAACCAAATCCTTGTGTACACTGGCGTTAATAGTATCATTGCTAGTCCACAATTCCTCTAATATCAGTTTCAGCTATAGTCGCCTATTTTGTAAAAGTATCTCTCACACTTGCGTTAGATTTTGTCATCATATTTACTGGCAGTTGACTTGGATTCATGGCACGCTTACAACAGTTTCCTTACACTCCTGACAGCATTTCAACCAATCGAAAGCACATTTTGTGCTCATACCTTATGTTCCGCAAGGGCTGTCTCTTTCTGTGACTTCTAGCAAATTGTGACATGTAAGACCTGCTTCTATATTGTAATGCGTAGTGCCCATGATATCTACATTTGCATATATGTATGGTGTGATTCAGCTGCTACGACCAGTTCGTTTAATGCATTCCAGAGCGCCTTCAAATACCACGAACGAGATTTTCATGTTCACATTCCAGTACAAAATTGAACTACAGTATATTTCTTACAAAAAGGTACTATTAGTTTTTCCTGCAAGTAGTGAGCGAGAGCATATGAAAATCTTGTTGCGGTATTTGAAGGCATTGCCGGTTACACAGATCCCAGCAGCAGGGGCAGCTGATCACCTTGTGTACTTTGTAAGCCCCTGTGAAGTGCATGTCAGATGCTACTTCACATTGTACCAGTTATTAGGTGTGCTTCCTATTTCACTCACGTGTGGAGTATGAGGAGAATGATAGCTTAGACTCCTCTGTGTGCTCCGTAATTTGTGAAATCACATCTCTGAGGTATGTAAGGAGTTACGGTATATTCCTAGATTCTTCAATTAAAACTGGTTCTTAAAACATTCTAAGCTGGATTTCTCGTAATAGTTTGGGTCTATCCTCGAGTTTCTGCAAGTCAGTTTCTTCAGCATCCCAATACACCTTCTGAGTTAAACAAACCGGTGGCTATTCGTGCTGCTCTTGTTCACGTTCAACATCCCCTGTTATTTCTGACTGGCAGGGATCCCACACACTTCAGCAATATTCTGTTTCAGCAATATTCTGTTTTCTAAGCAATCTCCTTTACACACATTGCATTTTCCTAGTATTGCACCAAAGAACTGAAGTCTCCCACCTGCTTCACGTACGATTAATCTTATGTGAATGTTCAGTTTCGTAAAAAGGAAGGAAGGAAGACTGGGGTTAACGTCCCGTCGACATTGAGGTCATTAGAGACGGAGCACAAGCTCGGATTGTGTCAAGGATGGGGAGGGAAATGGGCCGTCTCCTTTCAAAGGAGCGATTTAGTGAAACAACGGAAAACCGAAATCTGTATGGCCGGGCGCGGGTTTGAACCATCGTCCCCCCGAATGCGAGTCCAGTTCCATTTCGTATCGCTACACATTGTTACGCGAAGGTATTTGTGTGAGTTGACCGATTCCAGATGCGACTCATTGCTACTGTAGTCTCTGGACAAAGTGTTTTTGCTAATTTTTGTGGCACTTTGAACTCTTACAAAGATCCGGCTGAATATCTGTGCAGCTATTTTCAGACAGTACTATTTTGACATGAGCCACACTTGCATAGAAGCAGCGTGACGAACTACGGACCATTTTTATTGCTGCCGGGTGTCTACCATGGTTCAGTCGTCTACGTGAAACGATCTTTTGACAGCATACCGTACTGTTGCCTTCAGGTGATGTCTGTAGAATGAGCATCTTCCCTACATCAATGAAACATGAAGAAACGGAAGTGTTAGGACAGACCTAGCGTATCTGGGACTGTGTTCTAAAGAAGGCTATTGAAATACGAGTGGTTGTTAGCCTGATGAACAGAGGCAATGACTTCACTTTAAATAGGGGATCGCGCCTACTCGTCATCACCGATATATGAGGTATGGAGGCCATCAATGTCGGCGTACCTTTCCATACAGTGATTGGCGCAGCGGAAAGAACGCAGAACATTAACTTGAGGGTCGCGGGCTGGAGTCGCTGTGCAGAAAGTGTTTTTTTTATTTATTTTTATGTTACTACTTTGCAATATTAATGTTTTCATAAAAGGCATGAAATGGAGAGCCAAAGGAGAATTTGAGATTGAAAATGAAGTTCTTCATGCGGGAAAACAACTTGTTTTCCGTTAATTGACTCCTAGGGGGAGGGGGATGGAGGGACAAGCAAATCCGCAATTATACGACGAGATTTTTTAAGATGAGGGAATGCAATGTTGAAAGTGATTCCCCCAAATACGCTCCGCTAGGCAACCCCGCGATATCTGTTTTTGTCGTAAGATAAAGAAATTGACCAGAAAGCTTCAAAAATGCTCATATCTCATCGAGAGAGAAAAATAACTCGCATCCCGAGAAGACTGCATCTTGATACAGTCCACTGCGTGCCATCAGCTATCCTTACCAATATTTGGCGAAACGATGTCTCATGATTAGTTGGCAACCACACTGTGCGATTTGAGAGAGTCTTTTATAAATGTTAACGAATCTGTTTGTCTATAGAAACTGTGAAAGAACCATGTGATTGTAAAAACGCAGCGTTTGTAACGTGTGTAAGATGAATGTCACCCTATCACGTGTATCTCATCAACTGTAAAATACACTGAAGCGCCAAAGAAACTGGTGTAGGCATGCGTATTCAAATACAGAGATACAGTATGTAAACAGACAGAAACCTCGCTGCTGTCGGCAACGGCTGTATGAGACAACAAGTGTCAGACGCAGTTGTTACATCGGTTACTGCTACTACAATAACAGGTTATCAAGTTCTAAGTGAGTGTGAACGTAAGGTTATAGTCGGCGCACGAGCGATGGGACTCAGCATCACCAAGGTAGCGATGAAGTGGGGATTTTTCCCGTACGACCAATTCACGAGTGATTGTGCATATCAGGAATCCGGTAAAATCTCCGACATCGGTGCGGCCATAAAAAGATCCTACAAGAACGGGACCAACGACGACTCAAGAGAATCGTTCAACGTGACAGAAGTAGAATCCTTTTGCAAATTGCTGCAGATTTCAATGCTGGACCATCAACAAGTCTAAGCGTGCAAACCATTCAACAAAACATCATCGATATGGGCTTTCGGAGCCGCAGGTCCACTCATGTACTCTTGACGACTGCATAACCAAAGCGTCACGCCTCGCCTGGGCGTGTCAACACTGACATTCGACTGCTGATGACTGGAAATATGTTGGTGATTGGAGAAGTCCCGTTTCAAACTGTATCGAGTGGATGGACATGTGCGAGGATGGAGACAACCTCATGAATCGATGCACCCTGCATGTTAGCAGGGGACTGTTCAAGCTGGCGGAGGCTCTGTAATGGTGTGTGGCGTGTACAGTTGGAGGGATTGGGACCCCTGATGCTTCTAGATACGACTCTGACAACTGACTCGTATGTAAACATCCTATCTGATCATCTGCATCCATTCATGTCCGTTGTGCATTCCGAAGGACTTGGGCAATTCCAGCAGGACCATTCGACACCCCACACATACAGAATTACTGCAGAGTGCTACAGAGTAGCTCCAGGAGCACTCTTCTGAGTTTGAACACTGTCTCTGACCAACAAACTCTGTCTCTGGCCACCAAACTCCGCAGACAAGAACATTATTGAGCATATCAGGGATGCCTTGCAACGTGCTGTTCAGAAGAGATATCCAACCCCTTGTACTCTTACGGATTTATGGACAGTCTTGGAGGATTCATGGTGTCAGTTCCCTCCAGCACTACTTCAGACGTTAGTCGAGTCCATGCCACGTCGTGTTGCGGCACTTCTGCGTGCTCGCACGGGCCCTACAATATTAGGCAGGTGTACCAGTTTCTTTGGGTCTTCCCTGTATATTGTGAATGGAAGATATACTGCGTATAACATAAGACTGAAGTAAAATATTATTTTTATAAGATGTGCTCTGTCTTGTCCGATACCCTAATTTTTGAATAATAGTTGTTTAATCACATCTTGTGAAAGCTCTTGCCAGGTGAGATGTTGCACACTAAAATTTTTTGTCCATTGTAGTTACCCTCATGTGATTCGGTGGCTACAAATCTGTAAATCTGCGATGCACTCCTCGGTCTCTGTAAGGGTTTTCCAGTTTTCCATCTATCGCTTCTTCCACCTCTGGCAATGATTTGTGTATGTGAATATTAACCAAATGCACCGTGGTTCGTAGTAGCGTTAAACCGCTGGTATGTCAACAACTTAGCAGATAAGTCATTTGAAAACTTGGAAGAAGGCAGTGGTGTGCTACCTCGAATAGGACATGCATAGTAAAGAATAGGACCATGTATAGTAAAGAATTTTGATGTTCAGTCTTTGGGTTGACATCAGCTCTACCATTATGGTCACACTCTTTGTTCGCCCACCTTTATCTGTGTTTCCTAACCCTAATAAGTTTTGAGCTTCGCAAACTGCGATCAGTTAACGAGATTTATGAGTAGTGAAGCTCGGCACGTTGATGATGATTCTGTTGCTGGTAATAAAGTAGTTTTCTTCTTTTCCAGGATGGCTGTTGGCAAAAGAATGGTGTGCGTTCCGGCCAGGTGACGACTCGCCTCCCCATAGCAGCCAGAGCTACTTTCCCATAATTGCATCTTGGTACCAACATCAGGCAACTTCCCCATAATCGCACAATGGTATCGTCAACAAGCTGCTTCTCCGTACTCGCAACATGGTATCAACAACAGGCTGCTTCCCTATGATGACGCCATGGTATCAACAAGTAGCTGCTTCTCCGTATTCGCAATATGGTATCAACAACAGGCTGCTTCTCCGTAGACACGATTTTTCAGTGTGAAAAGACTTCTTCTCCACTTATCAGCAACCGCCCTAGGTTATGGCGTTGCACAGTTTCTTGTGCTGGACTGGACAGAATCTGTCAACTGTGCTGCAAAATGACCTCATTCTCCGAATTTGGCAAGAGACGTGGACTCATTAACTAACACGGAAATGAACAATACAGAGCGTGAGTGAGGGTAGGAAGACTCTTGACAATAAGGACAACCCAAAATTCTACGTGCCATATTTACCACTTTCTTGTCTTCTAACACATTAACTGGGAACAATATGGGAGTAAATCCACTGATCAGCCAGACGTTACTGAACCACAAGAAGAAGGCACAGCATTGAACGCTGATATGAAGTGATACAAACAACTTCACAACATTAAATGTGGTATAAGAGCTCTGCATCTGAAGCAATGAGAGACAGAGAGGCTGATGTACATTTAAAAATTAAAAAAAAAAAGATCAACAGAAGAACGCAGTGTGAGACATCAGTGCCATAATGACCTTATTCTTGTCTCTTCATAGCCCTGTATATAGTACCTGAGAACAGTAAAGATACAAATTCTGCTGTTCGTTCGCCAACCATAGGTCAGAGTCTAGAAGGGACATATTTTCGCCCTACTGCAGATGTTGTAGTGTCCAGTATCAATACCTGCACTTGACATATAATTCACCTATACAGTCACATAATGAGAAATGCATGAGGATACCAATAAGACGATTTGGCTGTGTGTGGAATATAAATGCGATCTCTACACTTGAAAGTGGCTTCGCTACATAGTGCACATTGGCTCAGAAGAAGAAGAAGAAGAAGAAGAAAAATAGAGATCTCTTTGAATGGGCCCAATAACAACAATAAGAGACCGACATAGCAGACAGTTTACCTTTACTGAGGAATCCATGTAGCTACAGGAAAGGGTCAGGGACTGTTTGTGTATTCATGCACGTTCCTCAGCTTGTGCTGCGTTCAACCCCTTGTCCATTGAACAAATCCAAGTCTCCATTCGTGACGAGGAAAGCAAGATATGGACGAAGTAATGGGTGTAGACAGGGCTGAAGTGGATCTGCTCGTTGGTTCAGTCTTCAGAGTGTTAATTACATCTGTAATATCATTTTAATCCTACTCAAATGACTTCTTTAAATGCTACACTGTGCCTGATAAAGAAAACCGAGTGAATTCGTTTTTAATTTAAAATACGTCAAAGTAGGTACTACCGCAGCATATGACGTAAAGAGAAATTTCTTCAGAAGCTAAACAGGGCCAGCAAGGAGAGGACCTTTAAAGAAGAGTTTCCCTTGTATCACGCTACACCCAAACACACTGGTATTGCCACTGCTCTGATATGTGTATATCATCTCTCAAGAGTAATGACAAGAATATTGCATTTTAATTGAAGTCTTACGCTCTGTATCACCCAAAGGGAACGTCATTGCTGATAATACATGAGGTCACCCACACCCTCTGTTTCTGAGACTGTTCAATATGCCACTCTTGCCACACCCATCTTATTATATGTAAGTTACTACTTGAATTCAGGTGACAAAACTATGAAGAGGCTACAACATGACACGAAAATTAGTTCAGTATCTAATAATACGCAACATCAAGAGGCTATCAAGAGAGAGGCTATTGTAATAAGAGGCTACTTCACTACCCACCAACAGTCCAGGTGACATCATGATTGAGTGCATCAACCAGTAATTGTGACCAACGTTGTTTCTGTTTGTGATGCAGAAATGTTTCTTCAAGATTCATGAGTGCCAGGGCAACAGAAATTTTAATGTACAGAACATTAACTGTGTGTTTGTGACGCGATATGTTCAATGTGCCAAACTCGTCAGTTTCTCGTATTAGTAGCTTTAAGTTCGCTTATTGTTCTGCACAACGAAGAGGCTATTTTGAGGCAAGATTGTTTCAGCAAGTGGTATAAACTGTACTCTATATGTGTGTTCAGTGGAACATTTCTCAAGTGTGGATTCTGTAATGGTTTACTGAGGCTCAATAATAAAAGCAACATCTTAAGCAATGTAGGCAAAGCATCGATGTAGGAGAAAAATGTAGTGTTTTCAAAATAGATGTAACTGGAAATATCTAATTGTACTATCAGAAGTGAAATTTTACCACACTCTTGTAAAAATGAGTTGTCTGTACAACATAGTCTATAGTGGGCGCAAAAGAAAGTGAATTTTTCATTACGAGCATGTTTAACAATGGAAAAGAAACGTAATAGTAGAACTGCTCGTCACTTTAAGTACCTGTAACTCAGAAAGAGAAGATCAGAGAAGGCTATCTGATAGGACAATCACGTACAATTGGCAAAATCTCAACTCTTCATATTTTTTCTGTGGCATGGCTTCTGTCATCAGTACAAAGGAAAACTCTCAAACAAACAAAAAAAGCTTATATTTTACAGAAGCGTAAGAATTTAATTTACTCGCTCACTTTGCAAGACCACACATTAAGCACAGCACTCATTTATCTCACCTCATTAACTACCGCATATGATATAGACTGAGAACGATTTAGGAACAAGTCCATGTTTTTTTAAATAGTGATAATAATGTTCTGTGAGTCTAGTGCCGATAGCTTTAAAGACTGTAATAACACACCAACAGTACAAAGATAGAATCTGTTTAAATTAAGACGTATTTTTCATCATCCCATCGTATACTTGTACAGCTACCATAGATTAATTTTAAAGTAATATTTGTGATCGATCACGCTCTAATAATACGTAACTAAATAATTTTAGCTTGTATAAACGAAGGTTCTCTACGGTCATAAAACGACAGAGTAGCACTGGAATGAGCTGCGAGCAAATATTTCAGTACCCAGACGTTTTTATAATCTTTCTACTTTTCCCTTGCTCCCTGTCCTGTAGGCCCATTTTCTGTGATGTGTCATGCCATTAAGTTATACAACTGAAATTTATTGCTTTCTGCTCCCTTCACCTCTGTGCCAGCTGTTACAGCTGCAGATGTAACAACTGTTTCAGTGGTGAGGTGGACACAATTTTTTCCCAGTCAGATTCTTTTTGGGTCGTCAATTCAGTTTGGACAGTGACGACTTTACCATAGATTCTTCTCATCATAATACTGGCAGTGCATCACTGGAGCAGCTTTCGAAAGAAGCAGGAAGTATGGAGCAGACATCTAGCATAACATCGCTCTTCTTGGGAATAACAGCGAATGATTTCTGAGAGTGCAGTGAGGAAATGTTACGCTGCTCTGCATCCTACATTACTCCTATTTGAGGCACTTTCCTGCTTCTGCTTATAATATAAAATGACTGCAAAGACAATGGAAGGAATTTCTTCAACGAATGTCATACTGTACACCATTGCAATTTACATTATGTATGAGTCATTCAATTTATAAAACAATATTGTGACATACTCAGCTAACTGTGATTAGTCGCCATGTATATCAGAGGCATTTCTCATTTCATTTTGTCAGAGCTCTCTGTGTGTAAGTAATGTATTTTTATTTACAAATGAAGTCTATCCAAACAGTTACTCCAACAGACCTTAGCTTTATAATTATTGAGCAAAGAAGTTGAAAATCATGGAATCACTCAAGCAGAAATTTTCTCTTTGCATTTTCCTTTTCATCTACAAAGCTAAATCGATCTTGGCTAAGGAATGGAATCAATTCATCATATGCTTACGGGTTAAACAGAAATTGTGTTCTATGTGAGCAATTTTCTATCTACTCTTCCCTTGTTTTCTGAGTTTATTTCAGAAGATTTCCCAGAGAGAGGCTAGTGTTTCACGTGTTTCCATTTACAATTTACAGTAAACCTTATAAAGTATTACTTTCAACTGTCACAAAATAAACTGCAATTTTCTCAGTATTTTGATAACATCATCAAACAACACAGTAAATTTGTATGTTTTTTCCTTATTGTGTGGAGAAATTTTGCTGTTGTAACTGTACTTCCATTAAAGTTTGAATTTTGGACTTATGTTGTTAAAAAACTTTATCAGTGGTAGTATGCTAATTGTTGATGACCAATGTAAAAATGAGTGGCTTGAGTAGTGGTTCTGTCTAGACTTTCATATCAAAGATCGTACTCATCTTGTCAGTTCCTCAGGTCGATATGCACTGCAGTATCATGATGAATTCTCAAATGAGCAATATAACGAATTGTATGTAGTTGTAATAAATGTGTCACATTAGTAGTTGTTTGGAATATAAAGTGATACATCAAAAGTTCTTTCTTTTAACGACATTTTAAATACTTTGCTTCCTTGCAAGCATCACTAAATTATTAGGCTTTTTATTACAAGCTTGAAGCACATTGTAGAAAATGTGGGCACTCTTCTCAGAATGGTTCTTGTGGTTCATCCTCAGCAAACATCCAGAAGAGGTGAGGTATGTAGAAATATTTTCAGTGCATTTCCTAAACTGTTTGTGTAATTATCTTTTGAAGATTTCTACTTTTTGATTTAATTGTTCCATGACCTGATAGAATCAGAAAAAATGATAAGACTGAGACTGTCACAGTCTATTTGTTTTTTTCAAGGTTGGAAAATCTTTCTTCACACCTCACCTATTTCTGCACTGGCTACTGTCGAAATTCTCTTCCACATTATATGATGAATTAGCTTATTTATTTTCAATATACTACTGTGTAATGTTGCTATCTTTACATTCATTGTTTGTATACAAACATAATCATCTTTCTTTGTTTTGATGGTGGCCGGCAGTGATTACATGATGCGTAAACGAGAACGAAGACTGATTAACACCGAAAGTGCAAAATTAGATCATTTCCTTTGGTACAAAATGGTTTGTGTAATAGTAGAATTGTAGTGCTGTTGATTTTCGCGCAAGTAAGAATAATATTTGTACAGTCACAAGCTCCATTTATTTACATTTCAGTACTGAAGCAGGTCATATGAGATGATGGTTATGATTGTGATATAATAAATTTTGTTGTTTTTTTGTGATTTTTAAAAGTTTAGTTAAGTTTAATTTGAAGCATATCTGAGAACGATGTTATGAAGTATGTAGTGTATAGAATATTGTAATGGATAAGCTGAATTTAGCTGCATAGGTGCTTTAAGTAAGAGAATGCCATCATATATTCATCATTTACGATATCACTTACTAACTTTTGTTTATCTACTTTGAGTTGCAAATTCCTCAGGTCGAGCGGACTATAGAATAAGCAATCTTGTACCTGTTGTAATAAAATAGAAACAACATCATTTCGTCATACATGTGTCATAAAGTGATAAATTGATTTTTTTGTGTAACATTTCGCTACTGCTTTTCATCATTGCTTGCATTGTGTTTTCGAATACTGACATACTAGATTAAGAAATAACTTTATGTGTATTGTAGACTTAAGAACCTGTAAAAAAATGCCAATGGCTCGATATTTGGCTTTATGTCGTAAACGAATGTAATTTTTTTAAAAATGGGCAAGTGAGTTAGTACACCTGATTAATGTGCCCCGATCTCATTATTAGTAGGAAGTTTTGGTTTCGTTTTCAGAATGAATGACGTCATGAGGAAAGAATCGAAGATTGCTTGTGAGAATGGTAGTACCGTGTCTTTCAAAGTAAATTTAAGAGTCGAATATATTTTTGTAACTAATGATGGAACATTAAGTTTCTGAATGGTGTCTTCCAGAATAATTTGGCCCAATGATACTCGAATTACTGTTCACTGACATAGTAAACAAAATCTGTATTTGGACAGCAGATTTTGTCGAAAAAAGTGACAGTATAGTGATGTAGCTACTCTGTGCATTCACGTTGTGTGTACAGCTCCATACATCAGATAAGTCCTTATGTTTTATATTCATGTGCAGTCGTATCAGTATGCATTAAACAGATAACGGCAGTACCTTTATCGGCGAAATTTACATTTAGAATTTGAAGGGTAGAACAATGAATAAAGCTCTATGTTTGTGTTAATGAATTATTGTTTTTATTCTAACATTATATCTAATATTCATCTGTGAAGTCCATCAATGACAGTATCAAGGAGAAGCAGCCTGTTCCAATACCTGCGAAGTACAATGTTGATAAAACATAAGAAAAACAATAATGATGTATTTTAACAGTAATGGATCTATGTAAATTTTCTGCTGTACATTTTCAGAAATAAAGATACTTATCTGGGATATCTGTAATTTTAATGGATGATGGTTTCCTGCTGTAGTGTTTAGTGTAGAGAATATTAACATGTATTGTAGGACAGAGTTCTCTGAAGATGCTTTAGTTCATAGGTGGTGTGGAAAATTGCATTTGTTGTGCTGATGTTGGACATTTGACAATGTACTGGTGTATGTATGGAGTCAGTGCCAAGAGTCACATTTTAATAAACAACTCACGCAAAACATTTATGCTATACTACACACAGAAGATAATAGCTTGTGAAAGAATTATAGAGAAGCACCTTAGCTTGATGCTGAATGGTTTTTACATTAGTAGTTGCCCTGTAGCGTCATAGAATATGGTACACAAATCATACAAGTTGCACTTTTATGTAAATGACACAGCAAAGTGTTCTAGAAAATTATGAGTATCATTATTGTTATCACAGTGAAAAAGAGAAGCTCAAAATCATCAGCAGAAATGTAATTTCTATCCCCTGTGGGTTTAAAACATGGAAGATCACCAAATGTTATAGCCAACCAACTAAAAATACACATAACCAATTGTCTTTGGCAAATTATTGATGTCAAGTAAGCAGAAGCGACTTCCAGAAAATGCTTGTTAAAGACTACAAGGGACAGACCAGCCACTTATTTCTATTAAGTGGGTAATTTTTTGTACATTACTTTTTGAGACAAATTGTACGAGTAACACACATTTTCTTGTCATTTATTAGAGTAAGTAATCCTGACAACTGCCGGTCATTCTTTTGACTGTGTGTATTCCTTTAAACTTATCATAAGAGCTAGTTATAAGCTGCTTCTGATATATTCATGGTAACTACCAGCAAAACTACATTCCAGCTTATTTTACTGAAGAAAACTAAAGTAAATAATGGAAGAGAAGAAATACCAATAAAAAGTGATAGAGAGGAAACAGATAGGAGAGTGAAAGAAAGGAATCTGTCGCTAAGTCAAGAATATATGGGAGTGGTGATAAGTACTATGACGTTGGGTAGGATATTGTACATCCAGTTTCCTTTTCACACTAGCTTTAGGAGCCACACAGATCCAAAGATAGTTGGTGGTGTACTGGAGTATCTTGAATTTCTCTTCCCATATGATAGGTGAGGCAATGAAGTCAGATGTCCCATTCAGACTCTACTTTAGACCTGAAGGCAACCTTGTTGGCAAGCTGACTATCTATGACTCCATTCCAGTCCCTCCTTCACAGATATCACGTCCTTATGCCCTGAGCAAATGACAGTTTAGGATGTCTGTGAGAACAACGTTCCTTCAGTGAACAAGCCAAATTTCAGCTCATAATACACTGCTTTGTAGATACATACGCCCTGAAAGTGCATATGCTATCAATGGCTCATAATCTGGACTAAGATGTTCAGTTGTACCTCCAGTGGTGTACCTACACGATCACAGCCGGGGTGCCCTTTTTTTTTGTAGATTCTATGTATGAAGAGGATAGACTATGTCCTGATCAACAGTTTACAAGACCACTAGTTGGCTGAACGTGACCTGTTTGGGAAGATATGATGTGTCCACCTTCCAGTGACAGATGAAACCCATCTCTTTTGCTACAAATCCATAACATAATCTCTGTGGGAGATGTGATTACCTTTTTGAGTCCAAAGTATTTCATTTACTACAGTATGTAGCCATTTTTACATTATTCAGCACATGTCAGCTCTTTCTGTGATACACAAATCAAGACGCAGGACACCAAACACTGCTTTCAAAGCATCAGTTGACATTGTGCCAAGTCAGTTAACGTTGTGCCAAAAGCACCTCAGCAACACATTAGAACTGACTGCTGCACCCACACCACCGATATTTCTCAGTCACCAGCCTATGTGCACTGTATGCTTATTCTACAGCTCACTATGGCCACTAGTATCACCTCATGACAGAGATGGAAACAGTTTGGAGGCAGACATAATTTTTGTTGTGCAATTACCATGTAACTGTACCCTGAGATACAGATCAGACTTATGCAGATTAAAGGTTGTTACTTAATCAGACTTTTAACATGACTTCTGAATGGTCTCAAGAAGTTCAATACTCTGCGCTACTGCTGAACTGTGTCTAAAAGAACTACCTCATTTTTTCTAGTTGTACTCTGGTGTTACTTTGGGCTAATATCAGGAGATCGTCATAATATGCCACTACAACCAAAGCTTCAGGATTTTCTTGTAGGCTATTCAAAAAGGGTTTGTGAGTAATGTCCTAAATTATGGGCTCAAAGACTGAGAACTGAGGACAGCCTTCAGTGATTATTTTTGTCATATTTCTCTTGGGATCCAACACAGCAACCTTGCTGTGCATACAGTAGTCTATAAGCTTTTTGGAAAGTTGCCTCTGGATAGTTAAAATGCGTCAGAGGCATCAAAGGCACAGCATATGTGAAAAATAGTAATGACGAAATACGGGGACTATGAATTCAGTACCAGCTCTACAGCACGATCAATAGCATTCTCAGTAGGTTTGTCCTTTCTGAAACTGTACAGAGTGACATTCATTCCAGTTTCGCTCCCGTGAATGGAAAGCCTCTTGTTTGGTATTTTGCCCAAATGTTTTTGAAGAACATTTAGTAGGCAGATGGGTCTATAATAATATTTTGCCTGGGTAGGTTCTTCATTCTCCTCATCCTTGAGGGTTATGAGCCCTGCTGATATTGATGTGTTTGGGAATTTTCCTTGGGCAAAGCAGTCATTAGCTAAGTTAATGTCGTCGCAATATGATTTCATAATAATTTTCAATGTGCTGAGGATCTCTAGAACCTCTTTATGATCAATTGGATTGACAACACGAAAGTGTCTGACCTTTGAGTCAGCTGTTTCCTCATCATCTCATGATTGTCAGTGTCCTCAACGTGCCTGTCATTTGCTGGTACTGTCAAAAGTACTTTGGTGAAGTACTGTCAACTAGTAGTAGTTGATCATTATTTCTTCACACTGATAGAACGAGGTTAACTTGATCATATGGGTAACCTTTTTATATGGTGTGCTCCATAGATTAATCTACAGTCAGTCTAGAAACAAAGAAAAGAAAAATTGAAGCATTTACAGAATTCGCTAAGAAACATAAGATGTGTCGTTAAAGTTTTGGTGTTCAGCTGGATGTTAACAGCTAGAAAAAGTACTGAACACCTACAAACCTGGACTGAAAGGGGATTGTTAGAAGAAGGGAAAAGTAGAAAGATAAATAAAGGGCATCACAGAAAAGGGAACGAACTGCAGGTGTTTTGTGGAACACCTGTGTTTGGTCAAGTGCAGTAGGAATTTGTGATGATGATTTTTGCTATTATTGTTTGATGGTGGTATGTCAATTTTCCCACATGTAATGGTCGTAGTATCAACTTCCAACGTTCATATTTCAGTTTATATTAGTATTTTGCTAAAAATACGAATGAGTGCTGTTTCCCACAATTCTTGATGTAGACTAAGATGGTTTGAACTGGCCATCGTATTCATGTATCACAGAAAGCGGAAAGCGAAAGTACCACTTCCAAATGTCTTGTAGCATTCGAGGCTACATCTTAAAGTATTGGGATATGTGGGGGAAATGATTACTTGGAGTCAGTCAGAACTGAAAGCCTGTTTTTCAGTACCATGTTCAACTCCAGGGCTTCTGAAACAAGATTTCGACAGTAGCCATTCTGTCTTCTGCACCTTTTATTCATCGTTTTACGGTGGCTTTGCCTTTCGGTTATTATTCCTTTATCTAATTTAAAAACTGACTTCGATTAATGTCTGTTATAAATCCTGTCGCTTAGTAATGTATCTGGACACTCTAAGTTCAGTTTCGTTATAATCTCTTGTAGCACGAACAAAACTTTTGAGTATGTATTTTTCTTGCAGGGGTATGCTTCAGTCCAAAGACTGATCTGATGCAGCTCTCTATTCTTGTCTAACCCAATTCACATCTCTTAATTTCAGAATAACAACATGAACCTGCTTACAGTTTTCAAACCTTGATCTTTCTCTAATGTTTACACTCCTCACGGCCTCTTATTAACAAATTAATGTCCTTTATGCCTCTGGATATGTCCTACCATTCTGTTTCTTCTTCCACTCGTATTGTGCTATGCTCTTCAATGTTATGTCCAGAAGAAACTACTTTCGTCCAGTATGAATGTGTGTTCTTTTATTGCTTTGGGAGGAGGCTCATCAAACTAAAATGCATGAAATATTATTTCACTTTGTTACATCAATGAAAAACATTTACTTAATTTTTGGCACACTTCTTTGATATATGAGTACTAGTAATTTACGACTGTTATGGACTACCAAAATATTACATGATTCACTACTAAACGAACTGTTAAGATGCAGTGTTCAACATTTTCTAAAATGCAAGTTCATCAGAAACTACACTGTGATGTTGACTCCTTTGGATGTGATAAACTGCATGCTTGACACTATATTGAACTCAGTGTGAGGGTGCTGCTATACTGAGAGAGGGGGTGCGTCTTCTAGAGTGACTACCATTAGTTGTTGCAAATGACAAAGAGCCCTCACTAACGTCTGGCACTGATTCACATTGCCGACTCTGGTGTGACACTGTCATCTCTTGGCAATAACACAGAACATTTGGTCCTCCTCGTTTGGACTCAGTACTCATCATTAAATATCCATTGAACTCTTCTAATCAGCTCTCTTCTATAACTCCATAATTCTAATGTTTCTGTTCTCTGCTTGACAGTTTAGTTTATTGCTCACATTACACTTCCATCTAATGTCCTACGCCAGATAAATACTACCAGAAAAGTCTTTAATTTATATTAGATAATTAAGCTTTTCTTATTGTCATCACTCTGCATTTTAGTTCGCCGGCCGAAGTGGCCGTGCGGTTAAAGGCGCTGCAGTCTGGAACTGCAAGACCGCTACGGTCGCAGGTTCGAATCCTGCCTCGGGCATGGATGTTTGTGATGTCCTTAGGTTAGTTAGGCTTAACTAGTTCTGAGTTCTAGGGGACTAATGACCTCAGCAGTTGAGTCCCATAGTGCTCAGAGCCATTTGAACCATTTTTTTTGCATTTTAGTTCCTCCTTTCGTGTATTATCGTCGCTTTGCTGCCCACATAGCAAAAACCGTTTACTAGTTTTAGTGCCTCAGTTTCTAACCTGGTAATGGCCTTGCTGCAATGGTAACACCAGTTCCCGTCGGATCACTGAAGTTCGGTGCTGTTGGGCTGGGTTAGCATTTGGATGGGTAAACATCTAGTCTGCCGAGTGCTGTTGGCAAGCAGGGTGCACTCAGCCCTTGTGAGGCAAACTGAGGAGCTACTTGATTAAGAAGCAGCGGCTCCTGTCTCTTAAACTGACATATGGCCGGGAGAGCGGTTTGCTGACCACATGCACCTCCATATCCGCATCCAGTGACACCTGTGAGCTGAGGATGACATGGCGGCCGGTCGGTGCCGTTGGGCCTTCCAAGGCCTGTTCAGACAGAGTTTAGTTAGTTTCTAGGCTAATTCCATCAACATCACCTGATGTAGTTCAACCACATTCCACTACCCTTGGTATACTTCTATAGGCTAAAGAAAATGGCAGAGTCCAATTGGTCGAATATGACTGGAACTACTGTATAATATTGTGCACTGGAACCACCCACCCGTGTCTCTCATTGCTGCAATGAATCAAACTATTTTTAACCTATGTATCTCAAATAGTGAAGTGTTAGTCTATTTTCAAACAGTATACAATTACATTTTAAACATGAAACCAAGATATCCTGATTCATAACACTGCTAACTATCCATCTACTAAGAGGTCATGTGTAATTCAAGCTTTATCTTCTGCAGCCAGAGACTAAATGACCTGAGACCAGCAAGGAGACTTTATTCAGGCCATGCATGATCCATGCGGCTCTCTTTGTTATAGATTTTCACAGCAGCGACCTCTCTGTGGTAATAACTGGGCGAATGATATATGTGTGTCATAACTTATTTATTTCATGTGGCATTTGATTATGCTGGTCATACAGCCTTCTAAATATTGCAAGGTTTCTTAAGGTTGTCTTTAATGTTTATGCTACAGCTGTGATCAAATAAATACATCGCCTTACACACCCTCATATATCTTTCTCTTACAAATACACTGATGGAAAAAAATCGCAACACCAAAAAAAATTAATGTAGATTAATGAAATTTCGTTAATACATTTGCATAGGTAACGTACGTATATAAGTGATTAACACTGCAGAATCACACGTTAATGTAAGAGCGAGATAAGCTAGAATGGAAATGCAAGCATGCAGACTTGCATGCATTGTGTTGTACAGGTACCAAATGTCAATTTGTGGGACAGAAATTACGCCTGTTGCACTTGGTTGGTCAACATGAGAACAATCTGAACTTGTCGTCTGATGATGCCCCATTCGTGCTCAGTCGGAGACAGGTCTGTTGATCGAGTAGGCCAAGGCAACATGCCAAAACGCTGTAAAGCGTATTGGGTTACAACAGCAGTATGTTGGCGTGCATTATCCTGTTGGAAAATACCCCCTGGGATGCTGTTCATGAATGGTAGCAAAACTGGTTGAATCACCAGACTGACGTACAATTATGCATTCAGGGTGCATGGGATAACCAAGAGAGTGCTCCTGCTGTCATTCAAAATAGCACCCCAGACAAAAACTCGAGGAGTTGGTCTAGCGTGTTAGGTGCAGACACGGTGGGTGCAGGTTCTCAACTGGCCTCCCTCTAACCAGCAGACGGCCATCACTGGCACCGAGACAGAACCAGCTCTCACCAGAAAACACAACAGACCTCCACCCTGCCCTCTAATATGCTCTCGCTTGACACCACTGAAGTTTGGGCGTCTGGCTCAAGACTGTCCAGGAAGTGACCGATTTGTAACTGTTCGTCACTGTGGGCCAGCTGCTGCTGTTGCAGACGCAGTACGGTGCGACAGAGCCTTACGCCCAATACGACGGTCTTCCGTCTCGGTATTGCCGCGTGGCCGTCCAAAGCTCGGTCTTCTTGCGACCATACATCCTCGTGACCATCCATGCACAGTGTCTACATTCTTAACAAGTATTTATGCAGTATCGCAGAAGGAACACCCTGCTTCTCGTAGCCGTATTACGTGACCTCGTTCAAACTCAGTGACCGGTTGATAAGGGCGCCTTCGTCGCCTTAAAGATATATTTGACCAACATCATCTCACCACATTCAGTATCAAAGGTAACTAACACTACGACCGTTACAGCGTGTATTTAAAGCAAACTTGTTTTGCGTACTCATAGTCTGGGCTATTAACGCCACTCTTACGCGACTGGAGTGAAATTTGAATAGACACCATATTTCACATGTAGAAAAACGCATACCAACCTTCGTTTATGTCACACAAATCCTTCTTGGTGTTGCGACTTTTTTCCGTCGGTATGGTCGACAGCGGTTGGTAACTGTCGGGCAAATTTTAATAAAAGGGTCAGCATATGACGATGATGATTATGATATGGTTGTGAGGGTACTAAAATTTAATGAGTGTAGATAAAGGTCGCAAAATTATTAAAAGGGGAAGTGTAAATAAAAACATAAAGTACTTCCGAGAAATTCACACACACACACACACACACACACACACACACACACACACACACATACACATACATACAGACACACACAAACATACACACAAGGAAATAAACAAATGGTTTAAATCTCCAAGTGCTGTCGCATCACATCCACAACATGAGGATTTAGTCAGCCATGTTATACGTATTCCATTTCTTTGAAATGCAGTAAACCACAAGCAGGTGGTCAGGTAGTTGCGCGCTGAGAAATCTGATATTCCAGTCGCCTCGTGACGAATTGTCGGAGCGTGTTTAAAAATGTAAAATGTTACAAACCTTTCTGTCATTATGATATGGTTGGGAGGGTGCTAAAATTTAAATGAGTGTGGATAAAGGTCGCAAAATTATTAAAAGGGGAAGTGTAAATAAAAACATAAAGTATTTCCGAGAAATTCACACACACACACACACACACACACACACACACAAACTCACACATACACATACATACATACAGGCACACACAAACATACACACAAGGAAATAAACAAATGGTTTAAATCTCCAAGTGCTGTCGCATCACATCCACAACATGAGGATTTAGTCAGCCATGTTATACGTATTCCGTTTCTTTGAAATGCAGTAAACCACAAGCAGGTGGTCAGGTAGTTGGGCGCTGAGAAATCTGACATTCCAGTCGCCTGGTGACGAATTGTCGGAGCGTGTTTAAAAATGTAAAATGTTACAAACCTTTCTGTCATAATTTTGCAAGTTATAAAGGAACACTCGCCAGTACCAAGTTAGTGTTATTCTGTTAGCTGCATAGTACACGAAAAAGTTTTGCAGTCAACACACCCTCAACTCCTGTAATGTTTCTATCACGTCTCTGTCGGGGTATGGTGGGCTCAATTAGGTTACAAAAATGCAAAGTAAGTCTATTTACATACACTTAACTAGATCACAGATCTCGAAATTATATAGAGGCATAAAAGTTTGCAAATATGTGTTTTTTGTAACTGCAGTTATAATTTGACTGTCGTGCATTACTTAAAATGTCTACCAGAAACAAGCAATAAATTATTTAACTCACACACAATGAGTCTGCAACTTCCTAAGGTGGCCAGTTTGTTAATAAATAGTTCTGCAACACCGCCACCACAAAACACGAAGAAGACAATAAGAGTTTCAAAGGGAGTTAAAGAAGTGAATTAAAATAGTATTTCAGTGCTATCTGCATTGAAACATTATGTCGCCTATTTTGGACTCATCAATAAAAAAAAAGGTTCGTAGTAAATTTTAGCAGGCTGTTTACAATTTAATAGAGACGTCAATTAAAGATTTGGCGCAGTTCTAGTTTGGAGAGCCGGATGTTCAAAACTATCAAGAGGAGTTTGGATAGTAGAATGGTAGCTTTTATACACTGAAGAGCCAAAGAAACTGGTTAACCTGCCTAATATCGTGTAGGGCCCCCTCGAGCACGCAGAAATGCCGCAAAACGGCATGACATGGACTCGACCAATATCTGAAGTAGTGCTGGAGGGAGCTGAGGCCATTAATCCTGCAGGGCTGTCCATAAATTCGTAAGAATACGAGGGGGCGGAGATCTCTTCCGAGCAGCAAGTCGCAAGGCATTCCAGATACGCCCAATAATGTTCAAGTCTGGCGAGTTTGGTACCCAGCGGAAGTGTTTAAACTCGGAAGAGTGTTCCTGGAGCCACTCTCTAGCAATTATGGACCATTGGGGTGTCCCATTGTCCTGCTGGAATTGCCCGCCCAAGTCCGTCGGAATGCATAATGGACATGAATGGATGCCGGTGATCAGGCAAGATGCTTACGTTACCTTTCAGACTCACACCTAGACGTATCAGGGGTCCTATATCGCTCCAATTGCACACGCCCCACACCATTACAGAGCCTCCACCAGCTTGAACAGTCCCTTGCTGACATGCAGGATCCATGGATCCATGAGGTTGTCTCCATAGCTTCCCACGCCCGGGTTCCCGGGTTCGATTCCCGGCGGGGTCAGGGATTTTCTCTACCTCGTGATGGCTGGGTGTTGTGTGCTGTCCTTAGGTTAGTTAGGTTTAAGTAGTTCTAAGTTCTAGGGGACTTATGACCACAGCAGTTGAGTCCCATAGAGCTCAGAGCCATTTTGAACCATTGTCTCCATAGCCGTACACGTCTGTCCGCTCGATACAATTTGAAACGAGACTCGTCCGACCAGGCAACATGTTTCCAGTCATTAGCAATCGATTGTAGTTTTAGTATGATTTCAAATAAATATGTCAGGCAACAGCAATAAACATGAAGTTCCTCACAAGGAACTTCTAATCAATTTGTGTGCCCATGGAGTGTTTTTTCAGTTGTGCGACTAGTTTCATGATCTCCTGTCAGAAATGTTACAGTACCTAGTATTTGACGCAAAATCATCGAGTAAAACGGAAGTGATATCTGGCGTTCCCCAAGAATGCGGTACATGCCCTGCTATTTCTGATGTACACGAACGATTTAAGAGACAATCTGAGCAGTCCTCTTAGACTGTTTGCAGATGATGCTGTGAGTTATCGTCTTATAAAGTCATCTGATGAACAAAACGAATCGCACAAGGTATCTGTTTCACGCAAAAGGTGGAAATTGACTGTAAATAATGAAGCGTGTGAAGTCATTGTCGTGAGTACTAAAATGAATCCGCTAAATTTCGGTTACTGGGTAAAACACACAAATCTAAAGGCCGTAAATTCAACTAAATACTTAGGGATTACAACTATGAAAAACTTAAATTGAAACGATCACAGAGAAAATGGTGTGAGGAAAGTAAAGCAAAGACTACTTAATCTGCAGAATACTTAGAAAACGCAATAGCTCTACTAAGGAGTTACACTACACTCGTCAGTCCTCTTCTGGAGTACTGCTGTCCGGTGTGGGATCCTTTGACGGAGGACATCGAAAAAGTTCAAAGAAGGGCAGCTCGTTTTGCACTATCGCGGAAAATAGAAAGAGTGCCAAGGATAGGATACGTGAATTGGGGTGGCAGCCATTACAAAAAAGTCGGTTTTCGTTGCGGCAGGCTCTTGTCATGAAATTTCAATCACGAACTTTCTCCACAGAGTTTGAAAATATGTTGTTGACACCTAGCCACAAATGGAGGAATGGTCATCATAATAAAACAATTGAAATCTGAGGTCGCAAGGAAAGATTTAAGTGTTCGTTTCTGCTGTGCACTGTTCGAGAGCGGAACGGTAGAGAAATAGCTTGAAGATGGTGTGATTAACCCTCCGCCAAGCACTTAATTGGAACTGAAGAGTAATTGTGTATATGTAGATGCTACACAAGCAGACGAGGAGGTTTATGTACCGCATTTACAACTTTTTAAAATGTGAACCAGAAAGCTAAACTGCTTTGACATTCTGAAGACTCAAGGACGGACTACAGAAGTAGGCGTAGGCAAGAGATCTGTATAGAGAATAATAAACTAAATTGTGAGACCTGTGGAAACCTCAGAAAAATACGTTTTCACTAGAAACGTGTAATACAAATGGATGGTTTTGACAACAATATTTTAAAGTGCTCTGTGTTTGAAATATGTATGAATAGGAAACACCCGACATCACAAAAACTAGTTACAATAATGTATAAACAAATTGACGTCAGAGGTAATGCTTCGACAATGCAAAGAATTTAAAAAGACATTGTTAATGAGATAGATTTTAATTGAAGGAAGTGTCGTAAGTGCAGCACAAACCACATCCCTTATAAGAGAAGAGAAGGAGATGGTTCAACAGTGTGTTACATGGTTGTAACCAGTGTGAATCAGAATCATTCCACGAATACCTGCTGGAAAATAAATGATGGTACTAGCAGTTTTAAAGTTCCCATAGGAAAAGATTCTGGGATAATTCTGATAACACCGAAAAATATTATAACGTACTGATAATTTTTACCATAGCCTTTTGCATCAGTCTTTGCTGCCAGTAATTTTCTTTTATGCACAGTGACTTACATTGAACTGTAGTCAAACACACTCACATACAGGCACTACACACATTTAAAAAAATTACGTGGAGTAGAAGCAGATGTCAAGCAAATGTAATGATTTCAGTTTGAGTTTGGTTAATTTTGCTGTGTATTACATTTTAACTTGTAGTCCAAATCGCAATCGCTTCTTTCACTGCTTCGTCCGAGGCAAATCGACGGCCCCTTAATGCCTGTTTGAGTGGGCCAAACAAGTGATAGTCAGAAGGGGCAATATCGGAACTATATGGAGAATGATCCAGCACTCCATATTTGAGTTTCTGGGGCGTTTCAGTAGTGTGGGCAGCAGTATACGCACGGGCATTTTCGTGCAACAACACAACACCTTTTGACAGCAATCCTCGGCGTTTGCTTCAAATTGCAGGCCTCAACCTGGCAGTAAGCATCTCACTGTAATGTACACTGTTCATTGTTATGCCCCTTTCCCCATAATGTTCCAGCACTGGAGATCGTGCGTCCCAAAAAACCGTAAGCATCAGTTTTCCTGCGGACGGTTGGGTCTTGAACTTTTTCTTGCATGGCGAATTTGGGTGTTTCCTTTCCATACTCTGCCGTTTACTTTCCGGGTCGTGATGATGGATCCACGTTTCGTCACCATTAATGATCCTGTCTAAGAAGTTGTCCCCTTTATTACCATAGCGATCCAAATGTGTATGTTTATGCAACTGTTTGAGTTGTTTTGGGACCCATCTTGCACAAACGTCATGAAACCCAAGTCTGTTGTGGATTATTTCGTAGGCAGAACCGTGACTAATTTGCAGACGATGCGCCACTTCGTCAATAGTTATCGTCTGTCTAAGAGAATCATTTCACGTGAATTCTCAATGGTTTCTTCATTTGTGGCGGTAAACTGTCGTCCGGCTCCTTCACCGTGAGTAACGCTTGGGTGAACGTTTCGGAATTTTTCAATCCATTCGTAGACACTCCGTTGTGGAAAAACACTGTTCCCGTACTGTACCGAAAGTCTTTGATGAATTCCGGCTCCTGATACGCCTCCTGACCACAAAAAACGGATCACTGAACGTTGCTCTTCTTTGGTGCAAATAGACAGCGGAGCAGCAATGATTAACACCACGGCAGCGATAACGAAACTAACCTATCAGCTTGAAAATTGCAAAGATATAACAACAAATAAACAAAGCATGCGTCATCGACGTAAAACGACAGTACTACAAAAATAAACAGAAATATAACTAAATTGCCGATAATAATTGACTTACCCTCGTAACTCTTTTTAGATTTCCAAAAGGTGTCTCATGAACTATCAAATGTAGACGTGGAACGAAGGTACGGTCATAAGGAGAACTTAGGCAATTTTGACTGCAGAACATAATACGTTCTACTGAACGATGAAAAATTTGAAAATAAAGTAACATCGGGTGTGGTCGTACGAAGTGCTCCATGCGCAAATGGAATGGAACGGGGAATAGTTGTTATTGATTCTAAGCATCCTTTACCATGTACCGCACATCTCAAAAATGTGTGTGAAATCTTATGGGACTCAACTGCTAAGGTCATCAGTCCCTAAGCTTACACACTACTTAACCTAAATTATCCTAAGGACAAACACACACACCCATGCCCGAGGGAGGACTCGAACCTCCGCCGGGACCAGCCGCACAGTCCATGACTGCAGTGCACCGTACATCTGCTTGTCTAGAATACATGCTGATATTCGCTGAGGTGGCGTCGTGGGATACGTCCTTATGCCGTTTAGGATCTCCTTTTGCCACGTGTAGTGCAGCAGCTCGACACGGCCTGGACTCCACAAGTCATTGAAAGTACCCTCAGAAATATTGAGCCAATGTTCTTCTACAGCCGTCCATATTGCGAAAGCGTCGCCAGTGCAGCAGATTATGCATGAACTGACCTCTCCACTGTGTTCCTTAAATATTCGATGGGTTTCAAGTCAGGCGATCTTGGTGGTCAGACCATTTGCTCCAACTGTCCAGAATCTTCATCAAACAAGTCATGAACAATTGTGGTCTGGTGACGTGTTAGGGAACATGAAGTACATGGATGGCTGCAAATGATCTCCCAAGTAGCCGAATGTAACCATTTCCAGTCAATGACTGGTCCAGATTGACCAGAGAACCCAGTCCATTCCATGTAAATAGAGCCCACTCCATTATGGAGCCACATCAGCTTGTACAGTGATTGTTGACAACTTGTGTCCATGGCTTCGTCGGATATGCGCCACGCCCGAACCCTACTGTCAGCTCTTACCAACTGAAATCTGGGCTTATCTGATCGGACCACGGCTTTCAGTCGTCTAAGAGTCCAACCGATGTCGTCACGAGCCCAGGAGAGGCATTGCAGGTGATCTCATGCTGTTACCAAAGGCACCTTTGACAGTCGTCTGCTGCCATAGCCCATAAACGCCAAATAACGCCTCACTGTCCTAACAGATAGGTTCTTCGTACATCCCGCATCGATTTCTGCAGTTGTTTCAAGTAATGTTGCTTGTCTGTTAGCACTGACAACTCTCCAGAATGAGATTTTCACTCTGCAGCGGAGTGTGCGCTGATATGAAACTTCCTGGCAGATTAAAACTGTGTGCCCGACCGAGACTCGAACTCGGGACCTTTGCCTTTCGCGGGCAAGTGCTCTAACATCTGAGCTATCGAAGCACGACTCACGCCCGGTACTCACAGCTTTACTTCTGCCAGCTTTACTTCTGACAACTCTACGCAAACGCCGCTGCTCTCGGTCGTTAAGTGAACGCCGTCGTCGACTGTGTTGTCCGCGGTGAGAGATAATGCATGAAATTCGGTATTCTTGGCACACCCTTGACACTGTGGGTTGTGGAATATTGAATTCCCTAACGATTTCCGAAATGGAATGTCTCATACGTGTAGTTCCAACTACCATTACGCATCCGAAGTCTGTTAATTCGCGTCGTGCGGCCGCAATCACGTCGGAAACTTTTCCACATGAATCATCTGAGAACAAATGACAGCTCCGTCAGTGCGCCGCCCTTTTATTGTTAGTGTATGCGATATTACCGCCATCTGTAAACCTGGTTCGGAGAGCTTCTGTGAAGTTTGGTAAGTAGGAGACGAGTTACGGACGGAAGTGAAGCCGTGAAGACGGGGCGCGGGTCGTGCTTGGGTAACTCAGATTGTAGAGCACTTGCCCGCGAAAGGCAAAGGTCCCGAGTTCGAGTCTCGGTCCGGCACACAGTTTTAATCTGCCAGGAAGTTTTACATTTATTTTGTTCATATGAACGGAAAATGACTTGACAAATGAGAATCTTTCTTAAATTCCAGAATGAAAGGAGGAAGGTAGGAGACGAGGTACTGGCGGAATTAAAGCTGTGGGGACGGGGCCTACGTCGTTCTTGGGTAGCTCAGTTGCTAGAGCACTTGCCCCCGAAAGGCAAAGGTCCCGAATTCGAGTCTCGATTCGGTACGCAGTTTTAATCTGCCAGGAAGTGTCCTTTCTTAAATTGTGTAACGATTCTAAAAGACGTGTCACAGTGGTCATCTGGATTAACACTGCGCTGTCATGTGAGAAATGATGAAATTTGTAAGTTATGTGGAGTTAGCACCAATAGTAGACAAGATGACAGAAAGCTGTCTACTACGGTATGGACATGTTCTTAGAGCAGACGCAACAACAGCGGCAGAGACTGGTTTTAGTCTGAGAGTAAAAGGTAAACGGCTGGTTGAGGATCTCAGGTCTGCAGCCTGATTTGGCACAACATCGAAAAAAAATGGCGACAGAGAGTCAAAACAGCATACCCCGCCGGTAAGCAGGACAAACGCTAAGCAAAAAGAAGAAAATGGAGATTTTTTTCTAATATTTACAATTTGTAATTTAATACTAGCAATTCCCTAGCTTACTGGCTTCTGGTTTCGCTACTTTTGTTATACTGCTTTGTTATAAGCTTTTTAAACAGTATAAGCACTTTTTGCTGTAGTTTCTTTTTGTATCCCTTCCTCTAAAGCAGATATTAGCCCAAAGTTTTGTTTTCTCTGTGCTCTCGGCTCTCTCTTCCAGACGATTCACTTGCACTGCTTGTAAGACGCCCATCCCCCCTTTTTTTACAGATGCCTATAGGAAATTAATATTTGCAGTAGTCTGGCTAATTAGGGACGTCAGGCATCGGAAATTAATAAGTAGCCAGATACTCACGGGTGCCGCAAAAAAACAGCGACAAGCGTTAGAGACAGGTTCCTTACACCAAAACAAGAAAATAACGTCTAGTAAACATGGGCTCTGAAATGCATACCTTAAGAGCTATGAACACTTGTCCATCTTCGATACTATTGCAAAGATTTTGCTTTCCATATTTTGGGAGGATGTGGCATGGGTCAAACCAAGAAAGAAAGAGTCCAATAACATGGGGTCTAAAATCCATAATTTAAAATCCATAATTTAAAATCCATAATTTGTTCATCTTCACTAGTGTGAAACCATACCTCTTCGACTGAAGTGGTCTTTGGTCTTAACGTATGCATTTTAGAGACCATGTATACTGACCTTTTTTTTTATACCTCCTCTAAAAGCACAGAAAGCAAAGAACTTGAAGAGCATATTTTTGAGTCTGCTGTCTTTTGACAGGTCTTATGCGGCTCGACACGAATTCCTCTCCTGTACCAACCTTTTCATCTGAGAGTAGCCCTTTGCAATCTACATCTTCAATTATTTGTTGGATGTATCCCAATCTCTGTCTTCCTCTAGAGTTTTTACCTTCTACAGCACCCTCTAATACCATGAAAGTTGTTCCGTGATGTTTTAACTGATGTCCTATCACCCTGACCGTTCTTCTCGTCAGAGTATTCCATATAGTCCTTTCTTCGCCGATTGTGGAGAGTACCATCCCACTCCTTACCTTAACAGTCCAGCTAATTTTCAACATTATTTTGTACCGCCACATCTCAAATGCTTCGATTATCTTCTGTTCCGGTTTTCAAAAAGTCCAAATGTACATTCTTAGAAAATTCTTCCTCAAATTATGACCTCCGTTTGTTGCTATCTGGGTTGTCTTGGGCAGGTGTGCCCTTTCTTCCACTGCTGGTCTGCCTTTTACGTTCTCTTTGCTCCGTCTGTCATGGATTATTTTGCCGCCTAGATAGCAGAATTCCTTAATTTCATCGGTTATGATATAATGCTTCCCACTGTTCTCATTTCCGTTACTTCTAGGCGCACGAGCGCTCCGGTCCCAGGTTCGAATCCTGCCTCGGGCGTGGATGTGTGTAATGTCCTTAGGTTAGTTAGGTTTAAGTAGTTCTAAGTTCTAGGGGACTGATCGCCTCAGATGTTAAGTCCCATAGTGCTCAGAGCCATTTGAACCGTTATTTCTCATCACTTCCATGTTTCTCCTATTTACTCTTAGTCCATATTCTGCACTCATTAGCCTGTTCATTCAACACATCTTGTAATTCTTTTTCACTTGCACTAAGGATAGGAATGTCATCAGCGAATCTTATCTTTTCTATTCTTTCACCCTGAATTTTAGTCCCACTCTTGAATCTTTCTTTTGTTTCCATCGTCGCTTCTTCGACGTATAAATTGAACACTAGGGGCGAAAGATTACATCCGTGTCTTAAACCCTTTTTAATCCGAGTACTTCATTCTTGGTCTTCCACTCTTATTGTTCTCTCTTGGCTCTAGTTCATGTTGTATATTATCCGTCTTTCCCTACAGCTCTCCGCTATTTTTCTCAAAATTTCGAACATCTTACGCAATTTTGCATTGTCGAACGTTTTTCCTAGGTCGACAAATCTTATGAATGTGGCTTGATTTTTCTTCAATCTTGCTTCCATTATCAACCACAACATCAGAATTGCCTCTCTGTGCCTTTACCTAACACATCCCCAATTTTATTTTTCATTCATCTGTATATTATTCTTCTCGGAAACTTGGATGCGTGAGCTGTTAAGCTGTCGTCCCTAGCAATCTTGGGAAATGTGTGGATGATACCATATAGCCAGTGTCATACATCCTACGGGCCAACATGAATAATCGTTTTGTTGCCACTTTCCCCAATGATTTTACGAATTCCGCTGGATGTTTACGGCAAGGAAAAAGGAATAAAAGTGAGATAGTGTTAATACTTTCATCCTTCTTTACCTCCTCTGCATTACTGCAGATAACGTGTCACTGAGCACATTTGTATTGTGCATGCAGTACACGTGAGGTGCCTAGTTGTTTCCACCGCCCTGTGTGGAATACATAAGTTCTTGTACACTTCACTAATCTGCTGCCTTCATGATGATGATGTCGCCAGCGCAGAAAACAGCACGCAGGTCGTGGATTCTTTTTCTTCAGGCTGAAATTAACTTCAGAAGGAACTGCTGCTACGAATAAACTATAACTCATTTGGGATGCCACTCGCGTTTTTATTGATATAGACACGAGAAACTATTCTTGATCACAACATATTGAACATATCTTTCCACAGTCATTATATCTGGCTAAAATAACATGAAATACATCCTGCCACAGACAACATGTCTATCTACTGGAACTGTCAGAACTGTAGAATAAAATTACATGAATCAAATACTTCTATTACAGACAAGATGTCTGTACCTAGCGACGGTCGGAACTGTAGTAAATAAAATTGCATGAAACAAATACTGCTATAACAGACAACATGTCTGTTTACTGGAACGGTCAGAACTGGAGAGCTGGACCGCCCGAGACACTTCGCGTGCCAAGCCAGCAAGGCGTGACCCGAACGCCATCGAAGTGCATCGGCAGTAATATCCTCAGTCTTTTGTTTTAGTAATACTTTAATAATTTGGAAATGACTCATTGATAGCTGGTTGTTGAGAGATGTTTATTTTAAAAAATGAAGTAATTTGGATGACAGGTTTTGTGGTGTGTGTACTGTAAGACCTTCGGTACACACACCATCAGATTATTTGACTTGTCGCTCTAACGAGTGTCAGCAATATGTCTCGTGGTCCTATTGTGGCGTGTTTATCTTCTGCCGTTAAGTCAGACGATAGAAATGCCACTTGCACGCTTAGAGTAGCAGATTGACGGTGACCAACTTTAAACAGAACTTGATTAATTTTCACACACATTTATTAAAATAATAACAATCATGAACATTACTTAACTTGATTCTAGATGCTGTTTACAATTGACAATCTGAAGTTCCTTTGGTCTTGGTACGTTAATCTTATTCTCACATATCTCTGATACTTGACAAAGTGTCTATTCATTTATCTTCATGGCTACGTGCAGGAATATGATAATCTTATTAGGCGCAGACTGAAACTTGACTATAGACTAATGCAGACTAATGCAGACTGACTAATCAGAGGTCTGTACACTCGTTATAATACCTCGCGCGTTCAGGTATCACTGCGCAAGTGTGATCCGCGAGGAGAAAACGTTCTACGTTAGCAGCAATCTCATTGGCTGCGTTACATATTAATACGCGGATCGGCGGAAGCAGAATTTGGTCCGTCTCTAAGACAGCGCCATCTCGTAGTGCGGAGACGGATGAGCGCTGCGCCTGCGCTGTTGTGCTTAGCGGGGCGCGCTCTACTGGGAAAGTTTTGTACGCGCTGACTATGCGGAACTATGTACACAACAGGTTTAATTAATAATAGCAACTAAAGTTTAACGTTTTGGCGCCCTACCGCCGAACACAGCAGCCAATCACAGAGCAGCAGCATCATGCAGGCTGTCTTTCTCATGGGAATGGTACTGAATCTGTCACCGGTACCTCACCCCACATTGCGTCATCTCTATGCTTCCTGCATCTCGACTGCCCTGGGAATAGCTTCCTGGAGCCTAATATGATGGCTGAATAAGCCAGAAATATTACATGTTGTCTGTCGTATTTTCCTTATTTGATTTGAAGTCTTTCAAAGCTCTGTTAAATTCAGATGCATCTGCTAGGCTTTGTTCCTTATTTTCATTCATAACTGAAGTCCATTATAAAATAAATGCAGTATAACTGGACTAGAGATCCTGTGACTGGTCGGGGGAGGGGGGGGGGGGGGGAGAGGACAGTGATTAGCGCGCCACCGCCGGCTGTCCGCACGCGCGACGTGCCCAGGCGGCGGGTGATAAGGGCGCGTTCACAGACAAAGAGGAGCAGCTCTCCTGGAGGACGAGTTTCTCAACAATGGCCGCCGCGGCGGCGCTACGGCTGCCACGAGGGGATGCGGGACATTGTCAGCGCGCGCCCCCGGGCGCCGCCCGCTCTCAGCCCTCGCTCTTCACAGCGGCGACAAGAGACCGGGCGGGACGACGAGTAGCGGCGGGGGCTGTGCCTACGGGGGTGGCCGCCCGGATTAAAGCTGGATGAGGCGGCTCCGCAGCCCGAGGATGCAGATACGGGAAACAGAAAGCAGCGAGGCTGCCGCGCCGGCAAGAAACAGCCAGAGGCACGAGCCTTCTAACGAGCTCAGACGAAACTCCCCTCTCCAATATGCAGAAGGTCTCACGAAGGCCTTCGCAGACAGGCAGTACCACCCTCCCCAAAACTATTCCACAAACAGATTTCCCATGCCGTATCATTACACATACCCAATCCTCCCATCATTTGCAAGTATCAGCTACAAACAAGTGCTCCACTCATCACACAGTATCATCCTCGACTGTAAGAACTGAACTGACTGTAACCAAATTCATCGATAGAGTTTTTATCATCTCTCACCATACCTTTAAGTGAGGGACATCCCACCCAGGATCCTTCCCACCTCTCCTAAAGTAGTGTTCTCTCGCCCACCGAACGGACACAACACCCTAAAAGTTATCTTATTAAATAAAAAAAAGATAACGAAGATTGTGTGAAAGTGCACCTGTTTGCTTTACTTTTGGATTATCTCTTTCTGAATGTGTAGTCTCTTCATGAATAATGTAAGCTGCTGCATACTAAAAAATTCCACTCTTGCGAGACTGATAAGTTACAAAAAGGTACGGCCAAACTTTCAGGAAACATTCCTCACACAAAGAAAGAAAATATGTTATGTGGACATGTGTAAGGAAACGCTTACTTTCCATGTTAGAGCTCATTTTATTACTTCTCTTCAAATCACATTAATCATGGAATGGGAAAACACAGCAGCAGAACGCCCCAGCGTGACTTCAAACACTTTGTTACAGGAAATGTTCAAAATGTCCTCCGTTAGCGAGGATACATGCATCCACCCTCCGTCGCATGGAATCCCTGATGCACTGATGCAGCCCTGGAGAATGGCGTATTGTATCACAGCCGTCCACAATACGAGCACGAAGAGTCTCTACATTTGGTACCGGGGTTGCGTAGACAAGAGCTTTCAAATGCCCCCATAAATGAAAGTCAAGAGGGTTGAGGTCAGGAGAGCGTGGAGGCCATGGAATTGGTCCGCCTCTACCAATCCATCGGTCACCGAATCTGTTGTTGAGAAGCGTACGAACACTTCGACTGAAATGTGCAGGAGCTCCATCGTGCATGAACCACATGTTGTGTCGTACTTGTAAAGGCACATGTTCTAGCAGCACAAGTAGAGTATCCCGTATGAAATCATGGCGGTGAATCGAGGAAGTACAGTACTTACTGACGAAACTAATATGAGCTCTAACATGGAAATCAAGCGTTTCCGAACACATGTCCACATAACATCTTTTCTTTATTTGTGTGTGAGGAATGTTTCCTGAAAGTTCGGCCTTACCTTTTTGTAACACCCTGTATATGACGATAATACCAAAAGTAAGCTCTCCTATTTTTTTTATAGGCACAGAACTCTGTTCGTGTGGCAGTTGGTCACACTGTTATGAAGAGTGCTTCACGCGCTGTGTGTAAACATGCGCACGGCGTGCTGAGGCGCTCAGTCTTGGCTCGGCAGCCGTTGAGAACGGAGCTCCCGTTGGATGTTAGTGCCAAGTGCGAATTGCGCGCAGTTATTCGGGTTTTGAACGCAAAGGGCACTGCGCCGATCGAAATCCATCGCCAATTGACGGAAGTGTATGGTGAGTCGTGCATGGATGTCAAAAATGTTCGTAAGTGGTATAGAGAGTTTGCAGCTGGTCGGACCGAAATTCACGACGAACAAAGGAGCGGGAGACCATAATTTCTGAAGAGACAGTGTTGAAGGTTGAGCACTGGGACCACAATTAACGCTGAAAGTACTGTGAGGCCCTAACAAAACTCAAACGGGAAATTCAGAACCGGAGAAGAGGAATGTTGAGCAAGGGCGTACACATTCTCCATGACAATGCTCGCCCACTCATCGCTCGGCAAACCGTTGCTCTCCTGCAACAGTTTCAGTGGGACATAATCACCCATCCATCCTATAGTGGCGCCCAGTGACTATCACCTGTTCCCTAAGTTAAAAGAACATTTGACCGGAAAGCGATTCAGCTCCGACGACGAGGTGAAAGAAGAGGTTCATAACTTTCTGAACAGAATGGCGGCGAGCTGGTATGACATGGACATACGAAAACTGCCAAAGCGTCTACAAAAATGCATCGACAGAAATGGCGATTATCTCGAAAAATAGCTAAATGCTCAAGCTGTAAACTGATGTAAACCATTGTAGAAATAAACAGGTCTATATACTTATAAGAGAATAGGAGACCTTACTTGTGGGATTACCCTCATATATATATATATATACGTCATGTCTGTTATTAAAAAAACTGACGCTGAAGTCTCAACACAGTTAACTGAACCTATCGGACTGAAAATTAAGTTCACATCTCCTGTATTTGGCTTGCCTGTGTCACAACGGAAAACGTCGCGCACCTGCTCTCGTCGAAAAAGAAGAAAAGACGCGCCTCAGTTTCTGAGCTGCTACTGACTACAGCGAATCGCGTCAGTACAATGTGATCTCATAAGTACATGCAATGCAAACTTAGTTCTGATAAAATTTATATCTCATAAAAAATCCAAGTTCATCGCGTAATGGGAGGTGGTAATAATGTAGGGTAGTCTGAGTTACTTTGTAGACAAAAATTCTCCTCAAGAGACTGTATTAAAAAAGTTCATCTAAAAATAAATTTCTCGACACTATTCCCTTGACAAAATTTCGCCATTGGATGATGGTGTTTCGTTGGTGGGGCGCTCGACCACGCAGTTATCAGCACCCTTACAAAGCCCCAATCTTCGCAATGTCCAGTCGCTCCACTTCCCCAAATGATGATGAAATGATGAGGACAACACAAACACCCAGTTCTCGGGGGGAGAAAATCCCCGAACTGGCCGGGATCGAACCCGAGAACCCGTAACCCAGTACCAGCAACACTAACCATTACACCACCAGCTACGGACTTCGCCAGTGGTGGCTTAGCAAGCAGTAAGAACATATTTCATTACAAATCACAATTACATAACATCAACACCTGAGAAATACAAAGATGTAGCTCTACATGAAAATTTATTTTAACACAAAAATCCCTTCGTCTCTACAAATGCATTAACACTGACCGTGACAAAATTTTATGAAAATAACAAGAAATTCCTGAGTTGGATATCCGTGTTGAACCAAGAATGCGAACTAAATGCTGCCACAGTGGTGTAAGATGTATTCATTCGTTGCCTTAAATACCAATCTTTTCAAAATAGTATCTGTCTTAGTGAATCCATCTCATTCAACGTATAACGTCAATACTCCTTTTCTAATAATGGTATCTTCCATCAGATCAATAAGATAATTCCCAAGAGCACTATTTTCTGCGCCCTTCCCCTACAAGCTCACTGCCACAACGCCCCACTACATCTACCTATCTGCTCTCCTCGCGATCAACACGTAACACCCGGTCGTCATCGCAGAGCAAAGGTGATACAAATATTCCATGCGCGTCCTAAGATATTCAAAATCAAGGAAATCACCTATAAACTTACGTACACACACATTTCAATCCTAACCCACTGGTTCATCAACAGTGTGGCGCGACTCCCGTGCAACAGGGGTGCGGTATATTTAAAAAAAAATATGTTTATCTTTTCCTTGGATGCCGTTCATCTGGACCGAATTTTACCCGACGTTGCTGTTACGCCAGACGGTAGTGAAACCACGGTCATATTTTTAGCGTTGTTTGCAATGAAAGCCTAACAAGTTAAAGAGACATCTTGAAACCAAACATACTGAATTAACGAGAAAATGAAATGAATTTTTTGTCAGGAGACTCAGTCTTTTATTGTTTACCCAGAAGGGCTTTGCTATAATGAGGAGTGTGACTCCTATGGCCCTTCTAGCGTCTTACCAGCGTAAGATGGCTATTTTTTGACGATGTTATTGGATGTGTTAATATTTGTAAAGGAAAATGATATATTTGAAGAAATGCGCTGAGAGAAACAGTTGCTAGGCAACAGTATTTGTGTCCGCGATGGCAGCACTGTGGAGTGGTAGAATCTTTGACAGTCAGTAATGGAAAGCTACAGTGTGCAGCAGGCGAGGTTCGTTGAGTGTACAGTATAACGCATGGACGCGCTTTTGCAACTATGTGAGTTGCAGATTTATTACGAGAAGGACTGATGACTCAAAACAATGGTTGGATAGCCTACGGACATAAGAAGATTCTGAAATAAGAACAAGGTATTATTTGATGAGATAAGAAGTTTATTTTTATTTTGTAGACTTGAATTGTTGGCCAACCTCACTTGCGTCACAATCGAGTTTTTGATAATTATTCTATTGATTGATGTTCTGAGTTAATTTACTGTACCATGGAAGTTGCTAGATTAAATGAATTTTCGTATTAGAGTCTACAGTTGATTTCTTTGATAAGTTCCTTCCTAACTGAAATTTCAGTACCTAAAGGTTGAGTCGTGTGTTTCATTGGCATTGTGTGTCAAGATTATGAACCCAATTTCCCTGAACCAACTGGAGTTAGTATTTAGCAGTATTTTTTTAGATGTTGCGGAATCTTGCTGTGTTGCTGTTTCTGTCAGAACTTCATTTTGCAAGTGAGATTCATAATACGTGATCGTTTCGTTTCCTTTCCGCAATTTAAGTTCCGTCAGTTTCTTTATTTTTACCAGGGTCATAGGTCAGTGTAGAAATTTTCGTGTGTTTCATGTTACATTCTTATACACGTCGATATTGAAGTTTTTTTTATACAGTTACGTTTTTTCATCTGATCTATGTGTAACTAACTAAATCATCTCCCAGGGCAAATAACTTTAAATTGAGTTGCATATTTTAAGGTGCATGAAATATTTTCTGGGCCAGATTTTTTGCACACCCTGCGTTTAATTTGTATTCCTGCAGCATACTGATCCTCTTGTTGCAGATAATACTCTGATGTATTTAATTTTTTAACATTAATTTTATTTCGATATCTCCAGTATTCGCTCTCAAACAAAAATGGGAGAGTAGAGAGACAATCATAGCCACATTCCTGACATGCTTCAGCACAGCATCACAGAATCTGATGTATGATCAGAGAATTTAGCAGTTTCTCCAAAATGCAGACACTCAGAAAATTGGAACAGCTTCTTCATCATCATCATCATCTTCTTCTTCTTCTTCAAGGAGGCGGCTTCGTAGAGAAACGTTCAACTTTGTGTCGGGTGGCGTCTAGGCATAACGAAGGCATCATCTGCTTTTTACGTCTCAGCAGTTAGAACCTGGTCGCTGCCTTTCTTAGTAGCTAGCAGAAGAAATATTTTTGACATCTGAGAATTGCTGAGGACACGTCACTTCAACGAGGCAAAAGTCCAGGACGCTGCCGTCTCGACCAATTGCCTTGTTCGGACATCAGCGGTTGCAGTTAACGACAGTGTGCTCTATGTACACCAACAGTCGCCGGCCGGAGTGGCCGTGCGGTTCTAGGCGCTGCGGTCTGGAGCCGCGCGACCGCGACGGTCGCAGGTTCGAATCCTGTCTCGGGCATCGATGTGTGTGATGTCCTTAGGTTAGTTAGGTTTCATTAGTTCTAAGTTCTATCCGACTGATGATCTCAGAAGTTAAGTCGCATAGTGCTCAGAGCCATTTGAACCATTTTTACACCAACAGTTATGCCATTCGGCTCCAGGCAGATTTCACCTCCTCTCTCTATAGTTTTGCTGTTAAGTGCCTTGGACAGAGACACATGATGACGTCTGCAATAAAGCGCCACAGTTTTCACGTAGAGCGAGGAAATGTTCCGCGCAGGAATGGATGCTGCAAGTCACGTTGGATATCGTTATGTTGTGAGGAAATATCACAACTTACTTGTCGCCTCGACCGAACTTGCGTTAGCACAGTGTCCTCCCTGATATACTCAAAAGCTCTCTTCCAACACAGTCTGCAGAGCATAGCTTCTAGGGTAACGGCACATTGCCCGTCACTCCTTAAGCACTATCTGTTTAGTAATTTACTATCAATGGCTGTTTCCGTTTAACTGGCAGTGTATTACTTATGGTTGTCTGCAGTGATTTTTAGGCTTCAACCATATTTTTGTGAAGACTGTTCTTAGGAAAGAGTTTTTCGCCCAAATATATGAATATTTTCATGATAATCTTTGACTTTCTGTTTTGCACACACTGTCAACAATATAAGTTTCTTAATTAATCAGTTTAGGACCTCCTGCTGATAGGAACGAATTCGATTGGCTTACAGAGTCAAGACAAAGTCTAGATATCATAATTAATTTTCCCACAGACAGGGCGCAAAGTGGAGACACTTGTATCCCATCATTCAAACTGAGTGATTCTCTACCAGAAAATAAATCTATTCTTAACACGAACTTAGCCTTCCGCTTTTAGCTGCGCGGGGTAGGTGCGCGGTCTTGGGCGCCTTGTCACGGTCCACGCGGCTCCCCCGTCGGAGGTTCGAGTCCTCCCTAGGGCATGGGTGTGTGTGTTGTCCTTAGCGTAAGTTAGATTAATTAGTGCGTAAGCTTAGGGACCGATGACCTCAGCAGTTTGGTCCCATAGGGATTCACACACATTTCTTCTTCCACTTTTATTATTTTTTTAAGTAGTGTGGACACCTTATTCCATTTTTTATTATCGAAGGTTTTCTCTGATCCATTACTAAGCAGAATTGCTTCTGTGACGGCCAAACTAATCACACTATTGAGGACAGAATCTTTTTTTATTTCTTTGGTAGGTTGAGGTACAGCGTCACCGATGGATCTCGGTCTTACTGTAAGGGAAAAATTGTGTCCTACAATGATGTCGCTCCAGTGGCATCATTGGATTGCACGTTGGGGGTGTGGCGGTGGGACTTGGTCCCATACCACACTCCGACGGTGTAAGTTCAGGGTGACATGCAATAGGTAACATAACTACACGGGTACTGACACTGATAACAATATGATGATTCACACATATCAAGATTGACACCTTATTATTGCCTTTAATAAGGCTGTCATTAGTTATGATCTGATGATGATGAAGTCCCATACTCCGTAACAGGGCGTGGGGGACGATGCGGGAGACCCGCTAGAGTTCGATATTTCGAGGATGGAGGGGAACGAGTGGCGGTAGAATTGATAAACACTTGCATCGTATACAGTGAGAATACCCGAAACATCTGCGAGTGCCGAGCAGTGTGTGGTGTTTGAACACAGGGTACAGGATGGGCTGCAAACACACCTAGGTTCTCTCTACTGTGTCCTCTTTGTGTGAATGTACTCACAAAAAGGCAACGTACATCCGCATGGCTGATGATTTGAGCAAGGTGCCGTAAGCGCGCCCGGCTAGCCGCACGGTCTAACGCACTGCTTCCCGAACGGGAAGGCGTGCCGGTCCCCGGTACGTACGAATCTGCCCGGCGGATTAGTGTGAGGTCCGATGTGCCGGCCAGCCTGTAGATGGTTTTTCAGGCGGTTTTCCATCTACCTCGGCGAATGCGGGCTGGTTCCCCTTATTCCGCCTCAGTTACACTATATCGGCGTTTGCTGTGCAAACACTCAGTCCACGTACGCGTACACCATAATTAGTCTACCACGCAAACAGTTGGGGCTAACACTCGTCTGGTATGAGACGTTCCTGGGGTGAGGGGCGAACCACACAATGACCCTGGGTTCGGGGTTCGGTGTGGGGCGGCGGTGAGGTGGGTGGTTTGCTGTGGCCTGTTGTGGGGTTGTGAACCACTGAGGGCTATGGCGGGACGAAGCCTCTCCGTCGTTTCTAGGTCCCAGGTTTAATACACGCACAATACACAAGGTGCGGGATCCTCTGGTAGTGTAAAGTCACTGCATTACAGACGACGACATAACGAAAGAAAAAAAAAACCATTCGTATTAGAACAAGCCCCCCCATGAACCATGGACCTTGCCGTTGGTGGGGAGGCTTGCGTGCCTCAGCGATACAGATAGCCGTACCGTAGGTGCAACCACAACGGAGGGGTATCTGTTGAGAGGCCAGACAAACGTGTGGTTCCTGAAGAGCGGCAGCAGCCTTTTCAGTAGTTGCAAGGGCAACAGTCTGGATGATTGACTGATCTGGCCTTGTAACAATAACCAAAACGGCCTTGCTGTGCTGGTACTGCGAACGGCTGAAAGCAAGGGGAAACTACAGCCGTAATTTTTCCCGAGGGCATGCACCTTTACTGTATGATTACATGATGATGGCGTCCTCTTGGGTAAAATATTCCGGAGGTAAAATAGTCCCCCATTCGGATCTCCGGGCGGGGACTACTCAGGAGGATGTCGTTATCAGGAGAAAGAAAACTGGCATTCTACTGATCGGAGCGTGGAATGTCAGATCCCTTAATCGGGCAGGTAGGTTAGAAAATTTAAAAAGGGAAATGGATAGGTTGAAGTTAGATATAGTGGGAATTAGTGAAGTTCGGTGGCAGGAGGAACAAGACTTCTGGTCAGGTGACTACAGGGTTATAAACACAAAATCAAATAGGGGTAATGCAGGAGTAGGTTTAATAATGAATAGGAAAATAGGAATGCGGGTAAGCTACTACAAACAGCATAGTGAACGCATTATTGTGGCCAAGATAGATACAAAGCCCACACCTACTACAGTAGTACAAGTTTATATGCCAACTAGCTCTGCAGATGACGAAGAAATTGAAGAAATGTATGATGAAATAAAAGAAATTATTCAGATTGTGAAGGGAGACGAAAATTTAATAGTCATGGGTGACTGGAATTCGAGTGTAGGAAAAGGGAGAGAAGGAAACATAGTAGGTGAATATGGATTGGGGGACAGAAATGAAAGAGGAAGCCGCCTGGTAGAATTTTGCACAGAGCACAACATAATCATAACTAACACTTGGTTTAAGAATCATGAAAGAAGGTTGTATACATGGAAGAACCCTGGAGATACTAAAAGGTATCAGATAGATTATATAATGGTAAGACAGAGATTTAGGAACCAGGTTTTAAATTGTAAGACATTTCCAGGGGCAGATGTGGACTCTGACCACAATCTATTGGTTATGACCTGTAGATTAAAACTGAAGAAACTGCAAAAAGGTGGGAATTTAAGGAGATGGGACCTGGATAAACTAAAAGAACCAGAGGTTGTACAGAGATTCAGGGAGAGCATAAGGGAGCAATTGACAGGAATGGGGGAAATAAATACAGTAGAAGAAGAATGGGTAGCTTTGAGGGATGAAGTAGTGAAGGCAGCAGAGGATCAAGTAGGTATAAAGACGAGGGCTAGTAGAAATCCTTGGGTAACAGAAGAAATATTGAATTTAATTGATGAAAGGAGAAAATATAAAAATGCAGGAAGTGAAACAGGCAAAAAGGAATACAAACGTCTCAAAAATGAGATCAACAGGAAGTGCAAAATGGCTAAGCAGGAATGGCTAGAGGACAAATGTAAGGATGTAGAGGCCTATCTCACTAGTGGTAAGATAGATACCGCCTACAGGAAAATTAAAGAGACCTTTGGAGGTAAGAGAACGACTTGTATGAATGTCAAGAGTTCAGATGGAAACCCAGTTCTAAGCAAAGAAGGGAAAGCAGAAAGGTGGAAGGAGTATATAGAGGGTCTATACAAGGGCGATGTACTTGAGGACAATATTATGGAAATGGAAAAGGATGTAGATGAAGATGAAATTGGAGATACGATACTGCGTGAAGAGTTTGACAGAGCACTGAAAGACCTGAGTCGAAACAAGGCCCCCGGAGTAGACAATATCCCATTGGAACTAGTGATGGCCGTGGGAGAGCCAGTCCTGACAAAACTCTACCATCTGGTGAGCAAGATGTATGAAACAGGCGAAATACCCTCAGACTTCAAGAAGAATATAATAATTCCAATCCCAAAGAAAGCAGGTGTTGACAGATGTGAAAATTACCGAACTATCAGCTTAATAAGTCACAGCTGCAAAATACTAACACGAATTCTTTACAGACGAATGGAAAAACTAGTAGAAGCCAACCTCGGGGAAGATCAGTTTGGATTCCGTAGAAACACTGGAACACGTGAGGCAATACTGACCTTACGACTTATCTTAGAAGAAAGATTAAGGAAAGGCAAACCTACGTTTCTAGCATTTGTAGACTTAGAGAAAGCTTTTGACAATGTTGACTGGAATACTCTCTTTCAAATTCTAAAGGTGGCAGGGGTAAAATACAGGGAGCGAAAGGCTATTTACAATTTGTACAGAAACCAGATGGCAGTTATAAGAGTCGAGGGACATGAAAGGGAAGCAGTGGTTGGGAAGGGAGTAAGACAGGGCTGTAGCCTGTCCCCGATGTTGTTCAATCTGTATATTGAGCAAGCAGTAAAGGAAACAAAAGAAAAATTCGGAGTAGGTATTAAAATTCATGGAGAAGAAATAAAAACTTTGAGGTTCGCCGATGACATTGTAATTCTGTCAGAGACAGCAAAGGACTTGGAAGAGCAGTTGAATGGAATGGACAGTGTCTTGAAAGGAGGATATAAGATGAACATTAACAAAAGCAAAACAAGGATAATGGAATGTAGTCTAATTAAGTCGGGTGATGCTGAGGGAATTAGATTAGGAAATGAGGCACTTAAAGTAGTAAAGGAGTTTTGCTATTTGGGGAGCAAAATAACTGATGATGGTCGAAGTAGAGAGGATATAAAATGTAGGCTGGCAATGGCAAGGAAAGCGTTTCTGAAGAAGAGAAATTTGTTAACATCCAGTATTGATTTAAGTGTCAGGAAGTCATTTCTGAAAGTATTCGTATGGAGTGTAGCCATGTATGGAAGTGAAACATGGACGATAAATAGTTTGGACAAGAAGAGAATAGAAGCTTTCGAAATGTGGTGCTACAGAAGAATGCTGAAGATTAGATGGGTAGATCACATAACTAATGAGGAAGTATTGAATAGGATTGGGGAGAAGAGAAGTTTGTGGCACAACTTGACCAGAAGAAGGGATCGGTTGGTAGGACATGTTCTGAGGCATCAAGGGATCACCAATTTAGTATTGGAGGGCAGCGTGGAGGGTAAAAATCGTAGGGGGAGACCAAGAGATGAATACACTAAGCAGATTCAGAAGGATGTAGGTTGCAGTA
Organism: Schistocerca serialis cubense; assembly: GCF_023864345.2. Lineage (NCBI taxonomy): Eukaryota > Metazoa > Arthropoda > Insecta > Orthoptera > Acrididae > Schistocerca > Schistocerca serialis. Next base: position 110,163,387 of record NC_064639.1, on the reverse strand, counting down.
GGTATTGGGAGATGAAAAAGCTTGCACAGGATAGAGTAGCATGGAGAGCTGCATCAAACCAGTCTCAGGACTGAAGACCGCAACAACAAAACAACAACATTAGAACAAGAGTATAGTCTCAAAGATTTTCTTAACTGCTACTGATGAGATATTAGGGTGACCCTTATTTTCTAAAATTTGTTGTTTCTTCACACACAGCTGCCAGCTTTTTTTCCTTTTATTTTAAGAACAAGTTCAAGACGTATTTTGTTGAAACTGAAGACGTGTTGCTTATTACTGCTTATGCGGGTTCTCGCCTGCAACCATATTCCAGAATGAGATTTATCACACTGCAGCGGAGTGTGCGCTGATACGGAACTTCCTGGCAGATTATAACTGTGTGCCAGGCCGAGATTCGAGCTCGGGACCTTTGCCTTTCGCGGGCAAGTGCTCTACCGACTGAGCTACCCTAACACGACTCACGACACGTTCTCACAGCTTTACTTCCGTCTCCTATCTTTCAAACTTCACAGAAACTCTCCTGCGAAACTTGTGGAACTAGCACTCCTGGAAGAAAGGATACTGCGGATACGTCGCCTAGCCACAGCCTGGGGGATGTTTCCAGAAAGAAATTTTCGCTCTGTAGCGGAACGATGAGTTCATTCAGTCAAGAGTTTAGACATGCTGAAGAAGTTTAGGATAGATTTATGTTTCTTTAATGAGGCTCCTTTTTCTTCGAGTTCAAACATTTTCTACCTTAGTGGCGAAAGAGGCTACGGAAAATCTTAAGGTTACATATGGAAAGAGGAGAGAAGTTCATATAAGATTATGATGGACTATTTACAGCTGATGAAGAAAGAAAAGGAATTAATTCTGCGGTGTCGGCAATATCACAGGAGATAACATCCTAATTGTAGTTAAAAGGCACTGAAAAGTCTGCTGAAACTACTATTGATTTACGTTGCATTCACACATTTTGTATGCTCTCTCATGTAGCAGTACCCAGATTTTTCTCATGTAAATATACCGTATTTGTAAAATATGCATATGTAGGTTGATTTGAATTGTTTATTCGAATAGAAAATACAACACGCTTGTTCCATTATATAAGTCATATTTAAATATTTAAGTCCATTGCAGTATGCGTTAATACTAATTACCTGTAATGAAATGTAGCACATTATCAAAAAACGTGCCAAAAGTAATAAACTTTGGGGTGGGGAGGTGGAAGGGGGGGGAGGGGGGGGAAGAAGTTTTTCAAGTCATCTCCATATAAGGAACACCCTAATGATAGCAGTTAAGCACACTGTAAGCAGTTATAAAGAACACGTAGTGATATTACACAATTTCTCGGTCACTGCCGCGTGGGTTCCTCGTCTTCAGTTTCAAAAAAATAGGTCTTAAAATTCTTCTTGAAACAAAATGAAGTTTGAACTTGTAGGGGCCTTCTTCGGATATGCATGAGTAGGCTACAACGCAAGTTACACACAAATGGCTGCCTCATTATTCCACTGGTATAACTGCCTTAGTCCCCCATTCGGATCTCCGGGCGGGGACTACTCAAGAGGACGTCGTTATCAGGAGAAAGAAAACTGGCATTCTACGGATCGGAGCGTGGAATGTCAGATCCCTTAATCGGGCAGGTAGGTTAGAAAATTTAAAAAGGGAAGTGGATAGGTTAAAGTTAGATATAGTGGGAATTAGTGAAGTTCGGTGGCAGGAGGAACAAGACTTTTGGTCGGATGACTACAGGGTTATAAATACAAAATCAAATAGGGGTAATGCAGGAGTAGGTTTAATAATGAATAAAAAATAGGAGTGCGGATTAGCTACTACAAACAGCATAGTGAACGCATTATTGTGGCCAAGATAGACACAAAGCCCATGCCTACTACAGTAGTACAAGTTTATATGCCAACTAGTTCTGCAGATGATGAAGAAATTGATGAAATGTATGACGAGATAAAAGAAATTATTCAGGTAGTGAAGGGAGACGAAAATTTAATAGTCATGGGTGACTGGAATTCGTCAGTAGGAAAAGGGAGAGAAGGAAACATAGTAGGTGAATATGGATTGGGGGGAAGAAATGAAAGAGGAAGCCGCCTTGTAGAATTTTGCACAGAGCATAACTTAATCATAGCTAACACTTGGTTCAAGAATCATGAAAGAAGGTTGTATACCTGGAAGAATCCTGGAGATACTAAAAGGTATCAGATAGATTACATAATGGTAAGACAGATTTAGGAACCAGGTTTTAAATTGTAAGACATTTCCAGGGGCAGATGTGGATTCTGACCACAATCTATTGGTTATGAACTGCAGATTGAAACTGAAGAAACTGCAAAAAGGCGGGAATTTAAGGAGATGGGACCTGGATAAATTGAAAGAACCAGAGGTTGTAGAGTGTTTCAGGGAGAGCATAAGGGAACAATTGACAGGAATGGGGGAAAGAAATACAGTAGAAGAAGAATGGGTAGCTCTGAGGGATGAAGTAGTGAAGGCAGCAGAGGAACAAGTAGGTAAAAAGACGAGGGCTAATAGAAATCCTTGGGTAACAGAAGAAATATTGAATTTAATTGATGAAAGGAGAAAATATAAAAATGCAGTAAATGAAGCAAGCAAAAAGGAATACAAACGTCTCAAAAATGAGATCGACAGGAAGTGCAAAATGGCTAAGCAGGGATGGCTAGAGGACAAATGTAAGGATGTAGAGGCTTGTCTCACTAGGGGTAAGATAGATATTGCCTACAGGAAAATTAAAGAGACCTTTGGAGAGAAGAGAACCACTTGTATGAATATCAAGAGCTCAGATGGCAACCCAGTTCTACGCAAAGAAGGGAAGGCAGAAAGGTGGAAGGAGTATATAGAGGGTTTATACAAGGGCGATGTAGTTGAGGACAATATTATGGAAATGGAAGAGGATGTAGATGAAGATGAAATGGGAGATAAGATACTGCGTGAAGAGTTTGACAGAGCACTGAAAGACCTGAGTCGAAACAAGGCCCCGGGAGTAGACAACATTCCATTGGAACTACTGATGGCCTTGGGAGAGCCAGTCATGACAAAACTCTACCATCTGGTGAGCAAAATGTATGAGACAGGCGAAATACCCACAGACTTCAAGAAGAATATAATAATTCCAATCCCAAAGAAAGCAGGTGTTGACAGATGTGAAATTTACCGAACTATCAGTTTAATAAGTCACAGCTGCAAAATACTAACGCGAATTCTTTACAGACGAATGAAAAAACTGGTAGAAGCGGACCTCGGGGAAGAGCAGTTTGGATTCCGTAGAAATGTTGGAACACGTGAGGCAATACTAACCTTACGACTTATCTTAGAAGAAAGATTAAGAAAAAGCAAACCTACGTTTCTAGCATTTGTAGACTTAGAGATAGCTTTTGACAACGTTAACTGGAATACCCTCTTTCAAATTCTGAAGGTGGCAGGGGTAAAATACAGGGAGCGAAAGGCTATTTACAATTTGTACAGAAACCAGATGGCAGTTATAAGAGTCGAGGGGCATGAAATGGAAGCAGTGGTTGGGAAAGGAGTGAGACAGGGTTGTAGCCTCTCCCCGATGTTATTCAATCTGTATATTGAGCAAGCAGTAAAGGAAACAAAAGAAAAATTCGGAGTAGGTATTAAAATTCATGGAGAAGAAATAAAAACTTTGAGGTTCGCCGATGACATTGCAATTCTGTCAGAGACAGCAAAGGACTTGGAAGAGCAGTTGAACGGAATGGACAGTGTCTTGAAAGGAGCATATAAGATGAACATCAACAAAAGCAAAACGAGGATAATGGAATGTAGTCAAATTAAATCGGGTCGTGCTGAGGGGATTAGATTAGGAAATGAGACACTTAAAATAGTAAAGGAGTTTTGCTATTTAGGGAGTAAAATAACTGATGATGGTCAAAGTAGAGAGGATATAAAATGTAGACTGGCAATGGCAAGGAAATCGTTTCTGAAGAAGAGAAATTTGTTAACATCGAGTATAGATTTAAGTGTCAGGAAGTCGTTTATGAAAGTATTTGTATGGAGTGTAGCCATGTATGGAAGTGAAACATGGACGATAACTAGTTTGGACAAGAAGAGAATAGAAGCTTTCGAAATGTGGTGCTACAGAACAATGCTGAAGATAAGGTGGGTAGATCACGTAACTAATGAGGAGGTATTGAATAGGATTGGGGAGAAGAGAAGTTTGTGGCACAACTTGACTAGAAGAAGGGATCGGTTGGTAGGACATGTTTTGAGGCATCAAGGGATCACAAATTTAGCATTGGAGGGCAGTGTGGAGGGTAAAAATCGTAGAGGGAGACCAAGAGATCAATACACTAAGCAGATTCAGAAGGATGTAGGTTGCAGTAGGTACTGGGAGATGAAGAAGCTTGCACAGGATAGAGTAGCATGGAGAGCTGCATCAAACCAGTCTCAGGACTGAAGACCACAACAACAACAACAACTGCCTTACACACGTTCCAGGTTTCCCTCTTGGTACTAACCACCATAAATATTTCTCTGTCTAGCTACAAGGCAATAGGAAGTGAAACAGACGACGTATAATATGAAAGGCCGTTATTGTTAACCTGGAATCGAAATTTTAAAGCTAACCGTTTCTGGATTACCGTTCTGGAACAGCGTGTAGAAGTTACTCCCACCTGTTTTGCACCTTGTTGTTGTAGTTGTAGTCCCTTGTGACGGATCTCATAGCGAGTTGGACTCGTTTGGAGATGCAAACTGTCTACCTATATACCAATGAATGGAAGTCTGTGAAGCTAATCTATTTTAAATAATGTTCCGGGATGCCACTGTGGCGCATAAATTAACATACATTGTAAAATGACTCACTATGACTGAGTTTGATTCAGTTAATCTCAAAGACGGTGGAAAATCGAGAGCATTGACAACACAGAGACCATATCCGGATTGAATCCTACCGGTGTTCGTAGTGCTTGGCAAGCAACAGAAAGCTCTGGTACACTTCGTATGACTTCAGATCGATTCCAACATTGTCGGCAGAGTATTAGCTATCATTTCCTTCTTAATATAAATATTTTGCTGTATAGTGGAATTATGGTAGCAAAGTTTTAATGACTTTAGAACTGCCACTAGTAGTTATTATGTCAAAATTGGCTTGTAACTATTAATCCATACTAATATTATAAATGAAAACGTAAGTCTTTCTGTTATATTTTCAGTACTAAACTTCTGAACCGATTTAGGCGAAATTTGCCCCTGAGGGGGGAAAAAAGTCGACCCTTAATTGGTTGAAGTAGGGAATGCAACACTTTTTTTCCATCAGTGAACATACCCCGCGTTAAAAAAATATTAAATTTGTTATGTAATGTACATTTGCATAATGTATAGCTACTTCAGTAACACAATTAAGAGATGCACGCTCCTGCCCACACCCGTCCGCACGCACTGCTCAGCATTGAGGCTGTGCGCGTCACGTCATCGTACATTAGGTATTTGGGGTGGGGAGGGGGAAAGGTGCACATTACAAACTACGCTTACCGTAACAATCAGACGCGTGAAGGTAGCTGACACTATTGCAAGTGCAATAGCTAACTTACCCAGCATCACTCATCATAACAAAACTACTGACAAGGGAGCACAGCCGCAGGCAACAGCTGGCATTTAACATAAGAAAGTAGTACCATATCTAAACGTTAGCAGGTCCCTGTCATCTAGAATCGCCGCGCTAGATTCGCTCTCACGACTCTGAACAGTTTCCCCCTTTTTTTTTTTTTTTTAAAAAAAAAAAAAGGTTCAGATGGCTCTAAGCACTATGGGACTTAACATCTGAGGTCATCAGTCCCCTAGACTTAGAACTACTTAAACCTAACTAACCTAAGGACATCACACTCATTCATGCCCGAAGCAGGATGCGAACCTGCGACCGCAGCAGCAGCACGGTTCCGGACTGAAGAGTTTCCCCATCCCACTGGCATATTTTCAGCACCATTTGGCGATGGCAGGCTAATAGCGTTCCAGGCTGAAGTATTACTTGAAGAAAGTCACCTCTTTTAATTAAATGATCTTCTTTTGCGAATGTGCGCTCTTTCTTAAGGAAATGTTTTATATTATATATTAAAAATGTAATAAAACGTGTATGAACTGTGAATTGAGATCAGCGATATGAGAGAAATCAGTTTGTGACTGAAACGAATCAGAGGAACTATATTTTTAATTTTTTTTAACAAAATGTAAGCGAGAGGGGAAGCTCCTTTCAGTAAACTGTCCTCTTTTCTCTTGTCTGCATCGAAATGAACAGAAGTATTTTACGCTAGTTTCTCTGTAGTAGAATTAGTTTTGATTTATAATTAAATATGTTAAAAATGGGTTTTTGTGTTTCATTTAAAAAGGAGCGTACTCCCCGAAAATATCGGGTGGTACATGATTTACGATTTTTTTGTAATATTTGTGTCTGAAAAGCTAGCTGGAGCCGCGATCTCAGCAGATCATGGCAAAGGGACGCAAGTTATGAATGCAGTTGACGTTCGGCCACTGATTTCATTCTACTATGAGTCAACCGCCTCCCTGAGATTATTTGCAGATCATCTAACAGTGCCTTGCGATAATTTTGAACGAGCACAAATTACGTATAATCTGGCCATTGTCTCCCAACTGTGGATGTGCCGCTCTCGCTTTTATCAGATGCAGGCCCCGCAAAACTGATGATGATGTTAAATTACGACGGCTCGTAAATGGTAAAAAGCCTCAGGAGCCAAGTTTATTTGTAAATCAGTAAATTTTTTTTAGACGTATAACAATGCAACAGGACGAACAGCGTCAACATCAACCTTCGCCTTTTGTGAGCAAGTGCTGTACCATCTGAGCTACCCTAGCACGAATCACATCTTCTATTCCGCCAGTAACTCGTCTCCTACCTTCCAAACTTCACAGAATCTTTCTTGCGGACCCTGCAGAACTAGCACTCCTCGGAGAAAGTATACTGCGGAGGCATGGCTTAGCCACTCCCTGGTGGCAAAGGTCCCTAGTTCGAGTCTTGATCTGGCACACAGTTTTAATCTTCCAGGAAGTTTCATATCAGCGCACATTCCGTTGCTGAGTGGAAATTTCATTCTGTAAACATCCCCCAGGCTGTGGCTAAGCCATGTCTCCGCAATATCCTTTCCTCCAGGAGTGCTAGTTCTGCAAAGTCCGCAAAGTCTGCAAAGGTAGGAGACGAGGTGCTGGCGGAATAAAAGCTGTGAGGAGGGGTCAGGAGTGGTGCTTGGGTAGCTTAGATAGTATCACCCTTAGCCTCCACTACCGTTAGATTAGAATTTTGTGCTGACGTCGTGGTTTCTATCCGAGAACCAATCATGGGGACATTTCCGCTCTTCAGTATCTTTTAAGGATTGGAACATTCCTTGAGAGGAATGATATTAAACTCCAATGCCCTCCATTCAGTACTTACATTCATCGGTCACCAGAGTGCCTAGCATTTTCCGCAAGTCCCTGTACTTTGTTTTGTTATCATTCCTTTTCACGATCCTCATTCGAATGGAGAAAGGGTACAATTACTGTCAACATACCCGTGAAGACCTCGATATTAAGGTCGTGCCAAGAGATGTGCGATAGAGGCAACAGTGCTCTAGATATTGGTTCCATAAATTTGCTTGCTGGCATTTTGTGAAAATACCATCTCTATCGAAAGCTTTCCAAGGAAGATCCCTGAATACCTTGTTCACTTCGTACTGACAGAATCGACCGATTACAAAACCAGTGGTCCTTCTACAAGTCCTTGCATCTCATGATCCAATTACACAGGTCTGCGACTGAAAAACTGCATAGGATTTTTTAACATTTTCTTATGGGTTTTGACCTCCCGAAAACAGGAAAAATATTCAAAAAATTCTATCACATAGCTTTTACGTATATTTCAGTATTTACGTTCATTAGTAATAAACCTATGTGGTTTTTTAAATTAATGATTATTAAAAATTATATCAATTATAATTGATAAAATAAACTTAAATTCAAAAAAATTTACTATGTTAACTATTCTTTGTTACCACTTGCAGGTTTTACCGTGCACTGCTGGGCGCCAGAAGCAAATGTAAACAATCTTATTATTCAGTTTTATCGTGTGGCGACAAGTCAAATGACGATTTGTGTCTCGCATGAAATGAAGAGAAACTCTCAGTAGACATATTGCTATTGAAGTGAACAGTGCTGTTGTTTCTGTCCAGTCATGGCTACAAGAAGTTGCGTTATTTCTCCAAACAGTTTTTCTTATATCTGTGGTGAATACACTATTAAAAGTCAACAGAGAAACGTAAGTGATTTTGTGAGGGAAGTTTATTTTGCTTACTTTAAATTAAAACTTGGTGATCAAGACAAACCATGGGCTCCGCATAAGGTGTGTACAAGATGTGAAGAAGATCTTCCTTTGTGGTTTAACGGTAAGAAAAATGCATTTCGATTTGTAATTCCTATGATATGGCGTGAACATAAAAACAATACCACTGATTGCTACTTCTGTTCAGTTGACGTAAAGGGATTCAATTCAAAAAACAAAAGAAGCATAAGTTGTCCTAACCTTGATTCAGCTATACGTACAGTGAGTGCTCCATAGTTCTGAAATACCTATCCCGCAGCCACTTTCCAGTTTGGATGAATACCCGAGTGAGTTGGAGGACGAAGTTACATTACTCCTCAGGGTGAATCAAGCTCAGATTTTTCTTCAGACGAAGATGAAAGGCCTCAACTATTTTCTCAAAGTGAGCTCAATGATGTAGTAAGAGATTTAGGTCTTTCAAAAAATGCAGCCGAACTGTTTGGTTCCAGATTAAAAAATAAAAACTTTTTTTCATCTGGCACCTCATTTTCTTGGTACAGGCATCGATAAAAAGAATTTACCCAGTTTTTCTCAAAAGAAGGAAATTTAGATTCTTGCAATGATGTGGAAGGACTCATGCATTGCTTTGATATGCAGTATGACTCATCTGGATGGCGCTAATTCGTTGATTCATCCAAAACTATTCTTAAAGTAGTATCTTTGCACAATGGAAATAAATTTGCATCGCTACCGATGGGACATTCTGTGCATATGGAAGAAAACTATAGCGATTTGGCCATTAGCCTGGAAAAAATCAAATATTAGGATCATCAATGGAAGGTTTGTGAGGACTTCAAAATACTCTCGATGCTTTTGGGCCACCAGGCACGCTATACTAAATACCCATGCTTGTGGGATAGTAGAGCCAGAGAACAGCACTGTACTAAAAGTGATTGGCCACCCCGAGAAACTTAAAACCTGGAGAGAAAAATGTTATTAATACTATTTTGGTGCCACCAGAAAAGGTTTAGTTGCCCCCTCTCCATATTAAATTTGGGTTGATGAAACAATCTGTAAAATCGCTGCAAAAGGATGGGGACTGTTTTAAATATCTATGTACAAAATTCTCGAAGCTGTCAGAAGCAAAGTTGAAAGAGGGAGTTTTCACTGACCCCGACATAAGAAAACTTTTTAACCGACACGCTCTTTGTGGAAAGTATGAATGAGAAGGAAAAAGAAGCTTGGGTATCGTTCAAGGATGTAGTGCGAAAGTTTTTGGGAAATACTAAGGATCCTGACTACAAAACCATTGATGCTAGTAGCATACGAAGCTCAAGGATGCAAGATGAGCTTGAAGGTTCATTTTTTGCACTCCCACATAGACAGTTTTCCTGGAAACCTGGGAGCTTCCAGTGAAGAACAGGGGGAGCTGTTCCACTAGGATGTCCGTGATATCGAGAGACGGTACCAAGGAAGATGGGATGTCACTATGCTTGCTGACTACTGTTTGATGCTTAAGCGGGAAACTAAAGATGGAAATCGGAAAAGGACTGGCTAAGTATAAAGGAAAACAGGAAAAGGTTTCATAAAAAACATGAATAAGTATAATATTGTTACTATATGTCTCAAAATAATGTTTCGTTAGTTGTAAAAATATATTATGTTTGATAATTGTATTATTATGTTTGATAATTATAATATCGATAAATTATTATATGTATTATGTGTGATAATTTTTTCCAATTTTTGTGTTTGAATTTGCAAAAAAGCTTATGTTACAGAAAAAAATGGACATAACTTCCGAAATCAGCGCATTCTAAAACATATAATTCAGTAAAAATATCTCAAGCAGCTGACAAAAATATTTTTTTGCTTACCTGTGTTATATTTGGCAGGTATTGATGATTCTTACTATAATCATTTATTAGCATGATAAATTCAGACGGACCTACAAGTCTACAATCGTTATATAGATTGCTAGGATGCATATGGACTGGGAAATGTGTGCCTGAAGAAATAAGAAATGGAATACTAATTGCAGTGTTCAAGATGGGAAACCGAAAAGTGTGTGATTAATATCGATGGATCACATTCATACCACAAGTAGCAAAAATAATGGCGAGAATACTGGAAAGAAGATTGAGGGGAAGAAGTGGAAGGTCAGCTACAAGAGGAGCAGGATGGTTTTGGACTTGGTAGATCAACAGTGAACCCAATCTTTAGTAGTGGACAGAAAGGCACTGGGACTACGGGAAAGATCTGGTGACGATATTTCTTGACGAAGGCATGTGGTAGTGTTCCCAGAGAAAAAGTATGGGAGATCCTAGAGAGACAGGGAGTTTTAAAATAAATGATTGAAATTCTTCAAGCAGTGTATTACCAAAGCTTCAGCTGTATCCAAACCCAAGTTCGAAGGACATTCGTTTAGGAATATTATGGGGTTAAGATGGCAGATGAAATCGTTAAAGTAACAAAAGAATAGCATAGAGGAAGGCTGATATAGTTACCCTATTTGTCTATGGCATTATTTTGTGGGGAACCAACACTAAAGATGTACAAGAAGTACTAGACTTCTTAAATGGAAAAATCGAGAACTGTGTGTTGAAATGCATTGTGGAGTAAAGCAAGACTATGGTGTAACCAGAGGATACGTGCAACGTAAAAGACGAAATAACATCAAAGGACAGGATATTGAAATTGTGGACAACTTTAGGTACTGTGATAATGCTGAAAGCAACGGTGGAGGTAGGAACCAGCACGAGTGTAAAACAGAGCAATGACTTTATCAGTGTGTGAGGGGCCTAGTCGGGGGGAGGGAGTGCTATGAGGTTTAATGAAGTGCTGTATAAGACGTACTTAACCCCCATGTTAGTATACGCGTCGGAGACCTGGACAGTGACAAAAAGAGAGGAGTATAGAATCCAAGCCAGCAAAATGAAAGTCCTAAGAAGTATGTTAGGGAAAACGAGGAGAGACAGAGTGAGAAATGAAGCTGTTAGGAAGGATATTGGAGTAGAAAAGTTGAATGAGAGAATTGAAAGGAAAATGTTGAAATGGTTTGGGCATGTAAGAGAATGGAAGAGGGAAGAAAACGGATGGTGAAGGTCAAGTCTGAGGGCGAGAGGGAGACCCACAGCAAGTTGGATTGACTCGATCAAGACCGGTTTAAGAAGAAGGAATCTGGACAGTAACAGAACAGTTACGGAAGAAGAATGGTTGAAAGGCAGGGGAAAGTGGAAATGTATCATAAATTTCCCAACTCGGTTTGATGCTAGATAGAAGGGAAATGTCGAAGACAATGGGGTATTGCACATGCTCGAGAGCTTCTCAAAGATATGTTAAACACTCTGCAACTGATTCCAAGTGACCTTGCCATTTCGGAATGCTGTACATTGAACAGGTAGGTCTTTTATCTCAATGTTTTCTGTAAGCGAAATCTAACCACCAAACAATAAGCGTAATTAATTTCGCTGTTTTCATTTTGCATAAGAGGACATTCCAAATCGGGGCCTACCTAAGCAGCATAAAATCCAGGCGTTCTGGTCTCTGGAAACCACAAGTTGCAGGAAAGTGAAGTTCTCGTAACTCTTCCATGTACTACTGTGCCAGGAATGTAGAGCAACCGCATGTCTGAAATTTCCCGCCTTTTGATGAACAGCTTTCATTGCCCCTGGAACTGCTGAGGAGTACTAAAAACCGAGACGAACAACCACGTTTACGTAATTACGGAAACTTCATTGGCGTGCGTTTCATTACTGAATCGTGCACGGCGGGTGCGAGGAGGGAAAGCGGAGATCAAAGAGAATGCCGCCGTTGGCAGCGGACTAATGAGAGTCTGCACTCGTACCATGCAGCGCCTCTCCCCCCACCAGGGCCTTACACGACTTGCGCAACGTCAAAGAGAACTGGAAACGAAACGAACGTTGCTCATTATAAATGGAGCTAACCGACACGGTATTAATCACGTATTTTACGCGACCACCACCTTATGTCAAGAGCCCGGAAATCAGCACAAAAGGCTGTTAGAGATGAATCTCAGTCTGTTACAAGGCGATCTTATCAATGGCTTTCTTTCGATGGCCGTATTGTGTGAATGACCCCGGACGCCATCGTGAAAATATTTACTTTGGAAATACACGCTCACTTCTTCGTGTGTCAAGACATCGACTACCCGGGGGTGACAAAAGTCATCGGATTTCTCCTAAAATGGTGTCGGCCGTCCTTTTGCCCGGCGTAGTGGAGCGACTAGAGGTGGCATGGACTCAGCAAGTCGCTGGAAGACCCTTACACAAGTATTCAGCCAAAATGCTTTTATATAAAAAAACACTCCGTCTTCAGGCCACAAATGGCCCATCGGGACCATCCGACCGCCATGTCACCCTCAGATGAGGATGTGGATAGGAGGGGCACGTGGTTAGCACACCGCTCTCCCGATCGTTATGATGGTTTTCTTTGATCGGAGCTGCTACTATTCGGTCTAGTAACTCCTCAATTGGGATCACGAGGCTGAGTACACCCCGAAAAATGGCAACAGCGCATGGCTGCCCGGATGGTCACCCATCCAAGTGCCGGCCACGCGCGACAGCGCTTAACTTCGGTGATCTGACGGGAACCAGTGTATCCACTGTGGCAAGGCCGTTGCCCAAGTTGCTTTTATAGCCGTACAAAATTTCGAAAGTGTTGCCGGTGCTGGATTTTGTGCACGAACTGATCTCTCAATTATGTCCCGGACATGTTCGACTAGATTCGTGTGGGGCAATATGGCTGGGCAAATCATTTGCTCGAATTGTCCAGAATGTTCTTCAAGCCAATCGCGAACAGTTGTGGTCCAATGACATGCAGGATTCTTATCTATACAAGTTCCATCGTTGATTGGAAACATGAAGTCCGTGAACGGCTGCAAATGGTCTCCAAGTAGCCGAATATAATCATTTTCAGTCAATGCTCGATTCAGTTTGATCAGAGGACCCACATCATTTTATGTAAACGCAGCCCACACAATTATGCAGCCACTATCAACTTCCACAGTGCACTGTTAACAGCTTGGGTCCATGGCTTCGTGGGGTCTGCGACACACTCGAACCCTAACGTCACCTCTCACCAGATGAAATAGGGACTCATCTGACCAGGCCACGGTTTTCCAGTCGTCTAGGGTCCAATCGATATGGTTACTAACCCAGGAGAGGCACTCCAGAAGACGTCGTGCTGTTAGCAAAGGCACTCGCGTCGGTCGTCTGTTGTCACAGCCTATGAATTCCAAATTTCGGGCTGGCCGGAGTGGTCGGGCGGTTCTAGGCGCTACAGTCTGGAACCGGGCGACCGCTACGGTCGCAGGTTCGAATCCTGCCTCGAGCATGGATTTGTATGATGTCCTTAGGTTAGTTAGGTTAAGTACACTCCTGGAAATGGAAAAAAGAACACATTGACACCGGTGTGTCAGACCCACCATACTTGCTCCGGACACTGCGAGAGGGCTGTACAAGCAATGATCACATGCACAGCACAGCGGACACACCAGGAACCGCGGTGTTGGCCGTCGAATGGCGCTAGTTGCGCAGCATTTGTGCACCGTCGCCGTCAGTGTCAACGAGTTTGCCGTGGCATACGGAGCTCCATCGCAGTCTTTAACACTGGTAGCATGCCGTGACAGCGTGGACATGAACTGTATGTGCAGTTGACGGACTTTGAGCGAAGGCGTATAGTGGGCATGCGGGAGGCCGGGTGGACGTACCGCCGAATTGCTCAACACGTGGGGCGTGAGGTCTCCACAGTACATCGATGTTGTCGCCAGTGGTCGGCGGAAGGTGCACGTGCCCGTCGACCTGGGACCGGACCGCAGCGACGCACGGATGCACGCCAAGACCGTAGGATCCTACGCAGTGCCGTAGGGGACCGCACCGCCACTTCCCAGCAAATTAGGGACACTGTTGCTCCTGGGGTATCGGCGAGGACCATTCGCAACCGTCTCCATGAAGCTGGGCTACGGTCCCGCACACCGTTAGGCCGTCTTCCGCTCACGCCCCAACATCGTGCAGCCCGCCTCCAGTGGTGTCGCGACAGGCGTGAATGGAGGGACGAATGGAGACGTGTCGTCTTCAGCGATGAGAGTCGCTTCTGCCTTGGTGCCAATGATGGTCGTATGTGTGTTTGGCGCCATGCAGGTGAGCGCCACAATCAGGACTGCATACGACCGAGGCACACAGGGCCAACACCCGGTATCATGGTGTGATGAGCGATCTTCTACACTGGCCGTACACCACTGGTGATCGTCGAGGGGACACTGAATAGTGCACGGTACATCCAAACCGTCATCGAACCCATCGTTCTACCATTCCTAGACCGGCAAGGGAACTTGCTGTTCCAACAGGACAATGCACGTCCGCATGTATCCCGTGCCACCCAACGTGCTCTAGAAGGTGTAAGTCAACTACCCTGGCCAGCAAGATCTCCGGATCTGTCCCCCATTGAGCATGTTTGGGACTGGATGAAGCGTCGTCTCACGCGGTCTGCACGTCCAGCACGAACGCTGGTCCAACTGAGGCGCCAGGTGGAAATGGCATGGCAAGTCATTCCACAGGACTACATCCAGCATCTCTACGATCATCTCCATGGGAGAATAGCAGCCTGCATTGCTGCGAAAGGTGGATATACACTGTACTAGTGCCGACATTGTGCATTCTCTGTTGCCTGTGTCTATGTGCCTGTGGTTCTGTCAGTGTGATCATGTGATGTATCTGACCCCAGGAATGTGTCAATAAAGTTTCCCCTTCCTGGGACAATGAATTCACGGTGTTCTTATTTCAATTTCCAGGAGTGTAGTTCTAAGTTTTAGGGGACTGATGACCTCAGCAGTTAAGTCCCATGGTGCTCAGAGCCATTTGAACCATTTGAACCAAATTCCGCCTCACTGTCCTGGAGGATACTTTCGTCGTACGTCCCATATTGGTTTCTGCGGTTATTTGTAAACTATGTCAGACAACGATTATTCATAAAACAGTCACGCTCTAGACGATATCTAAACTCCACTTGACTATTGAGGAAAAATTTATAAATAATAGTTATATGATATAGTTTAGAAATTTTAATATGTACCGTCTTCGTACCACTTTATAAACATTAAGTGCTGTTCTTCTATGGACAGCATCGGCATTTATAGTGGTTTTTAAGAACTACGTCTGTTTTAAGAAATTGTAAGGGATCACCCAGGTTTCCCATCAGCCCGACCAACGTTCTGCATATCTATTTACCCGCGGATGCGCATGCGCGCTCCACATGAACATTCTCTCCAGAATGTTTCTCAATCCTTTTTACGTAAACGAGGGACCGATGCTGCTTAATTTTACATAATCCCATAGACGAACATATACGGTCGGTTTTATTTTAGCTTTTGCCCTTTATAGGTATCACGGGAGCTTTCTATGTTGTTTTATGCTATCTTTTATCTGACGTCCGCTACACAGTGAAAAATTGCTATTAACGCTAGGTCTTCCCATTCCTTTTTCTGAACAGAATATGACTTGATTTTGTGAGTATTTTCATTCTGTATACCTTTTCATGCTCAGAATGGTCAACAAACCAATACCGACAACGATGGTACAGGTGTACACTCCGACGTCGCAAGCTGAATATGAAGAGATAGAGAAAGTATATTCGAATATCGAAACGGTGATTACGTAAAACGAGATGAAAATCTAATAGTAATAGGGGACTGGAATCCAGTTGTAGGGGAGGGAGCAAAAGAAGAGGTTACAGGAGAATACGGACTTCTGACGAGCAATGAGAGAGGGGAAGGATTAATTGAGTTCTGTAATAGCGAATACTTTGTTCAAGAATCAAAAGAGGAGAAGGTATGCTTGGAAAACACCGGGTGATACGGGAAGATTTCAGTTAGATTACACGATGATCGGGCAGAGATTCAGAAATCAGATACTGGATTGTAAGACTTACCCAGGAGCAGATATGGACTCAGATCAAAATTTAGTGGTGAAGAGTAGTAGGTCGAAGAGATTAGTCAGGAAAAATCGATATGCAAAGAAATGCGATACAGAAGTACTAAGGAACGACGAGACGCGCTTGAAGTTCTCTACGACTATAGATACAGCAATGAGGAATAACTCAGTAGGCCGTACAGTTGAAGAGGAATGGTCATCTCTAAAAAGGACAATCACAGAAGTTCGAAAGAAAAACATAGGTACAAGAAAGGTAACTGCGAAGAAACCATGGGAAACAGAAGTAATACTTCAGTTGATCGATGAAAGAAGGAAGTACAAAAATGTTCATCGAAATTCAGGAATACAAAAATACATGTCGTTGAAGATTGAAATAAATAGGAAGTGCAGGTAAGCTAAGACGAAATGGCTGAATGAGAAATGTAAAGAAATCGAAAAAGAAATGACTGTCGGAAGGACTGACACAGTATATAGGAAAGTCATAACGATCTTTGGTGACATTAAAAGCAAGGGTGGTAACATTAAGAGTGCAACGGGAATTCCACTGTTAAACGTAAACGCAGAGGAGAGAGCTGATAGGTTGAAAGAGTACACTGAAGGGCTCTAAGAGGGGGAAGATGTGTCTGATGTTGTAGAAGTGGAAACAGGAGTCGATTTAGAAGAGATAGGGAATCTATTATTAGAATCAGAATTTAAGAGAGCTTTAGAGGACTTACGATCAAATAAGGTAGAAGGAATAGATAACGTTCCATCAGAATTTCTAAAATCATTGGGCGGGGGAATGGCAACAAAACGACTATTTACGTTGGCGTGTAGAATATATGAGTCTGACTTTCGAAAAAATATCATCCTCACAATTCCGAAGACTGCAAGAGTTGACAAGTTTGAGAATTAGTGCACAATCCGCTTAGCAGCTCAAGCATCGAAGTTGCTGACAAGAATAATATACAGAAGAATGGAAAAGAAAATTGAGGCTGTGTTACCCGACGATCAGTTTGGCTTGAGGAAAGATAAACGTTCCAGGCAATTCTGACGTTGCGGTTCACAGTGGAAGCAAGATTAAAGAAAAATCAAGGCACATTCATAGGTTCTGTCGACCTTGAAAAAGCGTTCGACAATGTAAAATGGTGCAAAATGTTCGAAATCCAAAGAAAAATAGGGGTAATCTATAGGGAGAGACGGGTAACATACAACCCGTACAAGAGCCAAGAGGGAATAATAACAGTGGACGACCAAGCACAAAGTGCTCGCATGAAAAAGTGTGTAAGACAGGGATGTAGTCTTTCGTCTCTACTGTTCAATCTATACATCGAAGAAGCTATGATGGAAATAAAAGAACGGTTCAAGGGTGGAATTTAAATTCAGGGTGAAAGGATATCAATGATACGATTCGCTGATGACATTGCTATCCTGAGTGAAAGTGAAGGAGAATTACATGATCCGCTGAATGGAATGAACAGTCTTATGAGTATAGAACATGGACTGAGAGTAAACCGAAGAAAGACGAAAGTTATGAGAAGTAGCAGAAATGAAAACAGCGAGGAACTCAACATCGGAATTGATGGTCAGCAAGTAGATTAAGTTAAGGAATTCTACTATCTAGGCAGCAAAACAAGCAGCAAATACAACGAATGACGGACGGAGCAAGGAGGACATCAAAAGCAGACTAGCAATGGCAAAAAGTGTATTCCTGGCCAAGAGAAGTCTACTAGTATCAAACGTAGGCGTTAATTTGAGGAAGAAATTTCTGAGAATGTACGTTTGGAGCACAGCATTGTACGTTAGTGTAACATGGACTGTGGGAAAACCGGAACAGAAAAGACTCGAAGCATTTGAGATGTGGTGCTAGAGACGAATGGTGAAAATTAGTTGGATTGATAAGGTAAGGAATGAGGAGGTTCTGCGCAGAATCGGAGGGGAAAGGAATATGTGGAAAACACTGACAAGGAGAAGGGACAGGATGATAGGACATTTGTTAAGACATCAGGGAATGACTTCCATGGTACTAGAGAGAGCTGTAGAGGAAGACAGAGATTGAAATACAACCAACAAATAACCGACGACGTAGGTTGCAAGTGCTACTGTGAGGTGAAGAGGTTGGCACAGGAATTCGTAGCGGGGCGTATCAAACCAGTCAAAAGACTGATGACACAAAAAAAATACCTTTTCATTTTAATAATGTTCTCTTGCCTTACATGAGTGTTTGTCAACTATTTTGTACAGATTACAACTGGTGGTGTAGCTAAAACGCTGCGAAGGCGGGCGTGCTCACACATAAACTTCCTTTATATTTATTTTATTATTTCATATAATTTTGGTAGCTCTGTAAAGCTGGTACATAGGTATATTATTAGTGTTATATAAAGTATCTATTGTAGTTCCTTTCCTTTTTAATAATTTAAAAAACTAACTTCATTTGCGTTTCTTGATGTACTTCGTTTTATTCAAGGCTTACAATGCATTTCAGATCTAGAAAAGCATTCTGAACTAATTTTACATTTTTATTTAATTTTACGTCAACATTTGTCAACAACGGTTACAGTAGCGGCCCCTCACGGACAGTGTTTCAGCCTTCAGCCTAATTCTAAGGCGCTGCAGTCATGGACTGTGCGGCTGATCACGCCGGAGGTTCGAGTCTGGCATGGGTGTGTGTGTTTGTCCTTAGGATAATTTAGGTTAAGTAGTGTGTAAGCTTAGGGACTGATGACCTTAGCAGTTAAGTCCCATAAGATTTCACATACATATGAACATTTTTTTCAGCCTAATTAAAGAACTGTATTAAGATAAGGCCTTTTGCCTTTTAAAAATTCTGATTTTGGTTTGGGTCTTAAGTTACTGGTTTTCAGCCGATTTTAAATTAAAGTGGTCTTGCCCTTAAGACATGAGATTGTATGGCGTAGTAAGCCGGTTATTAAGTTCCAAAAATTAATGCTATTTTTTTTAAATTTCTTCGCTCTTGTAATGTTTGGTCAAATAAATAAAGTTGTATGTTCGAGTGTAACTGGCAGCCGCTTATTTTGGCCCCTTTCGACAATTTAAACTACCTGTCCTGTTATGCGGGTTTAGCAGGGCGTCACAGTGTGTCTACGAATGCTGTACATGTAGAATCACGTTTCTTCGACGTATCTTCTAAGATATGTCACAGGGCCAGTACTGCGTTGCGTGTTCCTGCATTTCTCCGAAAACCAAACCGTTCCTGTTGATAGCTTAAAAAAGAGGTGAGCTTTCATCGTTTTATACGAGTTACGTTGTTCCCGTCTTTTACCATTTGAATTTTTACTGTTGCAGGTAGAGAATAACATCTAAAGTGAATAGGGGCCAGAACATTTGAAGTACTCATTCACAAAGCAACGTATCACCATCTGAGACAATATTCAGTTTGCAGTTCGAAAACGCATTGCAGTTAGAGAATAACATCTAAAGCGAATAGGGCCCAGAACATTTGATGTACTCATTTACAAAGCAACGTACAGCATCTGAGACAATATTCAGTTTGCAGTTCGAAAACGTTGTGCACGTGTTTTTCCATCATGCTACTTGTATTTCTCGTTTCGGTGCGACGCTTATGGTCTCGGACACGTTATCAGAAAGTCAATATTATTTCCAAATCGACGTAAGAGGGAACTTCGAAAACTAAGTTACACATTACTATGGAAGACCATGTAACTTTTACTGACTGATACACTGCAAAGACACACGACACAATTTTTCAACGTAGTCACCGAGAGTCTGCAAACAACAGTTGGAAAGTTCTACCAACAGTTCGATTCATCGACGATAGAAATCCACAGTGCTCACGGAACCTTTCGAGGAGCGCTGTGTGAACGCCGTCATCATTGGAAAATCTCTTTCCTCCAGAAGTTTTTTCAGCCGATGAGCGGCAGCAACGTCATTGGAGACTTCGTGAGATTGTTGGCACCGTATCGTCACGGCTGGACGCATCAAAAAAATGGTTCAAATGGCTCTGAGCACTATGGGAATTAACATCTGAGGTCATGAGTCCATCGGGACAGTCCGATTCTTATGGGAAAAGAATCTAAGGTGCACACACATTCGCCGCGGAATTCTGGCGGTAAACTGACCAAATGCAATGATGCGTCCAGGTCCGCAGCTCGTGGTTCCCGGGTTCGATTCCCGGCTGGGTCAGGGATTTTCTCTGCCTCGTGATGGCTGGGTGTTGTGTGATGTCCTTAGGTTAGTTAGGTTTAAGTAGTTCTAAGTTCTCGGGGACTGATGACCTCAGATGCCAAAGGGCTCAGAGACAGTTAGTGTTTTGCTGTATGCTCTTCGTTTCTATTATTTATGAAGCAGCTCCAGTGCCCTGTAGTACACATTTGTTTAAATATGTGGTAATAAATACATTATGTAGTAGTTACAGATTTGTTACTTTGGCATGTTTTCGCAAGGTATCCTCCTGTCTTTCAGGGTAGAAACAATTATTGCAGCACAAGTGATATTAAATTGTCGTTTGGTGTTGCTTACGATTTCCAGTGTTGCTAGCCCACGTGTGTGGTTCAAATGGTTCTGAGCACTATGGGACTTAACGTCTGTGGTCATCAGTCCCCTAGAACTTAGAACTACTTAAGCCTAACTAACCTAAGGACATCACACACATCCATGCCCGAGGCAGGATTCGAACCTGCGACCGTAGCAGTCGCGCGGTTCCGGACTGAGCGCCTAGAACCGCTAGACCACCGAGGCCGGCCCACGTGTGTGGTCCCGGAGATATATTTACTCGGTCCCCATACTCGAGATGGCCGATTTTCACTGCTTTTCATCCAAGTTGATTACAACACTTCACTTGCACTTCTCACTGTGTGTTGGACGTGTGCATGTTTGCAGTGTGTAGTGTTGCCAATTGTCTCCGTCACACTCATGACACGGCTAAGAGAAAAAATGGTATACTTTAACATACAAATCAACACACGGTATAGCAAACTTACTAAAAAACAAGGATTACACTTTGCTTAGGGAACAAGAAACGCAATCTAGTCACATTTACAAACAGCAATAGACAAACCAGTCAAATACCAAGGAGCAGGTATATACCAGTTAGAATGTGAAGAATGTGAATCAGAATGTCTGGGAAAAACAGGTAAGAATTTCAAAACTAGATATAAAGAACGTATAAGAACCTGGAAACATGAAAATAGCCATTCTGTTTCTGCTGAACATGGACATGAACCATCCAATATGCATCAGAGCATTAAAATTATCAGAGTGAACAAATCCAACAAAAAAAACCCTGATATTACACAAAAACTTTCATATACAAAGAGCCCTTACAATGAAACAGAATGTAGTTAATGACGAAATGGATATAAGCAATAACTCACTGATCATGTTAGCAACTAAAACAATAACAAACAGAAATGTAAAACATAAACAGAATAAATAATTAATTAATCTTTCTCTGTCTCTCTTTCTCTCTCTCTCTCTCTCTCTCAAACACACACACACACACACACACACACACACACACACACACACACACAGAGAGAGAGAGAGAGAGAGAGAGAGAGAGAGAGAGAAAACAAATGAACAAGTATCAAACCACGCATACAAAACGCAATCAACAGGCGAAAGATGAACACACGGTGACAGCTGGCATCGTTACGTACTGTAAACGCACGCACGTTCAACACAATGTGAAAAATGCAACTGAAGTACTGTTAAATGTTGGTGAAAAAACGCAGAAAATAGGTCGTCTGGAGGACGTAGTTAGCACGTGGACACATGGACTAGCAACACTGGAAATCGTAAGTAACGCCAAACGATAATTTAACCTCACGAAACGTGTGATGCAAAAGTTGTTTCTAACCTTAAAAACAAGAGAATATCACGAGAAAACGTAACATAGTAACTTACTTGTAGCTACTATATAACACATCTACAGGGTGTTTCAAAAATATTTGAAACGGCAATAAAAACTAAACGAGCAGCGATAGAAATACACCGTTTGTTGCAATATGCTTGGGACAACAGTACATTTTCAGGCAGACAAACTTTCGAAATTACAGTAGTTACAATTTTCAACAACAGATGGCGCTGCAAGTGATGTGAAAGATATAGAAGACAACGCAGTCTGTGGGTGCGTCATTCTGTACGTCGTCTTTCTGCTGTAAGCGTGTGCTGTTCACAACGTGCAAGTGTGCTGTAGACAACATGGTTTATTCTTTAGAACAGAGGATTTTTCTGGTGTTGGAATTCCACCGCCTAGAACACAGTGTTGTTGCAACAAGACGAAGTTTTCAACGGAGGTTTAATGTAACCAAAGGACCGAAAAGCGATACAATAAAGGATCTGTTTGAAAAATTTCAACGGACTGGGAACGTGACGGGTCAACGTGCTGGAAAGGTAGGGCGACCGCGTACGGCAACCACAGAGGGCAAAGCGCAGCTAGTGCAGCAGGTGATCCAACAGCGGCCTCGGGTTTCCGTTCGCCGTGTTGCAGCTGCGGTCCAAATGACGCCAACGTCCACGTATCGTCTCATGCGCCAGAGTTTACACCTCTATCCATACAAAATTCAAACGCGGCAACCCCTCAGCGCCGCTACCATTGCTGCACGAGAGACATTCGCTAACGATATAGTGCACAGGATTGATGACGGCGATATGCATGTGGGCAGCATTTGGTTTACTGACGAAGCTTATTCTTACCTGGACGGCTTCGTCAATAAACAGAACTGGCGCATATGGGGAACCGAAAAGCCCCATGTTGCAGTCCCATCGTCCCTGCATCCTCAAAGTACTGGTCTGGGCCGCCGTTTCTTCCAAAGGAATCATTGGCCCATTTTTCAGATCCGAAACGATTACTGCATCACGCTATCTGGACATTCTTCGTGAATTTGTGGCGGTACAAATTGCCTTAGACGACACTGCGAACACCTCGTGGTTTATGCAAGATGGTGCCCGGCCACATCGCACGGCCGACGTCTTTAATTTCCTGAATGAATATTTCGATGATCGTGTGATTGCTTTGGGCTATCCGAAACATACAGGAGGCAGCGTGGATTGGCCTCCCTATTCGCCAGACATGAACCCCTGTGACTTCTTTCTGTGGGGACACTTGAAAGACCAGGTGTACCGCCAGAATCCAGAAACAATTGAACAGCTGAAGCAGTACATCTCATCTGCATGTGAAGCCATTCCGCCAGACACGTTGTCAAAGGTTTCGGGTAATTTCATTCAGAGACTACGCCATATTATTGCTACGCATGGTGGATATGTGGAAAATATCGTACTATAGAGTTTCCCAGACCGCAGCGCCATCTGTTGTTGAAAATTGTAACTACTGTAATTTCGAAAGTTTGTCCGCCTGAAAATGTACTGTTGTCCCAAGCATATTGCAACAAACGGAGTATTTTAATCACTGCTCGTTTAGTTTTTATTGCCGTTTCAAATATACCGGTCATTTTTGAAACACCCTGTATTATATATGTAATAACAAGCATGCAATACAGGCCACTGAAAGTGCTTCATAAATAAAAGAAGCGAAACGAATAATTCAAAAAACAAACTGCCTTTCGTTTGGTTGAAAAGACGGAACATAGCCCCGTTAAATTTTATGTTAGCTGAAAATTTCAGTGTCCGGGAAAAATGGTTTTGGGAACATCCTCCTCATTTATTTAGGGAACACAGAATAATAAATGAAAAGCACCAGTTTGCTTTTGTTCTACAATATTACTTTTATTGTTAACCGGTTTTCAATTTACAAGGCCATCTTCAGACATTTGCTGAGTAAATGTCTCAGTAAATGTGTGAAGATGGCCTTGTAAGCCGAAAAGCGGTTAACAATAAAAGTTATATTGTAGAACAAAAGCAAACTGGTGCTTTTGATTTATTATAATGTTGTTCCACCAAGAACCGACGGAAGATTCTGTTAACATGAACACAGAATAGTAGATTACAATAGGAGCCCTGTTGTTTCACGCAATAGACAGTTGGCAGCATCAGATTACAGAGGCGACTGCAGACACCACGCTACAGATGGCCTTGCTGTTCTGAACATGGGACTGGGTCCCCACACACAGCCGCCGCTCAGCTGAAGCGCCGTAAGTTCGGCGGGCTGGGGGCCGCGTCAATTGTCTCAATGGGTGGTAATTGTGGCACTTGGGGCGGCATAAACAGCACGAGGGCGGAGTCGCACGGAAAAGTGGAAAACAACGACTCTAAATTACGGGTAATTAGCGTGTCACCACATGACGTGACCTCTCCGTCGTTATGAGCCCTCCACCGCGAGACCTAACCGACTTCGTTGGGAGGCCAAGCCTTACTAACGGACTGCAGTGACCTTTCTAGTATGGAAAACACCAGAGAAGTAGATGATACGCAGCTAGCCGTCTCACCCACACTAATCACTCGGAAGCATGCGTATGTTTCGAGTAGATGTACTGCGACTGTTGTGAACTCCAGTCTGTGACTTGAAAGCTGATTAGCTATCGAAAAAATGTGTTTTGCTCTCCCAGGACACGACAGGGTGTCCAACAAAGGACTCTCTGGTTTTAAAATCAAATAACATGAAAACAAAGAGCGATAGAAGAAGGCAAAAAACTGTCTGTTTATTGTGAAGGCTGTAAGAATTTTGAACAAAAGTTTAGAAATACAGGGTTATTACAAATGATTGAAGCGATTTCACAGCTCTACAATAACTTTATTATTTGAGATATTTTCACAATGCTTTGCACACACATACAAAAACTCAAAAATTATTTTTAGGCATTCACAAATGTTCGATATGTGCCCCTTTAGTGATTCTGCAGACATCAAGCCGATAATCAAGTTTCTCCCACGCTCGGCGCAGCATGTCCCCATCAATGAGTTCGAAAGCATCGTTGATGCGAGCTCTCAGTTCTGGCGCGTTTCTTGGTAGAGGAGGTTTAAGCACTGAATCTTTCACATAACCCCACAGAAAGAAATCGCATGGGGTTAAGTCGGGAGAGCGTGGAGGCCATGATATGAATTGCTGATCATGATCTCCACCTCGACCGATCCATCGGTTTTCCAATCTCCTGTCTAAGAAATGCCGAACATCATGATGGAAGTGCGGTGGAGCACCATCCTGTTGAAAGATGAAGTCGACGCTGTCGGTCTCCAGTTGTGGCAAGAGCCAATTTTCCAGCATGTCCAGATACACGTGTCCTGTAACGTTTTTTTCGCAGAAGAAAAAGGGGCCGTAAACTTTAAACCGTGAGATTGCACAAAACACGTTAACTTTTGGTGAATTGCGAATTTGCTGCACGAATGCGTGAGGATTCTCTACCGCCAAGATTCGCACATTGTGTCTGTTCACTTCACCATTAAGAAAAAAAGTTGCTTCATCACTGAAAACAAGTTTCGCACTGAACGCATCCTCTTCCATTAGCTGTTGCAACCGCGCCGAAAATTCAAAGCGTTTGACTTTGTCATCGGATGTCAGGGCTTGTAGCAATTGTAAACGGTAAGGCTTCTGCTTTAGCCTTTTCCGTAAGATTTTCCAAACCGTCGGCTGTGGTACGTTTAGCTCCCTGCTTGCTTTATTCGTCGACTTCCGCGGGCTACGCGTGAAACTTGCCCGCACGCGTTCAACCGTTTCTTCGCTCACTGCAGGCCGACCCGTTGATTTCCCCTTATAGAGGCATCCAGAAGCTTTAAACTGCGCATACCATCGCCGAATGGAGTTAGCAGTTGGTGGATCTTTGTTGAACTTGGTCCTGAAGTGTAGTTGCACTGTTATGACTGACTGATGTGAGTGCATTTCAAGCACGACATACGCTTTCTCGGCTCCTGTCGCCATTTTGTCTCACTGCGCTCTCGAGCCCTCTGGCGGCAGAAACCTGACGTGCGGCTTCAGCCGAACAAAACTTTATGAGTTTTTCTACGTATCTGTAGTGTGTCGTGACCATATGTCAATGAATGGAGCTACAGTGAATTTATGAAATCGCTTCAATCATTTGTAATAGCCCTGTATTAGTTACAAAAGTTACTAACAGATGGCACTGAACTCCGTACATCTCGTTTCAGTACGCAACAAGTAAACTCGGATTCTGCAAGCAGTTTTTGTATTCGCATCACAATCTTTCCAAAAAATTTCAGCCGCTCGCACTAGAGAGTTGGCGCAAAAAAATGGCTCTGAGCACTACGGGACTTAACTGCTGAGGTCATCAGTCCCCTAGAACGTAGAACTACTTAAACCTTACTAATCTAAGGACATCACACACATCCATGCCCGAGGCAGGATTCGAACCTGCGACCGTAGCGGTCGCGCGGTTCCAGACTGTAGCGCCTAGAACCACTTGGCCACTCCGGCCGGCAGAGTCGGCGCAAACAACAAAATTTGCAGTCACATCTTAACGACAGTGTATTTGATTGTCACACTAATCGACAATTCAGGCTCGTCCAACGTGGTAAGATAGTACCAGTAGACAGTGTTTGCCAATGTGTCCCATAAAAAGTGGTCACGAGGAGCTAGATCGGTTGAACGTACAGGCCAATCCATGCCTACCTCAGCAACTTTCGGATAAATCATCTCAGTGACTGTTCCCGAAGTATTTATCAAGAAAGCTCTTGTGTAGCAAGCACGAGATACACAAATAACACCGTGAGAGGCCGTCGCCTATAATGACTCCTTCCGTTTAGTAGTTAATATTGGTTGTTGCGAATATAAAAGGCAAAAAAGAGAAAGGGTGATTACAATGATGAGATGAACGATGAAAATCGGTGAAGCCTGTTACTAGGCCTGTCTTTAACACGATGATGCTTGACCGTGAGAAGATGATTAATCAGTTTTGTGAGTCAGAATTAAAATGACGCTCATAGATCGGTATCAGACTTCCTTATTGTGGTGTCACCGCCAGACACCACACTTGCTGGGTGGTAGCCTTTAAATCGGCCGCGGTCCGTTAGTATATGTCGGACCCGCGTGTCACCACTATCAGTGATTGCAGACCGAGCGCCGCCACACGGCAGGTCTAGTCTAGAGAGACTCCCTAGCACTCGCCCCAGTTGTACAGCCGACTTGGCTAGCGATGGTTCACTGTCTACATACGCTCTCATTTGCAGAGACGACAGTTTAGCATTGCCTTCAGCTACGTCATTTGCTACGACCTAGCAAGGCGCCATATTTAGTTACTATGAATGTATTCTGAACAGATAATATTGTGAATCATGTACCGTCAAGAGCGACGTTCATCATTAATGAATTAAAGTTAACTATCAAACTAATTACGTCCGCTTTCTGAATTCTAATTCCTTGTCATGTTCCAGACCTCACGTCAGTAAAGTTCTTCCTTCCTCACGGCAGCCTGCGTGAGCTAAAACGCGAGCATTTCGGCCTCCACTAGTAACACGGTGTTGGCTCTTCTGCCAACATAACACTTATCATGCAACGGATTGAAGATAGGTTCGTTTTCTGGAACGTGTTGTGAACACTTTAGACTGAGACAATGATGACCGATCTATTACATCATCGTATTAAGACTGGCTCTGAGCACTATGGGACTTAACTTCTTTGCTCATCAGTCCCCTAGAACTTAGAACTACTTAAACCCAACTAACCTAAGGACATCACACACATCCATGCCCGAGGCAGGATTAGAACCTGCGACTGTAGCGGTCGCGCGATTCCAGACTGTAACGCCTAGAACCGCCCGGCCACTCCGGCCGTCATTTTAAGACTAACAAAGAATATTTGCTGAAAAATAGTAAAAATTACCAGATAAGAACAAGGAGTAAATTAAATAACACAATTGACTTAAGTAAATATTTATATTAGTGTGACAGCTTATTTAAAATAACGCCATGAGACATCGCCTTTTATTCCATCCGTTCACTGAGACGGCTATGACAGAAGAAAGAGCAAAACAGTGTATGAGACACTGGCATCTGTCCTAAAAACAAATTCGGAGCGAAAGAGTCACAGAAAATATCTCTGATATCGGGAAACTGTGATGATGATAATAAACTGCTGGATTACGTACCACATACGCTCAGTGCAGCAGCTGTCAGATGGCCATCATAAAATCAACTCGCACGTCTTCGCGCTTCCGCGCCATCTCCTCCAGCTCGTCGTATAGTCCGCCGATAGAGTGGACAACCAGTAGGGAACGCTGTCAACTGTGGACTGCATTGTTCCCATCTTGTAATGGCGGACCTGCAAATCTTTCCGCCGACAATCACCAAAATGGGACGTGCTGTGGACACTCAGCCCGTGCCGAACCTTCAGTCAGACACTTCAGCACAGTGTCTGCAGTTGGCTCAGCACAGTAACCTGAGGACTACCTTTCTGTTTAGCAGTAGCCACTTATGGAGAAACAGCATCAGTAACAGACTGTCCACAAGTGCTGTACATGTACAGACAAACAAATGATTACAATCTGAGGAAAACTTGTAACACCATAGCTCTAATGCTCTACTGATTTATTTTGCCTTTTTGTTTTGTTTAGTGTTATATCGTTGAGTTTCTGTAAATGTTGTTGGACTGAATCGATACCGTGCAACTGATTACTCTTTTCTGTGTAAAAAACTTTGATGTCATGGTTTGATTCTATGCAATGTAGTGTATCTATCATTTGAATTCTTTGCCTCATTTGGAGGGAACAAAACTTAATGTATATAATTGTAATTCTAATGTTATAATTGTAATGTTTAAATAATTTTTTGTAGAAATGTCAATATATGCAAATTTTCTGTTTTATTTAAAATGTTTGTTTGCTGTTACGTTAACTGCTGACCTTCACTTAGGGCCCTTAGTTATTTTGTATGTAAAAGGTGGTGTGGTTCCCCTCGGGAAACCGAACTGAGTAGCGCCCACAAATTGTGGTTGGCATATGTAGAAGAGGTGGATTAAGAGTCAGTCGGGGACGAGCTACCAAACTGTCAACTGCTCGTGTAAAAGTTGTGTATTGTGCTGGTGCCGAGAGAGGCTTTCCATGCCGCTTTCCAATACCTCGGATGGATGGATAAAGAGCTGGAACTATCATCGCCACCAAGAAATGACAGGGTCCAGCAATTCTATCCGCAAATCCACCTATCAACATGCAATCACCACCACATTGCGCAATCACTGAAGAGGAACCAAGGAAGACTAGAAATGTATAGTGAAGGATCAGCTCATTGGATGTTTTAGTGTGAGCAAAAATAAGGTAACTTATACTCGAACTCTTATACCTACCTTGATTTCTTATCCCTCTGTCACATTTCCACTTAGGGTCCTTCCCATGCTAAAGTGATTACCGAGTGTCCTCACTGAAAGAACATTAAAGCCCAGTGTTTTATTAATTAATGCCTCTTGAACATAGTAAAAGGAAAGTTAAAGTTTATGTGGCAATAGAGTGAGCCAAAGTAAATGATGCTTGCTGAAAATAATTTTTCTATTAAAACTGCTTATTAATATGTTGTTGCCAACTTCAAAATTAAAAGTTCTTAAATTGAAGCTTATAAAGTTTTGCTTATTAAATGATCACATTGCTGCCTGTTGTAAATCGCAAAAGGTGAGTCAGTATCTTACAAATATGTCAATTTTGTGTCTCACTGCAGTGAAAGTTGAAAACTGCAATTGTGGAAAGTTATATACTCATGCTTGCTAAGCACTTGTTTCTCTTGTGTATTGAAAGTGCATATTAATAGTGTAATAGGATCCACAGTTTATCCTTTATGCTCATGATAAATAACAATTAATAGAAAGACCACAATCTATGAAAAC
Organism: Schistocerca serialis cubense; assembly: GCF_023864345.2. Lineage (NCBI taxonomy): Eukaryota > Metazoa > Arthropoda > Insecta > Orthoptera > Acrididae > Schistocerca > Schistocerca serialis. The sequence continues at coordinate 110,133,485 of NC_064639.1, read as the reverse complement.
AGTAACTTCTTTTATTCAAAATTCAGTGAGAAATTGTTTGTTAGTGAAATACATTTAGCTTTCATTCTAAATAGGAAAGTATTTAGCTGAGATAGACTTAACCTATGACTAGTTCATAATTTTGCAGTTAACTACATTTACAATTTTTTTTGTCAGATTGGAAAATGTTTGAAAAGTAATATTGAACCTATGCCCATTTTATGATTCTACAGTGAATATTGATAGTAATATTATTGAGACCATTCAGTTTGACCAAGCCTTGAAGGCAAAAGTATATGTCATTTTCTGTTACCATTATGCAAATAGCCATGTTCTCTTCTAATTGTTAGCACTTTCTTTAACGTGAACATATGCAGGTGCCAGAGTTCATTGTACTCTCGTGTGACAAAGTATAGGCTGCGATTGACCACTGAAGTTAGTCATTTTCAGTTTCTTGAATAAGAATGTTACTCATTCTCACGCCTTATTAGGCTGGCGACCGTTGTTATTATCATTTGGATACTGTGGATAGGCAAATTATTGTTTGTTACTGTTTGAATATTTACATAGTTCTGACTTTCACTTCCGATAAGCCACCTCCGTTAGGTACAACACGGTCAACATAACAAAATTCCTTTCAGAGGGTAACACTGCACTGCTTCTTTATACTGCAATTGCTTCAACAAAAATAATTTCATTTATACGAACTGCCTCCAGCTTTGAGGTTATGGTATAACAGAAGCGGGCGGTAGTGTTATAAACTGGCTGAGTTATTCAAAAGAGCTTCAGAAACTGAGAAAGTCAATAATGAACTGGTCCACCGCTGGACCTTATTCGAGCAGTTATTCGGCTTGGCTTTGATTGATAGTGCTGTTGGATGTCCTCGTGAGAGTACGGTGGCAAATTCTGTCCAATTGCCGAGTTAGATGGGATGGAAGTCATTAAAGCAAGGTGTTTTTCGTCGCGGCGAGATCTATTCACGAAATTTCAGTCACCAACTTTCCCTTCCGAATGCGAAAATATTTTGTTGAGCCCACCCTACATAGGTGGGAATCATCATCAAAATAAAATAAGAGAAATCAGAGCTCGAACAGAAAGGTTTAGATGTTCGTTTTTCCCGTGAGCTGTTCGGGAGTGGTATGGTAGAGAGATAGTATGATTGTGGTTCGATGAACCCTCTGCCAAGCACTTAAATGTGAACTGCAGAGTTATCATGTAGATGTAGATGTAGATTGACAGAAGGCCCTGCTCATAATGCTCAAACATTCTCGACGGGGGAGACCCTGCGACCCTGCTGGTCAAGATGAGATTTTGCAACACGAAGACAAGCAGTAGTAACTCTTGCCTTGTGCGGGCGGGCAATACCTTGCTGAAATATAAGCCCAGGACTGCTTGTCTTTTTTTTTTTTTTTGTCATCAGTCTACTGACTGGTTTGACGCGGCCCGCCACGAATTGCTTTGCTGTGCTAACCTCTTCATCTCAGAGTAGCACTTGCAACCTACATCCTCAATTATTTCCTTGACGTATTCCAATCTCTGTCTTCCTCTACAGTGTTTGCCCTCTACAGCTCCCTCTAGTACCATGGAAGTCATTCCCTCATGTCTTAGCAGATGTCCTATCATACTGTCCCTTCTCCTTATCAGTGTTTTCCACATATTCCTTTCTTCTCCGATTCTGCGTAGAACCTCCTCATTCCTTACCTTATCAATCCACCTAATTTTCAACATTCGTCTATAGCACCACATCTCAAATGCTTCGATTCTCTTCTGTTCCGGTTTTCCCACAGTCCATGTTTCACTACCATACAATGCTGTACTCCAGACGTACATCCTCAGAAATTTCTTCCTCAAATTAAGGCCGGTATTTGATATTAGTAGACTTCTCTTGGCCAGAAATGCCTTTTTTGCCATAGCGAGTCTGCTTTTGATGTCCTCCTTGCTCCGTCCGTCATTGTTTATTTTACTGCCTAGGTAGCAGAATTCCTTAACTTCATTGACTTCGTGACCATCAATCCTGATGTTATGTTTCTCGCTGTTCTCATTTCTACTACTTCTCATTACCTTCGTCTTTCTCCGATTTACTCTCAAACCACACTGTGTACTCATTAGACTGTTCATTCCGTTCAGCAGATCATTTAATTCTTCTTCACTTTCACTCAGGATAGCAATGTCATCAGCGAATCGTATCATTGATATCCTTTCACCTTGTATTTTAATTCCACTCCTGAACCTTTCTTTTATTTCCATCATTGCTTCCTCGATGCACAGATTGAAGAGTAGGGGCGAAAGGCTACAGCCTTGTCTTACACCCTTCTTAATACGAGCACTTCGTTCTTGATCGTCCACTCTTATTATTCCCTCTTGGTTGTTGTACATATTGTATATGACCCGTCTCTCCCTATAGCTTACCCCTACTTTTTTCGGAATCTCGAACAGCTTGCACCATTTTATATTGTCGAACGCTTTTTCCAGGTCGACAAATCCTATGAAAGTGTCTTGATTTTTCTTTAGCCTTGCTTCCATTATTAGCCGTAACGTCAGAATTGCCTCTCTCGTCCCTTTACTTTTCCTAAAGCCAAACTGATCGTCATCTAGCGCATTCTCAAATTTCTTTTCGATTCTTCTGTATATTATTCTTGTAAGCAGCTTCGATGCATGAGCTGTTAAGCTGATTGTGCTTGTCACGAAAGGCAAAAAAACAGTGCATAGAATACCAACGACGTGCCGCCGTGCTATAAGTGTGTCGCGGTTGACAACCAAAGGGGTCCTCTTATGAAAAGAAATGGAAGCACGGCCAGTGCCGATGGTTGCGTGCCCATTTCAGTCGTAGTTGCCGATGTGTTAGTGTTAACGTGAGAGATTGCAGGGCACTCTCACTTCTAATTCGGTGTTACGCCGCTTCATGTTCTTAGGGAATATGATCTTTTGCAATTTTGACTTTATACATCATGATGATAGTGAGCAATAGTTATTGCTCTTGGTTCAAATGGCTCTGAGCGCTATGGGACTTAACTTCTGAGGTCATCAGTCCCCTAGAATTTAGAACTACTTAAACCTAACTAACCTAAGGACATCACACACGTCCATGCCCGAGGCAGTATGGCTCTTGCTTGCGTATTCTAGGAAAGGAATAACAGTAAGCTTTACCTGCGTTCAAAGGAATAGTGTGCCGGTTTAAATGACTGGAGTAAAAGAGCACGGTGACGGTGGGCTGAGGGAAGCACGTTTTTTCTGCGGAACCTGGGGGAGACCGGAAGGCCGACTTCGGCCCTCTCTTTGGTTGGCGCTTGTCGGGAGGCAGCCACGTCCAGGCAGACTGACTAGCGTCGAGAAGTCGCCACTGCACCGGCCAGTGCATTGTAGACTAGCAATAAAGCAGAGGATGGGGCCTTGTTAGGCAGGAAGCCGACAAAACAGCTGTGAGCGTTCTGCGGATTTCTGTGGGACAGGGCCACTGGCGCCCAGACGTCCAGACTCTGTTACAAGACATATTTGTGAAAGCACGAGGCTTTCAGCGAGTCTATGGCTGTTCTTTGGAAAGTTTGAAATGGACGCAACAGGGGGGATAACAAGCTTTTATGGAGGGGTGGTTCCATCCTGGTCATGTTGTTAGCAAAAGACACGGCTAACGTGTGGGAAGGAGGCCGCAAAGCTGAATCTTTCTTCCTTTTCTCCCATTTAACTTTAAAGTCTCTGAGTGGTCAAATCGGTCTTTGCAGAGCAAAGGCCGCTCTCCCAGCTTCGAATGCTGGGCTCCAGCTCGTGATTGGCTTGTTTTAAAGTGGAAGAGGTCTAAGATGTAAATGTGCTTTGCTACCGAGCTGAGGAGGAAGTGGACAGAAAGAGAAGAGAGATCACTCTTGTACTGGTACTTCGCTAGTAAAGAACTGCAGGGCTCTACCTAAATAGTGAGAGTTGTGTCCTTTGCTAATGTGCCACTTAGAGCCCGTGCCAGTCACCTCCTGACGCGTCAGAGGTACTGCTTCTAGCATCACGCACACAACGAGTGATGCGTGGGTGTACTTATTTGTCTTGAGTCAGCCGTCTAAACATTCGATGTATTCTGTCGCGCATAGTCGTGGTACGGAGTCAAATTGGTTTGGCAGAGCACCAAACGGGTCCACCTGCACAATGGAATCCACCAAGGTGTTACAGAGGCTCATAGGAAAGTATCTGCGTTTCGAATTAACCAAACGCAAGACCGCGTACTCGCGTTTGTTGGGCGCGTGCCATTAATAACAGATTGTGGCCATAAGGGTAAGGTATTCGCTGCTACAGCGTAGGGCTCCAATATATGTAGCTCAGCACCCTGTTATTTCCAACCATATTTTTCTTTTTGAAATGGTAGAATATAGATGCTTGATGGTGGTGTAGTTTTTGTGCCATAACCCGGATTCACGTATGTGAAGTCAGATAAAGCGATTAGTATTCCGGTTAGCGTCGTTTGTAGATCCCCAGCTGATCACTTTGTCCACCATAGACTCCATGTTAGTGAAAGCGTTTGTCAAATAAAAACGTTTGCGTGATGTTTCTCAAGTAATTTTTGTTGTGACATGATGTTAAGGATGAATAAATATATTGTCATTTAGATCAAAACTTCTCCCTGAGTTCTGATTAACAGTTCTTTGCGAGGTGCCGGGGCTATCAGTGTATTTAACACTAAATTCTTCTAGAATCTACATATGTAAATGATACTCTAAGCCCCCTCTATTCTAACTCCGACTTTTGCTGTTGCACAAGGATTAAAAAAAATACGCGAACTGACTCTAATCAACCCTGCCAGTGGAGTAGAAGAGAGTTTGGCGCCTGCAATAATTTAATTTGATAAATAAGTTAAATAAACGAAGGTTTCATGAACATAGTGAGGAATGATAGGGTTGTTCTACCGATTAACAGAATGAAAGTTCTGTCCAAAATAACAATATGATTTATTAAGACTAAACACAAAATAATAAACAAAACACATGAAACATTTACAATACATCAAATTGGCTCAAATTGGATACTTAAACAAACGCTGTGACTGTGAAGTTGTCCCTAAACTAGATTGTGAGGATTATGACGAAGTGGTATGTGGAGCCAATTCCTTGCCACTCAAATCTTAAGAGAAAACACATAGCCAACCCAACATTAATTGCTGCTACCCAAGACAGAACAAAGTTAGAAAAAGACGAACAGGCGCGCTCTGCTGAGCTCTGATTATCACCTAGGAAAATTCCTGTCTGCCGGTGCTGCGGACATACATTACCAATCTGTCTTCTTAACTGCAAGAACACGATTTGGCGTACCGGAGGCGATGGCTGGTTGCTTCGACGTCCTCGACCAAAAGGCGAGAGCCGACTACTCACAAGAGCACCGGTACATGCCGAACACCGAACATTCCCGCCCCCACGACAGTGGCCGTGGTTAATCGTTCCAATCAGCAACTCGAAAACCGGCGGAAAATTCCACTCCATTGCCGGAGCACTACCATTCCACCAATGGAGATTCTTGGCGCCAATTTCTGCGCTGATTTTGCTACGTCACGGAGCTATGCCCTGAGCAAGCCAATCACAGTTACTATTTTGCAGAAAGCGCGGGAATTTTCCCGCCACAACTACCTGGGTACACAAGTCATTCCCACGCCTCGCTGGTAGCCCGCCAGAAAGTGTTTTCGCTAAGATTCTGCGAAGTAACGGAACCTCTAGCCCAGCCGCTACTTCAGACCCCTCCGGGCGTGTCTTTTGACAATGTCGGCGTCTGGAAAGCATTCACTCGACTCCCTCACACCCTTTCAAAGTCACCAGAGCCCGCCTGTCACCGGACCACCCGGGTGACGAGAGACGCTGCGTGGGAAGTCCGCGTGTGAAGGAATAGCAACTTTCCACCTCCTGCAATTAGAGAGGAGAATCGTAAGATAGAAGTATGAGAGGGGGCTCATGCCACCTCTCATCCTTACCATTTGATTATTAAAGTCTAGATCTGAAACGGAAGTAGAAGGTTTTCAATTGGCATCCCCTGCCAGGATCTCTTACTTTATTAACGTTACCTTTCAAACATTGGCATATGCATGGGTTGTCGGCTGCGGAGGCCCATCATTAGGAGTGTTCGGTGCACTTTGCGCAGCATTAAAGTCTGATATCAGTTCCGCAACAGTCCGCCACCAGTCCTGTTTTATCAGTCTGCCCCACCTACGACGTTCGGCGCCTGTAATGAGATGCGGCCGCCCAACCCCACGACGTGTGGACCGGTTGGTTTCGCCACGAGTTGAAGACATTGACCACAGCACTCCTCGAACACCCGACAAGTCGTGCAGGTTCCGAAATGTTCGTGTCGAGCCTCCAGGTCATCACAAGCTGCCCTCCGTCAAACTCAGACAGATCGCACGCCTTCCACACACGGACAGCACGTTCACTGATACTCCATGCACCATGCGTGTGTCTGAGTAGCAGTCATTCATCGCCAGGTGATGCTGCTGTGGCCGGCAGAGGTTTATATCGATAGCAGGTCGGTGGTCATAATGTCCTGGCTGATCAGTGTAAATAACAGTGATTTCAAGGGAAGCAGTGGGTGGTTGCTTACCTTCAAACAGTGCTGCAGAATTGAAAGAAATTTAAAACAAAGCGTCAACTCGACGGCGCGCAGCAACCTGCTGAATCGGCCCGAAAATTTGTGGATGATATAAACATACTTATCCCATCGTTCAGTAAGGAATTTATTTTCAACTCCGACCAGTCGCGATTTGAAGAAGAAATGCACGTGATAGGAGTCCTGGAAATTAGAGGAACAAAGGGAATTGTATCAAGATCACCTAATATCAATGACGTAACGCATTCGTATACAATTACGCCCATTGTTAATCTGGATAGTAAACTGGCTGGAAAGCTATTGATTGCGCTGCGAGAAGCTCGAGGTGCTCTGGCACCTACGTTTCTTTCTCGTGTGCGTTATCTTGAAAGGGCAACAGTGGGAAAATGGGGGTAAGAGAACTGCAACTATGGTATCAGCACTTTTTTTGGCCAACAACTGATCAAAATATCTTGCTTTTGATTGGTTCCTGCTCTGCGTATAAAAATCATACTCCTTTGGAGCAAACTATCCCTCCTGAAAAGTATGTGACATTGCAGTTCGTACCACCTGGAACCAGTGGAGAAATTTAGCTTCTGGGTGTTTGGTTTTTCCGTGCCTATAAAACATATAATCGCACAATCTGCAGCGACGCCTTAAAGTATAGATAGTTTCACGGTAAGCTCCACAACAGTCTCTTTCGCATTTGGCTCCTTGCCATCCTCCATCGGTTCTCATCATTCCTTCACACCAATGTGATTCTGTATGCATTCTTTAAGAGTGGATACCTAGCTGAACAGCCTTTACTGTTTGTAACTCCCAAGGAGTTCGCATTCGATCTTGATGGTGCGTACATTTGTGAACACTGTGACGCGCCATTTTTCATTCAGTCTTCATGATGAAAGTTAATGTTTTTTTTTTTCGATCATATATTGAATGTCGACGATGCCCATACTGTGAAGTGTAATACTCTATGTACATTCCATAGAAGGTTGATCTCTGCACCACACAGACATTCATTTTCTGTAGCCCTCCTGACACACGCGGTGAGTCATTAGCAACTAATACTTCTCCTGTCATAATTATTAGCACTACAGTTTCAAATGAACCGTACACTAAAGGCTGAACCTGCGATATCTCGTACTCAAGGGGTTTCTTTGTTAGATCTGAGTTCGTAAACACGTTAGATGTTGTGAGTGCATGTGCTTCTAAAAACATCTACTGCACCAAAAGCATAACATGGAAGTACCAGTAATTACCATGTGGATAATATACAGCTAATGTGTAACAAATTGAGATATTTTTGTAAAAAATGTGATTAGTGTAATGTGGAAACGACATAAATACTGCAGATATATAGAAGTACTAAGTTATTTTACAACACATTTCGCTTAGCAACTTACGGTTATTTCAGTTGGGTATATTTAGTCATCATCACATTAGTGTCATATCGTGGAACACCTTCCCACGCCCGAAACAAGCGCTGTGGCAGTTCATTGATATGGTGGCTTCCCACCGCATTCCAGACATCCTCTACGAGAGACAAAACAGGGGATCCTAAATTCCTCAATTGTGCCTGTTGGCCCTTGTCTGTCAACGATGTCATAGAACTGATGGAAACGTTGCAGTTTCTTACTGCCCTATAGCTATTTTCGTTTAGTAGCAAATGTTTTCGTCCAAATTATAGGTACTAGCAGGGACAATTACTGAAATTTTTGTGAAGCACTTACTTAAAAATTCTTAAGGGAGAACAAAGATACAGCAGAAAGCATCGTTTACTATAGAAGATTCTCCGACGACTCCATTATGCTATGTAAAGGCGATGCAATATCCCCTGTATGTTGGACATATAACAAATAGGTTAAACAGAATGCGTACGAAAGTAAAATTTACAACAGAATTAGAAATCGAACAGAAAATGAATTCTTAGATCTAACTATTTCGGAAGTTAAAAGTAAACGTTCATTTGAAATTTGTTGGAAACCAACATGCACAGACGTTATCAGAAACGCATATACCAATCAGCCGACCCGACATACGCATGCCTCTTTCTAAACGATGATACAAAGCATTCTACGACTTCGTTCCTATAACGCCGAAATCAAGAAAGAAATTAGTATTCTTCAGCAGACAGCCGTTGCTAAAAATTGTGAGCCCGAATTGTAACAATAATCTAAATAAACAAAAATTAAATGCTGTTCGTTTGTGAGCGCATAGCTGAGGACGGCTGGACCAATTTGCTGATTTTTTTGGAAACATTCGTAAATTCACCACAATTTCAAAGGAAAGTCTGAAAAATCGGACAAAATGCAAAAATCATAATTTGATTGGAACGATATATTTGGTTGATTCCTTTTTTATTTTGTTCGTTATGCTCCCAACATTGAAGTAATTCAGTTAAATATATTCAGACGAAATATCTGGAAGATTTTGAGAAATATCTGGAAAAAAACATTCCAGCCTAAATTAAAATGAAGTTACATTTGTTTTTACTTTTGTGTTGTTTAGCGATCTGCCCAGCAAAAGTTATTTTGTTTCTATGCCAGTTCCAATTTATTTCGCTACTATGTGTGCAAGTGTCGTTTCACAGCTGATTGTCAAATTGTGAATCAAGCCAATGGGTTGCACTGGGACGAAAAATTCACTGAGTTGTTTACTTTCAGCTGACTTGTGATTCTGATCTAAATTCATTGCAATCGTTTCATAAAAAGAATTAGGTTTCGTCATTTCATGTGAAACAAATTTACAGATTTTCCTACGAAATACTGTGAGTTTTGAAGTGACTAACGGTTATGCGGTAACCACAACGTGAATCAATTGTCCATTTTCAGTTGAATTGTAATTAATCGCATTGCACATTGCATCGCAATGCACACAATTGTGTTGAACGGACACAATTTAATTGTATTTAATCACATTTAGATCGCAGAACTCGAATGTTACAAGCCAAACGAATTTCCAATCTTATCGAACTGCAGAGCGATTTGAACTTCGAAGAGGAAACGAGATTGAAAGGAACCGATTATCACAGACACGTTCAACACGTACGCAAGAAGAAAGAGAAAACGCAAACGAAGATATGCATAGAATGAAACATTATCGGTCAGTAGAAACGAATCACGCAACAATGAATTTGAATAATGGTGCAAGGAGACAAATGTTGCGTTGAACACTCACCGAGCTACATTCCTTTACAACGTCACAACTGATTACAGTGCAGATCAGTACGTTGCTATTGGATCGATGATCGCTGTGTGACCGCACTGTAAGGCATTGGAACACAGAAACGAAACACCTGGACTGCATTGCGCTAGTGGCAAAGTCAAATTAGCGACGTTGATCAAGTCACCAGAGCCATTTCACTCACTAGTTTCTGTAACAGGAACAGGTTCCACACATTTTCTGACAAAAACCCAGAAATAAAACAGTGGCTTGCATATGACTTCATCTGGCGCAACAAAAGTCGAGAAAATTTCACGTCCAATTTGAAAATAACTGCAACACAACCATCTTTCACGCCATTTAGCACTTCCACACAACATGACTTTCGTCAACAACGTTATTGTCATCATTATAATATACATATTGTCATTATTTATTGACTCGACAAACATTGTCCTGTCGAAATTCCTATATGTTTGTTTGTGATTGTTTTGTGAATTTGAGAAAACCTACTGGAAATGTGTAAACAAAATAATGAGGAAAAAACTTATTTTTAGGGTGTTCATTATATCTGTTAACGATTGTGGCCATGGATATTCAGTTTGAGGAGGAGTACATTCAGAAGTACCGGTACGCCAGTGCGAAATTTTACCTGCGCAGTGATTTCTGTCCTTATTACAACGCTGAAATGCTGCAGCTGTGGCTATGCCTGGAGTGTGATCGACTTCGAACCATGCAGTTTCCTTCCAAAATTTTAGTCTCACCTGAATTAAGTCAGAATTTCATGCAAACCAAAATATTAATTGTTGTGTGGAAGTGTCGAATAGTGTGAAAGATGATTGTAGTTCCTTAAAAGTGGGCAAGTAATTGCCCCGAATCACATTTGTTGAGCGTTATGAAGTCGTTTGGAAGCAACTGTTGTATTTCTGAATTTGTGTCACGAAATATGTGAAATCTGTTCCTGTTTCACAAACAGGAATGGCGCAAACTTGACTTTGCCACTTGCGCAACACAATCCAGGGATTTTATTTCTGTATTTCAATGCCTTACAGCGTGGACAGCACGAACGATCATCGATTGAGTACCGGTAGTAACGGACTAGTCTGCACTGCGCTCAATTGTTACGTTGTAATGGAATGCATCTTGATGAGTGTTCAACGCAACATCTGTTTGTTTGTCTTCTAGCACGAATACTCTAATTCGTTTCTACTGACCAATGTGTCATTCGATGTATATCATCTGCGTTTGCATTTTTGTTCTTCTTGTGTAAGTGCTGAAGGCGTTTGTGATAATGGATTCCTTTCAATTTCATTTCGCTCTTTGCGTTGCCACGCAATTCCATTAGATAGAAATTCGTTTGGTTTGTAGCATTGCGATTTCTGCTACCTAAATTGTTCGGTCTTATTGGCGGCACTGCAGTGCGATTAAATTGCATCAATTCAGTTCAGTTGTGTCGATTACGACACAACGTGCGATGCGGATAATCACAATTCAACTGGAAGTGGACAACTAATTCACGTTCTTGCTACTGTATAGCAGCGTCTGTCACTTCAAAACTCACAGTATTTCGTAGGAAAACCTCTAAATGTGTTTGTGATAAAACGACAAAACTAAACATATTCCATAAAACGAATGCAATTAACTTACATTAGAATCACTGTCCAACTGGATAAACAGGTGAATTAATTTCTCGTCACAATGCTGCCGATTGGCTTGATTCACAATTTCACAACCAGCTACCAAACAACTGCGCATGTAGTAGCGAAATAAATTGGAATTGGCACAGATACTAAAAAAATCTACATTTGCTAGACAGATCGCGAAATAAAGCAAAAGTAAAACAAATGCAATTTGGTTTTAATTTAGACTGGAATGCGTTTTTGGAGATTTTTTTACCGTTGTTTCAGATTTTTTTTCAGTTGAAAACGATCAATTGAGTTATTTCCAACCAGTGAGCATGACCAACAAAACAAAAAAGGAACCAACCAAATATGTCGTTCCTGTCGTCAGTTATGATCGAGAGTGGGTATCAAATTGTGAACATTTTTTAAAATGTAGTCAAAGCGGTCCAAGCCGTTCTCACTTAATGCACTTACCACCGAACAGCATTTGATTTTTATGTAGATTATATATTTACGTTTACAGATTAAAGGCTAAATATATCGTCGAGCAGGTTATCTACTGACATCGCCGGATGAAGTCTATAGATTCCTGGAGATTTATGTCATGGTCATTCACCACAAGAAGTAGATCAGCGTTGTGCACGCTACATTTCGCCGAAAAGATCAGTTGTGAAACAATTGCAAACTTTTTTCATCAATACACTGGATTGTATTGTTCAAAACCATGTCATCAAGCCATTACATAATTACGAAATTGTAATCAGAGCCGATAAGACGCCTGCGAGAGACCACGATAGATGTTTCAACGCCCCAACAATTGATGAAGCCACCATTGTCGTCGTTGGTGAAAATTTGGAATGCCATGATGTCGTTCTGCATCGGCAGAACGATCATCTGCAGCGGTCATATCATGTGTTACAATATCCCATCATGTTTGACGAGATGACAACGGTTATCATTTGGCGATCAGGTGGATGTCATATCTATGTTATTTGTAATAAGATTATTTCATTTCACTGTCACAAAAATTCATTTACAGGCGCTGAAACGAAGAAAAAAGTTAGTTTAATGAACTGTTATTCACATCGACTGATGATCTGTATAAATAAGGACAGTCATGTCTTGAAATGTCGGCGACTATTGCACCAGTATGGTCTCCATTTATACGTCAATGTTTAAACAGAGCGAAAGACATTCATCAGCTTGAACCAGACAGAACTGTTCCCAAGAATATATTCACCTGCGAGATGCCATCAATGCTAACGAGAACACACAGAACATCGGCTGAATAACGATTTTCTCAGCAACGAAAGTAGGAAGACCGCGACATATGCAACGAATACGCTCAACATGATGTGCCGTACGTTCACTATTACGGCACACCAGTTTTTTCATCACGTTCAACTGCAATCCGCAGTTGGTAGATCGCCATGATGTCACCGCGAAAGCCTTCAAACAAAAATTGAAATCACTGATAGATTTCACGTGAAGCATCGGGTGTTTGGCGAAACGCGCAGCTGGATGTATTCGGTGTAGCGGTACAAATTCGGATTGCCAGACGCACATATTCTCATACGGTTGATTGACTGACTGATGAAATCGATGATGTGATTTCAGCGAAGTGCCACGATGAAGAAGAAGATCCGAACTTGCATAAGCTAGTTAGTAAGAGCGTGTTTCACGGCCCCAGGGGAACACTGGATAACAATTATCTGTGTATCGTGTATCCACGGATGTTCATAGCAGAAACAATTACCAGAAAGAACGGTTATTCACTGTATATTCGGTAGGTTGCGGACAATGGAAGATTAACTATTGTCAAAGTAATGAACAGGGCACTATATTCGTAATTACTCTTCAAGACATTTATTCGTAATTACCGTATTCGTAATTACTCTTAAAGACATTTAAAGCGCACTGCAACGTCAATTCATAGCAGAAACAATTACCAGAAAGAACGGTTATTCACTGTATATTCGGCAGGTTGCGGACAATGGAAGATTATCTATTGTCAAAGTAATGAACAGGGCACTGAATTCGTAATTACTCTTCAAGACATTTATTCGTAATTACCGTATTCGTAATTACTCTTAAAGACATTTAAAGCGCACTGCAACGTCAAATCTCGCCATTTCTTGAAATCCATCCAGGACATCTGTAAGTTTGTGTCCAAAACAAGATACATAGCTGTGAATAGTGTTGGTGCGGAGAATTTCAACGACGAAGTCGCTAAATACCAAATGGGTCGCTATGTTAGCAATAATGAAGCAATTTGGTACATTTTTTCATTCACCATTCTTGGAAGACATCCCACTGTTATGCTCTCGGACGCACATACGGAGAATGGTCAAAGTGTATACTTCATAGCAGAGAACTCATTACAACGAGCTCGTCGACTACCATTTACAACACTGATCTTTTTTTAAAAAAATGTACCAGAATGATGACTTTTCCCGAACACTGCCGAACTCCGAAATGCCAAAATATCATACCTGGATTCAACTGGCGAAGGAATTTCAGCGATGGAAACATAGAAATTCCATTTCAGGTAACCTGCATGTATTTTCCACCCATGCGTTAGGTCGCGTTTACAGAGTCCACACAAACAACGACGATCGTCTCTGCGTTTGCTATTAACGTTCGTGCTCCAACATCATTCCAACATCTACTGCCTGTTAGTGGTGAACTTCGAATAAAATATTTTTGGGTTTTGGGCCACGTTATTATAAACTACTAAAGCAACTGTACTGCCGACGCTTCGACCGACTTGCTGCGGTCCTCTTTTTCGTACCCATCATCTTCTTCTTCTGAAGATGGTGGCTACGAAACTCATTGAAACGTTGCGACAAGACGACTTCACCTCTCGGCTGATCATCCGAGAGTATTTTATCATTGGAATACGCTGAGGACGCCTTCAATAACACATTTTCTTTTAATGTAATGTAGTTGATTTGTTTTGTAGAACTGAGGGTAGCTATATCGTTCGAAACCGGTTATTTAGTTAGAAATAAATGTCACTGCGGCAGATAATTGAAGTAATCTCCGAAAGTTCGACAATGAAGTCCCCATGTAAAATATTTGTAGTAACACTTTTCTCATCATAGCGAGTAGTCACGGCTATTACAAGTTAGCTGTTAGCTGCAAACGCAACGGGCAGCTCGAGAAACACCAGGTGCTACGGTCTACTTATAATACTCGTATTTCTGTTCCCGTTGCAATCGGAAGACGCTTAATCGGAGTGTGGCTCTGTCCTATGGCGGTGCTTTGCGTCCTTGCAGCGCAGATGCAGGTCGAGGACGTGGTATACGCTTACAAACGAGAGAGCACTTTTGCATGACTCGGTGAGAACTGCTTTGTCGGCAGCTGCCGGAGCGCCTTTACGGATGCAGGCAGGCGTAACAGACGCAGTGGCCGTGGAGCTATTGTCCGCGCATGGCTGGTTCATTAGCGCATTCGCTACGCTTAGCCGCACGATGATATGAGCTTTCTGCTCCTTGTCTGTCACTGGCTTGGCAATGAAAGCGAACTGGTCTGCCTCGGACAGGCAAACACTGTGGCCCTCAGTGACTGACGTAACCGCGAATCAAGCGATCAGTTGAGACACAGTGCTACTCTACTAACGATGTGTGTGTGCCTGTGTGTGTTCAGAGTTCAGGGGCGCTCAATGGCGAGGTTATCAGTGCTATAACAAATGATAAAAGAAACGAAGATACACTGGTGTCCAAAATTAAAGCAACAAACCGCTATTTCCGCATACTGTATCTAATACGCGGTTTTATCATACAAAATGGTGGGCAACGGCCTTGCCGCAGTGGTAACACCGTTTCCCGTCAGATCACCGAAGTTAAGCGCTGTCGGGCTGGGCTAGCACTTGGATGGGTGACCATCCGGTCTGCCGAGCGCTGTTGGCAAGCGGGGTGCACTCAGCCCTTGTGAGGCAAACTGAGGAGCTACTTGACTGAGAAGTAGCGGCTGCGGTCTCGGAAACTGACATACGCCCGGGAGAGTGGTGTGCTGACCACATGCCACTCCATATCCGCATCCAGTGACGTCTGTGGGCTGAGGATGACACGGCGGCCAGTCAGCACCTTTGGGCCTTCGTGGCCTGTGCGGGAGGAGTTAAGTTATCATACAAAATGTCAACAGATGTCCGTACAGTCGTGTTCTCCATGGAAGATGGAATTCCAGTCAATGGACAGCCACGTTAACGTGGACGTCAGGGCACCTATGAAACGGGGTAGCGTTTGCCAAGTAGTCCCACATCCACAATCGCTCTGTATAGACACAAACGGTGCAGTATGGCACAAAGAGAGACTGTCTACTGTAGGTGGCTATGGGAAGAATGAAAGTACGACAGTGGCCAACTGGAGGGACCCGAAGGCTTAATGTTGTGACATGGCAAGACAGCCAAGTCACAATGAGAGGAAGCCGAAAGGCACGCGCTTAAACTCACGCAGATTGGCGTGAGGTCTGGAACATTACAAGGAAATGAGAACTTAGAAAAACGGTCGCAGTTGCTGTAATACTTAACTTTAATCCATAATTGTAGAACATCTCTCTTGACGGTACATGTTATAACCACAATATAAAATATCAAGTGCTATGGTGCCTTGCTAGGTCGTAGCAAATGACGTAGCTGAAGGCTATGCTAACTATCGTCTCGGCAAATGAGAGCGTAGTTATCAGTGAACCTTTCCTAGCAAAGTCGGCTGTACAACTGGGGCGAGTGCTATGACGTCTCTCTAGACCTGCCGTGTGGTGGGGCTCGGTCTGCTATCACTGACAGTGGCGACACGCGGGTCCGACATATACAAATGGACCGCTGCCGATTTAAAGGCTACCACCTAGCAAGTGTGGTGTCTGGCGGTGACACCACACTTAATGTGGATCGTTCCTCGTTCTGTTTTTTCTTGAATGTGGCGACCATTTATAGAGACCGAAATAGTATCACGAAGACCAGCGCAGGGCCGGCCACGTGTGATATCAAAGAGAGAGGACCGTTATTTGGCTGTAAGGGCACGACGGAATCCCTTAATACTGCACACCAATTGGCATCTGATCTCGCAGCATCCACTGGACGTGTTGTATCGGGACAAACGGTGTACAGAAGGCTTCGGCAGAGTAGCCTGTATTGCCAGAGACCTTCTGTATGGGTACCTATGATGTGTCTTCACAGAAGGGAACGTCTAGAGTGGAGTCGTTAACATGTCACCTGGACGGTAGAACACAGGGCCAATGTTCTTTTCGCAGATGAGTCCCGATTTGGTCTGGAGAGTGAGTATCGGCGCATTCGCATCTGTAGGGAAAGAGTCCGATGTTGAGGAGAATCGTTAATGGTGTGGGCAGGACTTTGACTGCTCAAAGATCTCTTCATGAAATTGTTTGGATGAATCGACTAGGCTCAATTGCTGCCAGGTATCGCGACAAGATCTTGGGACATCGTCTGCGGTTGTTGCAAGGTGAAAAGGGCCCAGACTTCGTACTCATGGACGATTATGGTTGGTTGGTTTGTGGGATTGAAGGGACCAGACTGCTACGGCCATCGGTCCCTTTTCAAACACCCGCACAGAATAAAAACGAACAATGGAGACGACAAGAGACGACACAGGACAAGAAAGACTCAGACAGAGACCAGACAAAAGGAATTAAAATCACACAGAGTATGACAGTGGTTTGCCGATCATAGAGACACAAAAGGAAAAACTGACCACCCAGAAACACACTAAAAAGCCCAGTCTAAAATCGTAGGCCAAAGGCCAGAGACGAATATGCTCGACCTCATAGAGCATGAGTGGTTGACTTTTCTTGGAAACGGAATATATTGCACGCACGGTATGACCTGCTTGCTCTCTCGATTTGAATCTCATAGAGAATGCGTGAGGTGTACTAGGGAGACGTTGCATCACGTCAGCATCCACCAACCACTCTCCAAGACCTGCGTGCAAATATGCAGGAAGAACGAGAGTTACTCCCTCCCGCCGGAGGCTCGAGTCCTGCCTAGGGCATGGGTGTGTGTGTGTTGTTCTTAACATTTGTGTGTGTTGTTCTTAGCATAGTTTAAGTAGTGTGTGAGTCTAAGGACCGATGACCTTAGCAGTTTCCTCCCTTAGGAATTCACACACATTTTACCATTTGAACAATGAGCGTTATTGTCTCAACACGAGACTGGTACCCCGTCGTTATCAGGCCTGTATTGCTGCTAGAGGCGGTCACACCCCGTGCTGAGCACATTAACCAGTTGTCGGAATACGTGTGCAAACCCGTTAAGTTGAAAAAAACGGAGAACATTTTTGTCTACCGTAATTCATGCCGCATTTGCTTACGTTTTGTGTTCTTTACATTGTTTCTAGCTTACTATCACCTGTTTACATTGTTTTGTAGAAAAATAAATGCAACCTTGCAAAATTTACCTTTGTTGCTTTAATTTTGTGCACCCATATAGATAAAAGGGCTAAAAATGTTGTCAAACCGTGAAGAGAAACCTAAAAAATGACACACACTACACACACGATTACTCCATCTCACACGCCATAACACTACCGAGAAAGGGTTAAAGGTTCTATACCTGGAATTAATACCTAAAGAAAAGGACAGAGGAGCTAAAATAACAGCATAGGGAAAAGTGATTAGCTGACCACTTTCAAAAACAAGGGTGAGCCTGTCTGTAAAACATCTTGTCTTAAAAATGAAAGTAAAACAAGAAGTGCGAGAGAAGAGCTAAAATAGCACCACAAGACTGACCACTTACAAAAAGCGTGGTTAAGCCAGTCACCCCGTTAACACATGTAGAGCATATCCCCAAAATTTTACGAAACGAGTCGGACCTATCACAAAACCTTAAAAATTTAACCACATTCGTCTGAACGCCGCTTAAAATAGAGTGCAGATCAGTGACAGATCTACCGCTACCCTCTGGTCTGTAAATAAAACACAGTCTAGTAAAATGTGGCGTCCAGTGATCTGAACGCCACAAGCACCACACACTGGACGGTCCTCTCTCCAGAGCAAGAAGCCACATGTAGGGCTGTGGCCTGTGCGAGTAAGTAGAACCACGTTCCAGCTGCGTGACTGGAAGGAAGAACGCCATGGCGGCATTGTGGACTTCATTAGACGCAGGTTAATGTCTGTCACTTCCATCTCTGTACCTCAACAGCGAGTTGATAGCATGCAGGGGCATGGCACAATGAACTAACTGAGCCGGCCGAAGTGGCCGAGCTGTTAAAGGCGCTGCAGTCTGGAACCGCAAGACCGCTACGGTCGCAGGTTCGAATCCTGCCTCGGGCATGGATGTTTGTGATGTCCTTAGGTTAGTTAGGTTTAACTAGTTCTAAGTTCTAGGGGACTAATGACCTCAGCAGTTGAGTCCCATAGTGCTCAGAGCCATTTGAACTATTTTTGAACTAACTGAGGATCGCGTCACATCTCCCTTGCTGCAACACCCGCCCTTTCGTTCCCCTTAATACTTACGTGCTCTGGCACCCAACAAGAGACAGCACTTTTCCCAGCCTTTGTAAGTGGATAAAGGCGTTCTGGATAACCTGGACTTCTTTATCTGCTGGATAGAAGCGTTGCAGAGACTGAAAGTACCACAGGTGCGGAATTAAATTATCATACGGACGACAAAGGAAGACTGCAGTTTTTCGAGAAAGTTAGCTAGAGAAGAGGGGTCAACAAGCACGATACTCAGGCATGACATTCAATTTCTGTTGATCGATTTGCTGCCACATCCACATGTATTTGAAATGCCGTAGTAAATGTGAACGTTCAGTGATAGGTGCAGCGGTTTAATTCCCTTGTGGTTTTCTACACGTGTAAAACATGCATTAGCAATAAAAATTGCACTAATCATCAGACTATAATAATTTTACCCAGTTATGAATAAATGAAATAAATACGTTAATGAGACGGCGACCATTGTGGACTTTGGGAATAAACCCTTCTAGTCGCTTAGTGTAATTTCATTTGTTGCGACATTTCGGCTACTGTCATCAAGGTTTAAAGTAACTTAAGAATGAGATGTGCTAAATAGGCATTAGCAGGCGACAAAAGTAAAAACGTGGGTTAATATTTTAATTTAAGAAAATAATCCGCTTACAGTTACTAACCGTTATTTTTATTTAAATACAAGACGCATTTTGAGGCCTTTTCAGGTACTTAATCAATTTACATCATTTTTTTTAAAATCAAGTTACAACGGGTCCTGTTAACACTAGTTAACAAATTAAAACATTTTTCCTGCATCTGGTTTGTAAATGGGTGGATTTACGTAATTTTGGGGTGCAGAATACACTGATAAAATCAGTTTTTCTCTATGACGTCACATTTCCTAGATACACAGCAGAATAAAGAATGGCGATAGCGAAATTGACACAATTAAGTCAAATAAAATGTTTGAAATCAATACTATTTTGTATGTATATATGGGCATGATGATAAAGAAAGGTCCAAATTAGTTCAGATGATATTTTCACCTTTAATTGTATTTGTCTTTTGAAAAATGCGACGGCGGAGCTCTTCTTTTGTTTGCCGTTTCACCACTCTCCCTAACAAGACCCCAGCAGTAGTCACCCATCATAGAAGGGTTTCAATGACCTTGGTAACGGTGTTCCATGATAAGAATGTCTTGGTGAAAGAGTTCACCATGCTCATCGCTTACGGGAAGAAACCAAGGTGACAATGTAAAAAGTAAATTTTAAGTGACATTCTACACCCATGTTCTTACAGTTATCCAACAGATCATTCACAATGGTACCATAGTTTTTGTTACCCAAAAAGCCCTTCACAATTGCCTTAAAAGAAGACCAGCAGCTAACTGGATATTTGTGAGTTATGTATCAAAGGTTGGATCTTTCAGCAATTTTCTTATTTGTGGTTTCAACAAATATATCCTCTTTCAGCTTTGCCTCACTTAATTTGGGAAACTTTTCTTTTACGTGATTGAAAGCCTCACGTTCTTTATCCAGAGTTTTTAAAAAGTTCCTGATAAGGTGCAACTTGATGTTAAGGGCAGGCAAAATGATTTTATCAGGCACAACCAATGGGATATTGTTCATATTTACGTTTCCAGGAACGTATGACTTCCTTATAGCCCATTCCTTGACCGTATAGTGGTTCTTGGTGTCACGGCTGTCCCAAAGGCACAAAAAGCAGCACTATTTCGTAAATCCAGCCAGTAATCCAGTAAGGAGTGCAACAACTTTTAAATCACAGCAAAGCTGCCATTCATGATCCTTATATTTGATTGCTTCTAGCAGCAAAGCCATAATTTGTTTCATAAGTTTCTTTCATGGCCGGCCGGGGTGGCCGAGCTGTTCTAGGCGCTACAGTCTGGAACCGCGCGACCGCTACGGTCGCAGGTTCGAATCCTGCCTCTGGCATAAATGTGTGTGATGTCCTTAGGTTAGCTAGGTTTAAGTAGTTCTAAGTTCTAGGGACTGATGACCTCAGAAGTTAAGTCCCATAGCGCTCAGAGCCATTTGACTCATTTCTTTCATGTGTATTGCGTAAGCCAGAGGTACTGATGGAAATGCATTGCCATTATGCAGTAGTACTGCTTTAAAGCTGGTTTTACTGGAGTCAATAAATAGTCTCCACTCCTGTCGATTATATTGTACACCTATCTGCATCATCAGACCATTGACATCTCTACATACACACATTGAATTCTGCATATCGAAATACTGAGTGAAGGAAGCACCTCTTGCTCTGAAACAGGAAATATTTGTTTCTGGAGCTAGAAGGTTCCGTTGTTGCAGTCTCGACCCCAAGAGTTCAGCTTGCTGTTTCGGAAGTTTTAGATCGCGAACCAAATCGTTCAATACCTTTTGATTAAAGTGTCATGATACTGAGGGCAGTACCCTTCTATATGTTCAATACTTTCTGACTCACTTGACATGGTGTCTGGTTCCGTGGGTTTGAAGTTACAGGCAGGAACAGGCAACCCCTCATCATGGGGCACAGGCAAATGCACTGAAGATACGTTTGGATACTTTATTTTATGTCTAGTTTTGCTTGAATGTCCCGAAATATTTGTACGACAAAAGTAACAGTCTGAATAATGGTCATTTGGCTCATACCACACCATCGAAACAGCGAATGGCGTGGCTCGGCGTTTTCCTTTCAGCCACTCGGCTAAGGTTGTAGTACAGGTTATGCAGGCAATATGAGGTGCAAAATTTTTATCTAAATCACCAACAGGACAATCAAATCAGAGATTGGTTTTCTTTGGGCTTTTGTACAGCAATGAGATTTACTAGTTGCCATTTTTCTTAGTGTAAGTTTTAAACACAAAAAGTTTTCACTACCTTTCACAGGAAACACTCCCTGAGGGTCTTCTCCACACCACTGGATTACCACAGCAACCATTTACTGACGATCTGTAGATATTCTAGCTCTCCTCTGCAAATCAAAAACAAACAATTAAACATCAACGAAGAACAGCAAAAAGCGAAATACTGAATACAATAAATAAAATCCTTTAAAAACTCAAAAATGGTACTTTCTAGAACATTTTGAAAGGTATATTCAGATTCTACACACCAAAATACATACTGGTTGATGTATCACATCCCAGATGCAAAATGGCTGTTGACTAGTGTAAGTGAACGTAGGTATATTACAAGGTGACACGCTATATTCTAATGCACATACAAGTTTTACAAACCTCCTCACAACGCAATATATCACACATTCTAATATACCTACGTACGCTTAATGAGACGAATGGTAATTTGATTCCAAAAGAAATATGTTGACTAATCAAGCATACCAGGGCACGAAATACTACGTGAGTTGGAATTAAAATCATGATTAGGGACTGACGATCATTTTTTTTCTTTCTTTTTACGCAAGAAATACTGTCACGCCGGCAACACCGAAAACAACAAATACAATTAAGGTTGCTCTTATAATTTTGACGGCTGGTAATATGTACTAACATTTATCATTCTTGTGCTGCTTAAATCTTAATTAGAGACGTGCTTATAGCAGTAGCCCTAGGTCAAAATAAATGAAAATATATTAATTCATCTAGACAGCTTTGTTCGGAAACAATTTATCTACTACGCATTCAACTCCGTGCGTGACCATTTACCTGTACGCATTAACAAATCATTCAGACAACTTGTTCCGATTATATTTATATAAAAAAAATAAAACAAACAAACGAGCGGTTGAATAGATAATATAATTCCCGACGTACTGCAGATGCTCATCCCCCATGTATTGGGCATCAGGGAACACTGAGGGCATTATTATATGATCGAGCTGCTGGATGTT
This sequence comes from Schistocerca serialis cubense, assembly GCF_023864345.2. NCBI lineage: Eukaryota > Metazoa > Arthropoda > Insecta > Orthoptera > Acrididae > Schistocerca > Schistocerca serialis. The sequence continues at coordinate 110,110,899 of NC_064639.1, read as the reverse complement.
GAAGAATCATTTGGCGTAATTCAATGACGAAATATTATTATCATCTGACAGCTACTGCACTTATGGGCATCTGGGACAGTTTAAGAAAAGGACACTTAACTTAAAGAAAGACTATTTTCTTAGGTTCGTTTCCGAAAATCATCACATCAGAATTGCAATTGACTGAGTCATTTTCAGCTTTATATTCGTTTGTACGAAATAAAATGTCTTTGCCAAACATTTGGGATTACACTCGTCTGGTGTGAGATGTTCTCGGCGTGAGGGGGGGAGGGGGCGTGACGGAGGGGGGGGGGGCTCGGGGGGTCCACTAGGGGCCGAACCGCACAATAACCCTGTGTTCGGTGTGGGGCGGCGGTGGGGTGGGTGGACTGCTGTGGCCTATTCTGAGGTTGAGAACTACTGACGGATATGGCGGGACGAAGCCTCTCCGTCGTTTCTAGGTGCCCTGTTTAATACACAATACACACTACGGCAGTTAGGCGGGAGGTGAGAAAACTTGGATTTCATGGTCGAGCGGCTGCTCATAAGCCGCACGTCACGTCGGTAAATGCCAAACAACGCCTCGCTTGGTGTAAGGAGCGTAAACATTGGACGATTGAACAGTGGAAAAACGTTGTGTGGAGTGACGAATTACGGTACACAATGTGGCGATCCGATGGCAGGGTGTGGGTATGGCGAACCCCCGGTGAACGTCATCTGCTAGCGTGTGTAGTGCCAACAGGAACATTTGGAGCCGGTAGTGTTATGATGTGGTCGTGTTTTTTATGGAGGGGGCTTGCACCTCTTGTTGTTTTTCGTGGCACTATCACAGCACAGGCCTACATTGATGTTTTAAGCACCTTCTTGCTTTCCACTGTTGAAGAGCAATTCGGGGATGGCGATTGGATCTTTCAACACGATTGTGCACCTGCTCATAATGCACGGCCTATGGCGGAGTGGTTACACGATAGTAAGATCCCTGTAATGGGCTGGCCTGCACAGAGTCCTGACACCTTTGGGGTGTTTTGGAACGCCGCCTTCGTACCAGGCCTCACCGCCCGACATCAATACCTCTCCTCAGCACAGCACTCCGCGAAGAATGGGCTGCCATTCCCCAAGAAACCTTCCAGTACCTGATTGAACGTATGCCTGCGAGAGTGTAAGCTGTCATCAAGGCTAAGAGGGGGCCAACACGATTTGAATTCCAGCATTACCGATGAACGGCGCCCCGAACTTGTAAGTCATTTTCAGCCAGGTGCCCAGATACTTTTGATCACGTAGTGTAATTCGCATAAATAACGGGTCTCTGATTTGCGTACGCGTTGATGGCGCCCGACAGCGATCCAAATGGGCTCCATACGATTTACGCCAGGCGAATTTGGTCGGCTAGACATCAATGTGAGTTCACTATAATGCTCCGCATACCACTCAAGCACGGTTCTGGCACAGAGACACGGATAGTTATCCTGCTGAAAGAAGACATCGCCGTCGGGGAAGATTGTAAGTAGGCTGTTTAGGTTTTTATATTGGTAACGCCACGAAGCGCTCTGTATGAAAATCACTGGCTGCGCTGTGTGCAGTCTGTGGCTAGTTTGCATTGTTGCCTGCCATTGTAGTGTTGGGCAGCTGGATGTTAACAGCGCGTAGCGTGGTGCAGTTGGAGGTGAGCCGCCAGCAGTGGTGGATGTGGGGAGAGAGATGGCGGAGTTTTGAAATTTGTAAGACTAGATGTCATGAACTGCTATATATATTATGTTTGGAATTGTCCTTAGAACCAGCAATGCTGTTATCCAGTCCCTTGCTGAATTATTAACACACGTGCAAACACTAACAGTCCCTACTTCTTACATATTGTCCATATACTAAGACCAACAGAAACGTGTGCAGTGAAATGGAATACAATTACAAATGTACAAAATACATCATTAAAGAACATAACAATACACATAACATTTGTAATACAAGCTTTCCAAAAGAATCGAAATAATATATACATCAGTGTTACAGGAATTATGACATGAGTACATACATAAAAGATCAGAATAACTTTCGAAACATCAACTTCACACATGAGCATTAAAGCAGAACAGAATAAATAATGTCTAAACATCTTTACAAAGAAAATTACATATTATCAGAAAATTTCTACAACGTAAGTCTCATCAGATAAACACATAAAGACAGGAAGAACACAAATACCCAAGGGTACACAAACACATAGTGAGATAACACAAGGAAAGGACAGGGTTTGTTTTACTGCAGTATTTTGCAAACAAAACTTACTTTACTTCTCAGAGAACTCCCTTCGTTCTTCATTATTTCCAAAAAGTCCTATCTATACCCGCTTTCTGTACTTTTTTCGTATGACTTCTCAATGAATTTCTTCCAATTCATCGCAACTCATTCTCTTATATAGTCTACCCCCTCTTAAGCTAACTTAAATCTACTGAGCTCAGATGCTAAACTAAGGGACGAGGCAATGCAGCAGCACAGAACAATTAACACAAACAGCAATGACAAAAAAATGGAAATTGGCAAAGCAAGCAGCAGCAAATGCAATAACTTATATCTAAACATGACAAATCTCAAGCAGAAAAAATATTACAGTAAAAATGGCCATGTTTAATACCTATGTCACAGCTTAACACTAGAGTGATGCATCACGAGAACTTACACTAGCAGATAAGTTACCAAATCGTAAAAAAAATTCCTGTGAAGGGAAATGTCTATTTATGTGCCCTCGTTTTCTTGGAAGTAGATCATAAATTTCTTATTGACTGGATCTGTAGGCATAAAATAACTATATTAGTACATCTATTAAATTTTATTTTAACCAATGCTGCAGTGCAGCTAGAAACTAGATATTAAACAAAATGAGTAAATAAATACATAAAGCAAGCCATATGGCATTTCTCTCAACTAGCAAGACAATAGCCGTGAAATGTTTCTCATAGTTTCATTAGGCATTTTAGTAAATATCATAAATTAAGAGCTTCACAGTATAATCATATGTTTCAAGTTTGCGCGTGTCGTATTTGCGATGCTTTCTACAAAGGAATGTCAATAGCGAGGATAATGGCCTCCTTTATTTCTCCACCTAATGGCTTTCTTTTGTCAGACGACATCTCTCAGCTGGGCGCCCAAAACGCATTACGTCACGGTCATGTACCTTTCTTACCGAAATATTTACGATAGCAGTTTCCACTACAGTGGCAGTCTCATATAAAAAAATTTCACAGGTTGAGAATTTGCGTTACAAATGTGTAAAAACAAAATCCTATAAATATAACAGTGTCCAAAAATTTTCGTCGGCATTGTGATACATTACGCTTATACACACATTTCATAACTCTTAAAGTACGATTCTTGGTTTCCAACATCCTTTTTCACAAGCCAGAGTCCCTAACCACTACTCATTATTCCTTACCTTATTACACATATACATATTCGTCGACATTCTTCAATATTTCATCATTATAAATATGTAGCATAATCAAATTCCTCATATAGCATCAGCTTATTGATCATAAACATACCTCAACAGCAAAATACACATGGTCGTCGTAATAATAAGATCATAACACCTCAGTCAAATCTCAAAATCGTCGTAGCTTCCTCCAATAATATCAGAACCTAAAGAAAATTCTCTGCTCATTTCAGTAGTGTCATCTACCTCAAACGTACTTTAAAAATCATGATCCCATACCAAATACATCATTCAAAGCCCTCATAGTATCACAATGGTTCCGAAAAAATATGAACAGTTCACACAGTACAGACAAAATACGGTTTCATAAGTGTGAAGTTATCCAACTGTGTAATTGTGTAAACATGTGTCACTGATGTAGTAAAAAAAAATGTTTATCTCTCAGTTAAATGATCAGATAGCTGCGTAATTTATGTGTTACAGAAATATGGTACCGATATGTAAAGTTGTATAAGCAAATACCATATTAGCTAGGGCTCCTTGTGCTTGCCAGACACGTGGTACACAAAGTAGGCGTGTACCCCCCTGAGGATTAATGTAATTATACCCTCAGGTGTTACAGATTACAGTAATGGAATGAAATGTATCACAGAAAACTTTCTTTGTAATTCAAAAATCTTGAAAAATAAATGGTTTAAGCACAAAATTAATCACTCAAATGCGTGTCCTGCAGCTTTAAATGTGCATCTTGCTGTAAGATAATTCTGTGGAACTGTCGTAGTTATCGTCCTCTGTAAGCAAAGTTCTGCTGAAGTCAATGTACTTACCTCATCATAAGCGAAAGTGAAATGCTTTGCGTATAGGTACCGTAGTTATTAAGTACCTTACCGTGATCAAGAACGTACTACAATGTAACGTATTGTTGTGCTACGAAAAAGGCTGTCTCATTGTAGCTATACCACAAAGTTACCACTAAAACATGTTTTACTTTCCAGAATAATACAGAAAAACTGTGCAGATATAAAACAGATACAGTGCAAAAGCAACATTGTAAATTGTCACTCATTAGTAGCGTCGCGATAAAATCGTGTAGCTGTCACATAAACTAACCACTGTGTCATCTGGTATCTCACAGGAAGTACTTTAAATCCAGAATGTATTTTCAAGTAAACCAAAATGTTGCATTTAAATCTCATTAGCAGTACTGGTAAATGTTCTAAGTATGTGAGCCTTATAGTCATTACGTAATCGTGCACTAACAAGCAAGAATGTACACACACAATAACACTGTGTCATCTGTTCACAATAACAATGTACTCGTAATTTCTGTTTAAATAGGTTCTCTTGGTTCTTGACTCGATATTTAACTTCAAGCATTGTTGCATGTTAACAGATTCTTAGTCTGACAGAGCATACTAGTAATGTAAAGTGAAAAATTTTATGGCAAAGACTATGTTAAAAAGCAGATTATCTTTCAATAAATGGTTTTACATGTGAAATGTGGTGTAAACCTTTACTCTTCCTCGTACGCAGAGTTTCAACTCCAACGCAATTATCATGTGGTATACGTCGGATTCTGTAAGGTCCATTGTAAACTAGAAAGAATTTGTGACTCAAGTGTTTCGTCTTATGTGACAATGAATGAGCTTTAATGAGAACTTTCTGACCAAGATATAATTTCTTTGCATTTGCTTTACCGTGTAGTTTTCTCCTTTTGTCTGCTGCAGATTTTATATTTGTAATAGCCAAATCAATTATGTCTTTGTGTCGAAGTTTACGTGTATTCGGGAAAGGTACAAGCTCTCTGATTCTGTTCGGTGGTTCTTCATTCTTCAGTACAAGAGTAGGTGGTAAAGCAGTGGAGTCATGAGGCATTTCATTCAGCACGTTTTGAAATAAGTGTAAATATCTGTCCCAATGCTGATGCTTTCTGTGACAATAAAGTCTGCAAAGCTTACTGATTTCTTTCATAATCCATTCAGACGGGTTACAATGTGGTGAGTACAATGAAATAAAAACAGGTTTGATTTTATGATTCCGAAGCATGCGTGACCAAACAGCAGATCTGAATTGCGGTCCATTATCTGAAATGACTTTACTAACGTGTCCAACTTCACGTAAGAAATTTTTAACAAAGGCGTTGGATACAGACCGTCCAGTGGCTTTACATAACGGAGTGAAAGAAACAAATTTTGAAGTAAGTTCAACAGCGACTAGAACGTACGAAAATCCATTGGATGTTCTGACAAGGGGTCCCAAGAGATCAACAGCAGCAAATTCTTTTAATTTAGAACGAATAATAGGAAACAACGGAGTACGATGTGAGACAGGAGATGGTTTCGCCTTTTGACACAATTTACAAGTAGACAAGACTCTTCGAATTCTCTTTTCCATATTGTTAAAATAACAAGTCGTTCGAAGAATATGATAACATTTTCGGAAATGAATGTACCAAATGAGCTTATTAACAAAATCGTCTGGAATGCAAAGTACCCATAGCTTGTCATCAACAGTGCAGCGTTTGAAGAGTATGTTGTTTCTAACCAGGTAATAATGCCGAATCTGAGTGTGTGTCTTTTCGTGCCATTTACTTTTGATGTCTTTCCAAATCGGATCTTTATCTTGTTCATGAGCAATGTCCTTTAAAGATGTGGTGATGAAGTTTTCAAAGGCGACTTTCTGAATGTAAAGAATACTGAAATTTTTCTCGAGGTTGCCTTCTGTGTTACTTTTCTCAAGCCCAGCCGGAGCGCGGGACAGTGCGTCCGCAACAATGTTCTCCTTGCCGGGAATGTAGACTATTGTGAAGTGGAATTCTTGCAGAAACAATGCCCAACGTTTTAACCTGTCATGATTTAATCTTGAAGACATAAGAAATTGTAATGCACGATGATCACTGTACACTTTTACGTGCTTACCAGAAAGAAAGAAACGGAATTTGTTAAATGCCCAAACGATAGCTAAAGCTTCTAATTCAGTAACGGAATAATTTTTTTCAGATTTTGTTAGCACTCGGCTAGCAAAAGCAATGGTTTTCTGAACGGTAGTGTCATTTTCTATGGCTTCTTGAAATAAATGAGCACCAAGACCGACTTTAGAAGAATCCGTGCTAAGGCAGAAATCTTGTGACAGATCTGGATGAGCTAGTATTGGCGCGTTAAGTAGCGATTCTTTCAAAGAATTGAATTCCAACTGTGCTTGTTCGTCCCAGTTCCAAATAGCATTTTTTCCAGTGAGAGAACAAAGTTTTGGTGTAACAAGAATTTGCATATTAAGAAAACGACGGTAAACATTTACGAGACCTAGAAAACTGCGGACTTGTTTTTTTGTGGATGGAACTGGAATGGCTCTGATTGCTTCTAACTTTTCAGGATCCGGCTGAATGCCTTCAGAAGAAATAATATGTCCCAAAAACCTCACCTTTGACCTACCGAATTCAGACTTTTCCAAGTTAACTGTAATTCCAGATTCTGCAAAAATACGTAACAAACTGTTGAGGATGCGATTATGTTGTTCCCATGAAGCTTCTGCTATTAGAATATCGTCCACATATAAGGTGATGTGACGTTTTAAGAACTCAGGTAATATGGAATTTAGCCCGCGAATGAATGCTGCCGAAGAATTGTTCAAACCAAAAGGAAGTTTCCGAAACTGATAACAAACGCCGAAACAAAGGAAAGCTGTGTATTTTCTACATTCTGGATGAAGTTCGATCTGATAAAAGCTGGATCTGAGATCAATGGAAGACAACACTTTTACACCATTAGAATTTTGAAGAAGTTCTTCCAACGTTTGCGGCCTGTCTGTTTCAGGAATAATGATAGTATTGATTTGTCTCGAATCTAAGACAAGCCTGATCGATCCATTTTTCTTCTCAACAACATGTAATGGATTGTTGTATGAGCTTACTGCGGGCTCAATAATGCCCTCGTCAAGCATAGATTGTATTTCTGTTCTAACACGATCCCTAGAATGTGCCGGAATTACGTATGGTCTAACACAGAATTTAGTATGCTCACGAACACGAAATTGGTATTGAAATCCCTTGATTGTTCCTGTTTTGTGAGTAAAAACTGTGGAATGTGCTTGTAAAATCTCAAAAAGGTCTTGCCTATCAGTGTCATTACAATTTTCAATTGTTTGAATTTTATTCTGAATTAACTCATTAGTTTTAAATATGCCGTCGATATCATCCCGGTCAATACTTGCAGAGTGACTGTTAGTGTCTAGTTCCGTAGAAAATTCCGAACTGTTGTCTAACAGAAGGTAAAGCCGATTAATTTCCTCGTCATGGTTTGAGAGCCAATCTTCAAATTTCAAAGCTATTGACTTACCTTCTCTCTCTAAACTTATTTCAGCATCGTGAAAGTTTGAGATTGCTTTGTATTCATTCAAAAAGTCTACTCCCAGTATAATTTCCGTCGACAATAATGGAACAATAAGAAAGTTCGTAGAGAAGCTGTGGCTTTGACAAAAGAATTCTAAGTTGGTTTGTTGGCGTACATCTACACTTTTTCCAAAGGTTGCACCTTGTAATTTAATCTTACGTAACGGAAGTGTGGGGCAATCGTTCGGTTTGTTACATTTACTAAAGGCTGTTTCACTAGTTACTGAACTGGGACTGCCAGAGTCAAGTACTGCCGTAAATTTTACGTCATTTACTGTAATGTGAATCACAGGATATGCAATGTTGTTATGTTTTACGTCGTGTTCCTGGAGTAAGATGTCCCTAATGTCTTCCATTTTTACGTAATTACTAGCTACGGCAGCTGCGTCGTCAGTTTCATAAGTACGTTTTGTGGCTGCCAGCGGTATGAGTCATTGCCTATTGTCTCTTTGTTGGCGCGCGTCGTTATTGGAATTTGGAGACCTAACTTCTACAAATTCACCTTGTCGAGAGGGCCCTGCTCTCTTTGAATCCCGCCAGTTCTGATGCAATCCAGGTCTGTCGTTACGATCATATCGTCTGTCATCATGTCGGTAGATTCCATAGTTTCTTTCTTGTCGGTCACGTGGTGGAGAACTCTCCCTGAATCGTAACTGCGCGCTGGTCTGTTGCGTCTAAAGTTATTTTGTCTCCCTTGATAATATTTATTTTGGTTCCCATATTGTCTGTTTCTCTGATTGTCTCTGTGATAGTCATTACCGCGGAGAGGTGATCTTTCCCTGTAGTTATTAATACTCTGCCAACAGTTGTCATACGGGTGGTGTCTGTTTTGGTCACGATTTGTGTTGTGAGAATAGCCTTGTCGTGTCCAGTTATTATTTCTTTCTTTGCAGCGGATGTGACCTGTAATTGTTGTGTTCCTGTTTTCGCGTTCCACGATTATCGGTGTCAATTTCTAACTCTTGTAAGAGCCCCTGAAAAGCTTCAATGTCGTCTTTGCAACGTCCTGCTAAAATAATATGTCGTAATTGTTCAGGTAATTTGATTAAGCAAATGCGGATGAGTTCTGAGGGGCTGTATGGGTTTGAAAGATACTGATTCTTATGCAACATGTCTTCAAAATATTTCATAAGACTGGAAAATTCAGATTGTTCGAAACATTTCATCATTAAGATGCTATGTTTTACTCGGTCTTGTGTAGCTTGAGACAATACGCTGAGAGGAAGGCATGAAAAAACTCTCCTTCACTGTGGCAATCGTGAATGACCGATCGCATTCTTACAGCTGGTTCATTCTCTAAGTAGCCACACATAAATTCTAATCTGTGTTCTAATGACCAGTTGGGAGGAAAACAACGAGAGAATTGATGAAGCCACGCTTGTGGATGAATGTAATTGCCAGAATTCTTAAATGTTTTGAATTTACGAGTAGTAATGAACAGCTTATAGTCAAAATCATGGTGTCGGTGAGTCGCACATCGCTCATTGTTACTTCGTTTCGGGGGTTCCATCTCAAAATCGAATGCGCCTTGCCAATTTCTTTAATAATTTCTGAAGTGTCCTGTGTTATTATTTTGTGGTTGTTCCGTATTTCTATGTCCCTCTTCCCGTACTGGAGTGCGAGTGTCCTCTGAAATACGTAATTCTTGTATTACTTGTGCCAACTGATCTTGTACTTCCCGGATTTCTCTTTTATACTGTGTATTGATTTGATTTTGATTTTGTTTGAATTTTCTTATTTGTTCATACTCTTCAGTGTCCGTGAAGGCTACAGGTCTTGTGTCATTCAGATCATTATCTACCTTTGTAGATAAGTTAGTGAACTGATCTGAAAGTTTGGCTACTTTATCCGATAGTGAAATTATTTCCTCTGTGTGTTTTTCTGAACCAAGTTTCAGAGTGTCCATTTGTGTTGAAATCGTATCTACTGTGTCTTTTAAGTTTTCCTGAGTTTTTGCAAGTTGCATAACTGAATCGGTAGATGCAACTGAGTCAATTTTAGCTTGCAAGGTCTCATGATTTTCATGAACAATAATTTGCAGTTCTTTTATGGCTGCTTTGTGATTCTGTAATGCATTTTCATGCCGCGTAAAAATAGGTTGAAAATGCTCACAAATTTGTGTTTTTACGTCATTACAGGCTTTTTGACATTTCGATTCAATGTTATGTAACTCAGTAGTTAAATCTTCACGTGTTTGTTCAAGCGTGGTGTGAAGATTTTGTTCCATTGCGTCTAACTGTTGCTGTGTTTGATTTTGTTCCATTGTGTCTAACTTTTGAAGCTTTTGCTGTGTTTGTCTCTTATTTTGTTCCATTTGTTGCATTAATTGCAATAATAATGTATTAGTGTCTGGAATGTGTTTCTCTACGCTTTTTGGCAGTGCATTTTCACCGGCTACATTCACATTTTGACAAGCAGAAAATGTGTCTTGACTCATTTGAGAAAACGGTGAGGACCCAAAACCTGAGTCCACAGTATTTGCAATATTGTGTTCTGTCATTTCGGATTCCTGAGGCGAGCTGTTGCCGACCGATCGATCGATAATGCTTCCCTGTTCACTAATTGTTTCACTGCCTACACCATTATTTGCAGCCCGCTCCATTTCCCTATGCACAATTACCAAATTACTACTTCGAATGTCTGTTAATTCATTACACGGTGGTGTTGGTAAGCTACGCTCGTCGTCACTATCATTTCTCAATTTAGTTTGGAGCCTAGTATTACGTTTTTCACACGCCATTATTGTTACAATATTTCACACGACAACACAGAAAAGTACAATTTGAAGAGCAAGATAACAAAACACATTAACATAGCATTGAAAATAATATCTATTTAATTGCAAGTGCAGCTGCGAAATACTTGGTGCAAATCTACATGCATGCCACAACTGTGTACGACAATGAAAAACTACAACTACAAAGGAAATTCTCTCTATAATTAGCAATAAACAAAAGCTACACTAATTACACAAACTACAAGAAAAAATCAGAAGATTCCAGTGAGGTATCCTCGGCTAAGGGTCGACATATGAAACGTCCCCTTTCAGCAATTATACATGACTGTGTTTAAACTGACACACAATATTTTTTTTTAGCGCAACGCAATCTGACTTTCAGAAATCCCTACAAAAGAATGGCCCTGACTAACATTAACCTATACCTTTTACAAATCACTTACCTCACAAAAATCTTCGTTACTCGAACTACTGCAATACAGCGAGCACCACTACTGCCAACTAAATAAAAGATTCAAACTACGGAAGGCACTAACTACTGATAGGCATAGTTAGCAAATGAAAGATTTTAATAGAGAACAAGCAATGTATTTACCTTAATAGTCATAATATATATAGCAGTTCATGACATCCAGTCTTACAAATTTCAAAACTCCGCTATCTCTCTCCCCACATCCACCACTGCTGGCGGCTCACCTCCAACTGCGCAACGCTACTCGCTGTTCACATCCAGCTGCCGACCACTACAATCGCAGACAACAATGCAAACTAGCCACAGACTGCACACAGCACAGCCAGTGATTTTCATACAGAGCGCTACGTGGCGTTACCAATATAAAAACCTAAACAGCCTACTTACAAGATATCAAGCATGAAGGGATGCAAGTGGTTCGCATCTGTCATTGTATCTTCGATTAATGCCACAGGTCCCATGCAAACGCGGGAGAATGTCTTCCGTAACATAATATGCTACTCCCACCAGTCCGCACCCGTGGTTCGTTGCACATTTAGAGTCCCCGCTTATTTCGACGAAGGCGTCTGTGGAAACGACCAGCGACCTAGTGTAGCAAAAATGTGATTCGTATGAAGAGCCGATCCGTCTCCATTGATCGGCGGTCGAATCTCGATGGTCCCGTGCCCACTGCAATCGTAACTGACCATGTCGTTGGGTCAACACGTGAACATATGGGGGTGGTCTGCTGCGGAGCTCCATGTTCAACAATTTACGATAAACGGTGTGCGTGTACCAGCATTGTACTCTTTCGGCAGAGATGCCACAGCTCACCAATAACGCACTTTACAGAGCAGTAAAGCCTCCAAACCCTACGTTCTGTGAAGAGTCTTAGACGTCTACCCATTCAGCGACTGTTGGTAGTTTCACTGTCCTTCTACCTCTTTTCGAAGATGCTCACGAAGAATTACGTGAACATTCGATCAGCTTCGGCGTTTTCGAGATACACGTTCACAGGCTCTGCGCAAAAATAATCTGCCCTTTCTCAAAGCAGCTTATCTCAAACATTTCACCGTTTGCAGGCCATGTCTTTGCTTGAGTGATCCCCCGTTCATGTCTACTCCGCTTACATACGAGGGTCAATCCAAAGGAAATGCACACTATTTTTATTTAAATCCATCTTTTATTCTGCATGTTTGAAAGTTTTACAGTGTGTAGATACATCCTTTAGGAACAATATTTTCATTTCTCCACATAATTTCCATCCCTCTCAACTGCCTTACGCCATCTTGGAACCAGCGCTTGTATACCCGCACGGTGAAATTGTGGACCAACCTGTTGGAGCCACTGTTTGGCAGCGTGCACAGGGGAGGCATCATCTTCAAACCTTGTTCCACGAAGAGAGTTTTTCAGTTTCCCAAAGAGATGATTGTCACATGGAGCTCGTACTGTTCCAAAAGTTCGCTGCAAACCGTTTTTCTTGTTTGTTTGTGAGCCACTGTCGACATCATGGGAACCCGCCTGGCACAAACCTTTTTTAACGCCAACAATTTCAGTGTTCTGCAAACACTTCCTTCCCCTATCCCAACGTAGCGTGACAATTCGTTCACTGCGATGCGTCTGTCAGCAGTCACCAATTCGTTAACTCTTTGCACATTGTCTGGAGTGTGTGCAGTATGAGGCCTGCCGCTGCGAGGACAATCCTCAATATTGCCGTGGCCGCTTTCATCAAGTGACCTGCTTGCCCACCGACTAACTGTACTGCGATCGGAAGCAGCATCTCCATACACCTTTTTCAACCTCTTGTGGATGTTTCCCACTGTCTCGTTTTCACAGCACAGGAATTCTATGACAGCACGTTGCTTCTGACGAACATAAATGTAGCAGCCATCTTGAAGACATGCTGTGATGGCGCCACTCACGGGAACAGGCTGAACTAAGTTCGAAAACAAGCGGGAAAGATGTATCTACACACTGTAAAACTTTCACAGTTGTAGAATGAAAATTGTATTTTCACAAAAATAGTGTGCATTTCTTTTGGAGTGACCCTCGTACTTTTGTTACAGCGGCACGTGCCATAAGGACACCAGGTGGCATCCGACGTCGAGGTGGGCTATGGTCATAACGTTTTTGATGTTCAGTGTAATCCACTAGCCACCGAAGCGTCCTAGGCTATGATAACACCGTTGATATTGACTGAACAGTCAATGCTGGTGTACTGAGACAGGAAGGACAGTAAAATGCTGCGCCAGCAGTTGTGGCAAGCAACGTGATTATGGCAAAGAGCACTTGCCTTGGCTCGCGCTGCTACGCTTTAAATATTAGAGAATCGTGCTGCCTAGAACAGAGTGCGCCGGCCAGTATTTCTACAGGAATGTTGTTCGTCGGTGGAATGATGGAGTTCCGGGAATCGCTGGATTTCGGTGTTGGTGTCTATTTCCATGCAACGTAAGACGGAAAGAAGTACCGCCCCCTACCGCCGGAGGTTCGAGTCCTCCCTCGGACGTGTGTGTGTGTGTGTGTGTGTGTGTGTGTGTGTGTGTGTGTGTGCTGTCTTTAGCGTAAGTTAGTTGAAGTTAGTTTAAGTAGTGTGTAAGTCTAGGGACCGATGACCTGAGCTGTTTGGTCCCTTAGAAATTCACACACATTTGCACATTTGAATGAAGTACCACCTCAAGTATATCGTTTACCGGATCCGTGGTACAGTGAAGCTTTGCAAGGCAGCATCTCTTGTTGCCTGCAAATGACATTTTGGTGTTTACCGACTGTATACTTGCCTCAGCGGAACCTCGTCCGTGACCAGGTGTCACCAGAATCGCCATCTAACCCGTCGGAACAGAATAGAACGTCAGCAGAAACAAGAATTGCAGAAAGCAGTAGCACTCATAACGTTAGCTCAAAAATCTTCTTCTTACTGGCTTCTCTGCAGGTGGCCTCATGGTGAGAGTTCTTTGAAACTGGTAGAGGTAGAAGGACGATACGGTCCGACTTCATGCAGGGATCATCGGTGATTTTTTCATTCCTTTCTATGGACAACAATACTTCTTTTCACAGCGTTCAATAGCTAAAAAAATGGTACAAGGTCAAGGTATTCTACCACTGAGACCAACGTCCATCCTGCTCTAGAATCCCAATGAATGTCCCACAAGTGTTTCGCCGACTTGTTGCTATTATACGGATACTTATCGCGACTATTCGAAAACACGAGATTCAGCTTTCCACGAAGCGGCAAGTAACTGCAAAAGAATGACAGTACTTTCTTCTTTCTCGATGTAAGTGGTGCCCGTTATGAGAAGAGCCCGTATTTTCCAGGAGATGAAGTTATTATTGTGCACTATTTTTCGGCATCTTCATCAGAGTTAAATTTGTGGTCTGCCCCTTACCCTTTCACCTCTCCTGCCAGCACAGTGCTAACTTTCTCTAGATACCGCAGAATCCCACTGATCTGTCACTTCCTCTGGTTAGAACTTTCCTTGCCTTTACTTTCCAGTCCTTTTCGCGTAGTATCTTATCTGCGCTCAGGGTAATTTTTGAGCAGTCAGGAGATGCTTGTACTACTTACTATTTTTCTTTCAGTTGACTGGTGTTCCCTATACTTGCATTATTTCTTCTAAAACTAAGAGTTTTATTACCTCAGTTACTTTTACAAAAAACTAACGCCTGTAGCTGGAACATAAACCATTTGAAGCAAATACAGTAAGTGATCAAAAGTTGCTCTGATTGACTGTATCACTTGTGTTTTGAAATGCGCTTTCAATTACTTTTCTCTGGGTTTTCTATGGTCCACATCTCTTTTCTGCACAAAGTCTTTCTTGATACCTGTACAAGCACTTATTCTATAATTACGTGTTAATATCAGCTATCTGGAGAGCTCTTTTGTTGAAGAATGCTTTCATTTCTCGAACCTGTTTACTTTAGATATATTCTTGGCTTCCGTCATCTTCTGGAATTTGGTTTTTTGGATAGAATTCTTCCACTTCTCCCTCCCCTCGTCTCCTCTCCTCTCTCTCTCTCTCTCTCTCTCTCTCTCTCTCTCTCTCTATAAATCGTCCGTTTTCTGGAGGTTTCCCTTGCAAGAAAGGCACATGCCGCAACTGATAATCTATACCCATTTACTCACAAATCTCTGCCTCGTGATGACTGGGTGTTGTGTGATATCGTTAGGTTAGTTAGGTTTAAGTAGTTCTAAGTTCTAGGGGACTGATAACCATAGCTGTTAAGTCCCATAGTGCTCAGAGCCATTTTTTACTCACAAATGAGAACACATGTCACACTACCAGTTCGCTCGGTAGTTGGCTGAAATGAACTGGATGGCCCGTATCTCAGTTAGCCCAGTCTACTCCTTCGAGTAGAGAATGGAAAAAAATCCGTCGAACCATTATTAAAACTATGGCATTTACGATAGCGGGAAACGATCCAGACCTGCACTAATCGCAGTTGTGGTCTTCACCCCAGCAGTGGTTCTTAGGAGACCTATAAACTAACTGTGAAATATCCACACTTCTATGTCCCTCACTCAGCTTTACACAAACTCAGCCCCGTCACATGTGGCTGGTACTTCCCACAGCTGGCGATGGCGAGATCCTAACGGAAGGGAGGGGCCGCAGGCTATACAGCGATGGCACCTATATTCCTTTCGCCTCTTCCATGGAAAATCATCTTTCTGGCTCTGAAGCAGTCTAGTGTTTGTCAAACTTCTATACTAAACATAATTTTTTATTAAGCTAGTTTAATTTCTTGTTTAGTTAAGAATTTTTACTGTATCGGAATCTGTGACACTGTATGTCAGAACGACACGATCGGAGAGAGTGGGCGCATTGCTGCGCCAAAGTCTGAAACGCTGTAGACTAAGACAGGTCAGCATGGAAAGTGAACCAGCGGAAGCGTTACTGCATGGAGATTCCAAAGCACTACGTTTGGCCAGGAAGCTCGTAACGAGGGCTGCGGATGAGACAGTATAAATGGCGAATGTTAGAGTAGCACACACTGGTGAGCCAAAAAGACTATAACCACCTGTTAAATACTGTACTGATCCACCTTTGGAACGTAATAGAGCAGCGATTTTGCCTGACATGGATTCGACCAGTCCTTGGTAGGCTTGCGGAGGAATGTCGAACCAGATGCCTGCGGACAGCTCACACCACTCGCTTAAAATACTTGCCGTGGGCAGCATAGCTGGCACCCGATAGTGTCCCAGATGTGTTTCATTGTGTTCAGGTCAGGGGAATTTGTGGTCAAGATGTAAACGTGGCTTCATTGACATACTCCTCAAGCCACTGTAAAAAGTGGAAAGTTATTGTCCTGCCTTACCTGCCCGTGAGTGGCAGCAGCAGCGCTTATCGATAAGTGCACTGTCGTACCATCTCTGGAGCGACCGATAGTATTTCCGGATCGTCGTCTGTCGAGAGGTCAGTCGGGTCGCAGTAGCAGTGAAGTCGGGGACGGAGCGCCAGTGAGGTGTGGACAGCCAGTGACGCCAGCGGTCGGCGAGCACTGGCTGTCCGCACCTCACAGGCGCTCCGTCCTCGACTTCACTGCTGCTGCGTCCGGATTCCACTGCTGCTGCGCCCCGAGTGAGCTCCCAATACAACTCCAGACACGAAGACCCGGAAGTACTATCGGTCGCTCCAGACAGTGCACTTATCGATAAGCGCTGCTGCTGCCACTCACGGGCAGGTAAGGCAGGGAGTTAATGACGCCAGTAAATGGAATAAGAAAACGAGGCGGCAGTACCAAAGAGAAGATGACAAACAATAAACGGGATGAACACTAGCCGCGCACGGTTCAACTATCGCCGTCGGGAATTACATGACGGGGTGCACGTGATCCGCGACAATGTTCGCTAGGCCAAAGTTCCATTGGTGCCTTCGATTAAAATCGTAGATCGCATGCAGTCTCAAGTAAATGTCCAGCATAGCATATCCTTGCCTCCATCGGCCAGCGTCCGCGGCGCAGTGCATGTTTCGAGCAACCGTTCGCCTTATTGACGGTGTATCCCGACAAGACCATCTACCAGGTGTAACAAGAAACGTGACTCACAAGAGCAGGCGACACTTTCCCGATGATCCACAGTCCAGTCTCGATGACCCCTTGCTCATTGGGATCATAGTTGACAATGTCTTTGAGTAAACATGGTAATGTGTAGGGGTCGTCTGCTGTGCATCCCTGTCTTCAACAATGTACACTGAACTATACACGCGGGAACGTTTGAGCCTGCACCAGTATTCTGACGCACATCTCCTACAGATCGTCACCTGTACTGCTTTCCAGACCAGGCGAGTCTCCGATTTCCACTTTCTGTGTTTGGATGTTGACGTCCAACACCAGGTCGCCTAATCGTGGTTTCAACGTCCTTCAACCGATTTACATAGATGGGCACTACTGTAGCACGTGAACAGCCGACCAGTTTCGCCGTTTACGAGATGCTAACATCCTGTTACCGGGACATAAAAATTAGCCCATTCTGAAAGTCGCTTTGTCTGTGGATTTCCCCATATGCTGTCCGTATCGTGACTGGAATGATTCGTCTGTGGCTTGCTTACTCTGACATAACTTACTTTCCTTACCGCGTTACGTACTCACAATCCCACCAATCGACGTTTAGTATCGCAATGGACAGTGGTCGTAATGTGCTGGCTCATCGGCCCGTATGAGGAAACGTTTGTCTTTTACAGAACGATCGCTATATGTGGTGAAACGTTACTTGCAAACAATTTGCAAGTCTTTGTAAATTAATAACAATTTATAGAATTATTCTGGAACAACGTATGAGAGTTCAAATGAGAGCGTTTGAACACTACTTTCATCTGACTTCAGCATCTATGCTATGTGCATTCACACATACTCGAGGCTGAATATTTGACCCATTTAGGATAAACAGCTTCGACACACGATTTATACATGACCATAGAAACAAGCAACAGCATGTCATAGGCTAAAGATAGTTCTGAACAACTTATTGTGATGTTCTTGACTTTAAATGGCTTTAGCTACACTTGAGACTATTGCAATTTTGTTATTTAAACAGATAATTTAATAACGGCATAAGATCTGCAAAAACTGCTTGTATTTATTTATTCAATATTAATTTATCCGTTATATTGTTATTACATCTTTTACTGTCTTATGTCTATTTGACGAACTTTTATAAATTTATAACTAAGGATTTTAAACAGAAGTTTTCATCATGAAGTCATAATCGACATACCATATGGATGGGCGAGGCAGCTTAGATGTGCAATTATCATATTTCTGCTTTAATTAACAGAATAATGTATTTATGTATTAGCGTGCAATGTGGTGTCTATTAGCGTGTGAATGCCTCAAACGGCCTATGAGATGGCAACACTGTGAAGGCAGTTGGATCTGAGTCCCAGGGATGTATGAAAAGATTCGTAGGGGAAAGTTCCGAGGCTAGAATGTTTTACCGTAAAAACTAAAATTTCTTTCGATAATAATGAATATCTGATGATAATTTCGAGTACGAACAATTTACAAACGTTACTGCATGAGATTAGGTGGACTTCTAGTAAAATGAGGCGTTCTTAAGTTACAACGTAGACTGATTCGCATCATAACTTAAAGCTATTTGAAATTCAAAGAAATTATGAAATGAGAAACTTTGCTCATTAAGGTTAATTATAGATAACAACTGCGTCAAAGGACTTCAACTTCTGGCTATCACAATACTTCAAGTCGGGGACATAATAATTCACACGTATTCTCCACCCTTATAGGGAGAGAGTAATTAAGTTTTCGTTTCAGTTCACACAGCGTCATAAGGGACGTCACAGAAGTGTGTAAATAAGGGGTGCAGTGTTGTAAACTATATTTCTAATTGTCCATTAACATCAGCCACTTCATGAAAAAAGAAAAGGTTCTGCAACTGTGCTTTCTCCAATTTTAATGTTAAGCAAGTATCTCTTCTCTTTTTACTGTCGTCTTAGCTTTGTTTGTCGTCGATCCATATTCTGTGATATGAATGTGTCCATTCCAGTTAGCGGATATTGTTCGTCTTTCTTACTTTCGGCAGCAGGACGGTTGTCGTTTGTTGAGCTTAACATTCTTACCTGTCCTGTCCGTACTTTACCTCTGTCTCTTGTTTCCTCAACTCTTAATTTCCTACACTGATTCTTCGACACGTAAGTTAAACAAATGTGGCAGTAACCCGCAAGATTATTTTCCTAAAATGAACTTCCTTTCTTGATGGTCCGCTTTTATTACACAGAAATGATTTTTGTCAACGCACATTATTCTTTCCTCCCAGTCTGTCGATATTATACCCATTCGTCTCAAAATTTCATAAATTTTATTCCTCTATGCATTTCTTGATGCTGTCTTTGGATTAAGAAATGCTAGAAAAGTATTCTGATGCTTCTTTACATTAGAGTGATGTATTACCAAAATTAGATTATTACTCAAATTAGATTACGGTTTGAACGGCTTTACCGTGTCCCTAAATGAAGATAATTATCGTCAACAGTCAAGTTACCAGTCGAAGTTGACGCTTTGATTATCACACGTTCAACAACAGCTACACGGCTTAAACAGTCAGCGCAGTAACATTACGAAAATGAAAATTAACATCCCTTCGCCCTGCACAATCAATACAGTGAAATTGATCAATATAAAAAAGCACACACATAATACACGTGAGTCCTTGTCAGTACTAGTTCTTTGCAAAAATTATGAGGAAATCAAGAACCACTGCAAAAAAAAAAAAAAAAAAAAAAAAAAAAGACATCGACGTGAATAAAATAAAATTTTCTCAAAACAATTTGAATGTGAAGCTGATGCCATCACAGTCTCTGATTCACTTTGACAACATTAGACAAAACTTGGAATTCGTGGTCTTCTTTGCATACATACCTCAGTCACTTTTATCACTATTCCAATTAAAACTTCTACAAATCCTCATAGTTAATGAGTTAATTAAATAATTAGTTAGTTACTTAGTTAGTTACGTATTTCTTGGATCATTTTGCACGAGAAGTCGAAAAAAAATTTTTTTTCAGATCGCCGTTTACGCATGTATATCGACTTCCACGCCTCCATAGTCTCCAACCTCCCCAACAACAGTACCTATCAATAGTTACATCGACTTCCGTACTAGTATCTACATTTACAATATTTTAAATTTCCAACATAGCTTTCAGTTAATTTCCTAAAACCAAACACACAATGTGCGTATTAAACAAAAAATAAAAGTTTCGTATTAATAATAATTACCAGTATTTAGTTATGTCGATAAAACACTTACGCCATTTGTCACTATTTGTACGAAACATTAAGTATAGATGTTTTTAAATAAATTTCTGCTTGCTCAATTGCGACTGTTGACATTACCTGCCAATGTCTCCTTTCTGTACTATCTGACGATACAATTCATGTTAAGATCAAAACACAAATTTCCATCTCAGCACCTCGACCGAGCGTTGTCGACCTGATACACCAGTATTTCCATGCATGTGTGATATGGTGATTAGAAGTTCATCCTTGTGCAAGACTGTTTTCAGTACGGAAAGAAATATTCCTACAGGTGAACTGTGTGATTACATGACGGCTACTCACTATGTCTAACGTTAGTGAAACTTTCGGTGTGTAAACCGCAACACAACATTCTCAAATAATATGAACATGCATCTTATTGCCATATTTCGGACTCCAAGAAAGGTCCAATCATTGGCGCGAAGGACATGATGGCATTATACTGAAAGGTCGTACAAATAGTTGGCTTGGTTCAATGACTGCAGAACGACTGATGACGAGACTGATTTAGGACAACGGATCTGGCGAGAAGGGGTCCTTCAAGAGGGACTACACCACGAGAGGATAGTAGGATTGTTGACGGCCTCAGATGAATAAACTAAAACAGATTACTGGCATCTGGATTGAGATCTCGAATTACTATGCCCTGTTTGCCACAGGTGCTATACCACAGACAACAGAGACTTAACACAGTGTAGCACCAGAGTTCACGGAATCATTGAGTGACATTCTTTGATGCTCAGCGACGAGTCCTGTTTTTGTTTGTGATGGTCAGATCAACGCCATTGCGTCTGTATGTCGCCTGATGAAAGATAATGAGAAGCAACGATTCTCATGACCCACACCTCGCCGACTCCTGGAATCATTGTGTATGGAGCTACTGAGGCTGACAACAGGATTTGGTATTTGGTGAAGCGAAGCTAAATGATTGGCAGTAAGTGGCAACAACGATATATCCTGTTGTCAAGCCTTTCATGACGACAGTACGAAGTGGAGTATTCCACGAGGATCATGAAGCACCGCACACTGCAGTTCAAAACGTCTTGAGGTAAGTGTGGATATTTAACAGGCCTTCGTAATCCCCCAATATGTGCATCTGGGCTGCGATGGTGAGACATATACTTCCACGCCAGCTTCAACCCAGCAATCCTCATGAACTGATGCAACGTGTGTTCGAGGCATTGAAAGAAATTCCTCAAGAAGACTTTCGCGGGCTGTTGGTTTCCGTGTCACAAAGAATGCTAGAATAGACATGTGCCCTGCAGGTCACCTTTTCACTGGTGTAGATGATGGACATCAGTTTTGAAGGATATGAAAGTTCAGTCATTTAACATCCGTTACAATGTGATAAACATATCCACGAAGTTTGATAAATAGCGGACTGGTGATTCACGGTCTAACATTTGTTCCCGTCAGTGATGTTGGGTTTTTCAAAGATGCTTTTACAAGCTTCGGGGACAGGTACCATACATCAAAGCAAGAAAGAAGTCTAGTAAACATGAGCTCCAAAATGCATATCTTAAGAGTTATGGGCACTTGTTCATCTTCGATTCTGTGAAATAAATCTTTTTTGCCGCAAGATTTTTGCTTTCCACGTTTTGGAAGTAGGTGTATGTCAAGTAAGCATGTGCTCTAAAACTCACGGCCATTTGTTCATTAGAAGAGATGCGTTTCACACTAGCGAAGATGTCCAAGTACTCGTGGGTCTTTGGGTATGCCTTTTTTAGAGCGCATGTTTACATGACGCTTTTTTTGTTTTGGTCCATGGTATCTCATCCCAAAACATGGAAATCAAAGAACCTGCAGTAGAAGGGATTTGTTTCAGATTATTGAAGATGAACAAACGCTCATAGGTCTTTTATATAACGTGTTTATCGTTTTTTCTTGTTCTGAAGTAAGTAACCTGTCGTTAAAGTTTGTAAAATTATTTGTGAAACATCCTGTAGGGCTTTGTCCCGCCGACAGTGTTCAGGAATCAACCTACATTGTTTCACATTCAGTTTGTACCCTGAGCATATAATAATGTTCGGCCACAATTTTCGACGAAGAGGTCGGTAGCGGAAGTTTGTCGCAAAGAACTGTAACTACAAGGAGCATTCAATAAGCAATGCAGTACTTTTTTTCTGAAAGCGGCTTTGTTTTATCCAGGATTCTGATACACCGTATTACTGCACACTCTTTTGGCTACAAAATCCTCTTTTTCAAAACAATCTCAGTTCACTGCGACGGCCTTATCTCACCCTACTGTGAGGTCGTGTATGTCCGCATGGCATCACTCCACTGGTTGATGCTGGAGCCAGCCTCTTGCTGCGTCAATGTTTCCCCATCATCCACGTACTGTTTCCCGCGGAATGCACCCAGCCTTGAGCACCGCAACTAGTGGACGAGTCAGCGCTACCATCAGAGACGTCCGGTGCTGCTGCTAGGTGTTAGATTGTGATCCCTTTATCACCCCAAATGAGACTGTCCGCACGTTCCAGAATTGCAAGAATCACAGCTGTGAGCATTGCGGCGTGTTTGCACACGGGAGATTGTATAGGTTTTGCGCGACCTTGTTGCAATAATGACAGACGCCTATCCTAATGCCTCACCGTACTTTTGTTCACTGCCAGATTGCTTTTGTTCACTGCCAGATATCCGCAGACATACTATAAGCGCCTGTGAATATCTGCAATGGCCTGGTATTCCACCAAAAGAAACTCAGTGACACTTCTCTGCTTGGAACGCGCGTCCGTTAGGCGCCATTTTGAAGGCTACGTATAGCGCTGCCACCTATTGGAAATTGATGAGACTATTGGGGTTGTAGCGCGAATATTATAGTACTTTTCCTTCGACCATAAATATAATAGACTGGCCCTGATGTCATTTTCGTGGCTCCAATATCTCTGGGCTAAAGTCACGTGAATGTTGGCAAAGCATGGTTGTTTCGTGTTGCATTTATGGCTGTACTCGGCGTTTTGTCGGGGGAAATGGCATTACATTTCACGTGTAAGTGTTTCTATGATAGTGCAGATGCGTTTATTGAAATCTGCTGAGGTGACTTTTATATGTTTTTTACACTTGAAATAGAGTATCACGTAGATTAAAGTGTTGAAAGTGGTGCCTGTAAAGTCAGACTCATATTACATTTTAGAAAGTATCTGTGATAATTCGGTTACAGAAGTAAGTATAACTGTTTCTCGTTCCTACTCATAGGTTCCCTAAGGATGAAAACCGAAGGCAGCTTTGGATACAGGCCCTGAAACGGAAAAACTTTAAGCCATCTGCACACACGCGCCTTTTTGTATATACAAGTGAGATTATAATAAGGTAAGAGCACCTACAGTCGACACATGAAGAGAATCTTTTTCTACCTTCTAATACTATTAAGTAAATGTAGGCTCCAAAATTATTTTCTGAAACTTTCAAGTCTCACCTTTCATTTAAAATATCATTGTTTTTAAACTGATAGTTTAAACTCTTGTAAAAATAGTAGGAAGTGAACCTCTGAAGTGCACCTAAAATTGATAATCTAAAATGTACCTGCTCCTAAAGTCGACGATTTTGGCACCTATAGTTGACATAATTCCCATATCCCATTTTCTTTTATAAGTGACTAGAGCTCAAAACGCGGCGAATCCAATGTTTAAAGTTTTGACACGAGCCCACTCTTACCGTTTAAAAGAATTTTAACGACATTTTACTTTAATTGATATTTTACAGTAATTTCGATATTTTATAGTAATTTCGATATTTTATAGTAATTTCGTCCCGCTGCCCACCAGAGGGGCGTTCGATGTATTTGTTAGATTTTATAAATTGTACTGTGAACAAATCTAGGTCAAATGTAGTTCTGACGTAATTTTTCGCAAATAAAAAAGTAATTTTTGTTGGAAGCGTTTGGCAGTCAATTGAGAAATGTGGGTAAAATACGATACAAACATAGGATGGTAGACCGCTGATATGATATCCCGCCACGTTTTGCCAACAGTCACGTGGTTTATGTTGGAGCCACACCATCCCTATAGCTTCTGCACAGCAAGGCCGGTCTACTAGTATCTATGGTCGAAGTTTCGCAGTTTTTTAAAATCGAAACTGGCCGAGCAAAAATATGTGTTGCAGCACTTATTGAATGCCCCTCGCAAATGCGTCTGCAACGCAGATTGCGCGAGTTTCCGAGCCTCATTTCCGTGGTCCTCTCGTCTTCGTTAATTCGCTTCTCTCCGCGAGTCAAACTTCACTTCCTGCCGCCCTCCGGCGCCAGTGTCTCTACCAGCATGTGGTTATTTATAAGTCGGCCGCTTTCTTTCTATTTTTTCGTGGTTTCGGTGTCCACCTCGCGCTGCCCGCTTCGGAGCGTGACTGTAGATTTTTATCGTCGGCGCAGTTGTCAGCGCCACAGTAAAAAATAATTACAATTTACTGCCGAGGTCGACGGGAGAACGAGCCGGGCGGTGACAGGTGAATAAATTGCGCTTCTAAATTTTGATACGGCCTCCTCTGCAGTCACAGTTTGTAAACGGGATCCAGTGTCGCAACCCGCGGCTCTGCGCGAGCCTGCTTGAATGGCGCGGATCCCGAGCGGACAGCTCAGATACGCGCGTCGCCGTAAAAGTTGCGAGTAGGAAGAATTACGACCGCATGTGCAAGTACTTCCGCGACTCGCACTCCGCCGTACCGGAGGGAACTCACCCTAGGAGGTCGTTGTAGACAGCGGTATTACGTCAGAAATTGCAAGGTGACGGGGACAGCCGTCGAGGTACCACTTTCTACGCCTCGCGGAATATGGTAGAGGAGAAATGTAAGTCATTCACAGACGCTTGCGCGTATACGTACGACCTTCGCCGCTGCCTAGTGCCTTGCGTATTTAACTGTTGATCTGCAGTTCTCGGTGCCGTTGGCAGTTTCTCTTTAAACAAATACATAATTCATCAAATTCTGTAGCTTTTCACGGCCACTTCTTAACATGTTTCTCCTGCTTGTGCGCATGCCGAGATTTTCGACCAACGGTCGTTTAGTGGTTTTTCTGACCGTGTGCAGGCACAAGTGACTAGCACTATGAAAGATGCGCCCATCATTGCTGATGACGCAGAGTGCCAGGATATAAATTGCAAAGAATATGATAATTCTTAAAAATGTTAGAAACATCGTCAACTGTAATTTCATCTGCATTTTACTGGCTGCAGTTTCAGCATTAGAATAAGATACACCACGTCCTTAAATAACAGAATTACCAGCCGTATTACTATCAAGAATTACATCAAACAAAGATGCAAATAGTAGATGCACGAAAACATACTTGTCATTAATGATCTTACCGGAGCAATTCTGAACATACGGCCACTACGTATGAATATCTCACAAGCTATGTTCTTTATATTAAAAGACAATAAGAATGAGAACTCCTTAAAG
Source organism: Schistocerca serialis cubense (assembly GCF_023864345.2). Lineage (NCBI taxonomy): Eukaryota > Metazoa > Arthropoda > Insecta > Orthoptera > Acrididae > Schistocerca > Schistocerca serialis. Next base: position 110,085,260 of record NC_064639.1, on the reverse strand, counting down.
CCTTTATTAACGATTCTGTCAATAGTTGCAGCATTTATATTAGGCGAATAGTTTCGAACTTACAGGTTTATCTTCAGGACTGGCCTACTGATGCTGCACTGGCAGTGCCTGATCGTTATATTAAACATCGAAGTGGCAAGCACATGCTTTATAGGTCTTCGCCGCAGAGTGAATGCCACAATCCACACATGCCCCTTACCAAGTCAAAATCAAACACGGTAAGAGGCATGTGTGGATTGTGGCATTCACTCTGCGGCGAACACCTATAGAGCATGTGCTTGCCACTTCGATGTTTAATATAACGATCAGGAAATGTCAGTGCGGCCTCAGTAGGCGAGGCTTGAAAATGAACCTGTAAAATTCTGACACTGTGGTTCAAATGGTTCAAATGGCTCTGAGCACTATGCGACTTAACTTCTGAGGTCATCAGTCGCCTAGAACTTAGAACTAATTAAACCTAACTAACCTAAGGACATCACACACATCCATGCCCGAGGCAGGATTCGAACCTGAGACCGTAGCGGTCGCTCGGTTCCAGACTGTAGCGCCTAGAACCGCACGGCCACACTGTGGTTGATAATGAAAGCAAGACTAAAGATTTTTCGATCTGGACCAGTAGCTGACATTAATTACAGCCATCTGGTAACTGCAAGAAGAAACAGATTCCGAGAACCGAAGGCTCTCCAAACCATCTGTGAGCACGTGGGATAGAACGAAGGTAGACACACGTAATAGGGGATAGAAATTACACAATATGAATAAAACTGAGGAAACAGACGAACAGAACTATACAATAAACCCAAGCACACGCACATTCACACTGAGAAACACGAACCCACAGACCTGACATAACTTCCACACCCCACTCCCACCGAGCGAGGTGGCGCAGTGGTTAGACACTGGACTCGCATTCAGGAGGACGACGGTTCAATCCCGCGTCCGGCCATCCTGATTTAGGTTTTCCGTGATTTCCCTAAATCACTCCAGGCAAATGCCGGGATGGTTCCTCTGAAAGGGCACGGCCGACTTCCTTCCCCATCCTTCCCTAATCCGATGAGACCGATGACCACGCTGTCTGGTCTCCTTCCCCAAAACAACCAACCAACCCCACTCCCACAAACCTAAGTTCTGGCTAAACAAAGTAATTGCTTATAAAATCGAACTATTACAAAAATACACCGAATTATCCGAATGGGACAGAAATCAGTAGATGTGATATAGATGTACAGACAAACAAATGACTACAATTTCATAAAAACTGAATGATTTTGTAAGTAGGCTGTTTAGCTTTTTTTGTTGGTAACGCCACGTAGCGCTCTGTAGGAAAATCACTGGCTGTGCTGTGTGCAGTCTGTGGCTGGTTTGCATTGTTGGAATATTTTCTATTGTAGTGTTGGGCAGTTGGATGTGAACAGCGCGTGGCGTTGCGCAGTTGGAGGTTAGTCGCCAGCAGTGGTGGATGTGGGGAGAGAGATGGCAGAATTTTGAGAGCGGACGATCTCGACGTGTGTCTATCAGAAAGAGTAAATTTGTAATAATGTATATCATGAACTGATATATATATATATATATATATAATGACTTTTGAACATTATTAAGGAGCCGGCCGGAGTGGCCGAGCGGTTAAAGGCGCTACAGTCTGGAACCGCACGACCGGTACGGTCGCAGGTTCGAATCCTGCCTCGGGCATGGATGTGTGTGATGTCCTTAGGTTAGTTCGGTTTACGTAGTTCTAAGTTCTAGGGGACTTGTGACCACAGCAGTTGAGTCCCATAGTGCTCAGAGCCATTTGAACCATTATTAAGGTGAATACATTGTTTGTTCTCTATCAAAATCTTTCTTTTGCTAAATATGCCTATGAGTAGTTAGTGCCTTCAGTAGTTAGAATCTTTTATTTAGCTGGCAGTATTGGCGCTCGCTGTATTGCAGTAGTTCGAGTAACGAAGATTTTTGTAAGGTAAGTGATTCATGAAAGGTATATGTTATTGTTAGTCAGGGCCATTCTTTTGTAGGGATTTTTGAAAGTCAGATTGCGTTGCACTAAAAATATTGTGTGTCAGTTTAGTGTTGATCAGAATAACTAAAGAGAGAAATGTCTGAGTACGTCCAGTTGTGTTCAGCTGTTTGAAAATCAAATAACGTAAGAGGTTTATCAGCACAGTAATTCATCAATTTTCTAAGGGGATGTTTCAATTTGTTCAAGATAAAGAGCTTCACAAACTCAATATTCCGTAGGTCCACCTCTGTCCACATCTGACCCTTATTCTAGCAGTTATTCGGCTTCGGGTTGGCATTGATTGACAGAGCTGTTGGAATTCCTCCTGAACGATATCGTTCCAAATTCTGTCCAACTGGCGCATTAGATGGTCAAAATTCCGAGCTGGTTGGAGGGCTCTGCCCATAATGCTCCAAACGTCCTCAAATGGGGAGAGATCCAAGGTAGGGTTTGTCAAGCGTGAACACAACCTGTAGAGAATCTCGTCGTGTGCGGGCGGGCATAACCTTGCTGAAAAGTAAGGCCCGGATGGCTTGCCATAAAGGGCTACAAAATGGGGCATAGAATATCGTCGACGTACTGAAGGCTGCTGCCATTGAAAGCCAAAAGCGTCCCACTAAAACACGAAATGGCGCCCGAGACAATCACTTCTGGTTATCGGGCGGTATGGCAGGCGACAGTCAAGTTGTATCCCACAACTGTCCGGGGCGCCTTCAGACGCGTCTTCGCTGGTTAACGGGAGTCAGTTCGAAGTGGGACTTATCACTGACGACAGTTCTACTCCACTCAATGAGATTCAAGGCGGAAGACATGGAAAATGAAGATAAATTGTAGTGCAAGATTATGAAATGTCTCATATACAGACCTTTCAAACTGTAGCACTGAATCTTGTCATTATAGTACAAAGTAAATCACATACCACAATGTACTGACGCCTGTTATCGAACAGACGTCGGCCTGAAACACTGGACAGCCTACGGCCACGAGAAAAGTTTATCTATAGAAATTGTGGGTATGAGATTCTACGTTATTGTTAGCGGGGTTCGTAGTTCGTCATTTCAATTACACATACACTACTGGCCATTAAAATTGCTACACCAACAAGAAATGCAGATGATAAACGGGTATTCATTGGACAAATATATTATACTAGAACTGACATGTGATTACATTTTCACGCAATTTGGGTGCATAGATCCTGAGAAATCAGTACCCAGAACAACCACCTCTGGCCGTAATAACGGCCTAGATACGCCTGGGCATTGAGTCAAACAGAGCTTGGATGGATTGTACAGGTACAGCTGCCCATGCAGCTTCAACACGGTAGCACAGTTCATCAAGAGTAGTGACTGGCGTATTGTGACGAGCCATTTGCTCGGCCGCCATTGACCAGACGTTTTCAGTTGGTGAGGGATCTGGAGAAGGTGCTGGCCAGGACATCAGTCAAACATTTTCTGTATCCAGAAAGGCCCGTACCGGACTTGCAACATGCGGTCGTGCATTATCCTGCTGAAATGCAGTGTTTCGCAGGGATCGAATGAAGGGTAGAGCCACGAGTCGTAACACATCTGAAATGTAACGCCCACTGTTCAAAGTACCGTCAATGCGAACAAGAGGTGACCGAGACGTCTAACCGATGGCACCCCATACCATCACGCCGGGTGATACGGCAGTATGGCGATGACGAATACACGTTTCCAATGTGCGTTCACCGCGATGTCGCCAAACACGGATGCGACCATCATGATGCTGTAAACAGAACCTGGATTCATCCGAAAAAATGACGTTTTGCCATTCGTGCAAGCAGGTTCGTCTTTGACTACGCCATCGCATGCGCTCCTGTCCGTGATGCAGCGTCAAGGGTAACCGCAGCCACGGTCTCCGAGCTGATAGTCTATGCTGCTACAAACCTCGTCGAACTGTTCGTGCAGACGGTTGTTGTCTTGCAAATGTCCCCATCTGTTGACTGAGGGATCGAGACGTGGCTGCACGAACCGTTACAGCCATGCGGATAAGATGCCTGTCATCTCGACTGCTAGTGATACGAGGCCGTTGGGATCCAGCACGGCGGTCCGTATTACCCTCCTGAACCCATCGATTCCATATTCTGCTAACATTCATTGGATCTCTAGCAACGCGAGCAGCAATGTCGCGATACGATAAACCGCAATCGCGATAGGCTACAAGCCGACTTTTATCAAAGTCGGAAACGTGATGGTACGCATTTCTTCTCCTTACACGAGGCATCACAACAACGTTTCACCAGGCAACGCCGGTCAACTGCTGTTTGTGTATAAGAAATCGGTTGTAAACTTTCCTCATGTCAGCAGGTTGTAGGTGTCGCCACCGGCGCCAACCTCGTGTGAATGCTCTGAAAAGCTAATCATTTGCATATCACAGCTTGTTCTTCCTATCGGTTAAATTTTGCGTCTGCAGCATGTCATCTTAGTGGTGTAGCAATTTTAATGGCCAGTAGTGTAATTAGATCTCGAAAAACATATAGGCAGACGGACACACACAGGGAGAGAGACGGAGAAAGCAGGGGAAGAGAGGGGGAGGAGGGAGAGAGAGAGTGAGTGAGAGAGAGAGGAGACTGGGAGGCAGAGAGAGGGAAGATGGAGGAGAGAGGGAGAGCAGCTCTGAAATTAGTCACACTTCACAGCAACATAAGGGGGGAGGGTAGCTGGGGCGGAGGTGGGGGGGGAATCTCTTGACCACTACAACCCTGATATTCGTAATGTGAAGGTTCCTGTGATGGAATTAAGACGCGTGAAACCGAGAATAAACTCACGACTGCAGCGAGGAAAGTTTTCAACCTCGGATATAGTTGCTAACGAGAAGCGAGGGCTTTCGTGCCTGTCGCATAACCGAGGTCGGCAGTAAACACGTAGTGAACGAGATGGTCGTAGGTACGTGACGTGCAGCACGCCGCGCCTGGGATGGGATAAGGTGGACATAAGCCGAGGATGTTAGCAGAGCGTGGCTGGCTCTCTTGGCCAGTAACATCAGGTCACATGACTGCGCCGCCGGGTCACCTTCCTGCTGGAAGCGATCTGCCCATGCGTCTGCTCACGTCGGCCGACTCGCGGAAGAAACGTTCGACCCACGTGATCCTGCGACCTCGTCTCTGTATTTTTAAGTCACTTCCAAACGCGGAGGCTAGTCGCCAGCGACGCAGTAAGAACTTTACTGTAATGGTTTGGCGAAGAGCCAGAGGCTGTACGCACAGACGCAGTCTAGTCTATTCTTGCCTGTTGCGCAATATTGCTTTCCCAGGGATTTTTAGGCTGACCTTGTGATTTTAGACATTTAACCATGCCCTATACTTTGGGGGTACATTGACATTGTCACTATGAATTGATTTTCCCGTGGGTCATTACCTGGTTTGCAGCAGTCCATAAAACATTTCTCCGTACTCGAGATCGTCATCTTTAGTAGCTGCCTGTTCGGTTGACGCCGTTTACAAATCAACTAACGGAAGAAATTTTGACCGACCGTACAGGGTGTTTCTAAAACGACTTTACAACTTTCATAAAATGGCTCTGAGCACTATGGGACTTAACTTCTGAGGTCATCAGTCCCCTAGAACTTAGAACTACTTAAACCTAACTAACCTAAGGACACCACACACATCCATGACCGAGGCAGGATTCGAACCTGCGACCGTAGCGGTCGCGCGGTTCCAGACTGTAGCGTCTAGAACCGCTCGGTCACTCCGGCCAGCTACAACTTTCATAATTCAAAGTTATTCATACTACTTAAAGACTTGGCGTAATTTTCTACGGAAAGAGATCGAGTTTTAACTAACGTACACTGTTAGTATCTAATCATACCATCACACGTACTAGCGATAGCAACAGTTCCAAAGATGGCTGCCCTCACTGCTTCCCCAGTTTGTCCACTGTGTGGTTTGGTTTGAAATTTCAATGTCTGAGAGAACTATGCGACGTAATTTTCGCAGCGAGTACGGTAAAAGATCTTCCCAGTATGCCTGCAAATATAGCGGCGTATTTTATTGAAACTGGGTGCTTGATAAACCACAACAAATTCACAGATCGACTACCAGCGTCTAATGACGTCGTAGCGCAAGTGACGCAAAGTTTAACAGTGTTGCATAAATCGACGCGGTGATCCACTCGCAAACTGGGAATACCGCATGTGACTGTTTGGCGTGTATTAAGAAGACATTTGCACCTCAAACCTTACAAATTAAGACCAGATTTAATAGATTGGATGTTTGGAAACTTTCCGCCACACAAAAATCCGTGACATTTGCGTCCAGTATTCCCGGAAACCATTTGCGCTCTAAGGTCTTCGTCATATGAGCCGTGACACTTAACTTGCAACGCGCCGACTTAAGTCTCCACCGTGGTCAGAAACGACCCGGTTTCTCCATATGGCACGTGTACCTTATCGTGGTAAACACTATCGCAGCGTGGTACAGCGGCAGTTGTGGGATGTTTCTAGTTCCCAAATCACACAGATTGTTTACGAGAAGGATTGGCGTCAAATTACTAAGTTAGCTCTGTTAAGACGCACATGTCCTGCCCTGTTCATAGGCTATTCATGTTCTTCTCTCTGTAGTATGCATAAATAAAAACTTCAGTATCCGTGAATGTGTATAAGGCAAAAAGAAAATTCATGTAAGGATTCCAGTTTATAAGCGCTCGATTGCAAGTAGTGCTATATAATGTTCCATCATCTTTCTGGAGCGCATTTAGGATATTATTTCTTCTTGTACCAGTGTCGGAAGATTATTAACCACTTTACACTAACAACAGTTAATATTATCCGGGTTGCACTCTCGAAAGAGGGTGGAATATTCGATCCGCTGGGGAACTTCAAGAACCACAGCGTGACACAAATTTACGATATCTTTCCACGTACGATAAATCTGTTTCATTATTCTCACTTTTTAGTAAAACCCTAAGGTCGTTCTTACTTCGTAACTTTTTCATGTTCAGTAGCGGAATCCATAGAACATGTGAAATGCCTTGTCAACAAAATTACAGGATGTTCGACTGAGCGGTACGCCACCTGTAAAACTCTGCCAGCTTACAGGCATAATCCACCAGATGTTCGTCGAGAAGTAGCTGCCAATGAGGAGAGAACTAATTAGGCTTATCAGAAAAACCAGCAGTCAAAGATCTTGGAAAGAAAAACATAGTTACAAAAGAGGTAACTGCGAAGAAACCATGGGTAATAGAAGAAATACTTCAGTTAATCGATGAAAGAAGGAAGTACAGAAGTATTCAGGGAAATTCAGCAGTACATAAATACAAGTCACTGAGGAATGAAATAAATAGGAAAGGCACGGAAGCTAAGACGAAATGGCTGCATGAAAAAAAAAATGAAGAAATCGAAACAGGAATGACTGTCGGAAGGACTGATTCGGCAAAGGAAAGTCAGAACAACTTTCGGTGAAATTAAAAGCAAGGGTGGTTACATTAAGAGCGCAACAGGAGTTTCACTATTAAATGCAGAGGTGAGAGCGAATACATGGAAAGAATACATTGAAACCTTATATGAGGGGGAAGATTTGTCTAATGTGATATAAGAAGAAACAGAAGTCTGTTTAGAAGTGATAGGGGATCCAGTATTAGAATCAGAATTTAAAAGAGCATGGGAGGACTTAAGATCAAATAAGGTTGGTTGGTTGGTTTGCGGGATTAGAGGGACCAGACGATCAAATAAGGCAGAAGGAATAGATAACATTCCATCCTAAAATAATTGGGGGAACTGGCAACAAAACGGCTATTCACGTTTTTGTATAGAATATATGAGTGACGACATACCATCTGACTTTCCGAAGACTGCAAGAGCTGACAAGTGCGAGAATTATCGCACAGTCAGTTTAACAGCTCACGCATCCAAATTGCTGACGACAATAATACACAAAGAATGGCAAAGAAAATTGAGGATGTGTTAGGTGGTGATCAGTTTGGCTTTAGGACAGTTAAAGGCACTAGATAGGCAATTCTGAAGGAAAAATCAAGACACGTTCATAGCATTTGTTGACGTGGAAAAAAGGTCGACAACGTAAAATGGTGCAAGATGTTCGAAATTCTGAGAAAAATAGGGGTAAGCTACAGGGAGATGTGGGTAATATACAATATGTACAAGAGCCAAGATGCAATAAAGAAGAGTGGACCACGAAGAACGAAGTTCTCGGATTAAAAAGGGTGTAAGACAGGAATGTACTCTTTCGCCCCTGCTGTTCAATCTGTACATCGCAGAAGCAGTGACGGAAATAAAAGAAAGGTTCAGGAGTGGAATTAAAATTCGAGGTGAACTGCCGGGCAAGTTGCGGAGTTCGGACATCACAAATATCGTTGGGCGCACATTTCATTGGGCGCAATTTACAGTAGAAGAAATAGGATACGCCGGACATGCAGCTGGGAGAATGCAAGAAATCGACTTCAGAGGATGTGAGTCACATAACGAATTGAAGTCATGTTCAAACTATTTAGCTTAAGGTAAAAAATTTGATGTGTGTTAGTAAAAACGACACGAAAACCGCCCTGTAGGTCATATGAATAAACCAAAATCATTAATGTGAGACTCCGAGTGTTCAACCAAGTTTTTGTTTCCATTTTATGTTCAATATTTTGAAGACCGACTCAGACCTCTAAATATTGAGAATAAAATGGGAACAACTCTACTGAACACACGGAATCTCACCGTTAATCAACCTCATCGATAAAACCTGAGAGATCGAATTCATATTAATTTTTAAAGTTTTGAAGTTCTTTTAGAAACCCACCGTCTTTCCTTTAAGGGGATCACAGGCACAAGCATAAGGTTTCTGATCGCCAATCGTGCGTCAATGTTCTCAGTCGAATTCCAAACCTCTTCACAGTGTCTCGTGCAATGACGGACTGTAACACTATTGAAGACGATATTTCAATCGGTTTCAGAGGGAGCTTTAGGCAACAACTGACTAGAACAGTGGAAGGAAGTACAGAAGGAGATGAGTGGATGCTTTTGACAGGTGAAACAGTGACGGCAGCAGAGGATCAAATAACTAAAAAGACAAGGTCTGGCAGAAACCATTGGATACCACAGGATATACTCAATTTAATTGAAGAGAAGAGAAAATATAAAAATTCAGCAAATGAAGACAGTAAAAAAAACGAGACTGACAGGAAGGGCAAAATGGCTAATCAGGAATGGATAGTGCACAGATGTAAGAAATTACAAGCATTTATAACGAGGAGAAAGATAGGTAGCGATTATAGGAAAATTAAAGAGAAATTTGGAGAAAAGAATCACAGCTGTATGAATGTCAGATCGGAAAGCAGTACTATGCAAAGAAGAGAAAGCTGAAAGTTAGAAGGATTATATAGAGGGTCTGTACAGTAGAGATGAACTTGAAGCCAGTATTAAAGAAAGGGAAGAGGACGTCGTTGAAGATGAGAAGGGAGATATGATACTGTGAGAAGAATTTGGCAGAGCACTGAAAGGCTGTATTTGTCTGGAGTGCAGCCATGTATGGAAGTGAAACATGGGCAATAAACAATTTAGACAAGAATAGAATAGGAACTTTTGCTATGTGCTGCTACAGAAGAATGCTGAAGACTACGTGGGTAGATCACGTAACTAATGCAGAGGTACTGAACAGAATTAGGGAGAAAAGAAATTTGTAGCACAGCTTGACTAAAAGAAGGAATCTGTTGAAAGGGCGCATTCCTTGACATCGAGGGATCACTGATTTAGTATTGGGGGTAAGTGTGGGGCATAAAAATCCTAGAGATAGAGCAACAGATTGAGTACAGTAAGCAGATTGAGAAGGTTGTAGCTTTCTGTAGTTATTCGGAGATGAACAGGCTTGCACAGAATAGAGTAACATGGAGAGCTGCATCAAATCAGTCTTCAGACTGACGATCACAACACCAGCTGCATTTGGATGGAGACAATAAACTAGCAGTCCTATTTGCGCTGTTAGGAAGCAGTAAGCTATGCGTGAGCAATAATTTCACCTTTTACATTTACTGTCGTCGATACTAATGACTCAAACACAGCACTACGCTCTTCATGGACACACTTAGGGAACATACGATCGAATCCGCCGAAATGGTATGAGGATAGAATGTGTCTTACAGGCCTTGACCCACAAGATATTATAATTACTGCGAACTTTATTACTGTTTCACGTGAAATGGTATACCTCACAATCGAAAATAATGTAAGAGTGACTGAACATTGTGACACAATATTTTCACAGTTCCCTGATTGTAATTGTCTGTGCTAATATGCTTTGTGTATCAATCATACGTTTTCTGCTGGTATGCCTATTCCTCTTTGGTCCCCAATGCAAAATGAGCGAGATGCTTGAATTAATTACTGCTATTCTACGATTTTAAACAAGTGAGGCAGCTTTCTTCCATTTCCGAAAGGTTTCTGTCAGTTCAGAACATTTTATTGTTTCTGTTGTCTGCTTTACGAGTACGTTTTTATTCGATACTGTAATGTCAGCAAGCCACACCGTGTGACCAGGTTTATCTAGGAGCGCTGTGTCAGGACTGTTCACAGAATTCACAAGCTGCGACATTGTCGTGAATATAACAGTGACCTGAATATGAAATAAATTTCCTCTACATTACGTCTATTGTGACAAACGTTTTGTGAACAGTTTACCGGTTTCGGTCTATAATGACCATCTTCAGAACTGTTTTATAAAAGCAATGTCCTGATATACTACAACCAAAGTGGCATCGTCAAATGTTAAATGCAAAATCAGCACCAGCGTATTTGACGATGCCACTATGGCTGCAGTATATAAGGACATTGTTTTTATAAAACAGATCTGAAGATGATCATAATAGACCGAAACCGGTAGTCTGTTGACAAAAACTTTGTGACATAGACGTAAAGAAAAGGCAATTTCATGTTCACTGAAGTTGAATGATCTACACTCCTGGAAATTGAAATAAGAACACCGTGAATTCATTGTTCCAGGAAGGGGAAACTTTATTGACACATTCCTGGGGTCAGATACATCACATGATCACACTGACAGAACCACAGGCACATAGACACAGGCAACAGAGCATGCACAATGTCGGCACTAGTACAGTGTATATCCACCTTTCGCAGCAATGCAGGCTGCTATTCTCCCATGGAGACGATCGTAGAGATGCTGGATGTAGTCCTGTGGAACGGCTTGCCATGCCATTTCCACCTGGCGCCTCAGTTGGACCAGCGTTCGTGCTGGACGTGCAGACCGCGTGAGACGACGCTTCATCCAGTCCCAAACATGCTCAATGGGGAACAGATCCGGAGATCTTGCTGGCCAGGATAGTTGACTTAATCCTTCTAAGGCACGTTGGGTGGCACGGGATACATGCGGACGTGCATTGTCCTGTTGGAACAGCAAGTTCCCTTGCCGGTCTAGGAATGGTAGAACGATGGGTTCGATGACGGTTTGGATGTACCGTGCACTATTCAGTGTCCCCTCGACGATCACCAGTGGTGTACGGCCAGTGTAGGAGATCGCTCCCCACACCATGATGCCGGGTGTTGGCCCTGTGTGCCTCGGTCGTATGCAGTCCTGATTGTGGCGCTCACCTGCACGGCGCCAAACACGCATACGACCATCATTGGCACCAAGGCAGAAGCGACTCTCATCGCTGAAGACGACACGTCTCCATTCGTCCCTCCATTCACGCCTGTCGCGACACCACTGGAGGCGGGCTGCACGATGTTGGGGCGTGAGCGGAAGACGGCCTAACGGTGTGCGGGACCGTAGCCCAGCTTCATGGAGACGGTTGCGAATGGTCCTCGCCGATACCCCAGGAGCAACAGTGTCCCTAATTTGCTGGGAAGTGGCGGTGCGGTCCCCTACGGCACTGCGTAGGATCCTACGGTCTTGGCGTGCATCCGTGCGTCGCTGCGGTCCGGTCCCAGGTCGACGGGCACGTGCACCTTCCGCCGACCACTGGCGACAACATCGATGTACTGTGGAGACCTCACGCCCCACGTGTTGAGCAATTCGGCGGTACGTCCACCCGGCCTCCCGCACGCCCACTATACGCCCTCGCTCAAAGTCCGTCAACTGCACATACGGTTCACGTCCACGCTGTCGTGGCATGCTACCAGTGTTAAAGACTGCGGTGGAGCTCCGTATGCCACGGCAAACTGGCTGACACTGACGGCGGCGGTGCACAAATGCTGCGCAGCTAGCGCCATTCGACGGCCAACACAGCGGTTCCTGGTGTGTCCGCTGTGCCGTGCGTGTGATCATTGCTTGTACAGCCCTCTCGCAGTGTCCGGAGCAAGTATGGTGGGTCTGACACACCGGAGTCAATGTGTTCTTTTTTCCATTTCCAGGAGTGTAGTTATATTAGTCATAAAATGGTTCACATGGCTCTGAGCACTGTAGGACTTAACTTCTGTGGTCATCAGTCCCATAGAACTTAGAACTACTTAAACCTATCTAACCTAAGGACATCACACACATCCATGCCCGAGGCAGGATTCAAACCTGCGACCGTAGTAGCAGCGCAGTTCCGGACTGAAGCATCTAGAACCGTTCGGCCACAGCCGCCGGCTCTCTCCATCGAAAAGATGGAGAAAACAAAAGCCGCTAACGTAAGAACAAGGCAACTCAGTATCGTCTTCCAGCTGCCTATACTGCAACAGATTCCGAAAAGTCTCGGGGAAAACTTCATGTTTCGGAGATAAGAGCCTCAAATACAGAAATAATTTTTTGAGAACCAAAAAACATTCCGCCTTTTGTTGTCCTTTTCTGTAGTGGAAAACATATCCGTGACAACGGTGCGGTGTTCCGACTGGGTTGGAGAATTGTAGGAGGATGCGATATTGCAGTGCCTGTGTTATACTGATTACGATGCAGAATTCTTTTGGGCATGTAGACGCATGGTTCACGACATACGGAAGTATGGGTGTAGCCGTGAGTCGTGCACGGATAGACAAAGAAGTCTGCTATGCGCAGTCGTGCGGCTCGGACGTCTGTTTACGTCCCTGCCGCTTAACTTCGGGAGCAAGCGGTTGTTTACATCGTGTTAGCCTTCGCTAGTGTTTGCATTTTCCAACTAGAATGGCTCATTCGTATCGACAATCTACTATCAAGATCAGCTTTAATAATGAATTTGCACGACCGAAGGCATTCGTAGTAGAACGATTTATACGTGAAGAAATTAAAATTTAACCAGAAGATATGATTGGCATCCATTTCTCTATCACAAGCAGTGTGGCCTACGCCAGACTGATCAACGGCGCGGTATGTGACAAGATCGTACGCGATCATAAAGATGGACTTAAATTTAAACATTCTAACGGCCATGTGGGTACGGTAGCTATTTATCATGCGGGGCTTGGACTGACAATTGTAAGAGTTGGTTAAAAAATGGTTCAAATGGCTCTGAGCACTATGGGACTCAACTTCTGAGGTCATTAGTCCCCTAGAACTTAGAACTAATTAAACCTAACTAACCTAAGGACATCACACACATCCATGCCCGAGGCAGGATTCGAACATGCGACCGTAGCGGTCTCGCGGTTCCAGACTGCAGCGCCTAGAACCGCACGGCCACTCCGGCCGGCCAACTGCATTTGAGCTACCACTTGAGGTTCCGGCTGAGATCGTGGTTAACGCACTTCAACTTAGTCACATAGCAGAAAAATGGACAACCTTTATCACGTACCCGGTACTAAACAGCGTGTGACAAATACGGATCGAGCTATCAAAACATGTGCCGTCTTATCTCAAAAATGTTCAAATGTGTGTGAAATCTTATGGGACTTAACTGCTAAGGTCATCAGTCCCTAAGCTTACACACTACTTAACCTAAATTATCCTAAGGAGAAACACACACACCCATGCCCGAGGGAGGACTCGAACCTCCGCCGGAAACAGCCACACAGTCCATGACTGCAGCGCCTTAGACCGCTCGTCTTATCTCACAATTGCACTCTGCAGAGCGATGATCATTTACGATGGTCAGCCGAAACCTAGGTCAGGTTGTGGCCAGGAAGGCCACGTTCACTCAGCGTGTCTACAACTAAGAATTGCACAAATGCCGACAGGTGAAGCTGTAGCAACACCTACGGCGACGTCTCTCCCTCTCACATATGCAAATGTGTTTCGGAAGGACGCTCCACCGAACAGTGACAGCGTCGAAAAGCCGACGACGGCGGATGACGACACGTGCATGGTCACGACGGCGACACCGACCGACCGCCACCGACCGATATACCACCAGTACAGGGATCATATGAGCAAATGTTCATCGACGGTTGAATAGTACCAACGGCTGCCTTCGTGTCAGACTGCAGTGGAGACACACTCTCGCCCACATTCGGATACGGAAAAGCACACGCATACGTCGGACGACTCCTTAATACGTATGTAGGGCGACATCTACATCTACATCTACATGACTACTCTGCAATTCATATTTAAGTGCTTGGCAGAGGGTTCATCGAACCACATCATACTATCTCTCTACCATTCCACTCCCGAACAACGAGCGGGAAAAACGAACACCTAAACCTTTCTGTTCGAGCTTTGATTTCTCTTATTTTATTTTGATGATCATTCCTACCTATGTAGGTTGGGCTCAACAAAATATTTTCGCATTCGGAAGAGAAAGTTGGTGACTGAAATTTCGTAAATAGATCTCGCCGCGACGAAAAACGTCTTTGCTTTAATGACTTCCATCCCAACTCGCGTATCATATATGCCACACTCTCTCCCCTATTACGTGATAATACAAAACGAGCTGCCCTTTTTTTGCACCCTTTCGATGTCCTCCGTCAATCCCACCTGGTAAGGATTCCACACCGCGCAGCAATATTCTAACAGAGGACGAACGAGTGTAGTGTAAGCTGTCTCTTTAGTGGACTTGTTGCATCTTCTAAGTGTCCTGCCAATGAAACGCAAACATTTGCTCGCCTTCCCACAATATTATCTATGTGGTCTTTCCAACTGAAGTTGTTCGTAATTTTAACACCCAGGTACTTAGTTGAATTGACAACCTTGAGAATTGTACTATTTATCGAGTAATCGAATTCCAACGGATTTCTTTTGGAACTCATGTGGATCAACTCACACTTTTCGTTACTTAGCGTCAACTGCCACCTGCCACACCATACAGCAATCTTTTCTAAATCGCGTTGCAACTGATACTGGTCTTCGGATGACATTACTAGACGGTAAATTACAGCATCATCTACGAGCAACCTAAGAGAACTGCTCAGATTGTCACCCAGGTCATTTATATAGATCAGGAACAGCAGAGGTCCAGGGCGCTTCCCTGGGGAACACCTGGTATCACTTCAGTTTTACTCGATGATTTGCCGTCTATTACTACGAACTGCGACCTTCCTGACAGGAAATCACGAAACCAGTCGCACAACTGAGACGATACCCCATAGGCCCGCAGCTTGATTAGAAGTCGCTTGTGAGGAACGGTGTGAAAAGCTCTCCGGAAATCCAGAAATACGGAATCAACCTGAGATACCCTGTCGATAGCGGCCATTACTTCGTGCGAATAAAGAGCTAGCTGTGTTGCACAAGAACGATGTTTTCTGAAACCATGCTGATTACGTATCAATAGATCGTTCCCTTCGAGGTGATTCACAATGTCTGAATACAGTATATGCTCCAAAACCCAACTGCAAACCGACGTCAATGATATAGGTCTGTAGTTCGATGGATTACTCCTACTACCCTTCTTAAACACTGGTGGGACCTGCGCAATTTTCCAATCTGCAGGTACAGATCTATCGGTGAGCGAGCGGTTGTATATGATTGCTAAGTAGGGAGCTATTGTATCAGCGTAATCTGAAAGGAACCTAATCGGTATAAAATGTGGACCTGAAGACTTGCCCGTATCAAGCGATTTGAGTTGCTTCGCAACCCCTAAGGTATCTACTTCTAAGAAACTCATGCTAGCAGCTGTTCGTGTTTCAAATTCTGGAATATTGCATTCGTCATCCCTGGTGAAGGAATTTCGGAAAACTGCGTTCAGTAACTCCGCTTTAGCGGCACAGGCGTCGGTAACAGTACCATCGGCACTGCGCAGCGAAGGTATTGACTGCGTCTTGCCGCTCGTGTACTTTACATACAACCGGAATTTCATCCGATTTTCTACCAAATTTCGAGACAATGTTTCGTTGTGGAACCTATTAAAGGCATCTCGCATTGAAGTCCGTGCCAAATTTCGCGCGTCAGTAAATTTTAGCCAATCTTCGGGATTTCGCGTTCTCCTGAACTTCGCATGCTTTTTCCGTTGCCTCTGCAACAGCGGTCGGACCTGTTTTGTGTACCATGGGGGATCAGCTCCATCTCTTACCAATTTATGAGGTATGAATCTCTCAATTGCTGTTGCTACTATATCTTTGAATTTGAGCCACATCTCGTCTACATTTGCATAGTCAGTTCGGAAGGAATGGAGATTGTCTCTTAGGAAGGATTCTAGTGCCACTTTATCCGCTTTTTTAAATAAAATAATTTTGCGTTTGTTTCTGGTGGATTTGGAAGAAACGGTATTGAGCCTAGCTACAACGACCTTGTGATCACTAATCCCTGTATCAGTCATGATGTTCTCTATTAGCTCTGGATTGTTTGTGGCTAAGAGGTCCCTCTGACATATGCAAATGTGTTCCGAAGGACGCTCCACCGAACAGTGTCAGCGCGCAACAGCTGGACAAGCCAGTCGAAAAGCCGACGACGGCGGATGACGACACGTGCATGGTCACGGCGGCGACGTCCACCCTAGCACCACCGACCGAATACCACCAGTACAGAGATCGTATGAGCAAACGGCCATCGACAGTCGAATAGTACCAACGGCTGCCTTCGTGTCAGACTGCAGTGGCGACAGACACACTCGCCCACATTCGGATACGGAAAAGCACACGCATACGTCGGACGACTCCCTAATACGTATGCAGGGCGACGACCAAGAAACGACCGAGGAAGACGGCCACCTTACAGAGGGTGCCGAGAGTCCTCATCCAGAACACTACCGTCTCGGCAGTAGCATACGTCATGAGCGACCTGAAAAACTTGACAACGCACGACAACCTGCAGTCCACTGCGACTCCCAAACATTAGAAGAGGAGCCACAGAGAGACGGGCCTGGGGAGCCCCGGCCCACGAAACACTTGTCCTGAGAAGAGTGGGCGGGTGATTGTGAAGGGGACCCACCGACAGTCGCAACAGGTGACACGGCGGGCGCTGCGCCCCTCTAAAGTTCAACTTATAACCAACGAAGGCGGGCAGGACGGGGTCACGTAACGAGCCAGTACAACAGCAGGCGGCGTTAGCTCCCAAGGCCGATATACATGCGACGGAGCTAAGACAAGCATATCGGCTTGCTTCTATCAGTATCAATAACATACGGTCGCAGATTAGGATGCCCTTACTCAAAGGCATGCTACAAGCAGCGGACATCGACATCGTCCTCTTTCAAGAAGTATACATCGATGAATTTCCTGTCATGTACGGGTATCGCACGTATCACACGCCTCCGAAACTGGCAGCGGCATAGGAATACTTCTTAAAGAAGGCATCACGGCAGAGGATGTACTGTACCTACCATCGACGCGGGGATTAGCACTGACAGTACTTGACGTGCGACTCATCAACACCTATGCACCGTCCGGTACAGAAAAGAGGCGATAGCGTTCCCGCTTCTTCGCAAACGAAACTGCTCCGCTCTTCCAAGGTCGACACGACCGATTAAACCTAGGCGACGATTTTAGTTGTACCCAAAGACCAAGTTCCTCGATATACCCCGCGCCCAGAATTATGAACGCTGGTGCAGAGTATACATCTGATTGACATCTGGGAGCAAGTCCATGGTCACCGTCCTGGATGCACCCATACAACGAGTCCTTCCACAAGCCGTCGCGACCGAATACGTGTTTCACGCAATCTTAACGCTGAGTCCTGGAAGCGGAGCTGTGGCCAGCAGCCTAATCTACAACACAGCGTAAATCTGTGCAATCTCCCTCCGGCGGCAGCAAGTGTGGATTAGCCGCGGTCCTCGGAAATGTCGCCCACCTGCGGAACCCAGCTTGGGTTGCGTCAAACCGGCACTGCGCCGTGCAGTGATGACATATGGTCGTGGGCAGGCAGTGTGGCGACGTCAGAAAATGGACTTCTATTTCACGGTGCTAAGAGAATGCGCCCTACAAATGCCTTCTCTGCAGCGGCAAGAGGCGGTACAACGAGCAAAGGCCAAAATTATATACACCATGCGGCGCCACCTCGAAGGTAGGGTTGTCAGGGCGTGGACACTAGATCGGGTTGCGGGAGAACGACCTTCGATGTATCACATTGTGAGGTGGCCTTACAAGCACTCATCTACATACTTTGCCACGATTTACAACCAGAATTAGGTATCATTTGATAGGTTCTCCATCGTATACAGGGTGTTACAAAAAGGTACGGCCAAACGTTCAGGAAACATTCCTCACACACAAAGAAAGAAAATATGTTATGTGGACATATGTCCGGAAACGCTTACTTTCCATGTTAGAGCTCATTTTATTACTTCTCTTCAAATCACATTAATCATGGAATAGAAACACACAGCAACAGAACGTACCAGCGTGACTTCAAACGCTTTGTTACAGGAAATGTTCAAAATGTCCTCCGTTAGCGAGGATACATGCATCCACCCTCCGTCGCATGGAATCCCTGAGGCGCTGATGCAGCCCTAGAGAATGGCGTATTGTATCACAGCCGTCCACAATACGAGCACGAAGAGTCTCCACATTTGGTACCGGGGTTGCGTAGACAAGAGGTTTCAACTGCCCCCATAAATGAAAGTCAAGAGGGTTGAGGTCAGGAGAGCGTGGAGGCCATGGAATTGGTCCGCCTCTACCAATCCATCGGTCACCGAATCTGTTGTTGAGAAGCGTACGAACACTTCGACTGAAATGTGCAGGAGCTCCATCGTGCATGAACCACATGTTGTGTCGTACTTGTAAAGGGACATGTTCTAGCAGCACAGGTAGAGTATCCCGTATGAAATCATGATAACGTGTTCCATTGAGCGTAGGTGGAAGAACATGGGGCCCAATCAAGACATCACCAACAATGCCTGCCCAAACGTTCACAGAAAATCTGTGTTGATGACGTGATTGCATAATTGCGTGCGGATTCTCGTCAGCCCATACATGTTGATTCTGAAAATTTACAATTTGGTCACGTTGGAATGAAGCCTCATCCGTAAAGAGAACATTTGCACTGAAATGAGGATTGACATATTGTTGGATGAACCATTCGCAGAAGTGTACCCGTGGAGGTAAATCAGCTGCTGATAGTGCCTGCACACGCTGTACATGGTACGGAAACAACTGGTTCTCCCGTAGCACTCTCCATACAGTGACGTGGTCAACGTTACCTTGTACAGCAGCAACTTCTCTGACGCTGACATTAGGGTTATCGTCAACTGCACGAAGAATTGCCTCGTCCATTGCAGGTGTCCTCGTCGTTCTAGGTCTTCCCCAGTCGCGAGTCATAGGCTGGAATGTTCCGTGCTCCCTAAGACGCCGATCAATTGCTTCGAACGTCTTCCTGTCGGGACACCTTCTTTCTGGAAATCTGTCTCGATACAAACGTACCGCGCCACGGCTATTGCCCCGTGCTAATCCATACATCAAATGGGCATCTACCAACTCCGCACTTGTAAACATTGCACTGACTGCAAAAGCACGTTCGTGATGAACACTAACCTGTTGATGCTACGTACTGATGTGCTTGATGCTAGTACTGTAGAGCAATGAGTCGCATGTCAACACAAGCACCGAAGTCAGCCTTACCTTCCTTCAATTGGGCCAACTGGCGGTGAATCGAGGAAGCACAGTACATACTGACGAAACTAAAATGAGCTCTAGCATGGAAATTAAGCGTTTCCGGACACATGTCCACATAACATCTTTTCTTTATTTGTGTGTGAGGAATGTTTCCTGAAAGTTTGGCCGTATCTTTTTGTAACACTCTGTATATGAATATATAATGAAGACTGACATTGTCATGAACACCTTGTAAATAGTCGTTAACACTTCTTGCATGAAAGGTGATGCACTGCCTATATTATCAAAACTCCGTAATGAGTGATTGCCATTACTAGCAGAGGTTGGAACGCCAGTGGAAACGAAACGGCACGCGTAATTCAGGCCCTGGGTGGAAAAGCCCGCACAGGTGTGTTGGTCCTGCTTAACACAGGAAGTAGCCCAAGATGGGCAGTCGTGCCACCTGAGTGCTGAAGCACAATACAGTGCCGGCCGGCCGGTGTTGTAGCGTGGCTGGAAGGATAACCGGATAATACTTCAGAAACTCTGATAATCTTGGACGCAACGAAGAGGAATGAGGAAGCTTTACATTAGAAATCACTCAGGCTGGGTTATCTCCGAGGATTTTTACTCTGAGAAGCTTACCATTGTATGAATTCCTAATTAACGGGGGTAGGTATTTCCTCGCACAGTTTCCGCACTGGACGACAAAAGACTAAAATATGGTTGGTCGGCGTTCGGAAGAATATGTAGACGGGAGAATATTCCGTGTTTACTAGAATATGATTCGCCTTGTTCCGTTACGAGGGAGGGGAGCCGAGCTCTGCTGGGAAGCCAGCGGTGGAGAGATGTAGGTCTTCCGTTTTGAGCGCCCATGTTTGACGGTCGATGAGAATCAGCTTTTGTTTGTACACATGGACTTGCTGTCTTTGCTCTCAGGAGATCTTATAGTTAGAACGGTTAGGCACTGTAATGTAGCAAACTTATACGATTATGAACTTCGCCTCGGGGTAGGGAATCGTCATTGAGTATGCAGCGTTCAGTCATTGAGAGTACTTCTTCTGTCCGTACTCGAGTTGAGACGTTATCTGAATTCTGTCGTTGTGGCTGGGAGTTCACGTTTTTTATCTGTAGAACACAGAAAGAAGACAATATTAGATTATGCTAGTCAGAAGACCGCCTTCTGCCATCCTAGTGTTTGAATGAGTTTTTATTTTGTGGCTGGAGTTCTTCCATCATCGCAAACTTG
Organism: Schistocerca serialis cubense; assembly: GCF_023864345.2. Classification (NCBI taxonomy): domain Eukaryota; kingdom Metazoa; phylum Arthropoda; class Insecta; order Orthoptera; family Acrididae; genus Schistocerca; species Schistocerca serialis. The sequence goes on along the minus strand of NC_064639.1, from coordinate 110,064,243 downwards.
TGCAAGAATCATCACTCCGACGCACCAGACGCAGTATATACGGTGATACTGCTAATTGGTTCTGCTTGTTAGAGCTATAAAGCTAAACAGCTGTGATCATGTAAATTTTATTTCCACTGAGGTTGCACACCACTGTAGATTATCTTTGAAAGCAGTGTCCTCTAGTGTTCGGTATGTAGATGATGTCAATCATCTCGCGGGATTTATAAAAAGGGGCAGATTTGGGCAATTGTTCAAAAATGGTTCAAATGGCTCTGAGCACTATGGGACTTAACATCTGAGGTCATCAGTCCCCTAAAACTGAGAACAACCTAACTCTAACTAACCTAAGGACATCACACACATCCGTGAGCGAGGCAGGATTCTAACCTGCGACCGTAGCAGTTGCGCGGTTCCGGACTGAAGCGCCTAGAACCGCTCGGCCACCGCGGCCGGCTCTGTTTCCTTAGACACAGGGACATGTGCAACGTGGTACTTAACAGCTAATGGTAAAAATGTTACCCGATCCAGACTCCATGCGATTCATATGAAAGATTCACCATTGTGCTGTCAGTGCCAAACTCATATGCTGCCCCTCGGCAGAAGTGTGGCGTTTGGCGACACAAATGATCGCTTTCCTTCTTCAGATGGGACCACACAACGTTGAAGCAGGAATTACATTCTCCCCGGATGGGAAGTACTACCCACGTACCAAAACGAATGCTGTAATTTGGCTTCGAGGCCAGAAGGTGCTCTATTTCTTCAGAGATGGCGAACGTAACAGCCTTTTGGACCTTTTTACACGTACGACATCTAAAGATCGTGAACATTTCGAAATACCGATAGTATTTCTCTAACTTCCTAGGGAGTGGGTTTCAAGAGCCCCAGCATAGCTGGAACGTCCAGGGTAGGAGAAGGTAAGTTATCGATGCGAAGAAAGAAGGAATGGAAGATAAGAATCGGTGGATACAATATACTTACGAGAAGACATACCCGGATGACAGAACAGCGGGGTGGGGATTGGAAATACGATTCTCCATTGTGATGTGTGTCTTTTTTTTGTGTAATGCGAGAATAATGTATAGGTTACTAGCCTTCAAGCAATAAAGAAATATAATTTGTGGTATGACAATGCAGTGGCTGTTACCGAAATTAAACCTCAAATGTTATACGTGAACCAGGCTTTGCTGTAATTTGTGAATGACATTCATTGAAACTTGAAGCATAGGTAGAGAAGTATTTCTTTTTAACATAATTTTATTGTGTTTTTCATTTCTGACGTATGTTTAAATTTCCAAAGTTAACTACTTATTACAATGTTAATTTTACATCCGTCAGTTATATATATATAACTGACGGATGTAAAATGTATATATATATATATATATATATATATATATAATGGAAACTGATAATCTCATTTTGTAATATCAAAAAAAGTAGTTTTTTGTTCTCTATCGTTCCGGTTTAAATGTAAAAAAGGCAATATAGAACTCGAATGGAAAAAAGAAAAAAAAAAAAAAGAAATACTAAGGCGATCGCTCGCGATAAGAGGGAAATCCAGGTTCGAGTCCCGGTCAGGCGCAAATTTTCTTGTCACTCCGTTCTACAGCTGATGGTTGTCCTCACTCGCAGTTGCGAATTCATTTCATGAATTGTAGCGGGGGTCTGTGTAAAATGCATGCAGGCTGCAATCAATTAAAATTTTGATTCAGGGCCTCAGAAGAATAAATAAGGTAATTACTATCTTCTTAAGTTTTAAAATAAAAATTCGGCAAAATTTTTCCCTTGGTAGAATTATGGAGTGTCATAATCGCTCTAAAGCTGAAACGATGAGTTCCAAATACAATTTGTCATAACTGAAACGTGTTTTTCCTCATAGTTATGTTACGAATCTGTAATACTGTCGGTGACCGAGCGGTTCTAGGCCCTTCAGTTCGGAACTACGCGACTGCTACAGTCGCAGGTTCGAATCCTGCCTCGGGCATGGATGTATGTGATGTCCTTAGGTTAGTTAGGTTTAAGTAGTTCTAAGTTCTATGTCTCCCTGATGAGTAGAGAGGTAGCTATGTGCCGTTATTTTAGTAATACATAATATAAAAATACAATGCAAATTTTGCTGTGGTTTAGTTTTCAGTGTTTTAAATTCTATATTGTTTAAAAAATGAAAATCTCCGTGAAGTTTGTTTTCAAGAAGTATAACGAACAACAGGAAGTAATGAAAATATATATTCACCAATACAGTGCTTTTATACGCTGAGACCCCACCATAGTAATTGCGTTCCTGTCGACATCCATAATAACTAAGGTTTCGAGAGTGCCTCTACAATTATTGCAACCACCTATTGGGACGGTTTATGCGCGACTGCGGATGTAGACATCCCTATCTGCAACGTTCACTGCTCGTTATGCGTAGGTGTAATATTATTGTGCTGGCCGCTTTCCTTGCAGCAGCGAGTCACGGCGCTGGACCGCAGCTGACCACCTCTGTAAACTTACGCTGCGGGTGCGCATCTGTTCCCTCCTCGCGGCTCGTGTCGCACGCTTATTTACAACGCGCCTGCAATATGTTATTCCGAATCCCCGCGCCGAGGTCAGGCGAGAAAAGCTGCGCAAAGATAAAAGTTGACCTCGATTACCCGTAAGCGTATCTGCAACTGCGCAGCAAAACAAGCAGAATGAAAAGGACTGAGTGCTCGCTTTCAGCGCCCGTGGGGCAAATAAAAGAAACGGAAGAGTGTGCGGGCAGCACCTGCTGTGTCTGCTGCGGCGGCTGCTGGCGCAACTGCAGCGCCGGCCAAGGACGAGAGGGACACCACTTCCGCGAGGCACTGCGTGAGACCTTCGAGCGGCTCTGGCGTCGGCGTACGTCCTGCACGCAGCGGGGAACCCAAGTAGCACAAGTGTCTAGAAAACTACGTGACTGTTGACCGTTTACAACTGCCGCCGCTTCCATACATCGTCCTAGATTGCAGAGTTCCTATTGCTGAAATGAGGTACAGCAGTCACTCGCAACTAGTATTTTTTGTAGCAGATCAACACTGATGAGCCAAAGAAACTGGTACACCTGCCTAATATCGTGTAGGGTGCACCCAAAAGTGCCGTAACACGCCGTCGAATGGACTCGACTAATGTCTGAAGCAGTGCTGGAGGGAATTAACACCATGAATACTGCAGGGCTGTCCATAAATCCCTAAGAGTGGGAGGCGGTAGAGATCTCTTCTGAGCAGCACGTTGCAAGGCATCCCCATGTCTGCGGAGCTTGGTGACCAGCGGAAGTGGTTAAACTGAGAAGAGTGTTCCTGGAGCCACTCTGTAGCAATTCTGAATGTATGGCGTGTCTCATTGTCCTGCTGGAATTGCCCATGTCCGTCAGCAAGCACAATGGTCATGAATGGATGCAGGTGATCAGACAGGAATCTTACGTACGTGTCATCCGTCAGCGTCGTATCTAGACGTATCATGGGTCTCATGTCATTCCCGCTGCACAGGCCCCACACAATTACAGAGCCTTCTCAAGAGTGAATAGCCCCCTGCTGACATGCAGAGCCCATGGACTCATGAGGTTGTCTCCATACCTGTACACGTCCACCCGTTCGATACAATTTGAAACGAGACTCGGCCGACCAGCACCATGTTTCCAGTCATCAACAGTCCAATGTCGGTGTTGACGGTCGTGCAGTCATCAAGGGCACACGAGTGGGCCTCCGACTCCGAAAGCCCATATGGTTGATGTTTCGTTGAATGGTTCGCACGCTGACACTTGTTGATGGCCCAGCATTGAAATCTGCAGCAGTTTGAGGAAGGGTTGCACTTGTGTCACGCTGAACGATTCTCTTCAGTCGCCGTTGGTACCGTTCTTGCAGGATCTTTTTCCGGCCGCAACGATATCGGAGATGCGATGTTTTGCCGGATTCCTGGTATTCTCGGTACACTCGTGAAATGATCTTACGGGAGAATCTCCACTTCATCGCTACCTCGGAGATGGTATGTCCCATCGCTCGTCCGCCGACTATAACACCACGTTGAAACTCACTTTGCCGGCCGCGGTGGTCTCGCGGTTCTAGGCGCGCAGTCCGGAACCGTGTGACTGCTAAGGTCGCAGGTTCGAATCCTGCCTCGGGCATGGATGTGTGTGATGTCCTTAGGTTAGTTAGGTTTAAGTAGTTCTAAGTTCTAGGGGACTGATGACCACAGCTGTTAAGTCCCATAGTGCTCAGAGCCATTTTTGAAACTCACTTAAATCTTCATAACCCGCCATTGTAGCAGCAGTAACCGATCTAGCAACTGCGCCAGATACTTCTTGTCTCATGTAGGCGTTGCCGATCGCAGCGCAGCATTCTGCTGTTTACATATCTCTGTATTTGAATACGCATCCCCATATCAGTTTCTTTGGCACTTCAGTGTAGATTTCGGTTGTTGGGTGACCATCTTCAGTACTTCGGGTAATACACGAACCAATTAAAATACAATCGTATTTATGTTAACACCAAAGTATAATTGAATAAACTTTATGTATAGGTGTTTTGTACAGACCAGCAGGTAAATTTACCACATTTCATATGGCCTGCCGGATTGGCCGAGCGGTTCTAGGCGCTACAGTCAGGAACCGCGCGACCGCTACGGTCGCAGGTTCGAATCCTGTCTCGGGCATGGATGTGTGTGCTGTCCTTAGGTTAGTTAGGTTTAAGTAGTTCTAAGTTCTACGGGACTGATGACCTCAGAAGTTAAGTCCCATCGTGCTCAGAGCCACATTTCATATGTTACAAGGATCATGTTACAGTAATGCACTGTGCATAAATAAACGTACATAGTTATTTATACTATCACAAAAATAGCCGTTGTAAGGAAACAGATTTTCATCTTTGTTCCCTTTGATATTTCATGCCCCTCGCCCATATTGTCATTGGCCGGGGACGAGAGGGAGGGTGGTTGGCTGTCTGCGGTACAGTATTCCGCTCTTCAGCCAAGTAAATTAACAAGTATTGCAAGAGAAACAAAATTTGGGACTGTTTTTTTACTTCAAATTAAAAATCAAAGACGAAAAGCTAAAAAACCCCGAAATATATACACTTTAAAAACTTACAGTTGAAAGGTGAAGTTCTTCTGCTAGAAAACACTGAACACTGTACTTTAACTTGAAATTTCAAGGACCTGCAGTGGGTAAGAAGTGTTGTCGGAAAACAGAATTTTTCCATAGGATCGAAGAGTGTGGGTAAAGTGGTATGGACATCACTATGTGATCAAAAGTATCCGGACACCTGGCTGAAAATGAGTTATAAGTTCGTGGCGCCCTCCATCGGTAACACTGGAATTCGATATGGTGTTGGCAGCTTCCACTCCCGCAGGCATACGTTCAATCAAGTGCTAGAAAATTTCTTGGAGAATGGCAGCCCATTCTTCACGGAGTGCTGCACTGAGGAGCGGCATCGATGTCTGTCAGTGAGGCCTGGCACGAAGTAAAAAAAAAAAATGGCTCTGAGCATGATTTCATCAAGCAGTGCGTCAATAAAACCTCCGAATAACGTGTAGAGCATGCCACCAACCCAGTCCTACCTGTTCCTCAAAATGCAAAAGTAAATCTCCACCTACAAAACTCGAACTACTTCCAGCGTGCTGACACAATTTTCCCATCCCTCAATTCCACATTGCAGAAATCTGCACAATTCTCCAGCTCTACCTCTCTGCAGATGACTCCTTAAAACAAACTCTTTCAAATCTCAGAGAGTTGTTTTTGACCAAACGATATGTAGTTCTTTCCCCCCCCCCCCCCTGCCTAATTGAATCTGCTATCTAACCATTAATGACCACACCAGAATAATTAGGAGCACCGCCCTACCTGAAGATATGGAGCATTCATGTACCAAAAACGTAGCACAAAGCTCCCAATATTGTATAATCGTTAGAAGCAGCAAGTAGATGAACAGCAGGCGTCAGTCATTTTCCCAAACTATACATTTCCATCATTGCCAGCGGAAGGGAGAGGGGAAGATAGTTGGCAGTGGATAAAACCACTCTTCAGCCAAAGGGTACACAAATTGAAAAAAAAAAAAAATGTGTGTGAAATCTTATGGGATTTAACTGCTAAGGTCATCAGTTCCTAAGCTTACAAACTACTTAGCCTAAATTATCCTAAGGACAAACACACACACATCCATGCTCGAGGCAGGACTCGAACCTCCGCCGGGACCAGCCGCACAGGAACATCAATAATACTGACAAACTGCAGGTACGGATTCTTGACTGGAAATGCAGGGAAAAGGTCCTGTGAATATGTGTCCGCAAACGCATCGTTGCGACGGTAGATATTTCTGACGAACGGAAGTTCCTCTGACCACGTGCCGTGCGTTCGTACAGGCTATGTAATAGACGCAACGTACCGTAAGCAGCAGAATGATCCAATGTTCATGTCGAGAAGAAGCCTAGATGGTGTTGCGTACGGCTATGCAGAATGAAGCGGTCGAGAGACAGCGCGGCCATACCAAAACAAATAACCTCACAGTCACCAGCCTTCAGACATGGTTCAAATGGCTCTAAGCACTATGGGACTTAAAATCTTGGGTTCAGATGCCTCTGATCACTATGGGACTTAACATCTGAGGTCATCAGTCAACTAGAAGTTAGAACTGCTTAAACCTAACTAACCTAAGGACATCAGACACATCCATGCCCGAGGCAGGATTCGAACCTGCGACCATAGCGGGCACAGGCCGTGCGTTATGAACATGTTCCTGGTCGTGTTGAAAGATGCAGTCACCATCCACGAACTGCTCTTCAACAGTGGGGAGCAAGAAGGTGCTTCAAACATAAATGTAGGCTTGTGCTGTGATAGTATCACGCAAACCCCCTCCATGAAAAACACGACCACACCATAACACCACTGCCTCCGAGTTTTATTGTTGGCGCTACACACGCTGGCGCATAACGTTCACCGGGCATTCGCCACACCCACACCCTGCAATCGGATCGCCACATTGTGTACCGTGATTCGTCACTCCTTGCAACGTTTTTCCAGTGTTCAATCGTCGAATGTTTACGCTTCTTACACCAAGCGAGGCGTCGTTTGGCATTTACCGGCGTGATATGTGCCTTATTAGCACCCGCTCCACCATGAAATCCAAGTTTTCTCACCCCCCGCCTAATTTTCATAGTACTTGCAGTGGATCCTGACGCAGTTTGGAATTCCTGTGTGATAGTCTGGGTAGACTTCTGCATATTACACATTACGATCCTCTTCAACTGTCGGCTGTCTCTGTCAGTCAACAGACGAGGTCGGCCTGTACGCTTTTGTGCTGTACGTGTCCCTTCCCTTCACGTTTCCACTTTATTATCACATCGGAAACAGTGGACCTTGGGATGTTTAGTGTGTCGATATCTCACTTACAGACGTGTGACCCTTGTAACACCAAATCACCTGACTCCTTTCGAAGTCCGTGACTTCCGCGGAGCACCACATTCTCCTCTGTCACGATGTCTAATGACTACTTAGGTTGCTGATATGGAGTCCCTGGCAGTAGGTGGCAGCGCACTGTACGTAACGTGAAAAACGTATGTTTTAGGGGGTATCCGGATACTTTTGATCACATAGTGTAGTTAGGAGTTGAGGCGGATGGTGAGAAAAAAAAAGGGTAAAGAGTAGCGTGTGTTTGGGGAGGGTATTGGTCACAAGAGGAATAGGGTGGGGACAGAAGGGGAGGGAAAAGGAGAGACGTGGAGTGGAATTGGTGAGGAAGAGTTGGTACGAGGGATAAATATCGGGATGGGTGTAATTGTTAGGGAGTAGGAGTTGATCGAAGTTTCGTTCAGATGGGTAGTGGAGTCTGTAGGGGTAGTGATGGAGTGATGAATTTGTGAAGATGCGGCAGCAGACCAGGGTTAGTGATAAGAGTGGAGACAATGTCGTTATTGGAATCATATTTTGTCGATAAACAATAGAAGCGACTACAACGGTGAGCGATGTTAAACCAATAAATCTCCTGAGAAATTCAGGAGATTGTATGGGATAAGGTGTTCTCACATCCTACCTAATATTACATGGTAGTAATGTAAAGTATTTTGTGTAGCTGGTTATTGATATGTATGCGTATTGTATCAAAGAAGTACATCGTGTATAAATATATCTAGAATCATTAGAGATTCATCGATTTCTACAAAAGTTAACAATAGCTGTTGAAAGAGGATTATGTTAAAATCACAGTTTAAGATACACCATCATGGCCACGCGGGGTTAGCCGAGCGGTCTAAGGCGCTGTAGTCACGGACTGTGCGGCTGGTCCCAGCGGAGCTTCGAGTGCTCCCTCGGGCATGGGTGTGAGTGTTTGTCCTTAGGATAATTTAGGTTAAGTAGGGTGTAAGCTTAGGGACTGATGAACTTAGCAGTTAAGCCCCATAAGATTTCATACACATTTTAACATTTTTGAACACCATTATGAGCACCTAGTGGTACTCGTATGAACTAGTCAGCCACTTAGGGATTGTAATTTTCGTAATTCTGCATCGCTACCAGTGCTAAAACAAACATACGATACAAATAAATCTTGATTTAAAGTACATTTTTCCAGTTTAATGAATACTGGAACAAAATTCAACTAAAGTTTATGAGTGAGGGTAATAACAGATAGTTGCTGAGAAATTCAGGAGATTATATGGGATAAGGTGTTCTCACGTCCTACCTAATACAAAGGTGCATGTTGTTTTGGTGCTAACTGATGTTAAAGATAATAAACCATTAGAAAACCGCCTAAATTCGTGAAAATTCAATTACAGAAGTTCGCAGAGTTGGAGGTGGACAGTTGTAAGTAAGCCATTAATGCTGAATTCGTGCATCTTTGGTGCTCACCTCTTTTGGTCGACCTCCAGGGATCTTCAGATGTCTCCTAAAAATGCGAAGATCTCGTGGTGACCTGCTCATTAAGCAACTCCTCACCAGGGAAAAGTTGGTGGCGAAAAATCTCGACGTACACCAACAACTCCACATGTTTACCCTTCTCACATAGATACATCAGCCTCATGTGTGAGTACATCACGGTCCCACCATAGGCACTTGAAATAGGAAGGGCGGCGATGTGGTATATCTAAAACTGCGGTTATAATATAATCCTCTTTTTTTAACTGCTCTGTCAAATTTTATAGCAACTAATGGATGTGTAATGTTTCTAGACACATTTATGCACGATGTACTTCTTTGATTCAGTATTAATATCAATTACGTATACATCAATACAAGGTAGTTCATATCACTACCGTTTTGATTGCAAAGAACTTTTATTGCTTTAACATTACTATTCGTTGCACTGGCATCTATCGTACGTTGATAAAAATGTATTTCTTTCAAATGGCTATTTTTATAATAGCACAAATACGCAACTACGTATATACAATGCATTACTGTAAATGACGTTTGCACAAAGTGCGCTATAGTCATGAAAGACGTTCACTGAGGCCAGCCGTGAGATAACTGGTAAACTGCAGCGTCCGTGCAATTTGAACTCTTTAGTGTATAGTATAAAATGGACTATGCCAAATAACGGCTAAATTGTGTTGACTGTATCTGCTGGTATGTACGATCAACTTCCATGAGATATTTATGTTGTTCTTTGGTGTTAACATATATGTGACTGTATTTTAATTAATTACTGTATTACCTCTGGCACTGAAGACGATTTCTCGGTGTCCGAAATCTAGGTCTGTTACAATAAACACAAGTTGGGACTGATTGCCGTGCTTTCTTTCACCAATTGAAATAAGTATAGTTGCTGATCACTTCCAAGTTCCAGATGGATTCAAATTTAGCCGAGTTTGCTTGCAGTGTTGAGGCGCAGATCAGACGTATCCATGCTGAAAAATTCCTCATCTGATCCGTGCCTTTAAAGGCCTTCTGTCTACTCATTTTGAAGAAATTTCGTACTTTCGTCTAAACCGTTCTCACACTAATACAGTTCACGTTCACATTTTACGAAATGAAACCGGCTTTACACACTGCTTGTCTTTAAGCGATTTCTCCCTCGTTTGTTTAACCAAAAAAGTTGACCACTTTATCGGTCACTGAAAGCTATTTCTGAAGATATTTTCTTTGGGCTAGGAAGATACTGTATTTTTATTCTATACTTTAATTAGCACGACAATCATCGCTCGAACAACAATTCACAGAATCTTCAGAGTTCTTCCCTGTTTCTTCAATGTTTCCACGAAATGTCGATATCACACCGAATGAATGACCAAAGAATTAACTTACAAGTAACACATACGTGGTACTCTCAATATCTTGTCTGGAAGATAACAGCATTTGCCTATCTCTCCTTGGTTACACAATACGCAAGTCTAACGAGAACTATGAAACGTCCCCTTAGAAAAATTATACATGACTGTGCTTAAACTGACACACAATATTTTTTAGCGCAACGCAATCTGACTTTCAATAATCCCTACAAGAGAATGGCCCTGACTAAATTAACCTATACGTTTCACAAATCACTTACAAAAATCTTCTTTACTCGAACTACTGCAATACAGCGAGCGCCACTACTGCCAGCTAAATAAAAGATTCAAAGGCATAGTTAGCAAAAGAAAGATTTTGACAGAGAACAAACAATGTATTTAGCTTAATAGTGTTCAAAAGTCATAATATATATATCAGTGCATGATATCCAATATTACAAATTTGCTCTTTCTGATGTACACACGTCCAGATCATCCGCTCTCAAAATTCCGCCATCTCTCTCCCCACATCCACCACTGCCGGCGGCTCACCTCCAACTGCGCAACGCTACGCGCTGCTAACAGCCAACTGCCCAACACTACAATAGCGAATGCCACCCAGCCACAGACTGCACACAGCACAGCCAGTGATTTTCATACAGAGCGCTACGTGGCGGTGGCGTTACCAATAAAAGAACCTAAACAGCCTACTTACAACTGAAAAGCTGAAACCTTTCAATATTAAATGTAAATGCTGTGTCTGAGAATGAACCATCAGAACTTGGAGCTACTATACTAAATAAATGGAGAACAGTGTATGTTTTCCATCTTTTCTTCCTGTCACTAGAGAGTCGTGGAGTTTTCACGCAACAAGTTTGGTTCCAATATTCATCACCATAATATGTTGCTAATTTCGCTTAAACTCTGAGTATTATGCGCAATTTGCACCTCAAACGTTAGAAGACAGTGAATCCTTGCTTATGATAAAAAGCTATGAAAAGAGTAACGGAATACTTCTATAAAATACGATCGACAGCACCTCCACTTATTGTAGTGCACACTGTAACGTAAAGTGAGAGACATACGGTCTTTTTCTCATTCCTGCACTATGCCATTTACTGGTTATATGGGCCAGCTAATGAACTCTCACCTAGAAAGTTACGACTGACAGAAAACTTGCAACGAACACTGTTGGTGCTTGATCTTATTCATATGCAACTACTGCTGTTAGTATGCAAGCGTTTAATCACTGACAAGTAGTAGCTTTAAATAAGTAGCCACTTTTTATTGAGACAGGTCACTGACTGAAGCTATGCGGAGTGGAAATATAGCAGTTAGTGTTGTTGGCCTCGCGAGGGAGAAAAACTGGTATCGGCTACATGAGGAGATTGGCGCGTTCGTTGAGGGCAAGTCAGTAAAGAGAGGAAATGAATTTTCTTTCCTTGCTGAAATGCATGTACAGCGCTGAAACGATGTTTTGCTGCACGAGGATATTTGTATGTGTACTTCAACAGCTACTGCGAAGAATACGATGATTATTCTTCGAACTTTCGCAGTCATTCCTTATCTGTGTCATTTGGTGTTAGTCTGCAGAAAAAATGGTTTTATGCCTCCCTAATCGCCATGATTTCTCTCTCTTTTTTCATGTGTTAATGAGAGACGGGTTTACTAGATCTATTTCAAAGTTGTTTTATGCAACTTACTTTGCATAATCAGTGGTTCGAAACACAACAGTATTACTATTTTGGGTCTTTGAAGTCACGCCATTGTCGTGACAAGCGATCAGTGTTTACTGGCACGCCAGCACAACACGTTGCATGTTTTATCTGTGTGTTATTTTATGTATGACATGGTGATGTTCCCTGTCACTTTTTATTACAATTTGACGCGACATCGCTAGTTGACTCCCAGTATTGCAATAAGCATGCAGCCACGCGGGATTAGCCGAGCGATGTTAGGCGCTGCAGTCATGGACTGTGCGGCTGGTCCCGGCGGAGGTTCGAGTTCTCCCTCGGGCATGGGTGTGTGTGCTTGTTTTTTTTTTTTTTTTGGTCATCAGTCTACTGACTGGTTTGATGCGACCCGCCACGAATTCTTTTCCTGTGCTAACCTCTTCATCTCAGAGTAGCACTTGCAACCTACGTCCTCAATTATTTGCTTGAAGTATTCCAATCTCTGTCTTCCTCTACAGTTTTTGCCCTCTACAGCTCCCTCTAGTACCATGGAAGTCATTCCCTCATGTCTTAGCAGATGTCCTATCATCCTGTCCCTTCTCCTTATCAGCGTTTTCCACATATTCCTTTCCTCTCCGATTCTGCGTAGAACCTCCTCATTCCTTACCTTATCAGTCCACCTAATTTTCAACATTCGTCTATAGTACCACATCGCAAATGCTTCCTTTCCCTTCTGTTCCGGTTTTCCCACAGTCCATGTTTCACTACCATACAATGCTGTACTCCAGACGTGCATCCTCAGAAATTTCTTCCTTAAATTAAGGCCGGTATTTGATGTTAGTAGACTGATGTTAAGTTTCTCGCTGTTCTCATTTCTACTACTTCTCATTACCTTCGTCTTTCTCCGATTTACTCTCAAACCATACTGTGTACTCATTAGACTGTTCATTCCGTTCAGCAAATCATTTAATTCTTCTTCACTTTCACTCAGGATAGCAATGTCATCAGCGAATCGTATCATTGATATCCTTTAACCTTGTATTTTAATTCCACTCCTGAACCTTTCTTTTATTTCCATCATTGCTTCCTCGATGTACAGATTGAAGAGTAGGGGCGAAAGGCTACAACCTTGTCTTACACCTTTCTTAATACGAGCACTTCGTTCTTGATCGTCCACTCTTATTATTCCCTCTTGGTTGATGTACATATTGTATATGACCCTTCTCTCCCTATAGCTTACCCCTACTTTTTTCAGAATCTCGAACAGCTTGCACCATTTTATATTGTCGAACGCTTTTTCCAGGTCGACAAATCCTATGAAAGTGTCTTGATTTTTCTTTAGCCTTGCTTCCATTATTAGCCGTAACGTCAGAATTGCCTCTCTCGTCCCTTTACTTTTCCTAAAGCCAAACTGATCGTCACCTAGCGCATTCTCAATTTTCTTTTCCATTCTTCTGTATATTATTCTTGTAAGCAGCTTCGATGCATGAGCTGTTAAGCTGATTGTGCGATAATTCTCGCACTTGTCAGCTCTTGCCGTCTTCGGAATTGTGTGGATGATGCTTTTCCGAAAGTCAGATGGTATGTCGCCAGAATCAAATATTCTACACACCAACGTGAATAGTCGTTTTGTTGCCACTTCCACCAATGATTTTAGAAATTCTGAAGGAATGTTATCTATCCCTTCTGCCTTATTTCACCGTAAATCCTCCAAAGCTCTTTTAAATTCCGATTCTAATGCTGGATCCCCTATCTCTTCTAAATCGACTCCTGTTTCTTCTTCTATCACATCAGGCAAATCTTCACCGTCATAGAGGCTTTCAATGTATTCTTTCCACCTATCTGCTCTCTCCTCTGCATTTAACAGTGGAATTCCCGTTGCACTCTTAATGTTACCACAGTTGCTCTTAATGTCACCAAAGGTTGTTTTGACTTTCCTGTATGCTGAGTCTGTCCTTCCGACAATCATATCATTTTCGATGTCTTCACATTTTTCCTGCAGCCATTTCGTCTTAGCTTCCCTGCACTTCCTATTTATTTCATTCCTCAGCGACTTTTATTTCTGTATTGCTGATTTTCCCGGAACATGTTTGTACTTCCTCCTTTCATCAATCAACTGAAGTATTTCTTCTGTTACCCACGGTTTCTTCGCAGCTACCTTCTTTGTACCCATGTTTTCCTTCCAAACTTTTGTGATGGCCCTTTTTAGAGACGTCCATTCCTCTTCAACTGTACTGCCTATTGCGCTATTCCTTATTGCTGTATCTATAGCGTTAGAGAACTTCAAACGTATCTCGTCATTCCTTAGTACTTCCGTATCCCACTTCTTTGCGTATTGATTCTTCCTGACTAATGTCTTGAACTTTAGCCTATTCTTCATCACTACTATATTGTGATCTGAGTCTATATCTGCTCCTGGGTACGCCTTACAATCCAGTATCTGATTTCGGAATCTCTGTCTGACCAAGATGTACTCTAATTGAAATCTTCCCGTATCTCCTGGCCTTTTCCAAGTATACCTCCTCCTCTTGTGATTCTTGAACAGGGTATTCGCTATTACTAGTTGAAACTTGTTACAGAACTCAATTAGTCTTTCTCCTCTTTCATTCCTTGTCCCAAGCCCATATTCTCCTGTAACCTTTTCTTCTACTCCTTCCCCTACAACTGCATTCCAGTCGCCCATGACTATTAGATTTTCGTCCCCCTTTACATACTGCATTACCCTTTCAATATCCTTATACACTTTCTCTATCTGTTCATCTTCAGCTTGCGACGTCGGCATGTATACCTGAACTATCGTTGTCGGTGTTGGTCTGCTGTCGATTCTGATTAGAACAACCCGGTCATCGAACTGTTCACAGTAACACACCCTCTGCCCTACCTTCCTATTCATAACGAACCCTACACCTGTTATACCATTTTCTGCTGCTGTTGATATTACCCGATACTCATCTGACCAGAAATCCTTGTCTTCCTTCCACTTCACTTCACTGACCCCTACTATATCTAGATTGAGCCTTTGCATCTCCCTTTTCAGATTTTCTAGTTTCCCTACCACGTTCAAGCTTCTGACATTCCACGCCCCGACTCGTAGAACGTTATCGTTTCGTTGATTATTCAATCTTTTTCTCATGGTAACCTCCCCCTTGGCAGTCCCCTCCCGGAGATCCGAATGGGGGACTATTCCGGAATCTTTTGCCAATGGAGAGATCATCATGACACTTCTTCAATTACAGGCCACATGTCCTGTGGATACACGTTACGTGTCTTTAATGCAGTGGTTTCCATTGCCTTCTGCATCCTCATGTCGTTGATCATTGCTGATTCTTCCGCCTTTAGGGGCAATTTCCCACCCCTAGGACAAGAGAGTGCCCTGAACCTCTATCCGCTCCTCCGCCCTCTTTGACAAGGCCGTTGTCAGAATGAGGCTGACTTCTTATGCCGGAAGTCTTCGGCCGCCAATGCTGATTATTTATCAACATTTAGGCAGTGGCGGGGATCGAACCCGGGACCGAAGACGTTTTGATTATGAACCAAAGACGCTACCCCCCCCCCCTTTTTTTTTTTTTTTAATCTCATTTTGTTCGCTTCTGTTCGTTGCATCTGCTCGGGGCGGACGTCGTAAGACATCCTTTTATGTTCGTTGTTGGTGTTGGTCGATTGACTCAGTTTTTTTATTACAGAGGGCAGCTAACCTCCTGACTGAACACACTGAGCTACAGTGCCGGCGCCTCGATGTGGACAACTGAAAATGTGTGCCCCGACCGGACTTAGGATAATTTAGGTTAAGTAGTGTGTAAGCTTAGGGACTGATGACCTTAGTAGTTAAGTCCCATTAGATTTCTCACACATTTGAAGATTTTGAATAAGCATGCACAACTAATAATGTAACAAGATCCTGTGATGACAAAGTAGATCTGACGAAACCGTTCATAGTAATAAAAATAATTGCTAGCGATCTTGGTAGTTTTGATTCTTCAAGAATAATACGTCTTCCAGATTGCCGCGAATCCAGTGCCCTCTCACTACATAACCTGGCCCAGTTGGTGAGAGAACATTTTTTCACAACAAAGGCATATATAAAATTACTTCTGAGTGCAAATTTTATCACAGAAATTGGAAAAAGGAAATAGAACAGTAAAATAACTACAGTATACGAGGGCTATTCCAAAAGCAAGGTCCTATTGGGCATGAAATGGAAAACCACAGTGAAAATCCGATGAAGCATTCCACACATGTGTTGGGCAGTGTCTCTGGTACGCCTGTCGATTGCGTCACGCCCCTCTTTTCAGTGTGTCTCCCGCCAACTATGAAGGCCTGGTGAGAGATTTCGCCTGATGTCATACAGCCCACATAACATAGCTGTCATGCATTTCCTTCTTCAAGACAGTCCTCCGCCGCACTCTAGAATGGCAATGAAGATGCTCCTGCGACGTTTTCGATGGGAAGTGTTTGATCACCCACATTTTTTTAAAAGTCATCGGTCTTCTCACTGGTTTGATGCGGCCAGCCACGAATTCCTCTCCTGTGACAACATCTTCATCTCAGAGTATCACTTGCAACCTACATCCTCAATTATTTACCCAATGTATTGCAAACTCTGTCTTCCTTACAGTTTTTCCCCTTTATGGCTCCTTCTAGAACAATTCATTCCCTGATATCTTAACCGGTATCCTATCATCCTGTCCCTTCTCCTTGTCAGTGTTTACCACATATTCCTTTCCCCTCCGATTCTGCACATAGTCTCCTCTTGCCTCACCTTATCAGTCCACCTGATTTTCAACATTTGCCTGTAGCACCACATCTCAAGTGTTTCGATTCTCTTCTGTTTCGGTTTCCCCACAGTCCATCTTTCACTACCATACAATACTGTGTTCCCAACCTACATTCTCAGAAATTCCTTCCTCAAATTAAGGTCTATGTTGAATACTAGTAGACTTCTCTTGGCCAATTGCCAGTGCTAGTCTGCTTTTGATGTTCTCCTTGCTCTGCCCGTCACTGGTTATTTTAGTGTCTAGTAGCAGAATTTCTTAACGTCATCTAATTCGTGACGGTCAATCATAATGTTAATTTTCTTGCTGTTCTCATTTCTGCTACTTTTAATTAATTTCGTCTTTCTTCTATTTACTCTCAATCCATATTCAGTGCTCAGTAGACTGTTCATTCCATTAGCAGATCATGTAATCCTTCTTCACTTTCAGTCAGGATAGCAATGTCATCAGAGATTCGTATGATTGACTTCCTTTCATCTGGAATTTTCTTTCTACTCTTGAAACTTTCTTTTATTTCCATCATTGCTTCTTCGATGTACTGATTGAACAATATAAGCGAAAGACTACAGTCCTATCTTAAACTCTTTTTAGTCAGAGCACTTATTATTCCCTCTTGGCTCTAGTACATATCGTATATTACCCATCACTCCCTACAGTTTACCCCAATTTTTCTGAGAAATTCGAACGAATTGCGCCATTGTTCATTGTTGAACGCTTTTTCCAGGTCGACAAATTCTATGAACGAGTCTTGATTTTTCATAAGTCTTGCTTCTATTATCACCACAAGCTTAAAATTGCCTCTCTGGTGCCTTTACCTTTCCTAAAGACAAACTGTTCGTCATCTAACATATCCGCAATTTTCTTTTCCGTTGTATATTATGCTTGTCAGCAGCTTGAATGCTTGAGTTGTTAAGCTGATTGTGCGATAATTCTCGCATTTGTAAGCTCTTGCAGTCTTCGGAATTGTGTGGATGATGCTTTTCCGAAAGTCAGATGGTATGGTACCAGACTCACATTCCACACAGGAACGTGAATAGTAGTCCTGTTACCACTCCCCCCAATGATTTTAGAAATTATGATGGAATGTTATCCATCCTTCTTCCTTATTTGATCTTAAGCCCTCCAGAGCTCTCTTAAATTCTGATTTTGATGCTGGATCCTCTGTCTTCTAAATCGACTCCTCTTTCTTCTTCTATCACATCAGAAAAATCTTCCAACCCACAATACAACCCACACTTGGCTCCGTCTGAGTTTCATCTCTGCTCACACGAACCGCTGACTATGAAGACAACATTTTGGCACAGGCAACGAGCTGTAGACCAACGTAGAGAATTGGCGGAAAGCACAGGCCGCTACCTTCTATGACGAGGGCCTTGGAAAGCTGGCACAAAGCTACGACAGATATCTGAGTCGAAGAGGCGACTATGGAGAGAAGTAGCTGGAAAGTGTAGCTAACTGTTGCAATTAAAATATTTCTGCTATTTTTTTTCTTTTTTTTTCAGTGATTCCCATTTAGCGACCGATCGGAAGTTACTTTTCGAATAGCCCTATTGTCCAAGGCAGGTACTTAGGTCTTTCGTTCTTGCCTTGCAGTGCAGATTTCAGAATCTATTTACTCTGTTTTCACGCATATTTCCTCATATTTTAACCTGTAACTTTGACGTGTTCTTGATGTCGTTGAATTTGCGTTGCTAGCTCCTTAATTCAAGAGTATGAACTCTACATGCTGGCTTTCCACCCCGGGCTTCACCTTACGATTCTTCAAATTAAAATCTATCTTATGACTCTCTGAAGTGCTTTCTACAGACATGTACCTTTGGAATATTTGCAGCAGAACAAGAGAACGAGTTCAGTACCGTATCTTACTGCTTGGTTGATCTCTAAGTTCTCTCAATAGTACTCTATTATTATTTTACAACAAAATAAATTTCAGTTTTTTCATTTACGTTCGGTTTTGTTAACTTTGTTTTTACGTTTTTATTTTGATTGAGTCTGTAATTTTAATGAGTCATTTATCCTTATAAATTTAGGTTTTACTGTTATTATTACAAAATTTCCAAGTCAGTCATCATTACAAAATTTCTAAGTCAACGAATTTGATGTTACGAAAAAAGATTGTAGCATTTCTTTCTATTAAGATGCTGAAAATAATTTTTCCGCATTCAGATTGCAGAGTTATATATGTTAATGTAAGAATAATTGATTTATTTGATACTTTTAATGGATATGTTACAAATCCCATATGTTATATCAGAGTTACATATGTTAGTGTAAGAATAGTTGATTTATTTGACACTTTGAATGGTTAAATTACAAGTCCCATATGTTATATTCAGATCACATTTATACTGTTAATGCATTTTGTATTTACATCGTCAAAATATCGACACTATCTAGGAACCTACCCAATCCGCTGTGCCACGTGTAAAATGGCAGTCACATATCATTTTTCTGCTCATTTATTGACTATTTTTGAGGAGAGTACAAGGTTTCTTAAGTCAGGAAGAAGGCTTAGAATCCTCTTGTGAAGAAACGAGTAGGTCCAGGTGTTCATCCCAAGGAAGTCACAAAGGCTTTGGAGAAGGGAAGTGGGTCCCCAGGATACGGCAGTTTGCGGTAACTGTTGCGGTAAGCCGCTGCTCCATGCTCTGATGGCAAATACGGTTTTCTCAACTGAAGGTTGTTGCTGTCAAGCAACTGAAAGTCCCTAGAGCATAACTGTGAGTGACGAATTCACCTCCCTGTATGCAAATCTGGGCACGGGCCGCAACGTCGCTGCTCGGGCACCGTGATAAAATTTGTAGCCTTTCCCTCCGGATCTTTTTATGAAGTCTCGTCAGCGTTCCCCTGTACTCAAGTAAATAAAGTGATATTCTTGCTGGTTATTTCCAGGCGGAGTTTTTCTAAAGGTGAGGGCTAAGGTCTAGACGAGGATAATTTTAGGCATTTGCATCCTGCCGAGGACGGAATGAGACCTGTGAACGCACCGCGGAGGGGCTTCTGTTCCCAGCACAGACTAGAGCGGACGTTTGCCTAGTTTTGAGTGTGTGTCACATTTCGTGTTAGCCTTATCCACTTTCTGAGCAGCTCACAAGTTGTGTTGCCCGATTAATTGTATTGTTTCGTCAGTCTTGGAATCGTTTACTTTACATTTGCGAGCTGCACAGGTTATGAAAACTTGTACCGTTTCCAAAGGGGTCTAACAAATAGGTGCGGTACTTCCCCACAGTGTTAATGATTAAATTGAGCTTCTAGAACGTTTTGTGTTTCAGTATTTTAGGTGACTTTACGCTCGTTGTGTTGGAGACTTCATGTTCACTTCGTTGGAAACTTATTCTTTGTCATTTTAATTGGTATGTGTGAATATCTTAGAGTAAATAATTGACTTATGAAACTCAGGTTTGATTTGAATCTCAGAACTAAACTATTTACCTACGACCGATGCTGCTTAGGCGATCCTCTAAAAACAAAAATGGTTCAAATGGCTCTGAGCACTATGGGACTTAACAGCGGAGGTCATCGGTCCCCTAGAACTTAGAACTACTGGAACCCAACTAAGCTAAGGACATCACACACATCCATGCCCGAGGCAGGATTCGAACCTGCCCCCGTAGCAGTCGCGCGGTTCCGGACTGAAGCGCCTAGAGCCGCACGGCCACCACGGCCGGCTCTAAAACAAATATAACCACTGCATTCCTGATTTGTTCGTATTGCTGTGACGGTGTTCCGTTGCCCTTCTTTGTTAAATATTAAATATCTGGGTATTTTGATCTGTGATTATGACTTATGATTCACAAGTATCGTGCTAAGCTCGTCAGAAATGTGCTAAGGACTGGGCTTAAGAGATACCAAGAGACGTATGCACTGTAGGTTATGTTCACAGGACATTCATTGTGTTCACAGAACATTCTTTAGTAACGTACCCGATACAGTGCTTCACGTCCTGAGGCCAACGGTGCAAAAAGCCACTGGGAAACGCCACGTCTTTGACCTATACCAGTTGTGGAAGAATCATATGTGATTTTCGCACGGACTCGAATATTGCCATTCCTCTCTCGAGAATGTGCTTTCCTGAAGCTTGGAGGCGGACACTGTCTGAACTCGCGTTCCTAACCGTCGAGGAAGGAGATTCCTCGCCAGAAAAGTGCCTCAAATATCACCTTTGATTCGGTTGTTCTTCACCAACTTTGTAATTGCCACAATGGTAACGCCCTAGTGCACATGATTCTAATTCCACGATGTACTTTGCCCAACAAAGCGTTCACAAATTAGTGTCAAAGTTTTTTCATAGAATGTTACATTGCTAGGATGAAAGTGCGGTGTACCCTCGTAATGCGGAACACATCGTATCGAAAACGTGATTAAAATTAAGGTATTCTAGTAAACAGTTCTCACTTCTGGCGCCAGTTCGTTTTTGCTATATTTTAATGACCTGAATCTACCTTAAATTTCTGGAAAAGTTACATAATTGTCCTACATCCGTTATTTCTGTAAGTGAGGAAAGTTTGCTGGTGTTACAAAAATACCGGAGTGTCAGGACATTATCCGTAATGACGACGGGGAGCTTTCATCTATTTGCTAGTATTTTGCAGTACCTGGACAATAACTAGAAGGTTTAAAGACAGTACTTTCCCCCCCAGAAGTCACTTACAGTGTAAAAGGCTGTCTCATGGGTGCTTATTGGCTTCTTAGAAGTGGTGGTCCGCGTTCCGCCGTACTACGAAGGTATCTAGTATGACGTATGAGACCTTGAAAGCTGTCCAGCGTCTCGCGCTGTGGACCAAGGACTGACTCACTGGAATAAGGAGCGTGCTAGTAAACGTTCGACTGCGTCGTTGGTTGTTGTCTAAATACCTGACCTAAATGTTGAATGCGATGTTTATTTACACAAGGATTTAAAGCTCAGCTTAGTTAAATTTCCAAAGATGATATATCTCGGCAACTAACCAGCTGAAAAATGATAACATGTTCTGCAGTTGCGAAACTTTTAGCATGGGAGAGACGAATGTTACTCAGTAGTAACGAGAATTTGCTAACAAATAATTCGACTGGCAAGATGAAGAAATACAGAACCACAAGAAAGGACACGCCAACGGTGAAAGTCTGCAGAATGTTAGGGGAGAGAAGGGATGTTGGTACCTCCACTGGGGGACATTTTGCTGCTGTGTTCCGACTGTGCCTCGACTGTGCTCCTGCCGTATTACATCGCTTGCATTCCCATATAACACACGGTGTGGGTGCTGAGTTCAGTCACCTGTGCGGTAAACAAACAAGGATGTTGTTGTGGCTCTCAGAACTTATTTGGTTCTGTAGAGGAGAAAATAATAGCGTGAAAAAAAAGAAACGTCGTTACTGTGTTCATCCGCTTTTCAGAGCTATAGAAGAAGAGGGAGGATTCCACACGATATTTAATAGGCTCGCTGATGATCCTGTGAAATTCATAAAGTATTTTAGAATGAGTTTTACTATCTTCAAGAATTTATTGCTTAAGAAAAAACACACGAAATGGAGAAACCGTTTTTTAGGTTAGGAGAGACTGGCTGTAACCCTAACGTAAGAATTCCAGTCGCATTTATCACTAATTTCCTACATTATTACGCATTATTCATTAGCAAATTTGTTATTCAGGGTTTTGTTCACTCTATTCATTACTGTTTTGCCGATATCTTCCTAGTGGAGATTCGCAAGTTTCTATGATCTTCAATTAAGGAATATCGCCTGCATTAGTGTATCGGATCTTTATTTCCACCTGTCAGCTCATCTAGAAGCTTCCGTCGCCTGTGGAACTGCCGCAAGCCGGCCGCGGTGGTCTCGCGGTTCTAGGCGCTCAGTCCGGAACCGCGCGACTGCTACGGTCGCAGGTTCGAATCCTGCCTCGTGCACGGATGTGTGTGATGTCCTTAGGTTAGTTAGGTTTAAGTAGTTCTAAGTTCTAGGGGACTGATGACCACAGATGTTAAGTCCCATAGTGCTCAGAGCCATTTGAACCATTTTTTTGAATTGCCGCAGCCAACTTAGGCAGCGTGGAAGAAGGCTGCTGAGGACTCTGGCGAGATGTCGCAGTTCCCTGACAGTATGGGTTGTCGAGGAACCTTTGACTACTGTTAATCTGGCCAGCATACCTTAATGACATAAAATTTGCAGGAGGGGATGTACGGCGGTACACCGAGGACGGACCTACCTCAAATTCTCGCATTATTCTCCATTTACAACCTCGTCCAGGGAACATTGGTGAAAGTCTCACGGGTTTGAAGAAACGGACTGAAAGCTGCTTTCCGTCTTCCAGTCTTCATTTCTTTATCTTCATTGCTGCCTGGGTAGATGTGGTTTTGCATCTAACAGGAGCTCAATAAAATACAACTTGCTTCTGCATTCGTCACCTACAAGTAATCAAAATTACAGCTGAATGTGAAAAATATTATCATCATTACCTTCAGCAAGAAGAACAAAAGGTAACGCGAATAGGAAGACAAAAGCAATACTTACTGGATTGGTTAAGCTTCTCACAGATGTCGCTCCACTTATTGTCTTTGACAAGAGTGTTGTCGTTATCCTTATACGACAAATTGTAGAGTTCTGGATACTGCTGAACAAGTATTACAAGCTCCTCGTCCATGCTTACGAAAAACACGCAAAGGCAAGGGGAGCATGGGTGCTTGATAAGGATAGCAATCCATAGGCGCGAAAGCCGTGTACGCCGGTAGGTGTGCTGTACACGACAGTAATGGAGGGGAACGCCGCTAGGTGCTGTCTACGAAGGTACTGGAGAGGAGCGTGAGGATTTCTTCGTTCCAGCTGACGCTTCTTTGGCGAGATTTCCTTGCTCGACATGTTGAGCAGTGTACGCATGAAAATGCTTCCTGCTGTTCCTGTGGAGAAGAAAAGAAAAACCTTACTTACGAATTGGCCTAGGGCGGTGTGGTCACGAGTTATTGTGTGTTCTGCGAGGAAATTATTCTCGCAGCAGGTCAGCCCAAAGTGTGGTTGGCTTATGGTGTGGTTGGCGGCCCAGTTCACGGAGGAGCCGGTTGAGGGATTGCCTCGCTTTCTCGTACAAGAACTTCGCGATGATACTGAATCTGTCCTTCAGGAGCGGCATGCCTGTGTCTTCGTGTACAGGGTGTTTCAAAAATGACCGGTATATTTGAAACGGCAATAAAAACTAAACGAGCAGCGATAGAAATACACCGTTTGTTGCAATATGCTTGGGACAACAGTACATTTTCAGGCAGACAAACTTTCGAAATTACAGTAGTTACAATTTTCAACAACAGATGGCGCTGCGGTCTGGGACACTCTATAGTACGATATTTTCCACATATCCACCATGCGTAGCAATAATATGGCGTAGTCTCTGAATGAAATTACCCGAAACCTTTGACAACGTGTCTGGCGGAATGGCTTCACATGCAGATGAGATGTACTGCTTCAGCTGTTCAATTGTTTCTGGATTCTGGCGGTACACCTGGTCTTTCAAGTGTCCCCACAGAAAGAAGTCACAGGGGTTCATGTCTGGCGAATAGGGTGGCCAATCCACGCCGCCTCCTGTATGTTTCGGATAGCCCAAAGCAATCACACGATCATCGAAATATTCATTCAGGAAATTGCAAAGACGTCGGCCGTGAGATGTGGCCGGGCACCATCTTGCATAAACCACGAGGTGTTCGCAGTGTCGTCTAAGGCAGTTTGTACCGCCACAAATTCACGAAGAGTGTCCAGATAGCGTGATGCAGTAATCGTTTCGGATCTGAAAAATGGGCCAATGATTCCTTTGGAAGAAATGGCGGCCCAGACCAGTACTTTTTGAGGATGCAGGGACGATGGGTCTGCGACATGGGGCTTTTCGGTTCCCCATATGCGCCAGTTCTGTTTATTGACGAAGCCGTCCAGGTAAAAATAAGCTTCGTCAGTAAACCAAATGCTGCCCACATGCATATCGCCATCATCAATCCTGTGCACTATATCGTTAGCGAATGTCTCTCGTGCAGCAATGGTAGCGGCGCTGAGGGGTTGCCGCGTTTGAATTTTGTATGGATAGAGGTGTAAACTCTGGCGCATGAGACGATACGTGGACGTTGGCGTCATTTGGACCGCAGCTGCAACACGGCGAACGGAAACCCGAGGCCGCTGTTGGATCACCTGCTGCACTAGCTGCGCGTTGCCCTCTGTGGATGCCGTACGCGGTCGCCCTACCTTTCCAGCACGTTCATCCGTCACGTTCCCAGTCCGTTGAAATTTTTCAAACAGATCCTTTATTGTATCGCTTTTCGGTCCTTTGGTTACATTAAACCTCCGTTGAAAACTTCGTCTTGTTGCAACAACACTGTGTTCTAGGCGGTGGAATTCCAACACCAGAAAAATCCTCTGTTCTAAGGAATAAACCATGTTGTCCACAGCACACTTGCACGTTGTGAACAGCACACGCTTACAGCAGAAAGACGACGTACAGAATGGCGCACCCACAGACTGCGTTGTCTTCTATATCTTTCACATCACTTGCAGCGCCATCTGTTGTTGAAAATTGTAACTACTGTAATTTCGAAAGTTTGTCCGCCTGAAAATGTACTGTTGTCCCAAGCATATTGCAACAAACGGTGTATTTCTATCGCTGCTCGTTTAGTTTTTATTGCCGTTTCAAATATACCGGTCATTTTTGAAACACCCTGTAGAAGAGCGGACCATTCCCTCGGAAGACGTAGAGCGGTCTTTAGAGCTCGGTACTGGACCCTCTGCAGCGTTACAACGAGCTGCTGCGTATTCCAACCCGGACCGGACCAGTTTTATGTACAGCGTGATGCCGTGTTGCGGCTGCAGTGTCGACTGCGGGTTGAACAGCGTGTAGAGAGCGCGGAGGCGACCTATGGCTTTGCTTCTGACGTCTTGGATATGAGGTGCAAAGCAGAGTCTTTCGTTTAGGGTGACCCTTAGGCGCTTCTTCGTCTTGCTCAATGCGACTGGCGCTCCTAGGATTTCGGGTGATCACCGCCTGGCTCTTCGCTGCGTTGAATTTCAGCCGCTATTTCTTTGACCATGTGAGCCGTGGCGGGACTGGCGCCATTAGGGCCCTGACATGAATACGATCGATTTCCTAGTGCAGAGGTTTGTCTTTGGGCTTGGGCCGGCTCGATATATAAGGGATTGCCGACCGTGAGTAAGGGGAAAGACACAACGCTTGAGAACGGGACGCAGCGGTGCGCGAGTGGCCGATTGATTGGCGGAGAGAAGCGGCGGTTGTCACGTGGTTGTACTGGAGTCGGCGGGAGTTGTCCGGCGCTGTGCGTTCTCCGGCAACCTCGTGAGCTGTGGCTGTGCCCGCTTCCTTGGAGAGCCACGCTGTTATGGTCTTGCGAAGTGATGCTCTCGCATCTTCGGAAAATCGCCCCAGCATCAAGACACCCAGTTAAGTACGCTAATTACTGAGAGCGCTTAGTTTGAGCTTCAAGCGCTAATAGAAAGCAAAGAAGCTGTAATCGTTGTAGGTACAGAAAGCTGGCTAAAACCTGAAATAAGTTCTGCGGAAATATTTACGAAGTCTCACACGGTGTTCAGGAAAGATAGATTAGGCAGAATTGGTGGTGGAGTGTTTGTGTCTGTCAGTAGTGGTTTATCTTGTAGTGAAGTCGAAGTAGATACTTCGTGCGAATTGGTATGGGTGGAGGTTATACTCAACAACCGAACTAAGTTAATAATTGGCTCCTTCTACCGACCCCCGGACTCCGATGATATAGCTGCTGAACATTCCAGAGAAAATTTGAGTCTCGTAACAAATAAATACCCCACTCATACGGTTATAGTTGGTGGGGACTTCAACCTTCCCTCGATATGTTGGCAAAAATACTTGTTCAAAACTGGTGGTAGGCAGAAACATCTTCCGAGATTGTCCTAAATGTTTTCTCCGAAAATTATTTCGAGCAGTTAGTCCACGAACCCACGCGAATTGTAAATGGTTGCGAAAACACACTTGACCTCTTAGCCACAAACAATCCAGAGCTAATAGAGAGCATCATGACTGATACAGGGATTAGTGATCACAAGGTCGTTGTAGCTAGGCTCAATACCGTTTCTTCCAAATCCACCAGTAACAAACGCAAAATAATTTTATTTAAAAAAGCGGATAAAGTGTCACTAGAAGCCTTCCTAAGAGACAATCTCCATTCCTTCCGAACTGACTATGCAAATGTAGACGAGATGTGGCTCAAATTCAAAGATATAGTAGCAACAGCAATTGAGAGATTCATACCTCATAAATTGGTAAGAGATAGAACTGATCCCCCATGGTACACAAAACAGGTCCGAACGCTGTTGCAGAGGCAACGGAAAAAGCATGCGAAGTCCAGAAGAACGCGAAATCCCGAAGATTGGCTAAAATTTACAGACGCGCGAAATTTGGGACGGACTTCAATGCGAGATGCCTTTAATGGGTTCCACAACGAAGCACTGTCTCGAAATTTGGTAGAAAATCCGAAGATATTCTGGTCGTATGTGAAGTACACAAGCGGCAAGACGCAGTCAATACCTTCGCTGCGCAGTGCGGATGGTACTGTTACCGACGATTGTGCCGCTAAAGCGGAGTTATTGAACGCAGTTTTCCGAAATTCCTTCACCAGGGAAGACGAATGGAATATTCCAGAATTTGAAACACGAACAGCCGATAGCATGAGTTTCTTAGAAGTAGATACCTTAGGGGTTGCGAAGCAACTCAAATCGCTTGATACGGGCATGTCTTCGGGTCCAGATTGTATACTGATTAGGTTCCTTTCAGATTACGCTGATACAATAGCTCCCTACTTAGCAATCATATACAACCGCTCGCTCACCGATAGATCTGTACCTACAGATTGGAAAATTGCGCAGGTCGCACCAGTGTTTAAGAAGGGTAGTAGGAGTAATCCATCGAACTACAGACCTATATCATTGACGTCGGTTTGCAGTAGGGTTTTGGAGCATATACTGTATTCAGACATTGTGAATCACCTCGAAGGGAACGATCTATTGATACGTAATCAGCATGGTTTCAGAAAACCTCGTTCTTGTGCAACGCAGCTGGCTCTTTATTCGCACGAAGTAATGGCCGCTATCGACAGGGTATCTCAGGTTGATTCCGTATTTCTGGATTTCCGGAGAGCTTTTCACACCGTTCCTCACAAGCGACTTCTAATCAAGCTGCGGGCCTATGGGGTATCGTCTCAGTTGTGCGACTGGATTCGTGATTTCCTGTCAGGAAGGTCGCAGTTCGTAGTAATAGACGGCGAATCATCGAGTAAAACTGAAGTGATACCAGGTGTTTCCCAGGGAAGCGTCCTGGGACCTCTGCTGTTCCTGATCTATATAAATGACCTGGGTGACAATCTGAGCAGTTCTCTTAGGTTGTTCGCAGATGATGCTGTAATTTACCGTCTAGTAAGGTCATCCGAAGACCAGTATCAGGTGCAACGCGATTTAGAAAAGATTGCTGTATGGTGTGGCAGGTGGCAGTTGACGCTAAATAACGAAAAGTCTGAGGTGATCCACATGAGTTCCAAAAGAAATCCGTTGGAATTCGATTACTCGATAAATAGTACAATTCTCAAGTCTGTCAATTCAACTAAGTACCTGGGTGTTGAAATTACGAACAACTTCAGTTGGAAAGACCACATAGATAATGCTGTGGGGAAGGCGAGCAAAAGGTTGCGTTTCATTGGCAGGACACTTAGAAGATGCAACAAGTCCACTAAAGAGACAGCTTACACTACAGTCGTTCGTCCTCTGTTAGAATATTATTGCGCGGTGTGCGATTCTTACCAGGTGGGATTGACGGAGGACATCGAAAGGGTGCAAAAAGGGCAGCTTGTTTTGTATTATCACGTAATAGGGGAGAGAGTGTGGCAGATATGATACGCGAGTTGGGATGGAAGTCATTAAAGCAAAGACGTTTTTCGTCGCGGCGAGATCTATTTACGAAATTTCAGTCACCAACTTTCTCTTCCGAATGCGAAAATATTTTGTTGAGCCCAACCTACATAGGTAGGAATGATCATCAAAATAAAATAAGAGAAATAAGAGCTCGAACAGAAAGCTTTAGGTGTTCGTTTTTCCCGCGCGCTTTTCGGGAGTGGAATGGTAGAGAGATAGTATGATTGTGGTTCGATGAACCCTGTGCCAAGCACTTAAATGTGAATTGCAGAGTAATCATGTAGATGTAGATGTAGATGTAGATGTAGATGTAGATGTAGATTGTGATCGCTCTTAGTACAGTAAGACGTTGTACGATGTGTGATGTTATGCTTCTTCCGTTTTATTTGAGGGCTCCTACTAAGCGTGTGCTCTGCTTCCGCATAATATGGATGTATTTGCAGATGTGTGTCATTAAGTTCTAGTGAGTTCCGGTTCTCTTGAGCCAGTTCATTTCCCACTCTTTGTGTCGGTTTATCAAGTACTGTTTCAGTTAAAGGAAGCACTTCCAATCAAATTGATTGTTGTTTAGCCTTGATTTTATAGATTTCATTTACTGGTCAATCTTAAATGTTAAGATTAAGAAAGGATTTTCTGCCTTCTGTTGTCGGGTTTGATCTGTGTTTCTGTGAGCTGGGGCAGCGGGAAACCGAAGCGCAGGGGCTCCCTTTAGATTACAAGTTTGGCTTACGGGCAGTGGACTTCGCATGAGCTCGTGTGATCCTCTTTGGTAGAGTTTGCCTGGTTCACATTTTGGTGGTCTACTCGACTTGGGGTTGCTCCAAAAATGGTTTAAATGGCTCTGAGCGCTGTGGGACTTAACATCTTAGGTCATCAGTCCCCTAGACTTAAAACTACTTAAACCTAACTAACCTAAGGACATCACACACAACCATGCTCGAGGCAGGATTCGAACCCGCGACCGTGGCAGCAGCGCCGATCCGGACTGAAGCTTCTAGAACCGCTCGGCCACGGCGGCCAGCCGGTGGGTTGCAAACGGAGCCATGTCTTGGTTCGAAGCTAAGTACTGCTTCTCTCTGTCGGTTCCACCGTTCGTGGTTAAACTTCGGCCTTACAAGCTTGGACTTTGCTTCTGTTATTACACATTTATCATTGTACAAGATTGTAACGTTCTATTCCCTAAAGGTCCATCTTACAAGTCAATGGGCATTTGAATAATTTCGTGGTTGCTCTGTAAGATTGACCAAGTTATAAATACGTTTTAAGTATTCTTGTCGAAGTTGAGGCTGGGTGTCAAATGTTATTTTGCATGTAATGTAAGGTTTTCATTGAAAGGGTTTTAAATAATGCGTCTTAACTAGAATTGTTTGTTAAAGCTATGGTTAAATTCAGTCTCAGTGGCTTTTGTCAATTTTGGTGGAAAATCGTGGGCTCCGTGTAATGTTAATTGAAAAGGGTCTTAAATAATGTGTCTTAACTAGAGTTGTTTGTTAAAGTTATGGTTCAATTCAGCCTCAGTGGATTCTGTCAATTTTGGTGGAAAATCGTGGGCTACATGCAATGTTAATTGAAAGGGGCTTAAATAATGTCTTAATTATAGTTGTTTGTTAAAGTTATTTATTAACTTGCTTATGATTTATGTAGTGAATGTGTCTTAAATAATCTTGCCCGAGTGCCGCCTGACAAATTGTATCTGAGACTGTTTTGGGTAGTAAATAAATCCATTGGAATTGAAATGTTCACTTTATTGGATCAGCCCTTCCATCTCCTTTAGATTAAAAGGTTAAACAACCAGCTGTTAAGTGTCTCCGTTTCACCATGAACCCATGAACCGTAAAATTACTACTGGTTCACCAAAGGTTATTAATCACAATTAATACACAAAATGTAAAGTGGAAGTAGGTGCCGAGGAATAACTGGTGAAATTACACACAATTTTCAGTAACACAAAATGTAAAGTGGAAGTAGGTGCCAAGGAATAACTGGTGAAACTACACACAATTTGCAGTAACACTCTTTATTCAAATTTGGTGCAAGACTTTACGATATTTAAAAAAAAACCAACAATCACTTAACGAATAAGTCACAATTTACGATAGGAAAGGACTTTTAAATTATTAAATTATTATAAAAAATTTCATGCCAGTAAAAGGCAAGTACAGGCAAGCAATTTAACGTATACAACGCGACGCTGTATAATATTTCAAGCCGAGCTAAATTACAGGTGAATTTAACTCCATTAATAAATGAATACAATTTGAATATATGACTTCACTTTTCGGCAGACAAATTTCTCATTTGGTTACAACAGCCGTAGCTACGGCCGCCCACGACATCCTCACTCAGGTTCATTAAAAGGCGCGGAATCTAACTTGTCTGCAACATATAAAGACAATCCTCTTTACAAAAGTTCTCAAAATAGGAAAACCAAAACGCATGAGTCATACACAAATTTCTGCCAGTTAACTTACGGCAAAAACACACGCTCGCGAGGTAGGAATTGGCGAACTTTTACAACATTCTCCTTTCAAGAAAACAATGTCTACCCGTAATGAAATGGTAAACTTTTGCATCGCAAGAAAACACACTAAAAACGAACTACCTGTGTAAAACACATAAGTACGTTGAGTAAAAGCCTTAAAAGGTATTGAATTAAAAAAAACACCCAACAGTTTTTGCTGACTAGAAACAATATAAAAAAACCACTACGGCGTACATTCACGACCTTGCTTGATTACAGCCAAATATACATAAACACAAATTTACGTATGTTACAGCTTCCAGATGAGCAGGAATTCGTTATGCAATTGACTAGTTCTTACCACGAGGCAAAAGGAATTTTTCTTCTTTCTTAGAGTACCTTTTACACCTGAGTCTAGTAATATTAGTTATGGGAGGCGAGAGAATGGATCAGGTCTTAGTGCCTAGCATTTTAAACAGTACATCCATTGGGGCCTTAGACTTTCACAGACATGGCAGAGGCTAACAGTCGAATAACCGGTAGGTAAGGTGGGCGGGGAAAGAAGCAATCCGAGCCACAGATATACTCTGACTCCCCCCCCCCCTTTCGTCCTAAAAAGGGGACAAACGTACCACTCTTTCTAATATTACCACCTTCCCGCGGATGAGCAGACAAGAATGAATGACGGGAAACCCCCAAAATATACGGCTGGTATAATTAACAAGAACAAGTAAATTGAATTCAATTAAACTTCATAAAATCTGTTAACAATCAATACTCAACTTCTGGTGCGTTACGACTCCCAGGACTGAACCAACGCAGCACCTCCAAATGCTCTGCTGAGCCGCCCGCTGCCAGCCGTTTCAACGGACGCAGGAAGGCGCGCCGACTTTCAGAACCTCCTCGCTGGTCGACAGCATACGGCCGAACTGCACATTAGAGCCGGCCGAAGTGGCCGTGCGGTTAAAGGCGCTGCAGTCTGGAACCGCGTGGCCGCTACGGTCGCAGGTTCGAATCCTGCGTCGGGCATGGATGTTTGTGATGTCCTTAAGTTAGTTAGGTTTAAGTAGTTCTAAGTTCTAGGGGACTAATGACCTCAGCAGTTGAGTCCCATAGTGCTCAGAGCCATTTGAACCATTTGCACATTAGACCGCTCGCGGACCCACGCTCAGGAAG
This sequence comes from Schistocerca serialis cubense, assembly GCF_023864345.2. NCBI lineage: Eukaryota > Metazoa > Arthropoda > Insecta > Orthoptera > Acrididae > Schistocerca > Schistocerca serialis. Next base: position 110,032,093 of record NC_064639.1, on the reverse strand, counting down.
ATTCCTTTCGCGACGAGCAGTTAACGCCCCATACCACGGAGCCGCTGCTCGCGTCGCTTAGGCTGATGCCGCGGTCTGCGTGTGAAACGTCCCCTAAGAACAATTATACCTGACTGTGCTTAACCTGACATACAATATTTTTAGCGCAACGCAATCTGACTTTCAAAAATCCATACAAAAGAATGGCCCCGACTAACATTAACCTATACCTTTCACAAATCACTTACCTCACCAAAAATCTTCGTTACTCGAACTACTGCAAAACAGCGAGCGCCACTACTGCCAGCTAAATAAAAGATTCAAACTACTGAAGGCACTAACTACTGATAGGCATAGTTAGCAAATGAAAGATTTTAATAGAGAACAAACAATGTATTTACCTTAGGTTAAATAAATAAATAAATAAATAAATAGTAGTCATAACATATATAGCAGTACATGACAAATTTCAAAACTCCGCCATTTCTCTCCCCACATCCACCACTGCTGGCGGCTCACCTCCAACGGACGAACGCTACACGCTGTTAACATCCAGCTGCCCAACACTACAATGGCAGACAACAATGCAAACTAGCCACAGACTGCACACAGCACAGCCAGTGATTTTTCATACAGAGGTGGCGTTACCAATAAAAAAACCTAAACAGCCTACTTACACGTGCTGTCCCTCTAGCACCGGCAGAGAAGTCGCTTCTTGATGCCCCGACAGTCAGCTCCCCACGAGAGCCCATACATCCACTTCTTAAACGCACGCGAACAGCCCACTTTCCCCTTTCCCGCTAGAGGGAGACGCCGAAGCCTTCAATTGCGACAACGGCGCCACCGCCAGAAAACGGAGGGCGACTGCTTCACGCTACGCGCTGCGGCGTGCTTTTCAAAGCTAACCTTACTTCGGCTCAACCCAGAGTGTCGCACCTGTGTTGAAGGCGGTGTCGCATCGTGTGCGCCTTCACAGTGCGGCTACACAACGCAGTATCATCGGCGTAGAGCGCCAATTCGACGCTCACCACGAGCGGAATCCTCCTTCGAGCGGTACCCATCGTACGAGGGGCATGGAATGCCACACGAACGATGAGCTTGCAGGCATGCACTTAGTGTACAGAACAGATGAAGTGCAACGGCTGAGGCGCCGGACGCATTTAACGAGAACGCATCCAAGACAGACATCAACTGCACCGTAGTTTATTTGCATATTAATTTTAGAACTTATTTCCCGGCTAAATGCGCCATTCAATCTCACGCCTCAAGAGCAAAACACTTCAATTCAAATCCGGCTGAAGGCCAATCACTTAAGACTCAAAAACAAGAATTTGAATTTTAAATAGCAGAAGGCCTGATCTTAAAACATTTCTCTAGATTAGGTTGAAGGCCCAAACAATCTCACCCCTTAAGGGCAAAACGACTTTAATTTAAAATCGGCTGAAGGACAATACCTTAAGACTCAAAAACAGGAATTTGAATTTAAAAGGCAGAAGGCCTTATCTTAAAACATTTCTCTAAATTAGGCTGAAGGCCCAAACAATTTCACGCCCTAAGGGCAAAACAACTGTAACCTAAAATCGGCTGAAGGACAATACCTTAAGACTCAAAAACAGGAATATGAATTTCAAAGGCAGAAGGCCTTATCCTAAAATTTCTTTAAATCAGGCTGAAGGCTGTAACGTTCTCTGGCAGCTCGCATCCAAAGTGAAAGTTAAAAGAACATTTCGATGTATGATGCTCACTGTAACAAGTAATTTATATGTATTTCTGTTAAATGCATTTCAAAAGGACACTTAATTCTGTGAGGAAAAAGATAATTATGAATTTTGCTATTGTAAATGATTATTCAAAGAGTGTAAAATACTATCTGTGGCGGAGGATGTGAAAACCGCCACAGAAGAAACGATATGTAATCAAAAACGACAAAGACTGTACAAGAATTAGTTAAGATATAAATAGGCAATATACTGTAGTAGAATCGCTTGTCTTCTGCACGGACTGAATGGGAGAGGAACCCGTGACGCTGCATTAGGCTCTTAGGTAGTCTTCATTTGTCATAAGTCGATGATCGACGCCATTCGTAGCTGGGATTGTAAAAGGTGTGTAAAGATTTTAATTGTTTCTGTTAAAATATATTTATCTATTAAAATCTGTTTGTCACAATTACTGCAAAGTTCGCACCGGACATTACCCATTCTATTTAAGAAATTTCAGCATTTTATTGGATATCGCTGGTGGTGCGGAGCTGCGCCGCGAACGAGCAGTCTGCAGCAGCGGCAGATTTAAATATACGATCGCAATAACCACCACATCCTAAAAAGGGTACAGGTAGAGGCGAAGGAAAATAATAAAGTGTTTCTTTTCACAGCATTCCAGACGCAGAATAAAAAGAGATAGTAGATTTTATCTTATACATTCACAGGTGGATACAAGCTGCAGCTTTTGTAAATTTTCACTCAAAAAGTGATAAATTCTGAACATATCGTAAAGTGTATTTAAAACCGGATAATCTTCATGAGAGCTTAGCAATATAAAAAAGAAAACGTTTTCATATGGTAAACATAGTCTTGTGTGTCAAAGCTAGTCGGGGTATATCCAGTTAAACAAAAATCCACTGCAACGCGAAAATGTTTGCGAAGTTCGATGGACAATAATATTTTCATTCTTGCCCAAACAGCTTTAGTTCTTGAATAAAAGTAAAACTTGAATAATTAATTTAGAATATTCAAAGAAATTCATTTTTATTAATCTGCAACAGAATAGTTTATATGTAAAGTAATAATCACATATGAAAAATTTATTGCAATCTTTCATTTCTCATGTCCATCCATGTATATGTTAAGTTCGATCTCAACGGTTTCCCAATCAAATTAATCGCAAAAAGCAAAGAAAGTTTAAAACCAGACGGTCAACTCCTGAATAATTAAAACAGACAGAATCGTATTAAAAGGCCCAAACAATCTCACGCCTTAACGGCAAAACAACTTTAAAATCGGCTAGAAGCCATACACAAACAAACAACAAGGACAAATAAGAAAAGGCAGCACATCAAACAGCGCTTAGGAGTTTCCATTGGTCGGCCTGGAATTCAAACACTAACGCTCGCTTAGGTGAGACAGGCAATCGCCCCAACAATTCTCAATCCGACGGCGACCCAACGGACAGACAGTCAACGGACCAAGCGACAGGATAACTTCCACTCCACCCGACCAGCACACAATAGGGAGTTCAGCGGAACAACGGAGAAGGTATCAGCGCCCACAACGAATTACACATTCGGCTGTCAAACTACACGCCGCGCTGGACAGCCACAACACTACGAGGAACATACGCTGCCTGAATTTACGTCAACGGCCAGGTCAGGTAACCGGAACAATAGCGGCCACAAGGCTGAAGATTCTGCTGGTGCACTTCAGTTCAAAAATAATCAAGTTAACTCCACAGGAGGGCGGCTAGAATTTCACCAACTTGAAAACACATGTTGTTGCTCTCGGGAATGTCCCAACAGCCCACAACGAAATTCAAACGAAACAATGTGAACAATTGGGGCTGACTGGTAGATGAAGTAAAGTGACCTTTCGTGTCCGGGACCAGTGAGCCACGGACCTCGTTGCAATGGGAGCAGCTCCCCACACTCCGACCGCGCGTGGACACCGCCAGCGGCCCTGGCCAGATGAGAGACTTCCTTGCTGCTTCACGCCAACCGACGAACTACCAGGCCCGGAAACGGTGAAAGGACCAAATATACGTCGGCCGATGAGACGACCAACCGAACGACCAATCAACGGTCGTCCCGCTCCAATCCCCCTCTGGCGGACAGTTCATGTGTGTCGCCAGCGGTCGGCGAGCACTTGCTGCGTCCCGACTGCACTGCTGGTCCGTTCCGAGCAGACTGCGAGACACACACGACGACCCGGAAATACTATCGGTCGCTCCAGAGATGGTACGACAGTGCACTTATCGATACGGCCTGCTGCTGCCACTCACTGGCAAGTAAGGCAGGAAGCTAGTGACGCCGGTAAATGGAATAAGAAAACGAGGCGGCAGTACCGTAATAGAAGATGACAAACAATAAATGGTATAAACGCGAGCCGTGCACCGCTCAATTGTGCCTTGATTATTTTTGTGTGGGGGAGCCATGAAATCTCTCATGTATCGCAATGCTGTGGACTCTGAAATGGATCTCGTTGCAAGAGGCGTCTGCGCAGCTGCTACAATCAAAGAAACTCACGATGTGTTCGAGCGCGTCCGACCGTCAGTGTTTCGTTGGGGTCAGGCATACGTTGCGTCTGATGTTGCAAACTTCGAGCACCTGTTGAAACATTACAGCTCTATTCATATAGTACATCTTGTGTACTCTTTATGTCCAATAAATGTTGCAAGTGAATCACTGCCTTGTTTCCTTCCCAATCTCCGACCTCTGCTTACCACTTATTGCTGACGTTTGCGGCCATGGGTTGCTGTGCAATTCTCAATCCTTGCGATCTGCCCCACCTCGCCTAGAAATTTGTCGCATCATTCTGGGATAACCCCTTACCCTTATTCTACGTACTTTTCCATCCTGTAATTTCCGTAGCTGTTAGCAATGGCTGTGTTGTCTTTGCAAAGTACGAATCGTTCAGTGCCTGGTTGGTACACTACGGCGAACGTCGACTAACACGCTAAATTATCCGACCTTAGTCTCACAGAAAATGTCTGATACTATTTGCAACAGCGGGTGAAATCTAGCGATCAGCATCACAGCGATGTGGTAGCTTTACGAGCTCTAACGATCAGGCAGTAGCTTCAACTGGATGTGGCAAACCTGAAGAAATTCTGGGACCTCTTTACTCGCCCAATAAAGTTCATTATCAATGCAAGAGGCGGTGTTACACGGTATGAGCGTGACGCCGTCTGAGGCGAATAACCTTTTGCCCAGTATTATGTGAGTAAACCCTCATTAATGTAGTGTCGTGGATGTAAGATGCTCATTTTTAAATTTTGTCTTGAATTTGTCCACGTCACCTCATTGTTCTTCCTAATATCGTGTTCCCCGCCATCTTCTCTCGCGCAGGCAGCTTTAGAGCAGTGAGAGGCGCTCCGGGACTCGAAGGAGGGACCGCTGCCGCCAAGGGCAGCCGGCAGGTGGCGCCCGTCCAGAGGTCAGACGTGAAGTCACCGCTCCTCTGAGCAGGGCGGAGCGCAACTTCCCAGAACGAACACATAACGTTAACACCTGTCTCACTACTCTTGCTCGCTCGTGATGTGTGTCAAGGTTGCTCCGCTACGCTGCCTCCCTTTCTTCGCAACCGCACAATTGATTACTTTGTTTCTTATTTGACGACCTTTCATGCCATTTACGTTTCTGCCTCGTGTTAATATTCTACGCCTATGGCAACCGTGTTCCATTAATGTCTCACTTTCTGCTACGAGTCACTAGAGTCGGCGTATCACTATGCTCAGCTATTCATCGTATTGTGTCTAGTATTTATCATTCCTCCTCGTGGTCACCCACTCAACCATTTAACTCCAGATGGTACGAACCTTGCAACGTGTTCACATTGATGATTTCATCAAGCACTGCGTCAATAAAACTTCCGAATCACGTGTAGAGTATGCCACCAACCCAGTCCTACCGTTCCTCAAACTGCAAAACTAAATCTCCACCTACAAATCTCGAACTAAAGATATCTGTCTACCTTCTCCGCCCACCACTTCCAGCGTGCTGACACAATTTTCCCATCCCTCAACTCCACACTGCAGAAATCTGCACAATCCTCCAGCTCTACCTCTCTGCACATTACTCCTTAAAATAAACTCTTTCAAATCTCAGTTGTTTTTGGCCAAACAATATGTAGTTCTTTCCCCATTGCCTCCTTGAATCTGCTATCTAACCATTAATGACCAAATCAAAATAATTGGGAGCACCGCTCTACCTGAAGATATAGAGCACTCATGTACCAAAAATGTAACACAAAGCTCCCAATATTGTATAATCGTTAGAAGCAGCAAGTAGATGAACATAGATGATGATGATGATGATGAGCGTTTGGCGTCATTGGCCGGGAGGCCCCTCGCGGGGCAGGTCCGGCCGCCATATCGCAGGTCTTATTACATTCGGCGCCACATTGGGCGACCTGCACGCCGGATGGGGATGAAATGATGATGAACACAACACAACACCCAGTCCCTGAGCGGAGAAAATCTCCGACCCAGCCGGGAATCGAACCCGGGCCCAGAGGACGGCAATCCGTCACGCTGACCACTCAGCTACTGGGGCGGACAATGAACATAGAGACTGCAGGCGTCAGTAATTTTCCCAAACTATATAGCCATGAACATCAATAAATGTGTGTGAAATCTCATGGGACTTAACTGCTAAGGTCATCAGTCCCGTAGCTTACAAACTACTTAACCTACATTATCCTAAGGACAAACACACACACATCCATGCCCGAGGCAGGACTCGAACCTCCGCCGGGACCAACTGCACAGGAACATCAATAAAACCGACAAAGGTACGGATTCTTGACTGGAAAAGCAGGAAAAAAGGTCCTGTGAATATGTGCCCGGAAACGCATCGTTGCGGCGGTAGATATCGCTGACGAATGGAAGTTCCTCTGACCACGTGCCGTGTGTTCGTACAGGCTATGTAATAGACGCAACGTACCGTAAGCAGCAGAATGATCCAATGCTCATGTCGAGAAGAAGCCTAGATGGTGTAGCGTACGGCTAAGCAGAGAGACAACGCGGCCATACCTAAACAAATAACCTCACAGTCACCAGCCTTCAGACACTGATGGTTCAAATGGCTCTAAGCACCATGGGACTTAAAATCTGAGGTTCAGATGCCTCTGAGCACTATGGGACTTAACATCTGAGGTCATCAGTCCCCTAGAACTTAGAACTACTTAAACATAACTAACCTAAGGACATCACACACATCCATGCCCGAGGCAGGATTCGAACCTGCGACCGTAGCAGTCGCGCGGTTCCGGATTGAAGCGGCTAGAACCGCTCGGCCACAGCGGCCGGCCGGACACTGATGACGTACGATATACGGTGTTCGTTGAGTCTGGCTCGCCACCAATTAATGGATTGTTCATTTTTCAATACTTTGTGAAATTTGTACTTATTTCGTATATTATTTTTATTGTGCTGTATAAACTATTTTATTGTGGCTGGTTGGATGCCCTTAAGCAGTCTTAGGTCGCTGTTTGACGTGCAACACATTAACTGAGTCTGGCATGCCAGCAATGTATGTAATGTGCCTATGACATATACTATCGAAAATCCTAAAGTGTATGGATGTACCGGTACATTTATCTTTGACAACGAAATATCAGCTGCTGTTGGTTATCAGGCTGTAGTACCTACTGAAGTTCCGATTATGATGATGAAAGTCGTCATGCTAGTGTATATCCATCCACAAAGTACAGATGGAATAGAACGTCAACTTTTCGCGTGTAGTGAAAAATAATTTGACAATTACGACATGTAATAATATTACACATGTAAGTAGGAATTTTGTACAGTAAGGCGGTATGTTAAATGTGAGTTGTCTAATGTATCGCCTATAGAAGGTGATGTATGGAGATGTATGTAGATAATGTGATACTCTTCGACGTTGGTTTTACAGGTGCCTTAAAATGACAAGTCGTGGAAATTAGCCACTAGCATGATCCTCTACATTACAGCCTATTACGAACCATGTTTTCTTTTATTAAGTCTGTCCTCAGTCACACAGTCACGTCACCGTATTTCCCCATTTGCGACTCGCATCGTTGCTGGAACTGCATACCTTCGTTACCGTCTCATGTGCTCGCAAGGCCACCAGGCGTCATACTTTCTCGCCGTGGCAGTGTTCACAATGTTATACGTCGTCATTGTCTTACTTATCCGTGTTATGCCAAAGGCGAACGACATGTGGTGGTTGTTGATAAACAGCCGGTGTAGGTCCAGCGAGTCTTGGGAAGCAGAGACACGCAAAGCTTTACTGCGTTTTACAGTCCTTGATATTAAGCATTCTCAGCGAGCAGGCATTCCCATTCACCCCGTTGCTTTTCCTACACACAGCTCACGAGCGGACGGCGCTCACAGCATACAGTTGGTACCAACGTCGACATTCAAACGGGCGAAACAATACGATTCACAACACAACAGCTACGTTTGTAAGCTATGTTTCAACTGTTTTGTATTACACAATACGATAACTTGCAGAGTACAAATGTATATATAGACATACTTGAGCTCGTACGAAGAGATATCGGGCATGCAGCTGGTGTTCGTTTACTGTACGATACTTCGACTGGGCAACCGCCAGTCGATTTTGGTGAACCTACAAAGAGTGATGAGGACTTTTACTTTCTGTCTTTCAATTGCCCACGAAATCCGCCTCAATAGCTGAGTGGTCAGCGTGACGGATTGCCGTCCTACGGGCCCGGGTTCGATTCCCGACTGGATCGGAGATTTTCTCCGCTCAGGGACTGAGTGTTGTGCTGTCTTCATCATTTCATCCCCATCCAGCAAGAAGGTTTCCCAATGTGCCGTCGAATGTAATAATAACTAAACCAAGGCGGCCGGACCTGCCCCCCAAACGCTCGTTTCATTTCCATCATTGCCAGCGGAAGGGAGAGGGGAAGATAGTTGGCAGTGGATAAAACCACTCTTCAGCCAAAGGGTACACAAATTGAAAAAAAAAAAAAAAAATGTGTGTGGAATCTTATGGGACTTAACTGCTAAGGTCATCAGTCCCTAAGCTTACACACTACTTAACCTAAATTATCCTAAGGACAAACACACACACACCCATGCCCGAGGGAGGACTCGAACCTCCGCTGGGACCAGCCGCACAGTCCATGACTGCAGCGCCTCAGACCGCTCGGCTAATGCCGTGCGGCACACAAATTGAAAAGATGTTTTAAAACACATGGTACGTTCAATAAGTAATACAACGCTATTGTATTCACTCCACTTCATCGTTGGCTTATTGATACAGCAACAGGTTTTCATCGTTATATACAAAATAAAAAACTCACAGTTGCAACCAATATCGTTTTATGGTCTATATAAGTAGTGCAACACATTATTTTTTTCTGAAGACAGGTTGGCAATATTCGTGATTCCAATATATCGTGTTATTCCGTACGCATTTGGCTACATAACTATTTTCAACTGAATCTCCATTCAATGCGACGGCCTTAAGCCACATTACTGAGAGGACCTGTACGCTGGATGGTACCACTCTACTGATCGACGTCGGAGACAACGTCTTGTTGCGAGATTAACTCCAACATCCTCCACATACTGCTTCTCGTGGTGTGCGTCCTTCACTGGGCCAAACAGATGTAAATCGAAAGGCGAGGAGATGCGCTGTTGTGCAGCGAGGTGTTAGTTTACATCCGTCAATTACCTCGAATGACTTATTCGGACGTTCCAACATTGCAGGAGTCACAGACGTGCGCGGTCGGCCGGCACGAGGGAGCTCGGACAGGCTTGCGCGACCTTGTTGCGACGGTGACTGACGTCTCGCTCAACGACTCACCGTGGTTTTGTTCATCCCTAGGTCTGCGTAGGAATTCTGCAAGTGCCGATGAATATCTGCAGCGCTCTGGCTATCAGCAAAAGGAAACTCAGTGACAGCTCTCTGCTTGGAATGCACCCCCGTTGTAGACGCCAATTTGAAGACTATGTATAGCACCGCCACGAATCAGAACTGCATGAAACTATAGAGGTTGAAGTGGGAATGTTGTTCCACAACAATTTCCGCATTTTTCAACCGAAACTGACCTAGTAAAAAAAGTATAATGTTGACATAAAAACAGATAGCAAACAGGATTTTTTTTTAAAAAGCTCATTGGTAGACGATATTTATGATTTAAAGTTTTTTGATGAATTTATGTTACACTTAAGTATATTCCATGATAATACTGTGAATGAAATAACAGTGATGCAGGTGGTTCATGAAAATGAACATGGTCCTGATTTAGGTGGAATGGCGAGTACGATTATGGGGCCCTTTGGAACCACAGGTAGCTAATAAAAGTCAATGCGGTAGAGGAGAGTGGAGGAAGGAAAATTGAAGGATGATGTGAGGAGGAGTGTTGTGACTCCAGTTGGAACGAGGGGTACACGTCGGGAGGCTTCGAAGAGGGAGTTGTTTGAAATCCTGCCTGGAGAAGATGGATAAAGCACCAAGGTGCTTGTAAGGTGGAATATTGGTACGGTGGCGCATCAAGGTACCCAGACTGATGATTAGTAGATGGGATATTGGATGCCGGGAATGGGTTTTGCAATTTGTATGCAGTATTGTATACAAAGGTGCTCTAGAAAGAGAAGAAGGTTTTAGAGAAGTTGATGAAGTGCTACAGGATGCGAGTTGGGGAAGGTAGTCGGGTTGTGTGAATGTCTTTCGAGCATTGTAGAATTTGGGTTCAGATGCTTCAAATGGCTCTGAGAACTATGGGAAATAACATCTGAGGTCATCAGTACCCTAGAACTTAGAACTACTTAAACCTAACTAACCTAAGGAAATCACACACATCCATGCCCGAGGCAGGATTCGAACCTGTGACCGTAGCGGTCACGCGGTACCAGACTGTAGCACCTAGAACCGCTCGGCCACATCGGCCGGCGTAGAATTTGGGAATGAAGACTGTATGTATTCTGTGTATGTGTGAAGTTCGTGGTGACAGATTAGCTACGCTACCCGGCGTGCTGTGCCATCGTTGGTGGAATTGCGAAACTCAGCAGTCCCCAAGGTTGCCACTCACTTTAGCCACAGGCATACTCTTCCGTGTAAGTTTAGAGCAAATCGTGGAAAGGGTTGCATGCATTGTCCAATTACTAACCGCTATAACAGTTCAAGAGTATTATGCCAAGCGTATTTTCATGGATTCCTTAACAACAGACTTCCAAAACGATGTTGTCGTGGCAAGAAATTATTGTTTTATCACAAATCATTCAATGGACGATGAATATAAAATGTTAGCAATGGTTGGTTGCAGAACGCAGGTGCAGAGTTGATATTCGATGCAGAGTTCTTTCAAGGTGCACGTAGTATGATATATATATAAGCCATTCCACATTGGCAAGTTATATCGTAGTTTCCAAACTTTCGATCATGATTCACTGATCCCATAACGCCTCCAATCTTACACTACTGGCCATTAAAATTGCTACACCACGAAGATGACGTGCTACAGACGCGAAATTTAACCGACAGGAAGAAGATGCTGTGATATGCAAATGATTAGCGTTTCATAACATTCACACAAGGTGGGCGCCGGTGGCGACACCTACAACGTGCTGACTTGAGGAAAGTTTCCAACCGATTTCTCATACACAAACAGCAGTTGACCGGCGTTGCCTGGTGAAACGTTGTTGTGATGCCTCGTGTAAGGAGGAGAAATGCGTACCATCACGTTTCCGACTTTGATAAATGTCGGATTGTAGCCTATCGCGATTGCGGTTTATCGTATGGCGACATTGCTGCTCGCGTTGGTCGAAATCCAATGACTGTTAGCAGAATATGGAATCGGTGGGTTGAGGAGGGTAATACGGAACGCCGTGCTGGATCCCAACGGCTTTGCATCACTAGCAGTCGAGATGACAGGCATCTTATCCGCATGGGTGTAACGGATCGTGCAGCCACGTCTCGATCCCAGAGTCAACAGATGGGGACGTTTGCAGGACAACAACCATCTGCACGAACAGTTCGACGACGTTTGCAGCAGCATGGACTATCAGCTCGGAGACCATGGCTGCGGTTACCCTTGACGCTGCATCACAGACAGGAGCGCCTGCGATGGTGTACTCAATGACGAAACTGGGTGCACGAATGGTAAAACGTAATTTTTTCGGATGAATCCAGGTTCTGTTTGCAGCATCATGATGGTCGTATCCGTGTTTGGCGACATCGCGGTGAACGCACATTGGAAGCGTGTATTCGTCATCGCCATACTGGCGTATCACCCGGTGTGATGGTATGGTTACACGTCTCGGTCACCTGTTGTTCGCATTGACGGCACTTTGAACAGTGGACGTTACGTTAGATGTGTTACGACCCGTGGCTCTACCCTTCATTCGATCCCTGCGAAACCCTACATTTCAGCAGGATAATGCACGACCACATGTTACAGATCCTGTACGGGCCATTCTGGATACATAAAATGTTCGACTGCTGCCCTGGTCAGCACATTCTCCAGATCTCTCACCAATTGAAAACGTCTGGTCAATGGTGGCCGACCAACTGGCTCGTCACAATGAACTGTGTATCGTGTTGAAGCTGCATGGGCAGCTGTACCTGTACACACCATCCAAGCTCTGTTTGACTCAATGCCAAGGCGTTATCAAGGCCGTTATTACGGCCAGAGGTGGTTGTTCTGGGTCCTGATTTCTCAGGTTCTATGCACCGAAATTGCGTGAAAATGTAATCACATGTCAGTTCTAGTATAATATATTTGTCCAATGAATACCCGTTTATCATCTGCATTTTTTTTTTTTTTTGGTGTAGCAGTTTTAATGGCCAGTAGTGTAGAAGGTGTGCCGAATACTATTTTCACATGAAATTTGCGAAGGATTCTGGCTATCTTGAAATAAATATTGCCAACAAAGGGAAGAGAAAATTTCAGATTCTTCCGGCATGCTCTCCTCTTTAACAGCTTCATGGTTTTTGACGTTGTTACTCTGTTAGTCTACTGGGTGAAATATTCACTTTCCGGGAACACTGTCTCTAGGTCGGTCAGCGCTCTTCTGGAATATTATTTCAATTGTTCTGTGTAAAAATGTTTTAATAACTCAATTTCCGACAACCGATGACAACTCAACGACTGTCAATACAAATTGATGTGATTGTGCTTACGATAAACCAAATATCCCGGAAAGCTATCATTCTTTTGTCTAGCAAAAACTTCCAGGAAACTTTTACTTATACACATATTGCTGCATCACAGAAAGCTGACTGGCCATGTGTAAAGTGCATGTGTGACCTCAGACCTGAGCTCACTAGTCCAAAATACATCTGTGCGCTTAGCCTGCATGTATTGCAATAAAAAAAAACTTACTCAAGAAACTCCCCACATATTTATACGTGCCTGAAAGCGAATTCTGTTGGCATTACCCATAATAACATCATACAGATTCCTATAAATTGGCGCGGCAAAAGAGACGCATGAAATTTATCTGTCCCACAGAAAAATCTGTTCTATCTAACGCCCTGATACTAAAATTCGTCGGAGTGAGATTTTGCCTTGATTAATTTAAACCATATAATTGTGTAATTGACCTATCTGCAACTCTGTTTTGATACAGCTGCATCACCATCCTGAAATATGCTTAACTATTAGCTGAAAGACACAAGCACATACATGACAAATGTGGCGTTCAAGAGTAGAAGGGTAATGAGATTATAATGGAAATAGGAACAACAGAAAACTGGAGGGACAGCGGTGTGTGGCCAAAGTCATGTCAAAGTTATGCCAAAGTCATGGCATGTTGTAATGCACCAAACAAAAAAAATTGTTACTATTTTTTCGTTTGGCATTACGTAATGTAGTGGGACGCGAAATTGAAGCGTCACCCACCCACCAGTGTCAGCCCAGTTTGCAGGTGAATATAAGTTTAATTTAGTTTTCGTTTATGTATTTTTGTAATACTTGTAGTGGTTGTGAATTGTCTAAAGTTTTTGTATTTATTTTTTATGTTTCATGTACGGAGAGGGCGGCGCAACGAACGGAGACAGCATCTTCACTGCCGGGACCAGAGAGAAAATTGCTGGCCACTATACGTCGCGGGTCGACAGCCAAAGAGCAACAGAAGATCCTGAAACCGAGTTGTTGCGTCGTGCTTCTAAAAATCGAAAAATTAAGAATTTGTAATGTTTGTACAACAATGACGTCATAGAAAGTTAATCATGTTGTAAATGTTCAGTTCTGTCTTGTCAAGGCTCAGGTTCACGTCTATGTGTAGGAAGATAATAAACTAGTGGATGCTACTAAAGTTTAAATACGTGTTCCGAGAATTTATTTATGAAGAATTGTGTTACGTAACTTATTTCACAAGATTAGTAATTTTTGACAACGTTCATCGTGAGTTTGAATCTCGAAAGTTTATTCAATGTGGTTCTGATATTTATTAAATCAGATCACGTGCATTAATATAATTTCTGAGAAAAAACAAACGACATCTAAATTGAAAAAGTTTGCGCAAACCAATTGGCCTAAGTGACGTAACTCTGCGCATACGACTCAAATGATGATGTTTTAATTACAGTTTCGTTCGAGAACCATTTAGAGACAATTTAAAAAGAATTTAAATAATTTTTGAAGTGTGTTGTAACTGACGTAGGTGACGAAGTCTGCACATGGTCATATGTCAAAAGAAAATCATTTATACAAAACTTACGTCGTTACACTACAGTAATACAGCCGACTCAACTTAGTCTCGACAAGAAAATTGATGTTCAAACTTTGTAAAAGATATGCTTTAATACGTATTCCTTTGACATGTTATAGTGTCTAAAGACCGAGGGAAAAAGCTGAAGAAAACCTGGTCGCAGTCAGAGATACTGCATCACCAGGGCGAGGTGATAACAGCGCGAGTAAGCGACGGTATAACTACTGTACCGGCCTCCAGAAACATTACCAAAGGCCAAGCAGAATGAACTTAACATGCACAAAGGGATAATCACCGTTCTAAGATTGTTTGAAAAATGGTTCTTAGTTCGATCCTCGAGGAAGGAAGCGTGTGTAGTCGCTGTTATGACGCAGATGAGTAACGGTCGGAAGTAGTGCTGGATAAAAGGACACTGACGTGTCATACGAGTAGTTTGATTCTGAATTCTCGTTCGACATAAGTAATAATATACTCTGACAAGTTAATTGAAATTAATTTGTTCACGATTGAGGTCGGTATTTTAATCGACTGGGTTAGTACTGAGGAGGTTGGTGTCTGGGTTGCCGCCCGACGTGATTGCAATATGAGCGCATGATAATTAAGGCATTTATGTGAATGTTGGAGAGCTAATCCGTTAACTATCCAATATTTTGGATAGTTTGGAGTATTGATCGCGTGCACCATAGAAGGTGACACAGCTGATATAGTAGTGGGTGTAAAGGAATACGGAGTGAGTATCGGCCAATTACAGTTATTACTATTGCGCGTTCTAAGGTATTTGAACAACGCTCGAGAAACCCACGACCACCTACTGAGGTGAGACTTGAAGTTTTAAGGTCCGGACGGCGCAATTTTACGTCATTGTTCGTTAATATACTGTACCACATATAGCGATTGTCTTTAGAAACAGACTATCTTCCTATATTTTGATATAGTCAAGGCAGAAAACTATCCAGTCAAGAACCATTTAAAGGGGGGACGAACGGTAATTATTGTTTACGATTCAAGTGCTGTAATTGATTTAGTAACCTCAAGGTGTACTGAGTAAGTGAATGTCAAAGCCTGAAGAAGCCTGAAGAAGTCTGAATTTTGATAAAATCTTAAAATAGAATACAAAGTGGCGGTGACACCTAGGTTTTTTTTGTTTGTGTATGTTTCTTTTAGTTTGTTTTCCGATTCGAATGTGAATAGTTTACAAACAGCATTTGAACCAACCACTATAACTGTGACCATTAAGATTTTCAAGATAAAAATAAAGTTGTTTCATTATGTGAAAGTTTAAACTGTGTTCTGCGTACGTAATTTGTAGTACAGAGAAAGTAATAAAGAAGGTTCAAAAATGGCTCTGAGCACTATGGGACTTAACATCTGAGGTCACCAGTCTCCTAGAACTTAGAACTACTTAAACCTAAGTAACCTAAGGACATCACACACATCCATGCCTGAGGCAGGATTCGAACCTGCGACCGTAGTGGACGCGCGGTTCCAGATTGTAGCGCCTAGAACCGCTCGACCTAATAAAGAAGGTTTTCATTATTTTAATAAAGAGAAAGAACGAGATAAAGAGACGAAGATAAAGAAAGAGAGAGAGAGAGAAAAGATGATTTTTTCGGAGTTGCTTTAGGGAAAGTTAATTAAAATAAAGTTAATCCCATTTATTGGACTTAGCAAGGGCCAATAATATAATATTACGTAAACGTAGAAAAATGGGTCTGAGCACTATGGGACTTAACATCTGTGGTTATCAGTCCCCTAGAACTTAGAACTACTTAAACCTAACTAACCTAAGGACAGCACACACATCCATGCCCGAGGCAGGATTCGAATCTGCGACCGGAGCGGTCACGCGATTCCGGACTGAAGCGCCTTTAACCACACGGCCACACCGGCGGGCTCGTAAACGTAGAAAGCCAAAGATTTAGCTATACGTTATTCGAGAAATATATAATAATAATAACTGTATTGAGTCGGAATTGGGCAAAATAAGGAATCGATATAAAGCAAAAGATAGTAGAAATACTTGAAGAGAAGCAAAATTACGAAAGAATATGTTCGAAATAGATTTGGAACAATGAAATAAAATGATGAATTCTCAGACTGAGAATAATACAGTCGCTTGTTTGCAACGGAATGTAAATAAGACGTAAGAATAATATCGTAGTTTCATCAGAAACTAAAGACATACAAATACATAATATTTCATGAAAGTATAATATGCCTGTAGGGTTATTAAACAAGGTTGTGTATCCTTACATTGAACCGGAATAGTACTCTACTGGCGTTTGTCAATCTGGTTTCGTACTAGAAAGATGTCGTTTTATTTGTGCGATTGCATATCCTACACGTAAGTTTAAGCAGACGAGAGCATTGTCGTGGAATCAACCACAGTGAAAGTTAGATTTTGCTATCACCGGTAGTAAAAGTTTGTTAGTGGTAGTGGTGCATACTAAAGCTCAGCAGTTCTAGATAATAGAATATTAATTAATGCTGTAGCTAATATTGATTATACGTTACGTCGTTGTGACACTGTTGACAGATTTTTTTTTTTTTTAAAGTGAATATAGCTGTAGGTTATTTTCATATCAGTCGATCGCTATCAGCGTGTGTTCCATTATAATAGTCGGAGAGTGACGTTGATACGTGGTGTCTACGTGTCGATGTGAGTTGTTATTTTCTGGACTACGAAAAGTAGCATGCTAGTGAGACGAACACACTCAGTTTCAACGTTGTATTTATTTAATGCCTGCCAAACTAGTCTCATAGGTGTTGGTTATCGTAGGAACTCTGGAATTCTTCTTGTTAATTAAAGTCAGATGCGTTATCCTAAAACTTTTTCAACTACAATATCTATCATGGGCCATCTAGCTCGAAATTAGTATTGTGTCAAGGTTCAGATTGGTATTGTGTTTGTCAGCGGCACTCTTACTTCGGACATCAGCCGTTAGTTACGTCGTTGGTTAATTCTTCGTTGTAAACGAAATAACCACAGTTCACATTTGGACAGGATATTACAAAAGTGGCTCGTTTAACAAATCGTAACTGATCTTCCCACAAGTTCCGTCATACGCAGTGCTGTGTATCATACATTGTTCGTTGCCAATCGGACTGGGTTTACCAGGATTTTTTCTAATCTGTCCGCTGCGACACAAGGTGTCAATCTAATCTGCACGGCGCATTGTCTTTCTTTTCATAAAGGTATATTTGAAAAAAAATGAAGATATGACGATTTATACTGGAAACCACGACTAAAAGAATATGAGAGAATTCATACATATTTGGCCAGTAGCTGGTGGCTCACATTAACGTAATACACAAGTGTCACCAACCTATTAGCCTGCCGGAGTAGCCGTGCGGTTCTAGACGCTACAGTCTGGAGCCGAGCGACCGCTACGGTCGCAGGTTCGAATCCTGCCTAGAGCATGGATGTGTGTGATGTCCTTAGGTTAGTTAGGTTTAATTAGTTCTAAGTTCTAGGCGACTGATGACCTCAGAAGTTAAGTCGCATAGTGCTCAGAGCCATTACAACCATTTTGAACCAACCTATTACGATAGCTATATTAACTAAAGGCTCACGCTGTAACAGATCAGCTCGTGATCAAATACTCGTACATCGGCTGGTGATAGCCGCTGCTGACAACGCCAGCGCCGTGTTTTCTGCTTCTGGGAGACGGGGACTATTCTGCAGCCTGAAGATAACGGGACGGCCTTACTTTAACTGTGTTCCTGTAAGGCCCCTCAATCGTCCCTTCATTAATGCCTTTTCAAATTTATTTTGCGGCTCTTGGACTATTGGACTCAAGTATGGGAGCAAAGTTTTATGCATGGCTGCTTGGTTCAGTGACCGTTTATAAATTAAAATTGAAACAAATGAGCCCTCGGTCACAATTTTTAGTCTTAATAACCAGGTTTCAACACTTCTAAGAGTGCTTTCATCAGAATTTAAACGTTTAAAGTGGCCTATAACATGATTACAAATTTATAGGGAAAGAAATTTTTTATATAAAAGTGTAAGTACTGAGTAACAAACAAGACAGAGACAGTACTTACATGTCACATATAAAATAAATAACAGGCCAGAAGGGGTTTAGTAACAAATTTTTTTAAAAAAGAGTGCATGAAGGCGAGCCACTATGGCCAGCTCATACCTGTACAGCCACAGGCTGCAACTTGTAGAGTGGCTACACACAATCAGACCGGTCAGCGACCCTCTCATTGAAGGACGGTTGGCTGAGAACTTGCTTAAAGCCACCTATTAACAGCTTGTCTTGTCGGCTGACCCCCCCCCCCCCCCCCCCCGCCCACCGCCACCATTAGGCACACTGCGGACGCGTCCGACTATGTGTGGACATACTGCAACTATGTGGAAGACCCTACCTGCCTGCAGTAACGAAGTTCGGGTTGGCAGGCAGTGGTCGGGACAAACAGATAGAGATCTTCCAGGAGACTGAAACACCCAAACAAAGGACTCCACCACTACAAAGTCGCTCATACAAAGGCGAAGGGTTCTGTGCAGACCTGTTCTTTATCTCAGGGCCTTAAACAGAAACTGCCAGGCAGGGAGCAGCATGCAAGCACTTATCGGGAAATAGAATCTGTGGTCATACTGCTTTGTTCACTATGGCACTGGGCTGTTGTGTGTGATTTGGAGGCCTTAGAACTGTGCTCTTTGTCCTGTGTGGCAAGGGCTACTTCCTAAAAGAACTGAATTTGGGAATAATGTTGCACAACAGGCGAACGCAAAATAAATCGCTTTATGTGCCATTATCACTATAAAAATGGTATCTCAGTGGTGTGTCTCTTGCCAGAAGGTCTTCAGACAAAGCTGGATAGAGCCTTGCTTAGCAAAAACTCGCGGTTTTCACCTGGGAAAGATTTGTGGCAGATAACTGTTAAAATTTTTCTCCTTTTTATGGGGGGAAAAATAATGTCATCCAGACACAATACCATGCAAACCACAAAATTACCCCTCTCTCAGCGTGGGAAAGCCTCTTATAGGGGTTGCTCAAAACTTAGTTGGCTGTTAGAGCTCCTTTTATCAAAATATCATTGCATAATCATTTGCTGGACATTCCTATTGGTGGAGGGAATTTGTGCAGACACTTTGGGGGAAAGTCTGGAGCAGAGGGCCAATGTAAACACTTGAACTTGGTCTCTAGATGTGGATGCAGAAACTTGGACCAGATATACAGACATTTTAGTTCATAGCCAGCTCGCCACTTCATGGCTGATGAGCTGCTGCTGCCAGCAGGCTGCTACAAACGCAGATCTTACCACTATGAGCTGTTGCAGGTGTAGGTGCTTCTGTTTCATGTCTTTTAAACTTCAGTAGATAACCCAACTTGCCATATGTCTTGTAGCAGAGGACTCATCCGTGAATGAGGGGTTAAGATGATTGCATGTGAAATCAACGCCTTATATCCTGATACGTTTGGAGCACTTATTATTCACCAAACAGCGATTATGCGTTTAAAGGGAGGAACTGTTGAGATGATCGTCACTCTTACGTTATCCATCCCTTGTGGGGATGCTGAGCAGAATCTAGATGCTGTTAAATTATCGCGATGTTCGCTGCTGTTATTTCCTTTTCTAGTTTATGTATCTGCAAATGAAACTTCCTGGCAGATTAAAACTGTGCGCCGGACCGAGACTCGAACTTTGCCTTTCGCGGGCAAGTGCTCCACCATCTGAGCTACCCAGGCACGACTCACGCCCCGTCCTCACAGCTTTACTTCTGCCAGTACCTCGTCTCCCACCTTCCAAACTTTACAGAAGCTCTCCTGCGAACGTTGCAGAACCAGCACTCCTGAAAGAAAGGGTATTGCGGAGACCTGGCTTGCCACAGCCTGGGGGATGTTTCCAGAATGAGATTTTCACTCTGCATCGGAGTGTGCGCTGATATGAAACTTCCTGGCAGATTAAAACTGTGTGCCGGACCGAGACTCGAACTCGGGACCTTTGCCTTTCGTGGGCAAGTGCTCTGCCATCTGCAAATGAATTTAATGCGCACCTGCGCACTTATTGTATGTGTGTGTGCTCACAAAAAAGGATTAATCTGAACCAATATTTATAATTCAGTAAATAGAAAACTTTACCCAGTTATTAATGCCCAATGATAATGTAAGGACGAGCACCCAGATTTCATTTACGAGAGTCTTTTCTTTCTTATTCTGTAGTCTGTCGTGCGACAGATTTACCTATCTACCTATTTACATCAATAATCCGAAATTCACTCTTACGTGCGTGGCAGAACATTCACTAAACTATCTTCAAGCTATTTCTCTACTTTTCCACTCTCGAAAGGCGCGCGGCAAAAACCAACATTTACATCTTTCCGTGCGATTTCTGATTTTTCTTATTTTATTACAGTGATAGTTTCTCCCTATGTAGATGGGTATCAAAAAAAATTTCGTATTCGGAGAAAATTGGAGACTGGAATTTCGTGGAAAGATTCTGCCGCAACAAGAAATTCCTTTGTTCTAATGATTACAACCCCAGCTTGCGTATCATATCCGTGGCTCTCTCACCCCGCTTTCGCAGTAATGCATAACGAGCTGCCCTTCTGTGGAATTTTCGATGATGATGATGATGATGTTTGGTTTGTGGGGCGCTCAACTGCGTGGTTATCAGCGCCCGTACAATTATCCAATCTTTGCTCAGTCCAATTTCGCCACTTTCCTGGATGATGATGAAATGATGAGGACAACACAAACACCCAGTCATCTCGAGGCAGGTGAAAATCCCTGACCCCGCCGGGAATCGAACCCGGGACCCCGTGCTCGGGAAGCGAGAACGCTACCGCGAGACCACGAGCGGCGGACAGGAATTTTCGATGTCATCCATCAGTAATATTTGACAAGGATCCCACAGTACACAGCAATAATGCAGAAGAGGACAGAGAAGTGTGGTGTAGCCACTTTCATTAGCAGTGCTGTTGCATCCAATAAAACGCAGTCTTTGCTTTGCGTTTCCCATGCGTTTCCCACAACATTTTCTATGTGATCGTTCGAATTTAGGTCATTCATAATTGAAATCTGTAACTATTTAGCGGAATTGATAGCCTCTAGATTTGTGTGATTTGTCGTGTAATCAAAATGTAATAGATTCCTTTTATTACTCATGTGAATGACGTCACGATTTTCATTATTTAGAGTCAACTGCCACTTTTCTCACCTTGCAGATATCTCGGCTAAATCATTTTCCAATTTGTTTCGATCACCTTATGACTTTGTAAGACAGTAAATGGTAGCATCATCTGCAAAGAACCTACTCGGATTACCTCCTACATCGTTTATACAGATAAGGAGCAACAGAGGGCGTTCCTTGGGGAACGCCAGGTATCACTTCTGTTTTACTCCACAACTTTCCGTCAGTTACTAGGAACTGAGATCTTTCCGACAGCAAACCACGAAACCTGTTGCACAACTGAGACGGTACTCCATACGCACGAAACTTTGTTATAAGCTGCTAGTGAGGAACGGTGTCAAAAGCCTTTTGGAAATCTAGAAATATGGAGTCAATTTGCGATCTCCTGTCGATAGCACTCATTACTACGGGAGAATAAAGAGCTAATTGTGTTTTACACGAACGATATTTTCTAAAGCCGTGCTGACTGTGTATCAACAAATAAAACTTCCTAGCAGATTAAAACTCTGTGCCGGACCGAGACTCGAACACGGGACCTTTGCCTTTTGCAGGCAAGTGCTCTACCAACTGAGCTACCCAAGCACGAAGTTTCACATCAGCGCACACTCCGCTGTAGAGTGAAAATTTCATTCTAGAAACATCCCCCAGTCTGTGGCTAAGCCATGGCTCCGCAATATCCTTTCTTCCAGGAGTACTAGTTTCTGCAAGGTTCGGAGGAGAGCTTCTGTGAAGTTTGGAAGGTAGGAGACGAGATACTGGCGGAATTAAACCTGTGAGGAGGGTGCGTGAGTCGTGCTTGGGTAGTTCAGTTGGTATGCCGGCACGGTAACTGAACGTGTTCGGTCAGAGGATTAGCTGTCCTCTGTAATAAAAAAAACTGAGTTATTGGATCAAGGACGAACTGAAACGCGTGTTTTGCGACGTCCGCCCGAGCAGATACAACGAACGAAAACGACCAAAATGAGATTAAAAAAAGGAAAAAAAAAGTTGGTACAGCACTTGCCCGAGAAAGGCAAAGGTCCCGAGTTCGAGTCCCGGTCCGGTACACAGTTTTAATCTGCCAGGAAGTTTCATATCAGCGTACACTCCACCGTAGAGTGAAAATTTCATTGTATCAACAAATATTTTTTCTGGAGGTAATTCATAATATTCTGCACAGTATGTTAGTATGTTCCAAAATATTAACGCATATCGACGTGAGTGATTTGGGTCTATAACTCATCGCATCAGTCCTACTTCCCATCTTCGGTATTGGTATGACTTGAGCAACTTTCCAGTCTTTAGGTACAGGTTTTTCATCGATAGGGCGGTTGTAGGTTGCTGTTCTATATAGAGGAATCATTTCAGCCTACTCTGAAGCGGATCTAGTTCGTATACAGTTGGGACCGGAGGACTTACTTTTATGAAACTGCTTTGCTACACCAAGGGTATCTACGTCTAAATTACTCATATTGGCAGCAGTTCTTCATTCAGCTTCATCTTCTTTGGTGGAGGAACTTCGGAAACCTGTATTTAGTAACTTCACTTCAGTGGCACTGTCATCGGTAACATTACCTTTGCTGTCGCACCGTGAGGTACTGATTGTGTCTTGCCGCTGGTTTTCTGCACGTACGACCAGAATGTCTTTTGATTTACTGCCAGATTTCGAGACAAAGTTGAGTTGTGGAAACTATTAAAAGCATCTCGCATTGACGTTCGCGTTAAATTTCCAACTTCCGTACAAAATCGCCAACCCTGGGGATTTTGCATTTGATTGAGAATTTCGGTTTATTGGGACCAGTCTGTCTGCAGGTCGGTCCAGCGGGAACAGGATATAAAAACGACTGAAAAGTTGGTTCGAGTCTGCGTCTTGCAAATGATCTAGTAGGTAACGACAGAAGCTTTATGAGGCTTTTTGCAGGTGATAGTATTGTTTACAGGGCCGACCGGAGTGGCCGAGCGGTTCTAGGCGCTACACTCTGGAACCGCGCTACCGCTACGGTCGCAGGTTCGAATCCTGCCTCGGGCATGGATGTGTGTGATGTCCCTAGGTTAGTTAGGTTTAAGTAGTGCTAAGTCTAGGGGACTGATAACCTCAGATGTTAAGTCCCATAGTGCTCAGAGCCATTTGAACCATTGTTTACAGGAAAGTGACAACGCCTGAAGACTACAGCGAAATGCAGGAAGCCGCTGACCTTTAATTTAAATAAATGTAACTTATAGGAACTAAATAGGCAAAGAGACTGTTCGATTACACTATTGGTGAAGGAACACCAGAAACATTGAGAAAGTACTTTGGAGTGACCGTACGGTGCGACCTAAAGTGGAATGACCTAATAAAACAAATTGTAGGAAAACCACATGCCGGGCTGAAGTTGACTGGGATGATCTTAAGGTAATATAATTAATCGACGCATGAAATGGCTAACAAAACACTTGTTCGATCGGTTCTTGATTATCGCTCATCGATCTAGGAACCTTACGAAGTAGGATTAGTAGAAGAGACAGAGAAAATCCAAGGAAGAGCTGCACGTTTCGTCACGCGATCGTTTATTAAGCGTGAAAGCGTTACGGTGATGCTCAACAAACTCCAGTTGCAGTGACTACAAGAGAGCATTTTGTATCAGAGAGATGGTTGCTGTTGAAATTTCGAGAGCGTACTTTCGAAAAAGAGTCGGTTAACGTATTACTTCCTCCGATAAGTGTCTCGCGAAGTGACCACGACAAAAAAATCACAGAAATTAGAGCTCATTCGGAACCTTGTCGACAGCAATCATATACTCTCGCTCGACGATAGATCCGTACCTAAAGACTAGATAGTTGCAAAGGATCAGACCAATACTCAAGAAAAGAAAGAGCAGTGATCCGTTGAATTACAGGCCCATAACGGTAACGTCGATTTGCAGTATTATTTTTTGGAACATAGTGACTCGAAGAAAAATCTATATAACGATCAAGGAGAAAATCTGAGCAGTCGTTTTGAACTGTTTGCAGATAATGCTGTCACCTACTCTCTCGTAAATTCATCATAAGATCAAAACCAATTGAAAAATGATTTCTATAAAATATTTGTATGGTGAAGAAAGTGAAAATTGGTTCTAAATAACGAAAAGTGCAAAGTTTTCAACATGACTACTAAAAGAAATTTGTTGAATTTCGGTTACACGATAAATCACACAATTCTAAAGGCTGCCAATTCAACTAAATGCTTACGGAATACAGTAAGATTTAACATAAATGGGATCGTTCACATAGATGATGGTGTGGCGATGGTAAACCAAAGATTGCGTTTTTTTTTACCCAAAGCTTAGAAGATGAGATAGGTCTGATAAAGAGACTGCCTGCACTACTGCTGTCTGGGCTCTGCTAGCGTACTGGTGTGCATTATGGGATCCTTACCGTATAGAATTCAGGGAGACCATCGAAAAAATTCAGAGAAAAGCAGCTCGTTTTGTACGAGGGCAAGTCAAACGTTTGTTACATTGCGCACGTTGTCTTCTGTCCTTGCACATGTCACTGTTATACTGTTGTGGTAACGCTGTGAAAGTGTGATCTTATTTCCGCCACTGTTCTTCCTCCTTTGTTGAAAAAAAAGCTGAAGCCAGCAATTCCCACCAAACGCCGAGGTTTGGTGTCGAAGAAGGTGTTGTTGCACGACAATGTACGGCCACACACGGCCCGTCACACAATTGAAACCATCTACAAGATGAAATTTGAAGTGTTGGAACACCCTCCCTACAGCACAGACCTTGCTCCAAGTGACTTTCATTTGCTTGAGCCACTCTAGGATGCTTTGCGCGGTCGCCGATTTTCCTCATATGTGGACATGCAAAATGCGAAATGGCGAACGGAAAAACTTTTATTTGTATGGAAAAACTAAGGTCGCTGACTGTTGGACCAAGTGCATTGAGAGGGAGGGAGATTACGTAGAAAAATGATGTGCATTGCATACCCCTAGCATCATGTTAATAAACGGTAGAACGAATAGTGCAGATAACTTTTTGACTTGCGGTCGTACTATCGCGAAATATCATATGCGAGTTGAAAAATGGTTCAAATGGCTCTGAGCACTATGGGACTTAACATCTGTGGTCAACAGTCCCCTAGAACTTAGAACTGCTTAAACCTAACTAACCTAAGGACATCACACATCCATGCCCGAGGCAGGATTCGAACCTGCGACGTAGCGGTTCCAGACTGAAGCGCCTAGAACCGCACGGCCACAAAAGCCGGCTATGCGAGCTGAGGCGGTAATTGTTAAAACAACGGCGTTTTTCGCTGTGGCAGGATCCTTCCACGAAATTTTAGTCATCAACTTTTTTCCTCCGAATGCGAAAATATTTTGCTGACGCCCGCCTACACAGGGAGAAATGATCATCGTAATAAAATAACAGAAATCAGAGCTCGCAAGGAAAGATTTAAGTGTTCAGTTTCTCCGCGCGCTATTCGAGAGTGGAACAGTAGAGAAACAGATTGTAGGTGGTTCAACGAACCCTGTGCCAGGCTGAATTGAAGAGTGATCACGTAGATGCAGATTTGGTTCTTCCCACGCATCATGCGCGAATGGAACTGAGATGGAGCACAATGATATGATGCACGAAATACCCTCCGCCACACACCTTAACGTGACTTGCAAACTATAGATGTTGATCTTAATTTAAAGACAAGTCACCTGCATCCTGATAGTTCATTCCTCAGTCTGTTAGACGTCTACTTTAGAGATAATTTCCATGTTTGTCTTAATAACTGCCAGTCCCTGTTGTAACTGCCGGGAAAGGAAAACAAGGACGGCGCGTTGACAACGAGAAGACAAGCGCCGTACCTGAAAGGCGGGAGCGTTTTGTTCCCAAGCTGGAAATAAAGGCGGGCAGTTGCACAACAAAGAGAGAGAGGGAGACACGCAGCCGGCAAAAGGGTGTCATAATGGGTGGGGACCGGCCGCTCATTACAATTGGCTCCATTGTTCCATTGAGCGGCGTTATTTCGCCGGCACGAAGAATAAACGCAGGGTGAGGCTGTGAAAGGCGCCGGCGTGGGACTGACATTCGGCGCTCGCCGGCAGGGCCAAGGCTGCGGCGGGCGGAAATGTTGGCAAACGCCGCGAGGAGGCGCGCGGGTCGCGGGTCACGGCCCGCACCCCGCAGACCCCACGGGTCTCTTCGTTTCTGGCGCCGGCTTGTGGCCAGGTAAGCGACTGGGAGGTAGGACGGCTGCACCGAAACTGACACAGAACTGTTCAAATAACTTACGGGTTTGCTGCCGGGTGACGTCGTCGACCACCGCCGATATTTCGACAAGAGCACACCCTGCCATTCTCCAGGCACAACTACAAGAAGGAAGCAACGTGCAAGGGAATTTAATACCTCGGTTCACAGAGGAGAAACGAGGAAGATGCCACAGACAGAACAAGTAACCGCAGAGTCAACACACAACCAAAGATAACCAACATCAGAAATATCGATAGTGATTATTAATCAGCAGGTGAGGTAGCATTAATTTTGTCCCTCTGTTTTTTGATGAGAGACAGAGCCGGATTCCAAGCAGCATTTAAACAAAATCCACCATCCCTGTTTATAAGATTGCTTGATAGTTTGATTTCAACAGCTTCCTTAATAACACTATCCCAATAGGTAGACGTGCAAGCCAGAATGTCCGTATTGTTGTATTCCATAGGAAGACCGGTGTCAAGGCAATGTTCTGCAATAGCGGATTTGCTGGGCTGTTGTAAGCGTGTGTGACGCTTATGTTCAATACACCGGTCTTCCACAGTCCTGATTGTCTGACAATTAATTGACAGGCCACAACTGCAAGGGATACGATAGACACCAGGATTACGCAAACCAAGATCATCTTTTACGGACGCCAACAGGGCCTTAATCTTAGAAGTTGGTCGAAAAACACATTTCACATCATATTTCCGCAAAATACGGACAATGTGTTGGAAATGCTTCCTGCGTAAGGCAAAAGGGCCGTAGACTAAGGTGCCACTTCGTTGCTATCGTCACTCACCCGTTGCAGAGAAGGCTGATAGCGCAACGCACGTTTGATCTGCCTCTCACTATAACCATTGTGACGAAAGGTGACTTCGAGATGTGATAGCTCAGCCAAACTTTCAGGGTCTGAGATAATGTGCGCCCTGTGAACCAAGGTACCAAGTACTCCTTCACGCTGAGCTGGATGGTTACAACTACTAGCTCACAGATACAAGTCAGTGTGAGTAGGCTTCCTATAAACAGAATGTCCCAACCTACCATCAGCCTTCCTTCTGACCAACACATCAAGGAAGGGAAGGCATCCATTCTTTTCCACCTCCGTAGTGAACTGAATATTCGGTTGGATTGAATTCAGGTGTTCCAAAAACCGGTTTAAATTCTCACTGCCGGCCGGGGTGGCCGAGCGGTTCTAGGGGCTACAGTCTGGAACCGCGCGACCGCTACGGTCGCAGGTTCGAATCCTGCCTCGAACATGGATGTGTGTGATGTCTTTAGGTTAGTTAGGTTTAAGTAGTTCTAAGTTCTAGGGGACTGATGACCTCAGCAGTTAAGTCCCATAGCGCTCAGAGCCATTTGAACCATTTTGAACCAAATTCTCACTACCATGAGGCCAAACAACAAAAGTATCATCTACATATCTGGAAAAAGAAGCAGGTTTCAAGGTTTCTGACTCCAATGCACGTTCCTCAAAGTCCTCCATAAACAAATTGGCCACAATAATTGACAAAGGGCTTCCCATTGCAACTCCATCAGTCTGTTCGTAGTGCTGACCATTGAATAAAAAGTAAGTGGAAGTCAGCACATGTCGAAACAAATTTGTTAACTCGACACCAAACTTAACCTCAATTAGCTGCAACGAATCAGAGAGAGGAACGCGAGTGAAAAGAGAAACCACATGAAAACTGACTATAATATCAGAGTCATTCAAACGCAATCCCTGAAATCGACGTAAGAAATCTGCAGAGTCCTTAAAGTGGTGTTCACACCTACCTGCTAGTGGGCTCAACACTGTAGCAAGATGTTTAGCTACACGATATGTTGGAGCACCAATATTAGAAACGGGACAGCCTCTTTGTGGACCTTAGGGAGGCCACATAATCTAGGTGGTACAGTACAGCAAGTTATTTGAACATTCAATTCGCCGGGAAAAGTTAAGGTCTGACACAAAATTGTTGCAGGAATTGGTTACAGACTGAAAAAATCCACGACTTCCCAATACTGATGGGTAGCTCAACGTGATGCTGGACTTACACTGCGGTGTCAAAAGTCCTGGGATAGCAACACACACAGACAGATGGCGGTAGTATCGCGTACACAATCTATGAAAGGGCAGCGCGTTGGTGGAGCTGTCATTTCTACTCAGGTGATAAATGCGAAACTGTTTCCGTCATGTTTGTGGCCGCACGACAGGAATTAACAGCCTTTGAAAACGGAGTGGTCATTGGAGCTAGATGCATGGGACACTCCATTTCGCAAATCGTTAGGGAATTCGATATTCGGCGATGCACAGTGTCAAGAGTGTGCCGAGAGTGCCAAACTTCAGGTGTTACCTGTAACCACGAACAACGCAATGGCCGACGACCTTCAGTTAAGGACTGAGAGCAGCAGCGTTTGTGTAGCGTTGTCAGTGCTAACAGACAAGCAACACTGTTTAAAATAACCGCAGAAATCAATGTGGGCTGTACAGGACAGTGCGGCGAAATTTGTGATTAATGGGCAGACGATGTCGGTCGGTGAGGCTTGGCACGCAGTCGGCGTTCCAGAATATCCCAGAGGTGTTCTATAGGATTCAGGTCAGGACTCTGTGCATGACAGTCCATTACAGGGATATTATTGTCGTGTAACCACTCCGCTACAGGCCGTGAATTATGAACAGGTGTACCCGTCTTACACCCTTTTTAATCCGAGCACTTCGTTCTTGCTATTCCACTCTTAGTGTTCCCTCCTGTTTTTGAACATATTATATATTACCCTTCAATCACTATAGCTTACCCATGTTTTTATCAGAATTTCGAACAGCTTCCACTATTTAATGTTGTCGAACGCTTTTCCCAGGACGATAGATATTATGAATGTGTCTTGGTTTTTTCGTTTTTTTTAACTTGCTTTCATTATCAACCGCAGCATGAGAACTGCCTCACTGATGCCTTTACCTTTCCTAAACCGAAACGGATCGTCATCTAAAAGATACTCGATTTTCTGATCCATTCTTCTGTATATTGCTATTGTCGGCAACTTGAGTGCATGAGTTCTTGAGCAGATTGTACGATAATTCTTACACATGTCGGCTTTTGCAATCTTCGCAATTGTGTGGACGATATTTTTCCAACTCTCTGATGGCATATCGCTTTCTCATACATTCTACACACCAATGTCAATAGCCGTTTTGTTGCCACTTCCCCCAATGATTTTAGAAATCGCGATGGAATATTATCTGTCCCTTCTGCCTTATTTGATCTTAAGTCCTCCAAAGTACTTTTAAATTCTGATTCTAGTACTGGTTCCCTTATCTGATCCCTGTCGATTCCCGTTTTTTCTACCACAGAGGCCTTCAGTGTACTCTTTCCTCCTGGCAGCTCTCTCCTCTGCATTTAACAGTGGATTTCCTGTTGCTCTCTTAATGTTACCGCCCTTGATTTTAATTTAACCGAAGATTTTTTCGACTTTCTATATGCCGAATCAGTCCATCCGACCATATTTTCATTTTCGACTTCTTCTAGTTTTTAATGCAATCATTTCGCCTTAGCTTTCCTGCACTTCCTATTTACCTAATTTCCTGAATTTTTCTTAGCATTTTTGTACTTCCGGCTTTTGTCGATCAGCTGTAGTATTTCTTCTGTTACCCATTGCTTCCACACAGTTACATTCTTTGTAGCTATGTTTCTCTTTTCAACTTCTTTGATTGCTCTTTTTAGAGATGTCCATTCCTCTTCATCTAAACTGCCCGCTGAGCTATTCATTATCGCAGTATGTATAGCCCCAGATAACTTCAAGTGCATCTCTTAATTCCTAATATTTCCGTATCCCACTTCTTTGCGTCCTGATTCGTCCTGACTTTCTCATTTGTTATGATTTTAAGTCTGACTGGATTCTTCCCTTTAAAACTGCTAATTGTATCTTTGTCTTACTCACTTACATGGATGAACTGTAGTACAATGCGTTTTGGCTCAATCCATTACTACTGTTTGTAAATTATCTTGTTTCCTGTATAATTATCTGGTCATCAGCATGCACTGATAACCAGAAACCTTATGACCACTGCTCACCACGACGTTGCATGTTTTCTTGCAGCGTTTCGGGCACCTGACGCGGAAACAAAAGTATATAAGCGAAGCCGACACAGATGGGGGGTCACTCTAGCGTAGATACGGGCTTGAAATTGGAAATCTATTGAGATAAGCAACTTTGACAAAGGGCAGATCATGATTATGCAGAGCCTGTGGAAGAGTATCTCGAAAATGGCGAAGCTGGTCGAATGTTCACGTGCTACTGTCGTGCGCATCAACGGAAAGAGGTGGGAGAACAGTGAAACTATCATTAGGCGTTAAATGGCTGGATGTCCACGACCCTTCACAGAAGGTGGGGGTCGGAGCCTTGTCTGCTCTGTAAAATAGGATAGATGGTTTTCTGTGGCATATCTGCCGAAAGAACACAATGCTGCTGCACACGCAAGTGTTTCGACGCACACCGTTCATCGTACATTGTTGAACGTGGAACACCGCAGCAGACTATGCCTACGTTTTAACATGTTGACCCAACATCATCAGCTACGATTTCATTGGGCACAAGACCATCGGAATTCCAGTGACGATCAGTGGAAACGTAACAGCTCTTCGGGGAATCACACTTTTGCTACGCTAGGTCTCTGAGGATGTTTCCACAAAGGCGAACGGCGGCTCGAAACGTGCAGCGCGCTATGGGCACGGGCTGGTGGGAGCAGTATTTTTCCTTTATTTCCCTTGAGTCATCAGTCTTGTGACTGGTTTGATGCGGCCTGCTACGAGTTCCTTCTTGTACCAACCTGTTCAACTCAGAGTAGCACTTGCAACCTATGACCTCAATTATGTGCTAGACATATTCCAGTCGTTGTCTCCCTCTACAATTTTTATCCTATACAGCCACCTCTAGTACCGTGGAAGTTATTCCCTGATGTCTTAAGTGATGTCCTACCACCCTGTATCTTCTTCTTGTCAGTCTTTTCAATATATTCCTTTCCTCAGCGATTCTGCGGAGAACCGCTTCATTTATTACCTTGTCTGTCCACCTCATTTTCAAAATTCACGTCTCAGATGCTTTACGCCTCTCCTTTTCCGATGTTCACACAGTCCACGTTTCACCACCATACAATTCGGTGCTCCAAACATACATTCTCAGAAATTCTTTCCTAAAATTAAGGCTTATGTTTGATACTAGCAGACTTCTCTATTCTATATTACTCGTCTCTTCCTACAACCTGCCCCTATTTTTCTCAGAATTTCGAACATCTTGCACCATTTAACGTTGTTGAACGCTTTTTCCAGGTAGAAAAATCGTATGAACGTGTCCTGATTTTCCGCAGTCTTGCTTACATTATCAACAGCAACGTCAGAATGGCCTCTCTGGTGGCTTTACCTTTCCTAAACCCAAACTGATCGCCATCGAACACATCCTCAGTTCTCTTTTTCATTCTTCTGTATTTCATTTTTGTCAGTAGCTTGGATGCATGAGTTGTAAAGCTGCTTGTGCGATAATTCTCGCACTTGTTGACTCTTGCAGACTTTGGAACTGCGTGGATGATATTTTTCTGAAGCCAGATGGTATATAGCCAGACTCACGCATTTTGCGCACCAATGTGAACAGTCGTTTTGTTGGCACTTCCCGGAATGATTTTAGAAATTCTGATGGAATGTTATCTATCCCTGCTGTCTTCCAAAGCTCTTTTAAATTCTGATTGTAATACTGTGTTCCCTGTGTCTTCTATATCGACACCTGTTTCTTCTTCTGTCACGTCATCAGACAAGTCCTCCGTTTCATGGAGGCGTGCAATGTATTATTTCCACATATCTGCTTTCTCCTCTGCATTTAACAGTGGAATTCAAGTCCGTCCGGCTTACCGTACTGGGAAGGAGCGCCTGGTCCCCGGCTCGAATCCGCCCGGCGGACTTGTGTCGAGGTCCGGTGAGCCGGCCAGTCTGTGAATGGTTTTTAGGCGGTTTTCCATCTGCCTCGGCGAATGCGGGCTGGTTCCCCTAATTCCGCCTCAGCTACACTATGTCGGCGATTGCTGCGCAAACAAGTCCTCCACGTACGCGTACACCACCATTACTCTGCCACACAAACATAGGGGTTACACTCGTCTGGGTGAGACGTTCCCTGGGGGGAGTCCACCGGAGGCGGAGCCACACAATAACCCTGAAAGAGTGGTTCGGTGTGGGGCGGCGGAGGGATGAAGTGGACTGCGGTAGTCGTCGTGGGGTTGTGGCCCACTGCGGCTGCGGCGGGGACGGAGCCTCTCCATCGTTTCTAGGTCCCCGGTTAAAATACAGTGCAATACAACAGTGGAATTCCCATTGCACCCTTAATGCTGCCGCCCTTGTTCTTAGTTTCAGAGAAGATTGTTTTGACTTTTCCGTATGCTCCATCAGTTCTTCCGACAATAATTTCTTTTTCGATTTTTTCATATTTTTCATGCCGCCATTTCCTCTTAGCCTCCATGCACGTCCTATTTATTTCATTCCTCAGCGACTTGTATTTCTGTATTCCTGAATTTGCAAGAACATTTTTCTACGACTTCTTTCATCGGTCAGTTGAAGTATTTCTTCTGTCACCCATGGTTTCTTCGCAGATACCATCTTTGTAACTATGTTTTCCTTTGCAACTTCTGTGATGGCCCTTTTTTGAGATATCCATTCCTCTTCAACTGAACTGCCTACTGAGCTATGTCGCGCTGTGTAGCCCAGCGGTCTAGGGCGCCTTGTCACTGTCCGCGTGGCTCCCCCCGTCGGAGTTCGAGTCCTCAAAAATGTTCAAATGTGTGTGAAATCTTGTGGAACTTAACTGCTAAGGTCATCAGTCCCTAAGCTTACACACTACTTAACCTAAATTATCCTAAGGACAAACACACACACCCATGCCCGAGGGAGGACTCGAACCTCCGCCGGGACCAGCCGCACAGTCCGTGACTGCAGCGCCCTAGACCGTTCGGCTAACCGCTCGCCGCAGTTCCAGTCCTCCATCGGGCATGAGTGTATGTGTTTGTCCTTAGGATAATTTAGGTTAAGTAGTGGGTAAGCTTGATGTACCCGTCGTCTAGGGGTAGCGTCTTTGATTCATAATCTTCGGTCTTCGGTCCCGGGTTCGAGTGTGTGTGTGTTTGAGGTTTACGAGCGCTAAACAGTGGGGTCATCAGCGCCCACCGGGTTCGATCCCCGCCACTGCCTAAAGTTTGATAAATAATCAGCATTGGCGGCCGAAGACTTCCGGCATAAGAAGTCAGCCTCATTCTTCCAACGGCCTTGTCAAAGAGGGCGGAGGAGCGGATAGAGGTTCAGGGCACTCTCTTGTCCTAGGGGTGGGAAATTGCCCCTAAAGGCGGAAGAATCAGCAATGATCAACGACATGAGGATGCAGAAGGCAATGGAAACCACTGCATTAAAGACACGTAACGTGTATCCACAGGACATGTGGCCTGTAATTGAAGAAGTGTCATGATGATCTCTCCATTGGCAAAAGATTCCGGAATAGTCCCCCATTCGGATCTCTGGGAGGGGACTGCCAAGGTGGAAGTTACCATGAAAAAAAGGTTGAATAATCAACGAAACGATAACGTTCTACGAGTCGGGGCGTGGAATGTCAGAAGCTTGAACGTGGTAAGGAAACTAGAAAATCTGAAAAGCGAAATGAAAAGGCTCAATCTAGATATAGTAGGGGTCAGTGAAGTGAAGTGGAAGGAAGACAAGGATTTCTGGTCAGATGAGTATCGGGTAATATCAACAGCAGCAGAAAATGGTATAACAGGTGTAGGATTCGCTATGAATAGGAAGGTAGGGCAGAGGGTGTGTTACTGTGAACAGTTCAGTGACCGGGTTGTTCTAATCAGAATCGACAGCAGACCAACACCGACAACGATAGTTCAGGTATACATGCCGACGTCGAAAGCTGAAGATGAACAGATAGAGAAAGTGTATGAGGATATTGAAAGGGTAATGGAGTATGTAAAGGGGGACGAAAATCTAATAGTCATGGGCGACTGGAATGCAAAAAATGGTTCAAATGGCTCTGAGCACTATGGGACTCAACTGCTGAGGTCATTAGTCCCCAAGAACTTAGAACCAGTTAAACCTAACTAACCTAAGGATATCACAAACATCCATGCCCGAGGCAGGATTCGAACCTGCGACCGTAGCGGTCACGCGGTTCTAGACTGTAGCGCCTTTAACCGCTTGGCCACACCGGCCGGCAGCTGAAGAGGAATAGACATCTCTAAAAAGGGCCATCACTGAAGTTGGGAAGGAAAACATAGGTACAAAGAAGGTAGCTGCGAAGAAACCATGGGTAACAGAAGAAATACTTCAGTTGATTGATGAAAGGAGGAAGTACAAACATGTTCCGGGAAAATCAGGAATACAGAAATACAAGTCACTGAGGAATGAAATAAATAGGAAGTGCAGGGAAGCTAAGACGAAATGGCTGCAGGAAAAATGTGAAGACATCGAAAAAGATATGATTGTCGGAAGGACAGACTCAGCGTACAGGAAAGTCAATACAACCTTTGGTGACATTAAAAGCAACGGTGGTAACATTAAGAGTGCAACGGGAATTCCACTGTTAAATGCAGAGGAGAGAGCAGATAGGTGGAAAAGAAAATTGAGAATGCGCTAGGTGACGATCAGCTTGACTTTAGGAAAAGTAAAGGGACGAGAGAGGCAATTCTGACGTTATGGCTAATAATGGAAGCAAGGCTAAAGAAAAACCAAGGCACTTTCATAGGATCTGTCGACCTGGAAAAAGCGTACGACAATATAAAATGGTGCAAGCTGTTCGAGATTCTGAAAAAATAGGGGTAAGCTATAGGGAGAGACGGGTCATATACAATATGTACAACAACCAAGAGGGAATAATAAGAGTGGACGATCAAGAACGAAGTGCTCGTATTAAGAAGGGTGTAAGACAAGGCTGTAGCCTTTCGCCCCTACAATCTGTGCATCGAGGAAGCAATGATGCAAATAAAAGAAAGGTTCAGGAGTGGAATTAAAATACAAGGTGAAAGGATATCAATGATACGATTCGCTGATGACATTGCTATCCTGAGTGAAAGTGAAGAAGAATTAAATGATCTGCTGAACGGAATGAACAGTCTAATGAGTACACAGTATGGTTTGAGAGTAAATCGGAGAAAGACGAAGGTAATGAGAAGTAGTAGAAATGAGAACAGCGAGAAACTTAACATCAGGATTGATGGTCACGAAGTCAATGAAGTTAAGGAACTCTGCTACCTAGGCAATAAAATTACCACTGACGGACGGAGCAAGGAGGACATCAAAAGCAGACTCGCTATGGCAAAAAAGGCATTTCTGGCCAAGAGAAGTCTACTAATATCAAATACCGGCCTTAATTTGAGGAAGAAATTTCTGAGGATGTACGTCTGGAGTACAGCACTGTATGGTAGTGAAACATGGACTGTGGGAAAACCGGAACAGAAGAGAATCGAAGCATTTGAGATGTGGTGCTACAGACGAATGTTGAAAATTAGGTGGACTGAATCGGAGAGGAAAGGAATATGTGGAAAACACTGATAAGGAGAAGGGACAGGATGATAGGTCATCTGCTAAGACATGAGGGAATGACTTCCATGGTACTAGAGGGAGCTGTAGAGGGCAAAAACTGTAGAGGAAGACAGAGATTGGAATACGTCAAGCAAATAATTGAGGACGCAGGTTGCAAGTGCTACTCTGAGAAGAAGAGGTTAGCACAGGAAAGGAACTCGTGGCGGGCCGCATCAAACCAGTCAGTAGACTGAAGACCAAAAAAAAAAAAAAAAAAAGATTAGGGACTGATGACCTCAGCAGTTTGGTCCCATAAAACCTTACCACAAATTTACAAATTTTACTGAGCTATTCCTTATCGCAATATCTTCATTCCTTAGTACTTCCGTATCCCACTTATTTGCGCATTGATCATTCGCGTCAATCCTCTTAATCTTTAGCCTACTCTTCGTCACTACTAAATTGTCATCTGACTCTATGTCTGCTTCTGGGTACGCCTTACAATCCAATATCTGATTTCGGAATTTTTGCCTGACCATGATGTAATCTAACTGAAATCTTCCCGTATATATCGGCTTTTTCCAAGTATATCTCCTCCTCTTATGATTCTAGAACAGAGTACTCCCTGTGCTACGGGAGACATGCTCCCGCGCCTGTGTGGGACCTTCGGTAGTACTCGAAGACACTTGGACAACTGCGAAACACATGCATCCCTTCACGCTTGACGTCTTCCCTGACGGCGATATCATCTTTTAGCAATATAACTGTCCGTGTCTCGGAGTCAGGAAGTGCGCTACATTGGTTTATGGATTATGGTGACCAAGTTCGCCTGATGTAAATCCTATGGAAGCCATGTGAGTTGCTGTCTGGTGCCATCACCGCGGACGCAGATCAGCGGACTGTCATTTTCGTGAATTATATGACTTGTACGTAGACATCTAATGCCACATGTCTCCACAAACCTACCCGCAAACCATTGGATCCCTGATACGCCAAATCAGTGGTATATTTCGTTCCAAAGACGGGCAAACAAGCTATTAAACAGGTGGTCATAATGTTTTGGCTCATCAGTGTGTAATATTTAATGGTATACTAGATCCTGTTTCAATTTATAACAATGTCTCATCCGACATTTCCGATGTTGAACTTATAACTACGAGGGCCGTTCAGTAAGGGATGGAACACTTTTTTTCTGAGAACAATTTGGTTTTATTTAGGACTCCAGTACACCATATCATTCCCCACTGTTTAGGCTGCAAAACCCTACTTTTCAACATTATCTTCGCTTGGTGCGAAGGTATTACGCCACCTTACTTAGAAGATCAGCAGGTCCGCATGACACTGCTCTGCTGATCGACTGCGGAGACAAAACCTTTCCGCATCTATAACCTCCAATCATCGACATTCGTTTCCCGCGGAGTGCATACTTCATCGGGCCAAACAGATGGAAGTCGGAAGGTGCGAGATCCGGGCTGAGGAGTGGATGAGCAAAAACAGTCCAGCGAATATTTTGAACCCTTCTCTGGTGCGCAGACTTGTTATGAGGTGTTGAGTTGTCTTGGAGAAGGAGAAGCTCGTTTCCATGTTCGTGGCGACGAACATGCTGAGGCGTTCCTTCAATTTCCTGACGGTGCCACAATGCAATTCCGAGTTCATCGTTGCACCCTGAAGGAGGTGTGTGGCGCCCCTTCGTTGATTGTCGTTTGGTTTCCGGTTCGATGTCACGAGCCTATGTTTTATCGCGTGTAACGATGATCAACAAAAAATTGTCACGATCAGCCTCGTAACGTGCAAGAAATTCCGCCCAGGTGGGTCCTTCGTTGCTCTTCATGGTCTTGTGTTAGGCGGCAAGGAAGTGAGCTGGCAGACACCTTTGAGTACCCCACCTGGTGGACGATTGTGTCAGCACTACCAACTCGGACGTCCAGTTGTGTAACGAGTTGTTTTATTGTGATCCGTCCATCACCTAGAGTCAAAGTGCCCGCACGTACCAACAACATTGCAGGAGTCACAGCTGTGTGCGGTCGCCCGGCAAACGGCAGATGGGACAGGTTTGCGTGACCTTGTGGCTCACCCTGCTTTTATTCAGTGCCAGGTCTCCGTGGACATTCTGCATATCAGCGATTATCTGGTTTTCCATCAGTGAAACTCAGTGACAGCCTTCTGGTTGAACGCACCTCAGTTACAGACGCCATTTTGAAGACTAATTATAGGGCCGCAACCTATTGGAAATTGACGAAACTATAGAGTCTGAAACGGGAATATTCCACTATATCCCACAACAAATTCCGCCATTTCTTAAGCGAAGTTGGAAGAGAAAAGAAATGTGTAGCATTACGAACTGAGCGCCCCTTGTGTTTTCATATTTATGTACAGAGTTTTTATGTCATTAATATAAAGTGTTTAGGAAAATCTTTTCTTTCTTACATTTTGCACTACAGGGGTCTTTTTACCTTATCAACGGCTTCCTCGTAATTGAAAAATGCTACATGTGTTTCTAAGCAAAATTCTCGACGTTTTTGAATAGTTTGTCTTATTACAAATATATTGTCATTACACGAACATCGTTTCCTAAAGCCTGATTGGGCCGCGCGGGATTAGCTCAGCGGTCTAGGGAGCTGCAGTCATGGACTGTACGGCTGGTCCCGGCGGAGGTTCGAGTCCTCCCTCGGGCATGGGTGTGTCTCTTTGTCCTTAGGATAATTTAGGTTAAATAGTGTGTAAGCTTAGGGACTGATGACCATAGCAATTAAGTCCCATAAGATTTCACACACACATTGTTCCTCTGAAGTCAGTGGGGCATGTTTCCATCTTTGGCTCAAATGGCTCTGAGCACTATGGGACTCAACTGCTGAGGTCATTAGTCCCCTAGAACTTAGAACTAGTTAAACCTAACTAACCTAAGGACATCACAAACATCCATGCCCGAGGCAGGATTCGAACCTGCGACCGTAGCGGTCGCGCGGTTCCAGACTGAAGCGCCTAGAACCGCTCGGTGCTCGTGTTCCGCTGTTTGTCGGTCTTTTAGTAAACCATATGAAGTTTACCTCCTCTCTGCTCCGGTACTAGCAGTACAGGAAGCTTTCGTCTGCCGTCTTGCCAAGAAATGAAATGCATGAGCGATAGAGTAGTCTGAAGCTAATGTAATGTTGCTGGTAGAAGTATATAGATATTATATGTGCTTCTGGAATCCGAGAGATCCACATCACAAATGTCGAAGAAAGAGAAATAAATTCTTCTGTGTGTGTGACCCCACTGTCTACGTTTAAAATTCTCCGACGTTTCGACGACTGTTGGAAATGGCCTTTCTCATGGTGTTTTTTCTAACTTGATGACATACTCTGATGAATTTTATTGAATGTAACACCGGCCAAGGAAGTCTACATTTACGTTTACAAAGAAGTACGATTGTTAGAAAACTGCTGAAGCACTCAACAGTGTGAAAGACGGTAAATTCATTACATTCTTACATCGGGGAATAATGAACTGTATACCAACAAGCTTTGTAATTCTTTTTATGAAAAAGGACAAGCGCAATAAATGTACCTGGAAGTAAACAAGAGTGCAACTGTGTATCTATTATGCTGATTAAAATTAGAAATACGATATACGAGAGACCTGGCCAATCTCGTTGCTTACATTCACAGTAGCTGTAATAACATGGCTGAGTACACTATAATGCACCACTTGAGCACGGTTCTGGCTCTGAGACACGGACAATTGCACTGCTGGAAGATGACAGCGCCGGCGGGGAAGGCATCAAGCATGAAGGGGTGCACGTGGTCCACATCTCTCACGTGTCATCGATTACTATCATAGGTCCAATGCGAGCGCAGTAGAAAGTGTACCCTAGCATAATACTGCTACAACCAACCTGCGTCCCTAGCGTGTTGCACATTTCCAACCGTCGTTCGCGTGGATGATGACGTTAGAGGATACAACTGTCGGCTAGTGTAGCAAAACTGTGATTCACTCGAAGAGATGACACCTTTCCATTCATCGACAGTCGAATCCCGATGGTCCCGTGCCCACTGTAATCGTAACTGACGATGTCGTTGGGTTCAAATGGTTCAAATGGCCCTGAGCACTATGGGACTTAACATCTGTGGTCATCAGTCCCCTAGAACTTTGAACTACTTAAACCTAACTAACCTAAGGACATCACACACATCCATGCCCGAGGCAGGATTCGAACCTGCGACCGTAGCAGTCGCGCGGTTCCGGACTGAGCGCCTAGAACTGCTAGACCACCGCGGCCGGCTGTCGTTGGGTCTATACGTAGGGGAGGTCTCCTGTGGAGCTTCACGTTCAACAATGTACGATGAACGGTGTGCTCCGAAACACTTATGCGTGCACCAGTACTGGGCTCTTCCGGCAGAAATGCTACAGAAGCCACCTATCTTGCTTTACAGAGCAGGCAAACTTCCAAATCCCAAGTTCTGTGAAGAGTCGTGACGCTCAACAAATTATTGCCTTGTGGTAGTTTCACTGTCGTTTCATACATGCTCATTACAGAAGCATCTGAACATTCGACCAGCTTCTCCGTTTTCGATATACTCGATCACAAGCTCTGGGTAATAATAATATCACCTTTGTCAAAGTCACCTATGTCAGTAAACTTCCCCATTTGCGGCCCGTTTCGTTGCTAGAATGATTCCCAGTAAGTCTTTGATCCATTTATATACTTTCATTACCCTGTCACGTTTCCGCACTGCCACCAGGCGTCGTCCAATCTCGCGGTGGCCGGTGATAATAATGTTCTGGCTTATCAATGTAACGCTCTTACGTTAGAGATTTTGATGATGAACAAAAATGGTTTACCTGGAATCACGCTGTCTGCTTTCCGACAACCCATATTGCCTCTGTGACATGTTCTATGTATATTTCACATCTCTTTAACCGTATTTTGTTAACTTACCTTCTTTATACGCACTTCGTTGAAGTGATCGCATATGCCACTGTAGGTAGCAGAAGCTATCTGATACATAGCAGCTACTGAAATGCATGCCAGAAACTACAGTAACGTCAATGCCTCTGCTTCCTAATAACCAGAGAGTAACCAGGTTATGCTGGCCGCTAGTAATTAAGATTCGGATTTTAAATTTCTTCCCCAGTCGTAGTGAGAATCCAGCGAATAGCGTCAACCAACATGTGTGCAAAGTTTTAGACTAACGGTAACTAAAGCTGGAGTTGTGATTAAGTGTTAAGTGCACTACCCTCACGAATTTTACATTTACGTACAAACTGAAAAGCCTAATTTCTTCCTTACCTACGCCATTTTTCTCAATTCATCAGATAGAGCGCACTCGCCATGCAACATAATCGTCTTTGATTTTCAGAATTTTGCATCGTGTCTCTACCTACTTACTGTTGTATACTTAGACTGTGCGGCTGGTCCCGGCGGAGGTTCGAGTCCTCCCTCGGGCATGGGTGTGTGTGTCTGTCCTTAGGATAATTTAGGTTAAGTAGTGTGTAAGCTTAGGGACTGATGACCTTAGCAGTTAAGTCCCATAAGATTT
Source organism: Schistocerca serialis cubense (assembly GCF_023864345.2). NCBI lineage: Eukaryota > Metazoa > Arthropoda > Insecta > Orthoptera > Acrididae > Schistocerca > Schistocerca serialis. The sequence goes on along the minus strand of NC_064639.1, from coordinate 109,990,360 downwards.
CACACACATTTTTGAACCTTTTTTTGTTGTATACTGTCAAGAATAATATACAGCAGAGTGGAAAAAAAATTGAGGAAGTGTTGGATGACGAAAGACTTTAGGAAAGGTAAAGGTACCAGAGGGCAATTCTGATGTTACAGTTGACAATGGAAGCAAGACTAAAGAAAAATCAAGATGCTTTCATAGGATTTGTCGACCTCGAAAAAGCGACCGACAATGTAAGACGACGCAGTGTTCGAAATTGTGAGAAAAACAGGGGAATAATAAGAGTGGACAACCAAGAATGAGGAGCTCGGATTAAAAACGGTGTAAGAGAGGGATGTAGTCTTTCGCCCCTACTGTTCAACCTGTGCACCGCAGAAGAAAGAAAAGACAGATTCAGGAATGGTATTGAAATTCAAGGCGAAATGATATCAATAATACGATTCGCTGATGACAGTGTTATCCCGAGTGAATGTGAAGAAGAATTACATGATCTGCTGAATGGAATGGTCTAATGAATACAGAATATCGATTGAGAGTAAATCGAAAAACGACGAGAAAACAGTGAGAAACTTAACATGCGGACTGACGCTCACGAAGTAGATGAAGTTAAGGAACTCTGCTACCTAGGCAGTAAAATAACCAGTGACGGAAGGAGTAAGGAAGACATCAAAAGCAGACGAGCACTGGCAAAAAGAGCATTCCTGCCCAAGAGAAGTCTACTAATATCAACCATAGGTCTTAATTTGAGGAAGAAATTTCTGAGAATCCTCGATTGGATCACAGCATTATATGGTAGTGAAACGTGGACTGTGGGAAAACCGGGAAAGAAGAGATTAGAAGCAATTGAGATGTGATGCTACGGACGAATGTTGAATATTAGGTGTACTGATAAGGTAAGGAATGAGGTTCTGCGCAGAATCGGTGAGGAAACGAATGTGTGGAAAACACTGACAAGGAGAAGGGGCAGGATGATAGGACATCTGTTAAGACATCAGGGATTGACTTCTATAGTACTAGAAAGTGCTGTAGATGGCAACAACAGTAGAGAAAGACACAGAACGGAATGTATCCAGCAAATAATTGAGTTCGTAGGTTGCAAGTGCTACAGTAAGAAGAAGAGATTGGTACTGGAGAGGGTTTCGTGCCAGGCCGCATCAAACCAGTTAGAACATTGATGACTCAAGGGAAAAAAAGCTATGTGCAGGCTATTAGCGCCAAGAAATAATAGCGCAGCGTTCATAGACTATGTTCGTTATCTCGTGTTCTCTTGCATTCCCAACATCGTGGCGGCTGGCGCTAGGGTGTTCTACTTGCATCGCTGATATCGATATTCGGCCGTCTTGCCATCTTTGACTGCTTCCCCCGGCTGTTTTCCGGGTGAACGTGTGACGAGAGAGTCTCCGGTCGGCGTTCAACGAGCCAGCTTGTGTTGAAAACAAGCGTGCATCCCTAGCCGTGGTGCTCGGGCCTCGCCGTGCTCGCCGCCCTTGTCTTTTCTCGCGCCGGATGTACGGTGCAGTTCGTTGGGCGCCTTGACGTGCAAGATTGTGGTGGGTTGGTCGTCTCACGCTTAACAGCTTCTCAGCTCGTAATTTTCAAGCTCAAAGTTACGTATGACTTTTATTCTGTGTTGAACTAAGAAGATTGTTGGAACTTATTGTGGCACGGGTAGCTGCCGGAGACGGTTCTGAACTTGGTTGAACTGTGGCTATTTTAAGGAGGCTGATGTTCCTCATTTCGTTTCTCATCATCTGTGGACGGTGTGTTTTGAGTGGTGTTCGTGCAAATTTTAACGTGTTTTAGGAAATCCTGACCACTTTGGAACGGGTTGCGGTTGTCTACACGCCCGGCAGCCGCAGAGTTAATGGTTTAATCATTTGTCACGTTAGTATTTGGTATGTTTATTTAATGTTGAAAGGGCATTAAGGCAACCGGAAGTGATCTCTAAGTTTCCTGCTAATTTACTGGGAGACGGGTAATGTTAAAGTATTGCTCTATAAGAATTTGGGGGCATGTTTATTATATATTCCAGTGTAGCTGTGATTTGACCTTGTTTTCACTGCAGTCTATTTGTGCTGCAGGCCATTTGTTAAGTCTGCTCGTTTCCTGGCGTCGGTGCGGTTATGGATTCTTGTCAGGACCGCTCATTGTGAGGCCGGTCGGACTATAGATAAATACACTCCTGGAAATGGAAAAAAGAACACATTGACACCGGTGTGTCAGACCCACCATACTTGCTCCGGACACTGCGAGAGGGCTGTACAAGCAATGATCACACGCACGGCACAGCGGACACGCCAGGAACCGCGGTGTTGGCCGTCGAATGGCGCTAGCTGCGCAGCATTTGTGCACCGCCGCCGTCAGTGTCAGCCAGTTTGCCGTGGCATACGGAGCTCCATCGCAGTCTTTAACACTGGTAGCATGCCGCGACAGCGTGGACGTGAACCGCATGTGCAGTTGACGGACTTTGAGCGAGGGCGTATAGTGGGCATGCGGGAGGCCGGGTGGACGTACCGCCGTATTGCTCAACACGTGGGGCGTGAGGTCTCCACAGTACATCGATGTTGTCGCCAGTGGTCGGCGGAAGGTGCACGTGCCCGTCGACCTGGGACCGGACCGCAGCGACGCACGGATGCACGCCAAGACCGTAGGATCCTACGCAGTGTCGTAGGGGACCGCACCGCCACTTCCCAGCAAATTAGGGACACTGTTGCTCCTGG